>NC_057344.1:74501344-75139844 GCF_016509475.1 Prionailurus bengalensis | reverse complement strand
AACCCCAAGATCAAGAGTCACTTGCTCTACTGACTGAGCCAGCCAGGCACCCGTAAAATAATTTTAAGGAACAGTGCTCTCCATGACCTGGCCTATAAGCAAAGAAAGGTAGTATTTGTGTATTTGTTGGGAATGTTAAACTGAAGATACAAAAAGTCGGTAGAAATAATCATGAAAGAGTCAAAGAGCATGACCATTCTTAATAATCCGGAACTTTCTTCTGCTGGTGTTTATGGGAAGAGATAATGTCCACAATGGCATTAGCCAAAGCTGCTCTTGTTCAATTATCAGTCACAATAAAGAAGTCATTTGATGTAACAAAATGAAGGACAAGAGGGTTTTATCATCACAGAACTGGTTCAGATAAAATGTTCAAACATCTGGGATTCTCTCAGAGTTTGGGATCTTTTCCTGGTTTGTGAAGAATGCATTTTTTAAAAGCATCTGGCTTGGACTTCCTCCAATGTGATAATTTGGTAAACAGTATAAAATATCACATAGTGTGAATTAGCCAATGTAATCAAATATTTTGAAGGAGTGGAATTTTCTGTGAGTAATATTACGGAATTAGAAAGCAAGTTAATTTTACACTATTCTTTTACTTAATAAAAACAAGTGTGCAAATTTTTGATTATCCACCATGATGGTACAGATGGATAGGAGTATTTTTTGCCTGAATTAATTAGGCATCTATGGTTATAGTATTATATTAGCATGCATCTACTGATCAAAGAAGGAAATAGTTCAGATACAAAATCAGGACTAAAGAGAGCTGGGATGGGAGGCCAAGTGAGGCTTCGCATAACCTTTCGGCTTTTCCTTTAAATAGTGCTATCCCTGGGGCACCTGAGCGGCTCAGTTGGTTGAACCTCCAACTCTTGATTTCGGCTCAGATCATGACCTCACAGTCATGAGATCGAGCCCTGTGTCAGGCTCTGCACTGACAGCACGGAGCCTGTTTGGGATTTTCTCTCTCCTTCTCTCTCTGCTCCTCCTCTGCAGAGGAAGCGAGCAAGGTTACCACTACAGGGAGTTAAGTTGCCCGTACTAAGAACAGAAGCTGAGCAGAGGCTACACAGAGAAGGGAGAAGAGCAAAACCAGGGTATTTACATCAGCCAATGACTTCTGAGCCGGATAGAGATTTTTTTTAAGTGAGTACTAAAACAAGAAGTTATAAACATCCTCTCTGCTTCTCTGAGAGCTTACAGGGACAGCTCAACACAGAGCAAAGAATCACTTGAGAGAGGGGGTGGTGGAGGGAGAATTTCCTGGATAACAGGTGGCCGCTGGAGGAAACACTTGCCTCCTGCTCCACATGCATACATAGCTGGCCTATGAGAGAAACACAGTTGACGAGGATTCTGTTCTTAAAAGGAGCGCACTTTGGGCCACTGCAGATGGAGAAAGAAAATGAAAAGCTTTCATGCGAGGAAATAGCCATTTTGATGACAACAAGCATGGATGAGGAACGGCAAGGAGCCTAGTAGGGGATTACTTAATGAAAATATCCAGGGAAAGAAAAAGAAAAGAGCCTGACGACCAACACAGACACAGTGGCCTCAGTGAAATCTGGTTAAGAATCACATGAAATGCTCAGTAAGGACGGAATAAAAGTTAACACCAGAACTGTCCTGTGTATTTTTATAAGTTTAGTATATGTAAATTTTGACTGGGTCGACAATTTGTTGACTTTGTATTGCTCGTTACCAAAGTATGGATTCAATCAATCTCAAACTTATCTGAGTTTTTTTTTTTAATAAATTCCTAAATTAAAGAAAAAAAAAAACAATCTAGGGATTTTGTGAAAGAAAGAAAGCTGTCCTTCACAAAGACAGGAATGGGTGTTCGTGGAACATGAGTGCTTCTGATCCTAAGGTTAAGAAAGAGAGGTTGAAGAAATAAGGAAAAGGACTAAGAGTGGGTTCTTACTTCACTGTCTCTTTGACTTCTGTCTTCCACCTCTCCGAAGCTTGCACTTTTCCACTAGGCTACGGTCTCCCAGGACCACGGACGGCGGGTGCGGCGATGGCACAGGATGTGTTATGACAGTAATTCGAGGGGAGGGATGACTGAGATGAGAGTTAGGAAACCCGGATTTGAGTTCAGAATCTGTCCCAGCAGCTGAGTGACCTTGCTCAGGGCTCCTGCTCCTTTCACATTGGGGACAACATTTCCCCACGCAGTCTCAGAACCTTCTCTGGTTTCACTCCACTGACCCTCACTCTCTCTGGCTCATCAATTCTTAAACTCTGTCTGGAGGAGCTCTTGGTGGTTTGGACCCATCAACTCACCTGGCCTGGGGCCTCTTGCCAAGAGCCTCTCTCAGCTTGCAGAGGATCTTAAACATTTCTCTGTTTCATTCACCTCTGCCCCTGTTCCTATCTCCCCACACCTACCTATCAAAGTCCAATGCCTTTGAGACCAAGTCAGATCCTGAGTTCACCCAAATGTCCTCAGTTCTCTCAGAATATTTCCCCTGTCCCCAGTTATTTATGTATACGTCTCTCTCCTGTTCCTCCTTGATTATGGGTTCCTCCAAGGAGAGATCACTTCTTTTTTGCCATAGTCCCTAGCATACTGCTTTGCTTTGGACAAAATAAATCTAAGTTTTTATTAAATATATATCCTTGGGATAAGTGTAAAAGAACTTCTGGTTAGGTTATTTAACACACACGGACACATTCTGATAAGTGTCTTTTTTTAAATCCCTTGTTGAGATATAATTCATATACTATACAATTCACCCACTTAAAGTGTACAAGTCAGTGTTTTTAGTATACTCACAGAGTTGGGCAACCATCACCACAATCTAATTTTAGAACGGTTTTAAGTCTCCAAAAAGAAACCCTGGACCCATTATCGATCATCCCCACCCTCCTCCCCTCAGCCCTTGGCAATTACTAATCTACTTTCTGTCTTTAGACATTTGCCCACAGTGGACATTTTATGTAAATGGAATCATACAATATGTGGTCTTTTATGATCTAAGCTTTATGCTATTGAAACATTCAGAGACTTTTCTTTTTTCTTTTTCTTTTTTAATGTTTATTTCTGAGAGAGAGAAAGAGACGGAGCACGAACAGCGGAGACACAGAATCTGAAGTAGGCTCCAGGCTCTGAGCTGTCAGCACAGAGCCCAACGTGGAGCTCGAACCCACGAACCATGAGATCATGGCCTGAGCCAAAGTCAATGCTTAACTGACTGAGCCACCCAGACACCCCAAGATTTTTCTTTTTAAAAAGCTGGCTCCTTCAGAGGGGTGCCTGGCTGGCTCAGTTGGTAGAGCATGTGACTCTTGATCTCAGGGTCATAAGTTTGAGCCCCACTTTGGGCATAGAGATTACTTAAAAAAAATGGTGTGGTTTAAAGGGTTGGCTCCTTTAAATAAACTTTTGGCAAACTCCACTCTAAAAGGGAGAAATCATTAATCAGACAGTGATACTGAATGACCTTTTTAAGGGTATTTGTATTTTAACGGAGAATAACAATGCCATCACACAAATAAATGACTCATTTAAGGGGACAACACTTTGGGTGAATGTAAAACACATCCCATGAGCAGCCATCCTCTCCTGAGACTGGCTCTCCCCTCTGGAATCTTCTGATCCTCCAGCATGTCCTGATAGGAGGAACTGTCAAGTTCTTGGAAAAGGCCAGAGCTTTGCTGGGTACCTTCTGACTAATGGGATGAGGTACAGTTTTTCAACAATCTTTGAAAAGTTTCCTGGGAATTAAACCCACCCTCTTAAAACAACAAGTGCAAACCTTTATTACCAATTCATGGATTCTAAGATACACATTTCTTTTTGCACACTTAAACGTTCCTTCACTTGGGATGCAACTTACAGTTACTGCTGGCCTGATGGCAGTCATGAACGAGTTGTCATTTCTGGCACAGGCACAGACCTGTCATAGCTGTTCATGCGGTGTTTCAATCGCGATGTGGCATGGGTGGCCCACCTGTGCTGAGTCTCCAGGTCGTCTACAGTGTCTTCAGAAATTTACACTATGATTTGACATTGACATTTTACATGCCCATTGCCCCTGACAGCACAGAGAATGATATTATGTGAAGGAACACAGATATTTTGACCGAGGATTTAAAAGTGATTCAGAAGACTCAGACTTGGCATGAAAAACATTTTAGGAATACCTAACCTGATATTTTCCTTTTTGTGTATGCATGTATTTATGTTAAGACTGATGTGTGACTTTAAAACATCTAAGTCAGTTGGAGGGAGTATTTTCAAACATTTTTTTAAGCTGGTGTTACAGTCTAATTAGCAAGTATTTCTTTCTTTCTTAGTGGCATATAAAATAACGACACATTTGACGATCTTAAATTTTGCATCTTAAACTTGGCATATCCCTGGTGTGTTATCTCACTCTGTGTTCTTCATGAATTAGAGGAGGGGCTGAGAAATGGAGCCCAATTCCCAGGGAGATTCAAGCCAGCAGGGCTAGGAAAATGAGTCTTGTGTAAGGAAATTTGAGGTTATTTCTCATGCCCCAGTGCTTGTACAGAGAACAACAACAACAACAGAAATCATGATGGAAGCAAGCAAGTCGCAATACACAAGGCTCAAGTGGGATCCAGTGTTCAGAGTGCTGGCCAGCCGCCTGGAGACGCTCTAGAAGCTCCTGGAATTCTCCGGAGGATTGCAGAACTCCATAAACTATATGCTGACATCATCCTTGTCTGGGCAAAGACAGGACCAGCAGCCACCCAAGAATGGCCTTTCAGAATCCCTAATGAATTAATCACCACAAACCGGAGCGGGAGAGGGAGAACGTGTTCATGCCGTCAGTCCGCCTTTGCCCAGGGGTCCTGCCTCCCATTCACCAATTAACTTTACAGTCGCATCTGCCTTTCCTGCCAAGCTCTCCCATAAAGGAATTTATCACCTTCTGTTCTGCTTTTCTTCCCAAATGTGAATCAGAAACCAACAGTACCGTTTAAAAAGGCACTTTCAGCAAATCCAATTATGCTCCCAAGCACCTTTCCGCGGAATGAGTGAGCTCTTCTGCATTTCCTTTTGTGGCTTTATTAGCCATGCTGGCCAGAAGCTTGCTGCTAGCTGGGGCCAATAATAATAGGAAACACTTGTTTATGTGCCAGGCACTGTTCTGAGGGCTTCATATCGATGACCTCATCTAATCTTCACAAGAATCCTATGCAGCAGGCACTGCTATTACTCATGTTATAGGTGAGGAAACTGAGGCATAGAGAAGTTAAGAAACTTGCCCAAGGTCACACCGCTCTAGACATAAGAGATGAGGGTTGAACCCAGGCAAGCTGGCTCCAGAATCCATGCTCTAGCTGCCATCAAGTTTGACCATGAAAAAAAGATATGCTCACTTTGCCTTTTTGTAAGTAAAGAACGTGAAGGTTAGCTAGTCTTGTGGTTTTTACACCTTTAAGATCAGGCTTCCTTAGAACTCAATACATATAAAGGATCCAATCAGAGATGGTCTGTTTGAAAGAGGAGCAAGGGCCTGTAGGTATTGCCCCAGTTCGTCTTTCCTCCTGCGCCCTCCCCCCACCCCCGCCCCGGGGTGTCTTTGGGCATTTCCTGGAATCCCGGGAACTTCTGGACAACCTCTCCCTAAATGCCTCTTCTTATTGACAAGCTCTCCCCGAGAGCTCAGAGAAGCAGTAATCTCCCCAGGCTGCAGGCAGAGCCCAGCTCTCCTGACCAGCTCCTGGCTCCCTAGCCGTGCCCCAGCATGCTGCCTCTGCATGTCGGTTAGCACCCGCTACACTGCACTTAATGAGGACAAACAAATGTGCTCATCACATTGAGTTCAAGTGTGAACGATGCGATCATTCTGTTCCTGCTTAGCAATCCTTTTTCTGGAAAGATCTAGGACAGATGCTGTAAAGCTTTGAACATAAACTCCTGATAACAGTGGCGTGCTTAGAAGGAAGTCCTGAGAAGCAGAGATGCAGAGTAGTTCTGTTTGTGAATTACTCTCAGTTAGTCTCATCCTCAAGGGAGTTTTTTGCCCAGCAATTACTATTATTTCATCCCAGATATGGTTTGGAACTCTGTCCTTCTAACCTATCCCTAATAAGATAGGGGACAGAAATCCTAAACCACCTGAGAAATTTTGAAGCAGTCACTCAAGTTGGTAATATCTCTTTCTGGCAGTGTAAGTCACCAACTTTGTCTGTATGGATCACTTTGTATCTGCTGAGAGCCCACAAAGAGTCATTGTTTTTGAAAGCATTGCCGCTTGAAAGTGAATCTGTGTCCTTTCCTTCCCAGCAGGTGCTATCAAGACCTTTTCTGAGGGCTCAACCCAGATAGATGGAATAATTGGCTATGAAGTAATAGTAACATACAATTACCACTCTGTATTTCTAAATTAATGAAGAAATGATCCTCTGATTGAAACACTTTCCTTTGTGTTAACTGAACGTTTACTACCTGACATGGTAGTTTGACAACTTTTTCAGAACTCTGATCACATGTACAAAAAACCAAGGCAGCCTTGCCCCCTTTTCTGGCCTTGTCTGATACTGTTTTGATAACTTCGACAGTGTGATACATTTATGTAGGATAGAAGGAAGGGAAAGAAAGAATTATGTTCTTGTCCAATACTGACCAAAAAGATTTCCACCTTCCTCCATGGGAATCGATGCATAATTAGAGTCAAATGCATCCACACTGTTAAGTTCTGCATCTGCAGGCATCTTCAGATATGTCTATCTTCATCCTTTGTACCCTTGGCCAAGTTATTTATGCTCACACTTAATTTCTCTCTAGAAATAATACCACATGAGTCATTAAGAAATACGAATTCCTTCTCGCTCTGGCCTGAGATCAGGAACTCTCAGCCATAACTTGGAAAATTATGGGAAAAATGAGCTGCTCAGTTAGGAAAGACGTTATTAATAGAGGAGGAGAATCCTTCTGCTTTAGGTTAAGATGGCTGTCTCCTTGGATCTTACTAGAATCTTAAGTCAGTAGTCTGGGGCAAGAATAAGCAGTGGGTAAACATCTTGTCTGGATGCAACCAAGCATAAAGGAAAATGATATATTGTCGTTCAGAAAATATTCTACTAACAATAAGGGCTATTAGAATTGCCTCATTTCTTCCAGTAATTCTAATGTGATCTCTCTTAAGTAAAGCATTTTCAGTGTGCATTCTCCACCCAAAACCTAGTAGGTCAGTGTCTCTGGGGATGTGATGCAAGCAGCTTGTTGAAAAGACTTCACAAGTTTTTTGTTGGGTCTACTCTAATCATTCTTAGCCACAAGAATGACTTCTCTCAATGGTTGATTTTTGTATTCTAATTTTTTTAATTGGAAGCACTCTTGTAATTTTTTGTAATGTTTTATTGATTTCACAGATGGCAAAATTAATTTCCCTAGTTAAAACATCACAACCCCCAGAAGATGACTTGAAGGGTAAAATTCAGGGGCGCCGGGGGTGGCTCAGTCAGTTGAGCTTCCAACTTTAGCTCAGGTCATGACCTCATGGTTCATGAGTTCGAGTCCCACATCGGACCCTCTGCTGTCAGTGCAGAGCCCGCTTCGGATCCTCTGTCCCCCTCTCTCTCTGCACCTCCCCCATTCGCTCTCTCTCTCTCTCTCTCTCTCTCTCTCAAAACTAGACAAATATTTTTTTTTAAATGATACTTTGGGGAAGGCAGACACGATGAAGTTTGGGGACTTCACTAAGATGCAGTCTGAAGAAAGCACAGTCTGTGTGAGTTAAAAACTCTTATCATTTGCTGGCTTGAAGCAATGACTTAGTGTGAAGTCAGAAGCAGATAGGTGCCTTGGTGCCACCAAATACTGATGTGGAATATCACTAATATGGAGTCTGAAGTGTAGAGGCCCAGCACCTGGCAGACCCAGCAGGACCTCTGGTCTGTGTAAGTGTCCCTTTATATATAGGCTAATATATTGTAGTTTCCTATGTCTCTATAGTCATTTTACCCAAGAGCATTTTCTCTTGGGGAAAATGACACCCTTTCAAGATGGCAAAGCATGAAATCAGAAGGAATCACAATAGGTTAAATCTTCTCTGAGCTATGGTTTTCTATGCGCAGATGCCCGTCGTGAGTAGCTTGTAAAATCAACCGCTGTGACCATTCATGCATAGGCTCTGCTGATTTTACAAATACATAGTAATGCAGCCGCCTCTCCAAGGGCAGGCTCCAGCCTGACGTTTGCACAGCCAGCAGAAATAATTTCTTGCAGGAGATAGAATTTCATCGTTTAGCAATATTTCATCAAAGGAAGTTGCACCCTCAGCCCCACACGCTGTCTGTTTGGGAGGAGGTGGCTGCCCTTCCCCCCCACCCCCCACCCCCGCCCCCCCACCCCCCTCCCCCGCCTGCTTCCCTTCAAATTAATAGGCAGCCAGCAGGTAATCAATGCCTTTTACAGAGGATGGCAGGGAAAACTCCATAGGTCACTGTATTGAGAGTGTTTATCTGCGAGGCAGACACGAGGTTCTAAAAAGTAACATGTGTTGCTTTTTCTTATCAAAGTAAATCATGTTCAACACAGAAATGTGGAAAAATAAGAAAGCTTGAAAAAGAAAAGAAATCATTCTTAATCCAATCATTTGAAGATGACCTCTCTAATGTATTAGTATAGTTTGTAGTCTCTTGCGCAATTGACATTACAGGTATATTCAGCCTGTTGCCTGCCTTCCCACTTAAGATATGGTGCACGCCAGACATTTCATGTTTCTTTTTTTGTGATCATAAATAATGTTTCAGTGAATCTCTTTGTGTGTAATTTTGAGTCTACTCTCTGATTATTTCCTTAAGGTAGTTTCCTAGAAATGGGATTTCTAGATCAAAAGATGTGAATGACTATTGTGGCAGTTAAACAAAGATTTTTCTGGGTTAATCTGAAAACACATCACTGTGTTCACTGGTTGTGTAAGGTTGTTTCTGGGTAAGGGGAAAACACCTGCCACCAGCTTTTCTCATTCCAATGCTTTTTTGATGTTGTTCTGGTGGTAGGATTGATGCTCCCTCTACAGAGTAGATGATTGAATGACGGGAGCCCCATGCTATCCAGCTGCCTTTTGTCTCTTCAGATCTCATCTCCACCCTGTTCTGTCCCCTGCATGGCTGATCTTCATGAACTACATCAATGGGCTCCCTTGCTCTGTGCATTCCAGTTGGATTCAACTGGTAAGAGACTCTGGCTGAAGACTGGGCAGGAGAAGAACAAAGAAGATGACCTTCTCCTTGAGGAATTGCTGTGAGTTGGCCGCACCCTGGTTTTTTCTTCTTTTTTTCTATCTGCATTTTTAAAATTGTGGTAAAATACACATAACATTTACCATTTTAACCATTTTTAGGTATACAAATCAGGGGTGTTAAGCACACTTAAAATGTTGTACAACCATCCCTACTAATCCATTTCAAGAACTTTCTCATCATCCCAGACAGAAATTCCATACCCATTCAACAGTAACTATTGCCCTTTCCCCTTAGCCCTTAGCAACCTCTATTCTACTTTCTGTGTCTATCAATTTGCCTATTCTAGGCACCCCTTAGAAGGGGAATCGTACAATATTTGTCCTTTTGTGTCTGGCTTGTATCACTTAGCAAAATGTGTCCAAGATTCATTCACATTGTAGCATGTGTCAGAATTTTATTTTTTTTTTTTTATTTTTTTTTTTCAACGTTTGTTTATTTTTGGGACAGAGAGACAGAGCATGAACGGGGGAGGGGCAGAGAGAGAGGGAGACACAGAATCGGAAACAGGCTCCAGGCTCTGAGCCATCAGCCCAGAGCCCGACGCGGGGCTCGAACTCACAGACCGCGAGATCATGACCTGGCTGAAGTCGGACGCTTAACCAACTGCGCCACCCAGGCGCCCCCAGAATTTTATTTTTTTAAGACTGAATAATATTTCATTGCATAAACCTATTGTGTTTTGTTTATCCATTCATCTGTTGATGGACCTTTGGATTGTTTCCACTTTTTAGCTATTGTAAATAATGCTGCCCTGAACATTGACATACAATGGCTACATCCTTTTTCAAGACCACAAATCCTGTCAGGTGGTCCTGTCCATATGGCCTCTGTTTGTTCCAATAACCACTCCCTTTCCTTGACTCTTTAGGCTTCGGGTTGTAGTGACTCCATAGTGTTGCTAGTCTCCTTGTGGATTTCCCTACACCCTACCCATGTTTTTGTAATTCTCTTCTTTATTAATCTTTCTTCCAGTACCCAGTATGAGCGTGCCATCTATTCCCTAGATTGTGACTTGATTCTGACTTGCTCTGAAATTTTGCTATATACTGTCTCCACTATTGGTCTGAAACAATGGAGTACCTCTCAAAGAGGACCTGGGCATATGGCCGATGCATCACACCAGTAGATATTGACAAACATCTGGAAATGTAAAATAATACACATGCCCAGGACCCATTCCACTTCAACTGATTCAAAACATCTAGTGCTAGGACCTGGAAAATCTTCATCTTAAAAAAGTTTCCCCATGACTCTAAGGCTGTTGGTCCAAGCCTAACATGAACCCCTGGCACTGGGCTCTTGTTTATAGTCCTGAACCAAGATATTGTTCTAGATTTGCTTTAAGAATTTAGGTTGAGGGGCACCTGGGTGGCTCAGTTGGTTGAGCGTCTGACTTCGGCTCAGGTCATGATCTCACGGTTCATGGGTTCGAGCCCCAAGTTGGGCTCTGTGCTGCTGACAGCTTGGAGCCCGGAACCTGCTTCAGATTCTGTGTCTGTCTCTCTCTCTCTCTCTCTCTCTGCCCCTCCTCTACTCATGCTCTGTCTCTCTCTGTCTCTCAAAAATAAATAAATGTAAAAATAAAAAAATTAAATTAAATTTAAAAAAAAGAATTTAGATTGATATTTTGGGGGGCACCTGGCTGGCTCAGTCAGTGGAGCACATGACTCTCAATCTTCAGGTCATGAATTTGAGGCCCCACATTGGACATAGAGATTACTTTAAACGTATTTATTTATTTATTTATTTAAAAAAAAAATTTAGTGTTTATTTTTGAGAGAGAGACAGAGGACAAGCAGGGCAGGGGCAGAGACAGAAAGGGAGACACAGAATCTGAAACAGGCTCCAGGCTCTGAGCTGTCAGCACAGAGCCCGACGCGGGGTTCAAACTCAGGAACGGTGAGATCATGACCTGAGTGGAAGTCAGATACTTAACTGACTGAGCCATGCAGGTGCCCCTATTTATTTATTTGTTTATAGAGGACACAAGCGGGGGGAGGGGCAGAGGGGGAGAGAGACAGTAGGCTCCACACCTGTGTGGAGCCTGATGCCAGGCTCGATCTCACAACCCTGAGATCATGACCTGAGCTGAAATCAAGAGTTGGCTGCTTAACCAACTGAGCTACCCAGGCATCCCTATAGGGATTACTTTAAAAAAATAAATAAAGGTATTCCCTATGTTAAAAAAAAAAAAAAAAAAAAAAAAGAAAGAAAAAAGAAAAAAGAAAAGAAAAGAAAAAAAAGAAAAATGAAAAAAAAGAATTCAGGTCAACATTTTTTAGCTAATTAAAATAGGCAAAATATACTGAAATGAAGGTATCAGAAAATTAATCATGTTTTATTCACTCTCTGAGGTAACTTTGTTTCATATTGTGTTGCCTTCTAAATTGTCAAGTTTTTAGGAAGGAAGAACAGAGAATGATGTTCACCCCAGAGATTGTCTTCTAAACTGCCAACATCTTGTCCGTTTTCCTCCAGGTGCTGTCTCATTGTGCACTCATCTCCTTATGTTCAAGATTCTATAGTAGTAGCAAAAGGCTAACACCGAGAAGCTACTAGAATGCTACATTCATGTTTCTAAAAGTTGCTTAATTACCAATACTTTTTGTAGTAGTATCTTTTCTGAGGTATACAAGCTATATACAGCTGTCCTTCAGTGTAATATCAAAAGCCGCATTGGACCGGCTATGATTGCATTACCAGTCCCTCTTGGCAAACAGTGGTTCCAGATATTGGTGCTCAGAGATAAGTGGGGAGCTGAAAGGCAAGAAAACAGTCTTTATCTACCTCAATATTTTGCCAAAGACTACTATGAATTTGGAGTATTAAATAAGTTACTCTAATAGCTTTTCCTTATTACCTCATTTTTATTCTCAATCCTGGAAGGTGGTAGTTTGAAGCAATTCATTTAACTTCCCTAATCTTCAATTTCTTCATCGAAAAAAAAAAGAGAGAAAAAATATTTTCACCATACTAAAAAGCATCGAAAGTCACATCAAATTAAAGATCCTTTGGTTCATAAATTCCACATTATAGATAAGGAAATGAGTTATAGAGGACATTAGGGAACAACTCGAAGTCCAACCTACTACATGATAGTGAGATTAAGCTTCAAAATCCAGGCCTCCTGGTTCCTAGCTCAGTCGATAGGCCAAAACAAAGCCAGTCAGAAGGTTAGGAGAAATTTCACTGCAATGAAACAAACAAAAACAAAAAAGAGAGAGAGAGAGAAAGCACGCGGACAAGAGATGATGCCACAAACACGAGACTTCCCCATCACTAGCAAGACTGAGCAGGAGTGTGGTAACCACAGTCAATGCAACCAGTCAGCCTTGGTGCTTAAAAAAAAAATTGCAAAAAATGTGAAATATCTCTAACCTTTAGTGAGCTGGACAGGAGCTAAGCACAAGGGCGGTGTTAAAAATGACGAAGAGGCCTTTGTCCAGTTCACTGTGGCATTCAGTTCAGGTCAGCCGCTAGGAACAACCTGCGGCTGTGTGTTTTAACACGGGCCGCTCAGAGGCCAGATGGGGACACTTCACAAGACTAAAAAACATCCCTCTGGGGCTGAGAAATTTGTTCAAACTTATCTACAAACCTCTTTTTCCCCTCTCGTCTTTAAGATTAGAAGTTGTATCACTAAGTTTTCTTCTTGCTCCTTAACAACAACAACAAAAATCAATAATCTTTATTTTCTTTTTCTTTCTTTTTTTTAACATTTGTTTATTTTTGAGAGACACAGAGAGGCAGAGTATGAGCAGGGGAGGGGCAGAGAGAGAGGGAGACACAGAATTCGAAGCAGGCTGCAGGCTCCAAGCTGTCAGCACAGAGCCCAACGCGAGCCCGAACTCACAAACCACGAGATGATGACCTGAGCCCAAGTCGGATGCTCAACCGACTGAGCCACCCAGGAACCCCAATAATCTTTATTTTCTAAGTGTCTTGGTGGATTCTGCTGGAAGCTTTTCTGTAGTTGACTCAATTGCTTTCATAATAGCCCAGACTATGAACTGTTGGTAAGCTGAGCTTTTAATGTTTCATATTTCAACATAATTACATTTGGGATGATCTTATTTCTCTTTTGAAGAACTTGATCCTAAACCACTATCATAATCACTATAGCAAGTTGCTGCTTTGAATCAGAAATGGCTTTAAAAAAAAATAGATAACTTCATTTTCAGCACATAACATACAACTTGTGTTTACTTCAAAATCAGAAATAGGGTTCTGCTGGTGGGGTGGGGTGTGGGGGATGGTTAGGGGAAGGGGGATTCTCTTTTTCATCAGGCAGTGGTTTAAGAAGGCATCCTGCAGATTGTCTCCAAAGCAAAAACCATCCTTCCATTTCTGCAGTGTATGAGGCCTCTGACCAGCACTGAAATGTCACTAAATTTGAAATCATGTTCTAACACACCACGCCCTAGCTTTGAGCTAACTGCCAGAGTCATTGACACAGGCAGAATCAGAAGCTGGTGCCTGCAAAACCGTAATGTTTTGGGCAGTAGGGACCAGAGAGTATAAAGCATGTAGGCTCGGGACAGCTTCCTGGAAGCCAGGTGTTAGCTTCTACTGCTGTGTCACTGTCAAGTTCATTTTCTAAGTGTTGCGGGCTAATTGATTAACACTGTGAGTCAGCTGTGGTCTCATCACCTTCATTTGCAATGAATGTGTGAAACAAAAAACAAATGTTTCTCATGCTCCTCAGTAAATTCAGTTCCTTTTTTCTTATTCACTGCTTTAATGGAATGTCTTTTTGATTGTAGCAAGGAGGAAATAGCCAACAGAGCTAAGAATGCATCTCCGTTGACAAGTTACATACAGGAGGATGAAATGACTATTGTCATGAGCAGAAACTGCCCTCCTCCATTACAGAGAGGATATAATGGACGGTCCCTCCTTTTGCTCCTCAACCTGCAGACCTCAGGGTGTGTGATATCAGGATGTGGAGGTCCTGCTGAGATTAGAGGATAAGACCACAGTCACATGGGTAAAGAGGTGGGCAGGATTTTCCCCATGGGATGTGGGTGTGGTCATTCCCAGAGAAGGAGGCTGGATCTCAGCAGGGAGCCAGAAGTGGGAGGGAGCAAGGCAGGCAGACCAGAAGGGCCACCTCTTCTCCTCATAGCCTCCCCCTGCCCTTGGGCTGGATTTAGACATAATTTTCCAACCTCACCTCTGGGGAAGGGAATAAGATGGGCTCCATGGTAGAGGAAGCCCGGGAGCAAGGCGGCAGGGCACATCCTGAGTACCATTGGTACAGCACGCTGCCGTCCACATTGCTGTAGAGGCTCGCTTTAACCATCCCAGCTCAGTCGTGGTATTGCTGTGAGGAATTACAGGTGGAGCTGTGAGTCTTTGCCTGGATCAGCGTGTTACACGGGGGATCTTCAGTCTCAAGTGGGATAGTCCCAAATGGCAGGTGAACATTGGGAAGCAGAAGGTAGCATGTGGCGGGCCAGCCCCCCCGCTGTGCCGTTTCCTCGCTTGCTAACCTTAGGGCAGTTAGCACAGCGAATCCACATCGGACTCTCGAGCCAGACTTTGTGGGTTAATGTCTCAGTCCTATCACTTAACCGGTTGTTGACTTTAGGCGAGCTAGCCTCTCCGGGCCTCAATTTTATTGTCTGCCAAAGAGGGATAGTCACAAGTTGGTTGGAGAATTAAATGGAGTTCTTTTAGTAATACGCAAATGCTACATAAGTGCTCGCTTTCATTTTAAGATTAAGGATGCTGTTAGATTTCCTTATATCAGGATTCTTAAGATCATGGGTGAAATGGACATGTACCTGCACGAGGCAAAGAAGGCCGAGGTAACAGGAGGGATGGGAAGAAGATTAAAGGATGGTGTGGCCCCCACATGGCAAAGACTGTGACATAGTTACAAAGGATACCCTGAACTGTCACCTCCAGGGGAAATTGTCATGGTATGCTTGTTTCCGCCCTATGGGGAAAAGGTTAGGGGGTGAGCTTTTCAGCCTGGATTTAGGACTCCTTTGATGGTAACAAAAGGAGTGGATTCAGATAAATCAACTCCCGCCCCCACCATGAAACGAAAACTTCCTATGTTTTACAACACAGTGACCTCAAGCACAAACTCTAAGGATATTTGGTGCAGCAACTCAGAAAGGAGCTGATGAAAACCCTTAGTCATACGGGGAGACTGTGTGGCTCTCGTCTGATGTCTTCTCGTGACATCTAAGGTCTGCTGGTCCCCCGCTGAATTAGTTTCCTAAGGCTGCCATGACAAATTACCACCAATCGAGTGGCATAAAACAAAACAAAAAAATGTATTATCTCACAGTTCTGGAGTCTGGAAGTCCAAAATCAAGGAGTCGTCAGGGTTGATTCCTTCTGAAGGCAACAGTTAAGGTCCAGAATGAGCATGATGACCCCCCCCCCCCCCCGTCTCCAGTGTGGATGGGAATTTCCACAGGGTCCAACTGGGAGAGCAGTAGGGTGTCCATGGCAGGGTTAGGGTTTGCAAGGAATAGTTCGAGGGCTAGCGCTGCATTAAAAGACCATCCACATCTGTTTGTGCTACCCTTTCTACACCGAACTGCTAAGCCTCCATCAGAGAGTTGCCCGATCTCAGGGCACACAGAAAGGACAGAGAGCACAGCACAGGTCTTTTGCCCGTGGAAACAGCCAATGCTCCTGAAGGCTGGCCTGAGGTGCCAGCGCCTGACACGGAAGATGGCCTGTCACTAGACAGAAACAAGAATGACATTCCAAGCCACTTTATTTTCAAATGAGCGAAAGCAAATCAACGGCCCTTCCTTTTCATCTGGCATGGTATTTTCTCCATGCAGCGGCACTTAGCAACGGCTTCGTCCCTCCTGATTAGTGCTGCCATTAGAGAAATGATTCCTCAGCACACTGAGTCATCTCGGATCCTGACAACTGTAACCATTCCAGATGGTGAGAACATCAACGACCATAATGGCCCTTCCAGTCAGTGTTTGCTGCGAATTGTTCTCGGAACCACAGGGGACAGACACCAGCTTGTAGCCTGGAGAGATTTACAAGGTGTGGCTGCAAAGGAACAGCATGGATTCCACAAGCCACATGTGGAAATCAGTCACTCTTCTTCAGAGTCACAACCTACGACCGGGGGGCCAGATCACAACACCAGCCTTGAGAAGCAAAGAACAAAAAGCCTGGGGCGACCCAGTAAAATGCCAAGCAAGACTCGAGAAACAGGTGCTCGGTGTCTCCAGGACCCTGCTGTCAACACAGGCTCTCTGCTGGCTCCTTTCATACTGTCACCTAGACCGACATGCAGGCCTCGGAGGAAAAGACAGGCATCCAATATGCATGTCTTTCAGTGTGAAGAAAAAGAAGCCATCTGCAATCTCTCACGTAGACGGCAAAAAGTCCAACATCTTGGCATTTCGGGTTTTCAGGGAAAGAAATGCTAAACTGGAGAAAAATAAAGGCGGTTTTTAGAATTTGTGCAAATGACTTCACAAAGCTGGTTGAGTTGAGCAGTTTCCCTCCTACACCTGAATGTCTGGTTTTGAAGGGCTACGGGAGCGTACTAAGCACAGCTGAATTTATTTTACCAATTTTCTAGCTTACGCTATAAAAAAATAGTACTGGGCGAAGGCTCATCATCATTACGGCACGGTGAAGTGCTCAGTTCACAATTGGTTGTTTAAAGTTAATAGTAGATCAACTGAGCAACTACTAAAAAGATGATGCATTGGCTTAATTCTGCGTTGTTACAAAGCCCAGCAGCTGAGTTAATATATACATGGAGATGTTGGCAGACGGCTCCTTTTGGTAATAATATTCATTTTTATGAATGGCTCATTTATTTTTTATATGTTCCTCTTTAGCCCTGCCCTCATTTCTCCCCTCTGTTGCTGAGCCTGGCTCCCAGGACTCTGAAGGTAGAGGGGGAGGGATCGCTCTGAATCTTAATGGAGAGAAGGAACAGGCTGCTGCTTAGGACGGCTCCAAAGCAGTAAAAAATGAAGAGGAAAAAAATCAGGAAGCAAATCCGTGGCAGCAATTGGTTTCAGAAGTGCCAGTCGGCTGATTATTTACTGAGTCTACACCCTGCTCTCTTTGTAGGTGTGTTTGTTTCAAATCCAGGTGGTGACTCATCATTACGGTGAATCTCTCCCATCCGCTCACTTCCTGCAGGAGGAAACTGTAGATGTGCAAGGCATTTTATCTTTTTATCTAATCACCTGAAGAACAAGAGGAGCATACTTATTTGGGGGGGGGGTGGGGGGACGGGGGCGGAGTACAGCCCTCAAAGGAAAATGCACTAGACCTTTGCCTTGGAAGTCATTGGAGCGTGGCAGAGAGGGGCTTATAAGCTACTCCAGCTTCTCTCTTGCAATTGCAGGTATGTTTACAGCAGGGCCCCAAAGGGTCTGATCATCACTGCCGAGCAGCTCCAGTATTTTCTCTGCCTACGAAGCTATCTGCTTTCCCCAGATTTCTGAATGTTTACTGGGAAGGAAGTCCTCCAGGCTGTCCTCCATTATCCCCAAGAGCAATATCCCTCTTTGCTTGGCCCTCTCTCCACACAGCCCTTCCAAACGGGAAACGTGGGAAAGGAATGGCTAAGGAGACCTTTGGGGTCACAGCTGAGGGAGAGCTGAGACTCCCCAAAACACAAGAGAGGCAGTAGAGCCAAGTGGTCTGGAACTTCCGCTGCAGAGTCAGACTGCCCTGGTCTGGGATCCTGGGTCTCCTGCTTACGAGATGGTGACCCTCAGCAAGTTACTTAACCTCTTTGGGCTTCCATTTCTGGAAACTGAATGCAATCATAATACCTCTCTCGTAGGTATGTCGAGAGGTTTACATGAGATAGTACGAGTAAAGTACTTAGAATGTTGCCCAGCACAAAGGAAGTTTTAGCCACTGTTGTAGGTATTTCAACTTCCTGTACTAAGCAGTCCCTAATTTAAACGCCAAAGGGTGCCCAGTTGTACCCATCACCCTAAACTAGCAAAAGGAAGAGCTCATCAGGGGAAGTTAAGCCTCTCCCTCTCAGATCTATAATGAAGGGAGCTGGCCTGTGAAAGTATTGTACGTGGGTGCTGACGGAGCCACAGGTGAGGTTTCCCATGGGTGGAAAACTGAGAAGACCTCCTCTTACAGGACTCAGAGTTACTCATGCCTCACTTGTATCAGTATCTGAGCGAGTCTTGCGGGTCTCATGTAGCACTGTGCAGAGGCTGCTAAAAATGCCCAGGAAGTCAAAGCAGACCTCACTGCCAGCGGTCTTATACTTTGAAACAGATAAGACATTCATTCATAGGGAACAGTAAGCTAATGGAAAAGGCAGCCTCCGATCAAGCTTCCCCAGTGTGTGTCGAGATGCAAGTGCTCAGCAACTCAGGGCAGAGAGAGGTCAGTGCCAACAGTCAGCCCTGGGAACCACGGTGCCTGTCCTTCAAACTTCTGCTCTTAGGGGGAATAGGGTTCTTGCTTATTCTTTTTCTTTCTCTTCCTCCTTCTCCATCTCCTTCTTCTTTGAGAGTTTATATTTGCAATATGTTTCAGAGGAAGATGCAGCCCACTGAGGCTGAATAAGAGCTCTTGGCAGATTTCTGTGTGGTCTGCAGATCCCCTGCTTCGGAATGATCTGACATGCTCATTAAGACAACTGGTTCTTGGGCCAAACCCCCTTTGGCGTGGTGACTCGAGACTTCAAATTTTTTTTTTTAATTTTTTTTTTCAACGTTTATTTATTTTTTGGGACAGAGAGAGACAGAGCATGAACGGGGGAGGGGCAGAGAGAGAGGGAGACACAGAATCGGAAACAGGCTCCAGGCTCTGAGCCATCAGCCCAGAGCCCGACGCGGGGCTCGAACTCACGGACCGCGAGATCGTGACCTGGCTGAAGTCGGACGCTTAACCGACTGCGCCACCCAGGCGCCCCGAGACTTCAAATTTTTAAGAAGCTGCCCAGAGAGATGCTTTTTGTGCATACTTGGTGTGACAGCTGTTGACTTGGAGATGATTTAATCTAGCTGCTTTGTTTTGCAGATGGGGAAACTGAGGCCCAGGGAAGTGAAGCATCTTTCCCAAAGTCGCTCAGCTAGCTAGTGGCAGAAGCAGAACCCTGTAGGAGGGGAAATTCAAGAGCATTCTGACTACAGAGAGGTCTTCAGGCTCTCTGGATGTGAAACCTTCCCAGACAGGCAAATACTGAGTTCTATTTCCTCTCCAGCTGGCATATAGTTCTGGCCACAGCAATATGGGACTTATTACTATATTTTACAACAGACATAAATTCCGCATTTCCAAATAAAACTGGAACCTGGTATTTGCCCAAAGAAAATAAATTAATTTTAATGAGGATCTCACGTAGTGTTTACAGATTTTGCATGTTTCATTTGGTAATTTAATGCTATTTTACCTTGAGCATTGATATGGAATTGATGAAGTTTTTTTTTTTTAAAGATAGGACAGAAGAAGCCATAAATATAACTATTTCCCAGCCTTTAAAATTCCACAAGAATTAATGACACAAAACTATGTAAAGTTGCAAAGAGTAGGTGATGACAGAGTTGGGGAAATGACAGCAAAGGGGGAACAATATATGTACCTTACCTCCAAGTCACAGTGCCTAAGAAAATGTCATTACGGCTCACGCATTTGTCACCATATTGAAAATAATTCAAGGCCAGAGTCTATGACTATTGTCTTCTTTGGAGTGTCCCACGACACTAAGCTCAGTCTTAGGTGAACACTCAAAATACGCTGCCTGATGAATGGGAGAGGAAGGAGGGGAGAAGGTGAAAGAGTGAGAGGGGTATGTGAGGGTGGGAAAGGGAAACTGAAATCAAGACGCGGAGGAAGTCTGTGTCTGGTTACCCTGTTACAGAATTGGTGTGTTTATCAAGGGCACAGGGGTCACAGAGGAGAATGGCGTGGTCGGCAGGCAGGCCACGAGGAGTCCAAGGAAGCACAGGTTCTCAGGAGGGCACGTGCGGAAAGCTCACGTGATAGAATTTAATGCTAGGGCGTGTAAGATACCACCTATCCAGCTTTAAATCGCTCAGCAAACAAAGAGTAAAAGCATCTTAGGTGGCTAGCTGTCTGTTGCACTGTCATTCATTCCTGTTTTGTTTGTTCACTGATTGTTATTCTAAAAACATTTCTTTCTAATAATAACGAAAATGACTAGCGGTAATAAAGTGCTGGCTCTGGGCCATCACCCCATTACATAGATGAGGAGGTGAGGCTCAGAGAAGCTGGGTAACTTGCCCAAGGTCACACAGCTAAGATTCAAACCCAAGACTGTTCCATGCCAGCCTCGCCTTTGAATCACCGCAGTGTTGCACGAAGCGAGCCTTTCTGCAGGCATGTGTGTTCCTCTGGAGCTGCTCCAAACCCTCCCCACATTCTGTTCCACCACTGCATCCAGGGAATCTGGTTCTCGCCTCAGCTCCGCCCCCCACTTGCGGTGTGACATCGGCCAAACCTCTTTGTTTCTACGGGTCACGTCTCTTCATCAGCAAAATGCAGGGATTGTGTTAAGTGATCACTGAAATTCCTCGCACCTCTAAAATTCCGTGTACCTGTGACTGGACGCTCATTCCTCTCAGGTGGGGGAGCATTTGTGAAACTGCCCATTTCTCTCATGACCTCGAGTATCTCATCTAGGCTGTCGCTTCTTGTGGTGGAATCAGCCGCTGCCCATCCGATAGACATTATACTTAATAGAACCCTTGACTTTCTTCAAGGTAGCAATGCACCCATCTAAAGGACTACATTTTCCAGCTTTGCTTAAAGCTGGATGCACCGCATTTCTAGTGTTTTTGGCCAATGAGATGTAAGTGGATCAGGCTTTCAGGGGAGTGCCTCTCACCTTCCGTCTTTTTCCTTCCTGCCAGAAGGATGGGCTTGATGACCAGAGCTCCAGCAGTCATCTGGGGCCAAAGGCAGCTTTGAGGATAGAACCCACATGCTAAGAAGAGTGGCACAGAAAGATAGAGACCATGGTCTCGGATGACCATGGAGCCACCATACCAGCCTTGGGTGTCCTACCTCCAAATTTCTTCTAGGTGAGACAACGATAAATACTCTTGGATATTCTGCTACATGCAGGCAACTAATTCTCACTAATATACCCTCAAACTCGTCACTCTTCCTTTCTCTAGCTGTAATATTCCCCGTAAATTGTAGTGTTAAAGTCGCTGCGGCCTGCTGGACAAACTAATGACCTGCTGGCACCTCCAAATCCATTTGCACAACGCTAGATTCCTAACCTGAAAACCGTAACCTTAAAAAAAAAAAAACCGGTTTCTCTTGTGTTCCCTGCTGCAGCAAATGGCCACACCACGCTTCCTGCCACTAGGGCTCAAGGCCCGGTGTTCATTTTCATTTCTCTTATTCAGTCAGTTGCCGGAATCCCGTGTCTGCTCCCTTCGTTGATTTAACGTTCTAAGGGCACCCTAGCGCAAGAGACGATTGGCGCTGGGGGTACAAGAATAAGGCAAACAGACGTTTATCGGTTCTCATGATGCTTGCTCTCGAGGGCAGGGGATTATCTGTTCTCGTGAAGCTTATAGCCAAGACAGGGATTAGTTGTACCATCACGCAAACAACTGTGAAACTGCAATGGCAGCACGGGCTACGAAGAAAAGGTACTGAGAACACACAATGGGGGGCCAGGGAAGGCTCCGGCTTGGCTGAAGACTGAAGGATGGGTGGGCCTGATTTGAGCAGGGAGGGGCATGAGGTGACAGAGGAAAGAGCGCGTGAGAAAGTCTGAGGAAGGAAGGGGCAGGGTACTCTCCGGGGGTTGAAAGGAGGCTGTTGGCTAAAGCACTAGGAGCCATGAGGGATCGAGGAGGCAAAGGTGGCTTTCAGACAAATATTAAGGACTTTGGGCTTCATTTGAAAAACAAAGGGGAGGCATTTGAAGGCTTTTAAGTGGCTGAGGGAGGGTGGGCAGTGACCTGGCCTCCCTGTGTCCTCCACTCATTTCCCGTTACTTGTTTCTCTCCCTGAAACTCACCCTCCACATGTGAGGATCATTCTTCCAAATCCCAAGGCAGAGTTCAAGGCCCCAGCTTCCCGCTGCCTGCTTCCTCGCGTGCAGCTCGCTCTCCCTCACACGCCCTGCGTGCTGCAGCCACACTGTATTGTCATGCACTCCCCGACTCTGTGCCTTTCCTCATGCTCTTCTCTAGGAACTGAAATGCCATTTTCTCCAATGACCATTTGTCACAACCCTCTGCCCTTTAAGACTTTGCTCCAGCTCAACTTTCTCCCTCAGGATTTTGCCTGCTGTCCCCAACCCAGTCATCTTTCCTCCTCTGTGTCTCTGAGCCCTGTATCTGCTCCTCCCCGGGAACTTGTCACTCTGCATCTGGGCACAAGCCTTATCTCCCAAAACAGGTTGATGGGAGGATACTGGCTGCTTCTTTTCTGTACCCAGGAGGTCCCACCGTGCCTCACTTAGAGCAAGGGGCTCAGCAAATGTCGACTGAAGGAACGAATGAATGATACTCAAATATGTGGGCAAAATGTCATTCAGGGTCACCCCTCACACAATCCCTTTGTAGTCAATGAAAATGTCGTGTCTGCACGGTGAGCCTGGGAACATGCAGACCGCTTTTTTTTTTTTTAATTTTTTTTTTTAACGTTTTATTTATTTTTGAGACAGGGAGAGACAGAGCATGAACAGGGGAGGGTCAGAGAGAGGGAGACACAGAATCCGAAACAGGCTCCAGGCTCTGCAGACTGCTTTTAAAAACAGACCAGCTGGGGGCGCCTGGGTGGCTCAGTCTGTTAGGCCTCCGACTTCAGCTCAGGTCACGATCTCGCGGTCCGTGAGTTCGAGCCCCGCGTCGGGCTCTGGGCTGACGGCTCGGAGCCTGGAGCCTGTTTCCGATTCTGTGTCTCCCTCTCTCTCTGCCCCTCCCCCGTTCATGCTCTGTCTCTCTGTCCCAAAAAAATAAATAAACGTTAAAAAAAATTAAAAAATAAAATAAAAACAGACCAGCTGGGTTCAAATCCCACTTCTACCACATACTACCTGTGTGCCATGAGCAAGTTACCTCATCTCTGTAAAGTGGGGGTACTAGTGTACTTACTTGGGGGCATTAAGTGGGTTCATTCACATGGCGCATGTCTAAAAGTATCTGTCGCAGAGTGAGTACTCACTAAAAGCCTTCGCCATCATGCTGTCATTCCCAGTTGGAATGACTCTCACTAGGTGACAGTGCCTTCTGTGATCCAATGACCTACAAAATGGTGCCTGGGGCCAGACTCCTGGGCAGCGTGATTTCCCACAAGCTGTTCCCCAGGAGAGCCTCCCAACAGCTCTGCATCTTAACAAAATGAGCCTGGCAGGTCCTTCATCTTGTTCCACAGACTTTCAGTTTATGCCGTTTCGGCCTCTGGGCTGTGATCTCCTTAAGGGCAGAGACGACAATAGTAAGAGCCAGCACTCCACCATCCGTACCACGCACCGGGCACTCTCTGTTCAGAGTGTTCACATGGATCCTCTCATGCGTTTTTTCAAAAAAGTCTTACGAGGCAAGTAGGGCGCAGAGAGGTTCGGTAACCTGTCCAGAAGCGTGGAGCCGGCATTTAAACCCAGCCAGTCTGGCTCCAGAGGCTCTGGGCTTCCCCACGCTATCTCACCTCTCCTCTACATCTTTATTACCGGGCGCAGAGGAGGCTCTCAAGAAATTTTTGCTGAACGAATGGATCCCAGTGGCATCTTCAGGGAAGCCTTCTAGTGTTTTTTCTCTCTCCAGGATTTCTGGCTGGGTCCCTCTCCCATGGACCCCTCTAAACCCACCCACAGCAGCTGCTAAGGAGTCCTGCTCTCCTCAGGAAAGCATGCCCTCTTGGGCTTGAGGCAGTGGCCTTGCGTGACCCCCACCAGGGTTCCCTCTCAGCCTTCTGCTCTCATTCCCTTTCTTAGAAAGAGTTGCTGGAGACTCCACATCACTCCTAAGAATAGAAATTTTCATGCTAGGCTGGGGGAATTAAGAATGATTTTCTCGGGGTGGGGGTGGATTTTAACTGGACTTTATTCTCACTACTTTTTTTAAACTCCATACAAAGTGTATGTATTAACTGGAGAAACTGTGGCAACTACAGAAGTAAACAAGGGAGAGAATTTTAAATGGAGGATATTTTTGCTCTTTATTCAAAATATTCTTTAATATTTAAAGATCCTTACAGTAAAAAAATAAAAATGAAAAGAACCCAAGTGATTAGACATTATGCGTCAGGGAGAGAGAAAACCTTTCTAATTCTGACTTGTTCTCATTCAGCCTCTCAAGACCTTGACAACTGCTTTAATACCTTCTGCTCCTGTCCTAAAATGGTGACGTGATCCATAAGGTAAAGGCAGAGTTTCAAAAACTGCCCTGATTCTCCCATAGTCCCTGAAGAGAAATGGCAAAGTGTGTCCACGTTCAGCCCAGGATACAGGAAGGCACGCAGAAGAGAAACTATACATTCCACCCTGGCAAGGCTTTGAGGGCTTCTTACCAACCCTCCCGCAGAACCTTTTCTTCTTTTCTACAAAAAGTGGTCCTGGTCATACACACCTAAATATATTCATGCAGCTTTGCAACTGAGTTTCGAAAGACATTCCTTTGCTGGGAGAATATTGGATTTTTCTATGAGTTCTTAATATTTCTGCCTCCACTAACGAGAACTTACCCACTCTCATTTTTGTAACATAAGTTACAAAGGTGATACAAATGTATGTATCTAAATGTAGAACATTTAGAAAATACCAAAAAATGTGCAAAGAAGGAAACGAAGAGCATCGGTAGATCCACCTTCCTGAGAACCTGGCCCACTCTGGAGTTGTGGCTCTGAACGTGGATAGGTAAGTGGAACGGGAGAGAAGAACACGTGTAGGGGGAGATCTGTGTCCTTGGCTGGTCCCAAATGCCCTGCGTGTGGTCATGGCATTCCGATCCCCTTTAGAAACTGCTTCCTCATAAACTCTCTTCCCCACAACCAACCAACCAACCAACCAACCAACCAATGTGTACCACACACACACACACACACACTCACACACACATATGAATACTGTGGTAGTACAAGGACATGTCAACCCCAGTCAGTCCCAATACCATTTTCACAGGGTTAGGCATAAAACCCAGCCAGTCTAATCTAATTCCTTCCGGGGGACGTTTCCTAACTGGGGGAGAGAAAGAGATCCCCTTCTGCTCTGGGGGTAAAGACGGAAAGACGAGCTCCCTGGAGCCACTAGCTACAATAGCTGTAGCCCCGTGGAGAAGGTTGTTTCAGACAATGAACGGAAGACAAGAATACTGAAGAACCTTCCATCGCGTTCGAGTCCCTGGTGTGGCTGTTCCTCGCTGTAGCCGAACCTGCGTCAGGTTCTCTCTGAGAGCAGCAACTTCCTGCTTTGCCCAATTTGGTTACCGGAGCCTGCACGTTTCTTTTGGTCTGAGGTATTTTGAGTTGGAAAATTCCGCACGGAATCAAGAGTCTTGTTTAAACAAACACACCTACGTTGCACGTAAGGAGAAAAAATTAGGGAGGTGCATTCATTTAGGATAAATTTTAAAAATCTATGCAGAAGGAAGTGTCGGGCCTTGCCCTGCCGCGCCTCGTGTGGCCTGCTCTGGATCTGACCAGAGATGAAGGTGGCATAGCCCTTCTCAGACAATCCAGCTAGCTGTCACCACTCTCAGAGCTCTCATAGGGGTTAGGGGATGTGTCCCAATACTGTGGGAGCATGAATCCTAGCCGAGCCTTCTAATTCACGCTGTTTCTCTGGAACCGGGTTTCTCAACTTAACAGGCAGGTGAGCCGACTCTACCGTAGACAAGGTATTATTGTCTAGTGTCCCTCCTGCCCTTCTATCATTAAGCCAGGCGGGCCACCATTCCCTGTGCATCCAGTGGCCACTGAAGGAAGACTCTGGATAGCTCAGCTCCATTGTCGAAACCACCCAGACCCCACCTCACCTCACTCCCAACCCTTTCTAGTCTGCTTCTAACTCCCGCTTCAGATTTGTGCCCCAGATTTTGACTCCTATCCTGCCCCTTTGTTTTTCACAGCTAGTCTTGGTTTCACCTGTTGAGCCAGAGAACTCCCCAAGAACTTTTCCTCCCATTTTCCCTACCCCCTCCTTCAGCCCACTTTGTTCCCCTTGTTTCTGCTCCAGCCCCACTCAGAACACAAATCTTAACATTAATTCACTTGGCTGCCTCCCCAGATATATCTCTCCCTCCCAGGTCCCTGAAGGCAGAGGGTTGGGGAGTATAAGCAAAGAGGAAGGATGGAGGTCCGTCTGGAACGGAACAGAAAGGTCCTTCTGGGTTACAAACAGGAAGGCACATTCACATGAGGTAAAAAGGCATTAGTCACCACATGTAACAAGATGGGGGAGTTTCTTTACAGATTCATGGAGCTGAGAAATAAATGGGTCCCATAGTTTACTCTCTTGCCCCATTAGGTGACTTGGTTGGCTTTATCTACACTGAGTGCTGGTTGGGAACCGTTTCAAGGAGGATTTACAGCACCTCTTATTTTGTTCATCTGTCTCCCTATCCAGGGAAGAAACAATCCACATCTTTCTTGTGTCATTACCTAGAATAGATCATTTAACCTTTTTATTAATACAACTTGTGTTTCTTTTCCCCATGGACATTCTAGAGAGCAAAGAAGAAGAGCCCAGCGCTGAGCCAAAAGAGCATCTTGAGAGGGTTTCAGTGACCTGCTGGCCCCTCCTTGTGTTCCTTCCCCTCCAAATGGGGTCCACCTTTTCTCCTCTGCTTCCACTTGCTTGTTGGCTCAATTATGATTGTTCTCTGCCACCTTCCAAATTGGATTCAAGATAGCTGGAAATAAAAAGCACATATAATAGGACAATTTCAAATAAAGATAAAAAATGATAACAGAATCTATCAGTTGGAAGGTGAACTTGGGTAGAGACTGGAAACTTGGGTAGAAAATGGTAACGGGCAATAAGCAAACCTCTATTTGGGTCCTGTTTTCACTGGTGATAAATACTGATTTGGTACGAGTAAGGGTAGTGCAGGGACTCTTAGCTCAGTGGCTGATTGGTTTTTCCATGATTATTGAGCATTTACTAGTGCCACGCACTGTTCAGGATACAGAGATGCCCAACATTTTTTAATCCCCATCCTCAAGGTGCTCACAATCTAATCTGGTCCCGTTATAACTGTACGTACTGAAAACACTCATAAGTTTCTCTGTGTCTGATCCACCCACTCTTCTAGGCTCTTCTATGTTATGTGTCATGCCTCATGTAGTTGATGAAACCTGCCCAAAATTATTGGACCAGGGATGTACGTCCAAGCCAAAGATGGCCATCAGGCACTGAACTCAAGGGAAATCAAATATTCCTAGGGACACTTGGTGTGAGATTGACTGTTATATTTCTTCTGTATTACACGAGGCCATGCAAATTTTGGCAGATCGCATTTTCCAAAATGCCTGTAACATATCTCCTATCCCACTCGCTCTTGACACTTCTCCCATTGAATGGGGGAGTATATGTTCTCTCCCCCCTTGAACTTTGCGACTGCTTCAAGTGACAGAGTATGGCAGAAGTGATGATATGTGACTTCTAAGTCTAGCTTCTAAAAATGCCACGTACTTCCACTTTGTTCTCTTGGGATATTGCTCTTGAAATCCAGCTACCACGCTGTGTGGCAGCCATGGAGAAGCCCATGTAGTAGGAACCAAGGCCCCTGGCCCACACGCCTGGCTGGGTTCCGAATCAAACAGCTGGGTACCAACTTGCCAGCCATGTGAGTGAGCCGTTTTAAAGCAGATCCCCCAGCCCCAATTCAGTTGCCCAGATGATGCTGGGCAGAGATAGGCTGTTGCCCATGAACCCCACCCAAAATGCAGATTCACGAGCAAAATAAGTGATTGTTGCTGCTTTTAAGCCACTAAGTTTCATCCGTTATTTCTTTATTCAGTGACCAAATCCTTACCAGAACCTAGGTCCAGAAACTAAGTTTTTTTTACCTTATCACCCCTATTCCAAACCCTGACTTTTTTTCTCAGCATGATATACCATTTCTACTGGTCCTGGGGTCCTTCCTTCACTGCCCTCCTGAAGCTTCTGTTACTTCTGATCTGAATCTGCCCACCTTCAGGCCTCCTTGACAATGACTGACACCTTCTTAAACACCCTCCTATTGCTTATTACTGGGAAGGCAGTTTAGTGTAGCCGTTTAGATCATGTGCTTTGGAGTTAGGAAGACATGAGACAAATTCATAAGTTCCCTAATCTTATCGTAAAAGTATATTGTGAGGGGCGCCTGGGTGGCTCAGTAGGTTAAGCATCCAACTGTTGATTTCGGCCAGATCATGATCTTAACAGTTCGTGAGATGGAACCCCACATTGGGCTCTGTGCTGACAGTGTGGAACCTGCTTGGGATTCTCTCATCCTCTCTCTCTGCACCTCCTCAACTCGCGTGCACGTGTGTGTGTGTGCACGTGCACATGGGCGCTCTCTCTCTCCCTCTCAGAATCAGTAAACGTTTTTTTTAAGTATATGGCGAGGATTAAAACAAGATGATATATGGTAGGTACTTAGCACCTTATGGCCAGTGTTGCTACCTCATCAGATACCCAATATTCTTTCACTGCTTTGAGAAGCAGACCCTCATTGTTGGGAACGATGATGTACCAACCCTGAGACCCTACCTGTACCAACCCTACAGTTTCCTGCTGCCTTGCAGATAGGTTGGCTAATGAGATATAGGCCGAGTTGTTTCAACGGGCTGGCAAGAAAGCTCTTTAGAGGGGCTCGCCCTGTGCTGGTTCCCTTTCTGTCCTTATTGTGGACACCACGCTGGGGCATGTGTACCGAACGGCACCCCTGAGGATGGGAGCTTTGCACTAATGGAGGGGGGGAGGGTTAGAAGGAATCCAGGGCCCAGATGCCCATGGAGTTACCATACCAGCTTACCTCTGTATTCTTTCATGCGTGACCAAAAAAGATCTTGCTTGAAATAATTTCATTTTGTGTGTCTAGTATTAGAAGCTGAACTTAATTCCCAACTGATACACACAGTAAGTTCCAGTTAGTATTATTGTTCTCTCTTCATATCCCTTCCCTGAGACCGTGGGGCTGTCTGCTCTTTGGGTCCAAGCCATCTCGAGGCCGATCTGCCCCATCACGTCAGTCACGTAGTCACTCTGGTTAACATAGGCAGGATGTATACCCTGCAGCAGACTCTAGGGGTGTATCGATGCCGTAATTGACCAGGTTTTACGTTAGTTGGGGCCTTGAAGGGGAATCTTTCTGCTCGTTGTTTGTCAATGTACCGACTGGTTTGTGTGCAGGAATGCATCCTTTTTCACGGATGTCTTCATATTATTTATGTGTTATGAACTTGTCTGTCAGCCTTGTTCCAACTATTATAATGTCAAGGTATAGAAAATGAAATTAGAATTAAAGACATGAACAAAAGCGAGTAATTAGGAAAAAGAGAAGGCTTTAGCTCTAAGATTTTTCTTAATTTCTTAATTATTATTTTATTTGAGAGAGAGAGAGAGTAAGGGAGAGGGCAGAGGGAGAGAGAGAGAGAGAGAGAGAGAGAGAGAGAGAGAATATCAAGCAGGCCCTGCACTGTCAGTTTAGAGCCTGACCTGGGGCTCGAACTTATGAACAGTGACATCATAAACTAAACTGAAACCAAGAGCTGGATGCTTAACCAACTGAGACACTCAAGCGCCCCTATGATTTTTCTATTTTTACTAGAAATACTTTTAAAAATTACATTCCATAGACAATTGAAATTGCGTTTCTCAATTTAAAAATATTTTGTAAAGAAAAAAGACAAGAATGTGTTACAACGTCTTTTAGGTATGCAGAAAACTCAGTTAATTTTTAGGGTAGACAATTTTGTATAAAGCAGGTTGAATTCTATAAGAACTTTAAAATTGGTATTGCATCATTTATTTAAAGAGGTGTGTGGATCAGAGCACCTGGGCGACTCAGTTGGTTAAGCCTCCGACTTTGGCTCGGGTCATGGTCTCACAGTTCCTGAGTTCAAGCCCCACGTCAGGCTCTGTGCTGACAGCTCAGAGCCTAGAACCTGCTTCAGATTCTGCGTCTCCCTCTCTCTCTCTGCCCCTCCCCTGCTAACACTCTGTCTCTCTCTTTCTCTCTCTCAAAAATAAAAAAACATTAAAAAAACTAAAAAAAAAAAAAAAGGTATACGGATCAAAAGAGATAATTATAAAAGGTAACAATCCTTCTTTTTCATAGTCACAGGTAAAATTAAAAGAATTTCCCTTTAAACAGATGTATAATTCACTCCTTTACTCTTAGTCAACAACATTTTAGTAAACAAACACCTTACTTTCAAATAAGCATTTATCTTAAGTGTTTATATACATTAATCACATAGAAACTAATGTCAAAGAGACTCTTTACTCCTCTCTTATAGTGCTTTATTTTTCAGTTAACTTCAAAAATGCTTTTCCATCTAACACTGCTGAATGAGCACTTTAGCTTACCAGCGTGTATGTACTTATTTATTTTTTATAAAAATCATACAGCTGAGCATAATTTATACATATGTAATGGATATCTGACATTTCTAAAGCCATAAGCTATAAAGGAAAAATATTATTACATATATTATTCTCAGCATACAAGGCAGGAGAAAAGAACCTAAAACCTGTAATCAGTCTTAAAACTTTAGTAGTTTTGCAAATCAGTTCTAATCAATAGTGATGGGACCGTTTCTGACATGAGACTTATAAGATAGAAATTATACATTGAAGCCAAGTGATAAATAAACATCTGATGATCTTACTGACCTTCTGAGGAAAGACTTTATATTACTTGAAAAATGAGAGTCTAATACAGCATTTTTTACATTATTTTCACTTAACTTTAAAAACAAGATGCATACAAGTGAAATTATTAATGATCTACCAGATTATTTTTTCACTCATTGGAAAACTATAACCTCTGCTCTTCCTGAAGGCCAGCATTTATTAAACATGCAGAGTTTTCCCATGTTCTTGATGTTAATTATAACGTCAGGGTTTCACCAAAGTCAGAGTAATATAGTGATTACTCTCTACTGATCTTTATACCGGAGAAAGTGTTGCTTACAATTTGTAGTTTCTATGTATCATTCATTTTGTTCTTTCCATGCAGACCAAAGAAGTGAAAATGTGAAGACTATCTTTCATGTAAAAGGCCCAATTACTCACGTATAAAGTACCAAAAGCCAGTGATGATAATGTGATGGGATGTGAGGAATATGACTTCCCGAGCCCTCTACACCTGAAGTCCAACTGGAAAACATCTATTCACCTTTGGTTGTTTTCAATGGTTCAGTGTTGTATTTCTAAACTTGTACAGCACTGAAAGAAAGTCTCAATGTTATTGGATGTACTTTGGCTTAGAAATTTAACTTCTTAAGATACCAATTTCAAAAAGAGCATAGAGCATCTACTGAATTGATTTTTAAAGGTTTTATTTTATATAATTGTATGGATTGCTATCTCACGAATATGACATGCTATTTAGTATTGGGACAAAAAAACAAAACAAACCAAGAAACCCCACCGAGTATCTACAAATAGCTACTCCCAAAAGGACTAAGAGGAAAATAAAATTTTGGTGCCAAACAGGACAATACCAAGGCAATGTCAAAGAGCTGCTCAAACGAGCAAAGTAATTTAGGCAATTCATTGTTTGGATTATGCAATTATTAATAAAAAATTTGAGGGGCGCCTGGGTGGCGCAGTCGGTTAAGCGTCCGACTTCAGCCAGGTCACGATCTCGCGGTCTGTGAGTTCGAGCCCCGCGTCGGGCTCTGGGCTGATGGCTCAGAGCCTGGAGCCTGTTTCCGACTCTGTGTCTCCCTCTCTCTCTGCCCCTCCCCCGTTCATGCTCTGTCTCTCTCTGTCCCAAAAATAAATAAACGTTGAAAAAAAAAAAAATTTAAAAATAAAAAAAAAAAAAAAAATTTGACTAATTCCATTCCACACTAGTATACAGTGACTTTTCTTATTATTGTAAGACTGAAGAAATGTAACCTATGGGTAGAGCTACTCTGGCCTGCCTGCTGTGTATACTGAGTGGAACCCCAGGATTCATCCTGAGTATCTTCTGACGGTGAAAAAGTAGCATGTGTAAATTTAATCCAGCATAAAACTCAATGTTTTCCCTACAATGAGAATTTCAGCAGTGTCTTCCCAGTATGAAACTGTGTCTTAGCACTCTACTACCTTCAGAATTTGTATTAATTCTGACAGAAACTGAAACTAAAGCCTATATTTTATGTTTACTTATCATAGGGGACTTCTTCCAGAGATGGTGCAAATTGATAGTTTAAACAGTCAGAATTTAAAAATAGACAAAAGCATTTTTTAAAACATTTTACATTGCGAGAGGCATTTGTCACTCCCTGGATATGACTTTTGATCCATGCTGTATGCCTGTTTTTAGATAACAGTGAGCTTCCCAGAAAGAGGAGTCATATCACTGAGTTAAGAGTAACAGACAGAGGGGCGCCTGGGTGGCTCAGTTGGTTGAGTGTCCGACTCTTCGGCTCAAGTCATGATCTCACGGGTTTGTGGGTTCGAGCCCAGCATCGGGCTCTGTGCTGACTGTGTGGAGCCTGCTTGAGATTGTCTCTCTCTTCTCTCTACCATTCACTCACTCACACTGTCTCTTTCTCTCTCAAAATAAAACAAACTTTAAAAAAAAAAAAAAGAGAGAGTGTGTAACAGATTGATAGAGGCACCTGAGTGGCTCAGTCAGTTAAGTGTCTATTAAGTGCCTGACTCTTGATCTCAGCTTAGGTCATGATCTCATGGTTCCTGAGATGGAACCCCGCATCAGGTTTCCCACCCAGAATCGGCCTGCGGATCCTCTCTCTCCGTGTCTCTGCTCCTCCCCCATTCGCATGCACACGCTCTCTCTCTTTCTCTCTCTCTCAAAATAAATAAGCTTAAAAAAGAAGAGTAACACATCGATAATCTTGTATGTTTATTAAAACAAGTTCCCTGAGGAGTTTAACTAGGCAATATTGTTAACCTAGTTTGCTTAAAGTGTACAAAAATATGCAGTGAAAGTTATATATCTTTAAAATATTCTAAAGTCAGATTTTGTTCTGATTGGCTACCCAATTAAGGCAAATTAACGTGATTTTTACCAACAATAGTCTGAAACATAAAAATTAAGTTTGGGTTTAAAAGCAGTTATTGAAATTATCATAAATATATGATATCTATTGATTGAACCGTAATAAAAAGATACAGGATGCTAGGATTGACCCTTCACTGCTTTGGTTCATAGACCTTGCTAGAATAAACTACCTTCTAAAAAAAAAATCCTTGTAGACTGTGCAATTATAGAGGTTAGGACATTTTGCAGACATAAATTCAATGACACGTTACTGAAGCTTGCTTCTTCTGAAATTTAAAGTTATTTTAAATGCTGAATGAGAATATTTTAACTGTATTAAAATATTCATAAAATATTGCTTAATCAAAATGAGATTTCAAGACCCCTTATCATTCTCTGAACTTCTAAGTGCATTGGTTGATAGACTTGGATAGAGTTTATAGGCGTAAGTATTCAGCAAAAATCTTAGATACGTAGAGAGAGAAAGAAGCAATCTAAGACTCTTCAAAGAGTCAAAACGTGGAGAAGAAACAAAGTAACAAAATAGGCAGAAACAATAATTCAGAAAATGGCAATTTTGGCATAAATATCTGAGAGTCACTGTCGACCACAAATTGAATATGAATATGCAAAGCAGACGTGAAAACAAAAATGCCTTATTAGGATGTGCTAACGAGGATATGACAGATGAATCTGTTGACATTATATACCACAAAGACTGTCTTTTGCCACAGTTCCATGAAGTTCCAGGATAACACAATAGCAGTGGTTAAACACAACCAGATAGTTCTCTTTCGTTGTACGGAAAGATTTCCCTGGCTTGGAGCTCTGCCTTTAAAATGATGGGCATAGTTCAGAAGGTGAGTACCAGTCAGAGGGATTCCGAGAAGGGGGAGAGGGGTAGTTTTGTTATGTATTAAGGCAGCCTTTCGAACCCAAGACCCCAAATTCAGCAGCAAATGTGTGGTGAACCTCGTCTCCCCTCAGTTTACATGTGGAAAGTAAAATAAATAAAGTGTTCACTCTTTATTTCTTTCCTGGAATACGATATCAGGTATTGCGGAAGACCCGGGGACTCCCAGTTTGCTAGATTGCTTTAAAGGTCACAATTAGACAATCAAGGATGCAGTGAGGATTGATTTTCCGTGAATGGGAATGATAAGCAGGCCCTTCTGCATCTGGCGCCGTTGCTTCTTGTACAAGAATGTCAACAAACCCCGTGTAGAATGTCACCTCTGCTGGACTGATAGCGGCCTCCTGGAAAGCTGTGTCCAGGGAGACACGAGGCTTGTGCCAGCCTGACAGGAAGGTACAGTGGGTGATGCCTGCCACGGGCACAGGTATCTGCCTGTTCCTATTCTGTTTGTTGCAAACGACCTCAAAGATCTCAAAAATATAAAGCGTTGGCAGACGACCCCCTGTGCCCATGTTCTCTTCACACAAAGGCAAAGAGGTGTGGTGAGAGCAAGAAGGAGCTTTGGAGAAATGTGACCACGCTGGTGATCTTAGCCGAGAGGGAGATCATCTCGCTCCTTCACTGCAGATTCCTGTTCCTCCGAGAAGTGCCCAAGGGGCCTGTCTGGCCAACTCAGAGTCCGCAGGTCACCAGACAACATCTCCTCAGGACGGTGGACTCTCACTCTGTCTTCTTGGCAGGTAGACGCGCTTCCCAACCCCCGGGGATGATGTATAGAGTGAAGCACGCGCTTTGTTCGCTGTCTTTTCCATGACGTAACTGGCCTTGAGGAAAGTTCCTGCTGAAGGCAGAGGACCTATCAGAGGACTTGACTAATCAGAGGAAATTATCCAAAGCTAATTAGGTAACAAGGTGACCCAGAAGGAGGCCGTATGTAAAACAGCTTCCTGATTTAAACTCCAAGGAATGAAGAAGCAGAAAGGGAACAAGGACCTGGAGAGTGTGGCCGCAGTGAGTACAGGCAGCTAGAGGTTGGTGGAGAGGAGGGAACAGGCGCTGAGGAGAGGTGAACGCGTCCCGTGGCTACTCCACCCTCAGAAGCCACGGTGGATGGCAGCCAAGCCTCTGCCCGGCGCTTCTCAATCGTGCATTCTTCCAAGTACAGGTGATGCCATCGTTAGGGAGAGTGGGCGTTGGGAGGCACAGCAAAAGGTTCTTATGTCTATGTTGATTTGAAATTAATTAAATTTGCATCCTCTTCATCCTCCGTTGGCAGGCTCAGCAGGCTCCCTCCAGGGCTGCTCCTTGGAAAACATTAGCACCATTCAGTTTCAGGATTCATTGTCACTGTAAAAAAAAAAAAAAAAAAAGAGAGAGAGAGAGAGAGAGAACAATAGTGTATTTCCAAGAAGCTACCAAGAGCTGGTCACTCCACTGTGGAGGTGACTCAAGAGAACATAAACAGTCAGGAAGCCAACAGTGTCCAGCTTACAGTTTCTGAAACAAAGGTTGGTTTGGATTTTATACTTGATCCCTGAGGAGGAAATCCATGAAAGCCAAGAAATAATCCCTAGCTCTTGCTCCAATATCCCTCCCTTGTGCTGATGTGGAGAGAACCAGATGGAGTTGGGGGTCCCTCCCCCACCTTTAATTAAAACGAATCCCATTCTCTATGAATAGATGCCAAATTGCCTTTTTTTTTTCTTCCTTTTTAAAAAAAATTTCCATGCATTGTTTTTTTCAGGAGTTGGTGGTCCTGGCGTGTTTTCAAAAGCCCATTTTGTTCGTATCCACAAAGGATCCGGGGGTGCTTTCTCCGTGTCATTTAGAATTCAACCATTAGGCATCTTGGGGTGTGAATAGACAAAAATTACGGACATGGTATTCGGACATGACTGTGCTGGCTGGCTAATTTGTGCTTTTGTCTCTAACTTGGCTATCTGGGCCACATAGCTGGCTCTGCAGCTTTCCCCCAGTGAGACCATACCTCCACCCACGTCTCCTGGAGAGCAGGCCACTCTCCCTCTCCTCCTGCTTCTTTTTTCAGTTTTCTGTCCCATCACTCATTCCAGAACATCCCTACTTTGTGTCCAAGGAAGTGCCCGAATGATAATAATCAACAGAACACCGTACGTATCTCCTTAGCTCACAGACATGGGTAGTCTGCAACAGACTGTATTCTTCTTACTCCTACTTCAGGGCTCTCCTGCTCAGGGAAACAGCATGTGTTTCCAAAAAGACTTTGAAGCAGTTTGGTAGACGGATAGGTAGCCAGATAAATAGATCTATCCACGAAAGGGGAGGGGAAACGTAGTGTGTACGGTTATGTGTTTGTATTTGTGTTGTGAAGACCGGGGGAAGATGCTGTGATAAGGGCAGACAACCAATACGAAAGGAGGAGGAGGGCAATTGTGAACAAAAGGACAACTTCTGTAGCAAAATTTATTTACAATGGGAAGCTGATGGAAAATTAAGAAAGTTTTCAGCTGAAGAGCAGATTTAACAACCCCTTCATTTAAGTTACCCTGTACCACTCTTAAACTGGGCAAGGAGGTTCCATTTCTTGGAAACTGGGTGGTAGCAGAATATTATTTCTAAGATCCAGAAGTTCATCTCTATAGAACATAAGTCTCTGAATTGCGGGGTTTCCTTCTGTGGCCTTATCTGGAAACGTCAGCTCCCCCAAGCACGGTATAACACAAAGCCTCACTCGTAGTGGGCACGAGCCCTCTTTTGTCCACAACGCTGATCTGCGTCCAGCTGTTACAACAGATGTGATTTTTTTGAATTTTTATAAAACCATTCCGTAGCCTCTGTTGGAAAACTAAATACAAATAAGCAAAGCAAAAATACTAACAATCTTACTACAGTCAACATTTTGGTGTTCACTCTTCCAAACTTTCTTCCCTTGATGACATACGTTCTTTTTGTACAAAAGTAGGATCCTATTACGTATATTGTGCTATCGACCGCTTTGCTCACTCTCATTCGCCTGGAGACCTCAGTCCTTGCTAATAAATACACAATATCTTTTTAGTGGCTATAGAGGATCTCATTGCCTCATGAGATGAAAAAGCATTTTTAAACTACACACCCTTATTGTTAAACATGTAGAGCCTTTCCAATAGTCTTTATTTAGCCTAAAAAATGCTACATCTTTGCATACTTCCATTTGTTACCTTCGGGTAAATGGCTAGAAGGGGAATTATCAGGTTAAAATGTGTGCTCTTTTAAAGCGTGAAGAGCCCATTTTCAAATTACCCCCTTCCCTAGATATTTTGTACAATTTACCTTCTCCCCACACTTTCTTTAGGGAAATATCTTTTCCCCCACATCCTTCCCCATACTGGATATTATTATTTTCATTTTTTTATTGATCCAATAGGTGAAAATAGTATATTTACTTTTTTATAATTTCTGAGAAAAACAAACATTTTTTAAAGCTCTCTTGGTAATTTCCATTCCTTCTTTTGCAAAATTGCTTATTGATAATTTTTACTCATATTTAAAATGGGACTGTTATCTTTTTATTGGTGTGTGTTTTAAGAATCATAATTTTTATTTATTATACGTGTATTGGAAATACCTTACCCCAGTTTTTATTTTCCTTCTCATTCTATTTATTGTGTTTTTCAAAGTACAGAAATTTAGAGTTTTTAATGTTTTAGAGTTTTTAATGTTTTAATTTAGAGTTAAAACTATGCTTTTCTGATATGGTTTCTGACTTGTGTGTCATGCTTTCAAACTAGTTCCCAACTCAGAGTTATAATAAAATTCCTCTATATTTTCCCTGGACTTTTTTCTTTTTTTAACATTTAAACTTATTTGGAGTCTATTTTAATCTAAAGTGTAAGGCAGAGTTCTAAATTTTAATTAAAAAAAAAATTTAATGTTTATTTTTGAGAGAAAGAGAGAGAGAGAGAGAGAGAGCATGAGTGGGAGAGGGGCAGAGAGAGAGGGAGACACAGAATCCCAAGCAGGCTCCAGGCTCTAAGCTGTCAGCACAGAGCCCAACGAGGGGCTCGAACCCACAAACTGGGAGATCATGACCTGAGCCAAAGTCAGATGCTTAACCAGTTGAGCCACCCAGGCACCCGTAAATTTAAATTTTTACATTGTTGAGTCTTTCATTCAGGAACACAGTACATCTCTATTTTTAAAAATCTTTTATGTCCCTCAAAACATTTTTGAACAATTTCTTTTCATATTACGCCATTCATTTTTCGGTTACGTTTATGCCTTGGTATTTCACACCTCGTGTTGCTCTTTTATGGTAGTACTAATGCTCATGTGCGCTAACGGTGGCTCTTTTAGCACAATAGATAAGAGCACAGGGTCAGATGGCCAGAGCTTGAACCAGGGCTCAGCCACTTCCTTGCTATGTGACCTTGGGTAAGTTGACCTTTCTTAGCCGAAGTTTCCTATTCTCATCCGCAAAACATGCATAATAATACCATGTACTTTCTAGGGTTGTTGTAAAGGATAGGTGAGCAAATACAAGGCCCTATGCTGCAGGCCAGACGTGCAAACCCATGAACGTATGTTATCCTTATTTTGCAGATTCTAAGCTAGCGAATGTCCGTCAGTGAACTACAAGCTTGAACATGGCTTCCAATATCCAAAGGCTTTCAGAAACCATCGTCCCAAACAAACTTTCCATTTCTGAGAACGCCCTTAAATGCGGTTTGTTTAGAACACTCTACAAGCATTCTGAAGGCTTCACGTGTGACGCTGTCCACCTCCTGCTTCAGCTTCAAGCACCGAAGAGCACAGAAGCTCACACGTGGCACTCGGCGCTCAGCTCTGTGGACAGTGAGCAGCGTGACAGGGTCTGCCACACAAGACGGTCCCAACGTGGATACAAGTTGCCTCAGCTATGGGACCTCAGGTCATTCCTAGTGTTGCAAATCCCACGTGCGAGTTTTTACTGGCCGTGGTGGGGTGGCCATCAGGCCTGTGGGCAAGTCAGCAGCCTGGGATCTGGCCCGCTACCTGAGCCCAGAGCCATTCTCTCGCTCACGTTCTTCCCTCTATTTAGTTAGACGCGTTCCCTGCTGTCTTTGGGGCTATTTATCATCTCTGTGAAATGATCAAATGAGCCCAGACGTTGGTAACTCTGGCAAATCCTAGAGTTCTGTTAAAAATGCCTTGGCAAACTGCCACACGACTGCAACAAATAAAGTAAGTAATCCTGCTTCCAACCTCTGTTGCCTGCCTCGGTGTTAATTCCTACAGTTTTAGTGTCTTGTCTATGACAGTGGCATTAGTGAGGAATTTTTCTCAGAGTGTTATACAGATATTTTCAGAACGTGGGACAGCTTTCCTAAAGGGCTTTATAGTAACAGGCCTACAAACCATAAAAACAAATTGAATTGATGAAAAAGCATCGATTTGTTATTTTTAAGAAAGCATTTAATTGGAATGCTAGCAGTTAAATGAGGACAGATACAGCTCTTAACACCTTGTTTCCTAACTGCCCCCTTGGTTGCAGGTAGGATCAGATAAGCCATCTTTATTCTCCTGACCGGTTTATCTCCTAACAATCCCTCTTTATGACCACAGCTAATGTTGCTTAGCTCTGAAGATGGTAATAAACGTACATTAAACCTTTCGCACATGATGATGCTCCCTAACCTGGTTTTGGGGAAGTGCAGAGGTCAGGATAGCACAAAGTCACATAACAATTAGATCGTGCTCCCTTCCTTTTCATCAGTATAACGTCCCTTCTCCTTCTCGAAAGAGGCCTGGCCCTGGGGGGAATTATAGAGGTCACACATCTGGCTAACATCACAGGCAGGCCTAAAATTCATCCAAGACACATAGATCATGCCCACAGTAGACATAATCTGGGCCACTATTCAAGCAGGCTGTGTTTTATTAAATTTAGTACATCTCTCACTCACCACATGAGCATGCATGCACACACACACACACACACCTGCATTTTAACAATGTTATTTGAGATTATCATCCTGCAGGATTATAAATGGTTACTTTGTACTCCTCATATGTTACTTTGTATCCCTCATAATACAGAGCTCAGATTTGAGGGAAACCAGTTGGCACTTAATATACTTCCTAAATACTTGTTGAGTTTTAAAAGACTTTTGAGAGACTAAAAAAGGAAAAGAGGAAAGAAACTCACAAAGAAAATAACAGGAGGTAGCCAGAGATTTACTTGAGCAAAGAGGCCAAAAGAGTTCTCTAAAACCACTGTTTTCTTGCAGTTAATGATCTTTTCAATGAATATATGGGACGACGGATGCATCATCTACCAAATACTTTCATGTATCAGCCTCATGGTGGCTGCCTTTCTTGCTGCTGTGTGTTCCTTCTTCTTTTTTTTAATCTCTAATTTATCTTTTAGTTTGTGGAATATCTCTCATTTTAACTAATTAATAAAAGAGAATTAAAATGTAGTTTTTTTAAATTTTTCTTTCAACGTTTATTTATTTTTGGGACAGAGAGAGACAGAGCATGAACGGGGGAGGGGCAGTGAGAGAGGGAGACACAGAATCGGAAACAGCCTCCAGGCTCCGAGCCATCAGCCCAGAGCCTGATGCGGGGCTCGAACTCACGGACCGCGAGATCGTGACCTGGTTGAAGTCGGACGCTTAACCGACTGTGCCACCCAGGCGCCCCAAAATGTAGTTTTAAAAGAAATATTGCATTTCATAAACTTGCTGTGTAAATTGGACAAATCACTTAACATCTCTGAGTTCCAGGCTTACTCGTACAGATTATTTCATTTTTAACTGGTCGAACTGGCATGATATCGACAATGCCAGGCCCTGTCTGGCATTCATATTAAGTGTTCAGTAAATATATTTTGTAAAATTATATCAACAATCATACTTTTCTAAGAAAAAAAAAGAGAGAAAGGTGAAGAGAAGAGAGGACACAGGAAGAAATTCACAAAACTCTTTATTAAACTAAACTGGATTTTCCTGAGACATATTGAAGTGATCCATTTTTATGTCATTGAGCTCAGACATGAATCATAAGATAAACAATAGAATTATTACAAAACCAGAACAGGGATGCTGTTATTCACCCTCTAACTAGTTAATTTCCTAGGTGATAGTACCTAGGCATCCGGCATATATAAAATGCTATACAAATGTCTTATTGTTTTTGTTATTCATGAGCTTTCACAATTATAAATCTACTTGAATGAAACCAAATCGATTTTTTCCCTAGTCGTTCCCCACTCAATATAAACTCATCACTGTGGCTAACTGGCATAAAGGAAAGAAGATGGACACTTGGCTATTATTTGCAGTTCCTTTTCTGTGGTTATTCACCTAAGCTTACAGAGACAGAACACCGTGCTTGCAGGAAATTGTCTAAGTATAAAGGCCTCAGGAAGAAGGGACAGGCTGGCTACACCTTAAGCACTATGACGAAAGGGATTCTCCCCTTCTCGTTCCCACTATCTAGCTCCATTCAGGAAGGTTCTGTGAGGGTGGGGGTAGACAATAAGGGAGTGCGTTCTTTACAGAGAATTTAAACAATAATGAAACCAACTCAATGGATCTGCTTTTTGTTGTCACCATGTGCTGGCAAAGATGAACCGTGTCAGTGATGAAATTCTCTTCAACTCTAGGGCAGACCTCTCCCACAGCCTTGCCACACCCCTTGGACACGACTTCCACTAACACTCTTCCCACTACCTCTTACACTGCCTAGCACAGAACCAATACGAATTAGGAGGAAAATGCTAAGGAAATAACAATAAGGAAATAAGAATATAAAACTCTCCCTCCTCCACAATTCCTTTGTTGTCTTTTCTTATGGATTTTTTAAAGACACAAAAACCATAGTATAAACTTCCCATAGTGCTCGGTATGTCTCTGGCATTTATTAAAATCTGTGCTAGATTTTAGGTTCCACAACATAAAAGAAAGTGTCCATTCAACGAGGACAGGGCAAAGTAATGAACAATGGCTTGCCAATGGGATACATGGGGAAAGTTCTGAAAGGCCGGAGATTATGGGCCCTAACAAGAAAAGTCTTTGTATCCAATGTGGTGCATTAAGTGTAGGATGGTGACCAGATCGACTCCTTTTTCCAGAAGGACATGGACTTTATGCCTAAGAGGTTTTGCGTCAGGGTGTCTTTCCAGCATCAACAGGGATTGAGCCCTTTAAATAGAGTCCAGAAGTCTTAGTTTAGCAAGAGGATGGAGAAGTGTGTTTTCTACTAAGTTCAATCTTCAGTGACTGTTACATACTTTCTGAAGCATTGCAGCCACTTGTACACTGCTTAAATGGTAGAGGAAGGATGAGTCACAGAGCTAAAAGCCAATGGGGAACTTTGGGGGTAATGATGTATCAAAGTAGGTTAACTGATTGTGACAAATGTACCATTGTGGTGTGGGATGCCAACAGCCGGGGAGGCTGTGCATGTGTGGGGGTATTAGAACTCTCTGTACTTTCTGCTCAGTTTTGCTGTAAACCTAAAACTGCTCTAAAATATACAGCCTTAAAAAAAAAAAAAAAGCCCCAACCAGTACTGTGGGTGGGCCTGGGCCTTTGGACACAAGCTCACTAGCCCAAAAGGCAGTCAATTTATGTATATCAATGTTAAGTTAGTAAGAAGAATACCAATACTTATTGAGAGCTTATTTTGTGACAGACTTTGTTCTGAATGCTTCGTACCTTTCTGACTTTTCAGTGACTAAAAATTAGATTTGCTTTACAATATTTTACTGCTCTTTGCAGCAGTCAGAAAGTATCTGTGGCACCAAAGCCTTGGGACTTGCCATTGCTGGTTCTTAATGCTGGTGCTGGCTTCACTGAGAGGGAATGACGTAAGGCCTGACGGCTGTCCTGTGAATTAAAGCCGAACAGTTCTGGACCAACAGAGGAATGTAGACATTCCCCTTAAAAACAATAGTTTAGGGGCGCCTGGGTGGCGCAGTCGGTTAAGCGTCCGACTTCAGCCAGGTCATGATGTCGCGGTCTGTGAGTTCGAGCCCCGCGTCGGGCTCTGGGCTGATGGCTCGGAGCCTGGAGCCTGTTTCCGAGTCTGTGTCTCCCTCTCTCTCTGCCCCTCCCCCGTTCCTGCTCTGTTTCTCTCTGTCCCAAAAATAAATAAAAACGTTGAAAAAAAATTAAAAAAAACAACAACAACAATAGTTTAGCATAAAGCAGCTCTCCAAATGGGTTAAGGCTTTTTGTCTTACAGGCAGAAATGACCTAGAGCTTATTTCAAAGACCAGCCTTTCAATATTTCAAAAATGTGATTTCTAAGATGCTTTCCCAACCATATAGTTCTCAACATTAAGTTTCTTCTATGTTGCCAATAATTCCAAAAGCCAAGAGGCAGATGTATAAAAACCACCGGTGTTCCATGCCACTTGTGGGTGCCCATCAGAAATACAGTCATGAGATATTTATAGGGTTTTGGTGGTGATCTGAGCCATGTGCTGAACATACACATGACTCATTTTTAGGTAAGATTAAAATGCAGAGAAAATATTCTTTTGTAATTGCCTTTGTGATGCTCCCGCTAGCATTTTTTTCCCTTTCATCTACTTGTTAATATCTGGTACCTCATTTACACGGGATAGAATTTTTTCTGAACCAGTGATGAATTTTTAACATGCAAAAACTTGGACTGGTAACGCTGACTGAAATCTTCAATAAGAAACAGACTTCCGGATCAGAGCCGAGGTTTACCTCACTAAGACTGCAGAGGTGTGATGTGTGAGATGTAGGGTGACGACCTTTCAGATAAGGTTTAAGGGAAGGAGCAGAAAAAGGGGCTAGAAGACAAACATCTGACTGCCCCGATCACCATCTACTATCAGTCTTTTCCTGCAAGGCTCCAGCCTCAGGGACTGCCAGTGACAAATGTCTGCACTCTGGAAGCATTTAAGATGACAGGCACAAGACCTCTGGTTAACATGGAGGGAGAGAAGACGGGTGGTATTTACCCTGCTCTGAAAGATTATTCTATCTACTCCAACAGAAGCGTAAAGTCTCAGTCACAGGCTCAGTCAAGTTCTCTACTCGCTGATCACCTCTGAGTCACCCCTACCAACAATTTGGTGCCCCCAAATCACAGCGCTGCTGTGTGGAACAAGTCCCCACGTTGCTGAATCATCAATCCTTTCTCCTGCGACACTTCCCACGTCCTGACCAAACAGTCCTCTGATCAAAAACACCCCAGGCGTGGTCATTTCTAGCCTCACAATAGGTAGCAAAATTTAAACAAGACTCTGGTGTGCTGACCACTAAAATTTTCTATCAAGCAGAGCCACCTAGTGGTAGAATGGAATATGTTTTTAAATTTCTCATTTAATTTTTCTCCTATGACAATCCAATCCAGGTGGGGTTTTGTTTTGTTCTGTTTTGTTCTTTATATGTTCATTTTGCTCACTCATATTTACAGTTATCCAGTAAGGCTGTCACTTCCATCTGTTTTCCTTATCAAACATCTATTTATCCAAGGTAAACAAACCTATAGTTTGTTATAGTTGGAAAGTTCTGTGGCTAAAACAGAAGCCGACTCAACAGTACCTCTTCAGAAGGACAAAGAAAATGCCAGTATTCATTTACTTCAAAAGATAGAGTCACTAGGATATTTACTTTGTACCTTTCTATTTGTATCTTCCTATTTACTTTGTACCTTTGTACCTTTCTTTTCTCCACACTACACACCTATATACCCATGTAAATTGTCACATAAAATTTACAAGCGCAGAGAAGGTAAATGAAAATGCTCTACCCTGGTCTCCAATACCCTCCCCCCCACACATATAATCAATGGTAGAAATTAGAAGTACCTTGGGTTGTGGTTTGATTCCTTTTCTTCCTTTAAAGTAGGTAAACATTCACAATCAGCTAGGACAGAATAAAAGCAAACTCGTTGTTAATCACCAAAATTCTATTTTCTACCCACAAAACTCATGCATTTGAGCGCCACATTTCCCAGCTCTGTGTGGTTGCTTGTACAGAAATGGCCTCACTAGGGAGTTCCAGAGGTTAAAAGATTAATGATGGCAAGGCTCTTGAAATGGAAAAAAGCATTAGTAGCACAGATACAAGACTTCAACATGCCTCTGGCCCTGTTGGAAAGGGCACAATTCATCACCGCTTGGTTATTCAGTCCCCAAAGAACCTCACTGTTGCTCCAAAAGCTAGAATCTGCATGTTTCAGGTTAGACACTGGAATAAAAAAACTTTACCGGAGGTCCTGATGAGCCTGTAGAATGATTTCAGTCAGGATGCATGATCAAAAGGCAGCCAGTGAATTGAGGAATGACTAACCTTCTTAAAGTCGTCAGAGTTCTCTCCTATCATGTCACAGTTATTTGTAAGGAAAAACAAAATCCATCGACTCCATCGGCTATGTGTCAAAATAACTCTCTGCTGTAGTTACGAAATAGATATGCCTTTTTCTGGGTTTCTGGTTTTGTGAGTGTAATGGGATCCTGATGTATGACTGCTATCTCAGGCACAAAAGGAAAGATGTCAGATTATTAAGAGACGTTGTCTTTGGGTGGTATAATTTTTTTCTTCTTTCTACTTTTATTTTTGCATGTGCCAAATTATTATGTATGTGTATTTTATAAACTAAAAACAACAAAATGAAACTGCCTTAACGATTATTATAGTGACCTGCCCCTGTCCCCAAATGCTTTACAGAGCCTTCCTTGCCTCAATCTTGGGCTACGAAAAACTGTTCCGTTCAAAATTGTACAAGTTCACTGAATGGTTCTAATCTTTGGGACAGCTTATGTTGATAAGCCTCTGGTCTAATAATTCTAATAACAGGTCTCTGGATTTGGGGCTTCACTATTGTTGAATCTGACAGACCCCGGGGTATTTTTTAAAGTTGAATGTTAAAAATACAAATGATATGATAATATAAATAGTGGATGTTATGAAGATAATCTGAGCATTAAAAATCAGTTATTGATTTTTTATAGGAATTTTAAAAGGGAAAAAACAACTAACCATCTTTTTTACTTTTTATTTATTCATTTATTGACACACAATTTTTTTAATGTTTATTTATATTTGAGAGAGACAGAGTGCGAGCAGGGGGAGGGGCAAGGGGAAGGAGACACGGAATCTGAAACAGGTTCCAGGCTCTGAGCTGTCAGCACAGAGCCCAACTCGGGGCTTGAACTCACAAACTGTGAGATCACGATCCGAGTGAAGTCAGACGCTCAACCAACTGAGCTACCCAGGTGCCGGGCCACCACCTTTTTTAAACCCACATATTGATTTAATGAAAAGTAAGGAACACATACAGTGATTACTTCCAGATATCAATTAGGAAGTAAGTTACAGGAGGATGTTTATATTACTATCTTTATTAGTGTTGTTCAATAGAACTTTCTTTGGTGATGGAAATGTTCTAGATTTGTGTGTATAATACAGTAGTTATGCATCCCAAGTGGCTACTGAACATTCACAATGTGGCTAGTGTGACTGAAAATTTTTAACTTTATTTAATTTTTTAAATTTTAATTTAAATAGCCACATATGGCTGGTGCCTCTTGCATATGGCAGTGAACAGCACTGATCTATGTAAATTATATGTGGCAAAATTTTACATCCATATACAGATTAAAATCATAGATCTCTAAATTCTACAGTAGATAAGGTAATGCCAGATGCTAGCTTTTTCCAGATAATTTGGACCCAGAGAGCTCCTTGTTTGAAAAAAAATCATCTTCTTCTTGAAAAAGTCTGTTTGAAAAGATTGTACAAAAATAAAAACAAATGGCACCACGTGATGCAGTAATTAACCTTAGTCTTTTCTTTTTTTCTTTTTTTATTTATTTTTTTTAATTTTTTTTCAACGTTATTTTTTGGGGGACAGAGAGAGACAGAGCATGAACGGGGGAAGGGCAGAGAGAGAGGGAGACACAGAATCGGAAACAGGCTCCAGGCTCTGAGCCATCAGCCCAGAGCCTGACGCGGGGCTCGAACTCACGGACCGGGAGATCGTGACCTGGCTGAAGTTGGAGGCTTAACCGACTGCGCCACCCAGGCACCCCATCTTTTTTTTAATGTTTATTTACTTATTTTGCGAGAGAGAGAGAACACAAGCAGGGGAGGGCAGGGAAAGAGAGAGGAAGAGAGAGAATCCCAAGCGGGCTCACTGCTACGAGCACAGAGCCTGCTGTAGGGCTTGATCCCATAAACTGTGAGATCATGAGCTGAGCTGAAATCAAGAGTTGGACGCTTAACCCACTGATCCACCAGGCACCCCTTAAACTGAGTCTTTAAGGATAGTCAGACCTAAGTTGATTACCCGCATGCTCCAGATCTCATGCGGATTGGGCTCACACTGTCACATTCCAACAATTACGGGACATTTATAAAACCGTTGCAACCTTCACATGCCAGAGAGGACAGGAAAAGCAACTTTAGGTTACCACGTACCATTTCTATTCATGTTGTTCATCCACTTGTCAAGCTCTTCCATTTCAATTTCCATAACAGAGGGTGTGTCTTCCTCAAAAATGGGGCTGGAGCGAGAACAGAAACAAAAAGGAGTGTGGTGGGCCGAGTCTCATTTTGGGAAAGCCCAGAATGTTGACTGCGGGAAAGGTGAACTTGACCTGGTGTGTGACACTCCACGGCAGATTGGGGCTTTGCCCTACTCACCAAATTCTGAGAGGTGGAAAGGCTCGAACTACAATAAGCCTTCGTCTATCACCGATCCAATGATGGAAGGCGCACGGCCCAGCTCTTGGGCTGCAAGGGAGCCCAGGAGACTCTGACTGCTTCCCTAAATTAGGTACCAAGTTGAGCTGCCAGGCTTCTACCATGAGGCTCCTCTGGGGAGTTGCCCTATTTAGCATGGTAGCCTTGCTTAATTTCACTTCCCTTTCCTTGAGGTTTCTGATCTGTGCCCCAGGTCAAGAGGCCACTGTGGACAGGCTGCTTTCATCACCCCTCCTTTCAATTCCCAGGCTTTTCTGACATAGAGAAATGGAGTCGTTGCTTTCAGAAACCCACTGCCCTCACTTCCCAGGATTCAGAGCACACGGTTACGGAAAAGAAGCCCCTGGGTAACGTAAATGGGGTTGGGGAGGAGACCACCAGCTCAGAACCACAGCTGGGGTGCGAAAGGAAGGCACGTAGAGGAGCCTGGGTGTGAGAGGAGGGCGTATGGAGGAAACCAGCAAAGTGTCTAAACAAGCAAGGTTGCTAGGGGGAAGGCTGGAGGAGGTGGTGACACCGCCCCAGAACACTCTTCTGGTGGCATCTTGTTCTCTTTCTGCCCACTCCTCCCTCCATCCTTCCTTCCTCTCCCCTTCCATTCCCCTTCTCCCTCCCGCCCTCACTGTGATACTGCAGCATGAACTTTATGCCTCTACCAGGACTCCCCTTTCCTACCAGGGAATGTTATCTTTCCTGGTGATAAAATTTTTAATCAGAATAAATGAACCAACGTCCTTGAAATACACCCAGGGTCAGAATATTTAAACTACAATGCATTTGGAACTGGTAGCATTCAAAGACTTTTTTTTTTTTTTTCTGGAGAGGACCCTGTTCTTCACCCAGATCTCCCACTGAACTGAGGTTGGGAGACAGGTGCATCCCCTTCCCCCTTGGGCTGCTAAGGGCCCTCTCCTGGGGCCCAGGATGAAAGGGGACCCTCAAGGGTGTCAGAATAAAAACTCCTAAAAAGGCAGATGGTTCTCTAATCTACTCCTCTCCCGGATATCTTCGTCTACACTGAGCTGGGTGGGAGGCAGCAGGAACTCACACTTTGATGTTCTCACTTCCCAGTTCATCTAAAGAGAATAGATATAAAGGTCATGTTAGCTTTCATTGTCTAGAACAACTTTTTAGTTCAACAACAGCTGAAATCTCCTTTCCAAAGACAGGAGACAACTTTAAGTAAATTGCATTTTAGGGAGCAATAACTCTTAAGTCAAACACGCACCATATTGAAATGAGGTCCTAATTTACCACACGAAATCTGGTTTTTTTTTTTTTAAAGATATGATGGTTCTCTGAGAGTGTTGACCTCAAATCAGATGTTTCTCCCTTTTTATTTTTTTTTTTAAATCCATCTGAAGAAGAAAACAGTGGCAATGGGAAGCAAGGGAGAGTCAGACAAGAGGGACTGTTCGTTGGTCCCTTCCTTACTCCAACACGTCCCAGTTCAACACACTGCTGTTGTATCTTTGTGTGACACACCAAGCCCAGCACTGTGACTGTCCCTTTGTCCCAGAGCAGGTTGTGGGGTACTCATCAGGGCTCCCCTTGGAACTCTGTTCTCACCCCTGCTGCTTGCATGGCTGGACGCCTCACACCCTTCTGGTCTTAGCTTATACTCTCTCCTCAGGGAGCACCCTCCCTCCCTCCTATCTCTGAGGTAGGGTCCACCTTTCCAGTTGTCCCCCAGCTCAGCACCTTGCTTGCTTCCTCATAAAATTTGCCATGTTTGTCATTGGTCAATCCATCTGCTTAATTTTGTTGGTCGCTCCCACAGTTTCAGAAGGACAGAGATCGTGCCTGCCTTGTTGTCCTGCTATCCCCCCACCTCCCATCCAGCTAGCCCGGTACCTGGCAAACACCCAGTAAATATGTATTGAATAAATGAGTAGGCCTTAATCTGGATGGTCTAACATGGGTTAAATTCATACCCAATGTTTTGGACTTAACTATACCATAAAAACAAAGCTTTGAGCAAACTTGCTTTTTGTTGCTGTGGTTGAGGTGAGAACCAGGTAACAGTTTGTCAAATGCCCATCAGGTTCCAGATGAACGTGTGGCAAGAATCAGAGCCCAATGGCCCAGCTCAAGCTCTGTTTTGTTTGGCAGGGGAAGCGATGCATCCAGAGAAACGAAGCGATGATGTCAAGTGAGTGGAGAGCATAGACCCACAGCACCTTTTATGATGTGAAAACCATTGAGAAGCAAACCACTTTGTAGAGGCCCACGAAATAGTCGAGTGGTCCTGATCCTTGGCAACTGGAGGTCTCTTTTTGCCTGGCCTGCAGAAATGTAGGTCCCCATCGAGCAAACACAACCAGCAAGAACCTGGAACTGAGCTCCTGGCAGCTGGGAGCCACTATAATTTCCTGTGGGTTGGCAAGCTTTCATGGCATCGCTGATCCAGGAAAGCTGGGCACAGATGGAAGTTTCGAGCCACCACTGCTTACCTTCTAGGGCCTATGGGTTATATCTTTCTGCCCCCTGCTAGGAACCTGGTGCTTCCTGCAGGTGTCTGACTCCTCAGGCACTTAGACTGGGGAAAGGGGAGTATGTTCGTTTATATTTTATATATGTATATCTTTCATCTAAAACTGACGTGCTATTTCCTTAAAGGATTTTACTATAAATAAAGCCCATACACAACTGAGCCTTCCCTACAGGTGACCCATAAAGATCCCCCTGTTTTTTCACTCCCTCTCTTTCCTTCCCCCTCTTTCCCTGCTTAGTAAACCACCCCCAACTAATTTCTCAGAGAGCTAGTGGCCCCACAGCCCCACCGTAGAGGGCATGGATTTATCTTTATAATTTGAGCGCCTGCAGGCTTTGTGGTGAGCAAAAGCTAACCCTGCCTGCAGACAATGGAAAAGTTTAAAAACCCATTACAAAAGTACTCCAGATGCACCAAATGGGAAGCTCCTGTAATCAGCATTCAAACAGAGCAAAGAGCCTTCTGCGGCCTCGTCTCCCCTGCTCCGAGACCATTACCCCTGCCCCAGCCACCATGGCAACAGAAAAACATCTGGGAGAGCACACCAGAGCAGAGCATTAAACCAGGAGGGAGACCAATTACGTGTCCTCAGCAATCAGGTCCTGCCCACTCCACTCCACCTGGCCTACATCTCTTTATTAATAGCCATCTACTCCCTTCGCCACCGGAGGGCAAATGTACCTCTTACACAGCCCCCCACCCACACTCGATTCCATTTTCCCTCCTACAGTCCTTCATTTCACACCCTCCTACCCACTTCGTCCTCGGCCCCGCGGTTCCCAGCTACACCCACTCAGCCTGCCAGTGCCCCCCCCCCCCCCCCGCCAGCTACCCTCCTCTGTGTACCTCAGATGGTGGCATCGCTGGGGCGAGGGGATGAGGGCAGGAGCCCCACAGGAAAGTGGCTCATTTATCTTTTTTCCATGCCGAACACTGAGCAAGAGACAGACTCTTTCTGGAGATGTACTGAGCAGACCCAGGCGTCATGTAGCCACAGTCTATTTAAAGTGATGGTTTCCTGCCAGCTGTTTTCCCTGCAGCTCTCTCAGACACAGCACATCAGAACACTTAATAAATGTTAAATAATAACAACTGCAAATTTAATGCCTGCAGGTCTGGGAAGAATGGTGATAGAGCATCACGTTACTACACAGCATTTCCCTTTTCCTGGACTCGAAATGGACAGTCCCAAAGACAAAAAGTAATTTCCAATAGGAAGAAATGTTCTTTCTTTTTTTTTTTTTAATATTTTTAAATTTTTATCTATTCAGAGAGAGGGAGAGAGGGAGAGAGAGCAAGCAAGAGAGTGGGGGAAGGGCAGGGAGAGAAGGGAGAGAGAATCCCAAGCAGGCTCCGAACCGACAGCACAGAGCCCGACATGGGGCTCGAATCCGCAAACTGGGAGTTCATGACCTGAGCAGAAATCACGAGTCAGAGGCTTAACGGATTGAGCCCCGAGAAGTGTTCTTTCTAAATGTGTTGGGAATGCGCCCCCCGGTGGTCAAACTGGTGCAGAAGCGCATACCAGGCTCTATTCAGGTGGGGGAAAGACCAATGTGTCTAACTTTCTGAGAGCACATCATCCATGCCCTTCCACAAAACATTGTTTTGGATACTTTCCAAGCAAACTACTGGTCTGACCCAGTATGACAGTTCTATTTTTCCTGGAAAAAAATATTTAAATAACATTTTGTTAATTTAAATATTCTCCTTTTATTGACTTGCATTATAATGTGGTGTTACGTGAATAGGGGGACTTCAGTGGACGGAAGTTGTTAACCTTTCAGCATTTAGTTTGTTTGAGGAGACATCCATCTGTTAAGCAGTTAACCGTCTGTATCTATACCAAAGGAGTGACTAGTAAAATAAAATATTTAAATAAATTTCTATCAGAACTTGTGATTAGCAATTGTTTGGACGTTTCAAGATATCTGTGTTGTGTTCTCTCTCTCTCTCTCTCTCTCTCTCTCTCTCTCTCTTAAGTTTATTTATTTATTTTGAGAAAGACAGAGACAGCACGAATCAGGGAGGGGCAGAGGGAAAAGAGAGAGAACCCCAAGCAGCCTCCCCACTGTCAGTGCAGAGCCTGATGTGGGGCTCAAATTCACGAAAACATGAGATCATAACCTGAGCTGAAACCAAGAGTCAGATGTGTGACCTACTGAGCCACCCAGATGCCCTTCTGTTGTGTTCTCTTAAAGTGAGGCATATTTAAACCAAAAAGAAGGTGCCAATTGGTATTAAGAATAAGTTGCAAATTTGTTCTTATCTCTGAGAATAGCTGTTCTTTAAAAAAAAGTTCTAACATTGTTTTATTAACTCATTCATTCAACAAACGTTTATTGAGCAGCTAATATATGTGTTGGGCTAGGCACTAGGTTAGGTAAAAGGGGTAATCATACTAATAGGTTAACACAATATGCCAGCTACTCTTCCTACTAAGTGATTTACATACATGAACCCATTTCATTCTCATACCGTCTCTGTCAGCTAGGTGTTGGATTTGCCCATGTCACAAATGAGGAAGCTGAATCAGAGAAGTCAGAGGGCTAAGAAAAAAGCCAACAGGGCAGCGTGGTTCCAGAGTCCATACTCTAACCTTGATGTCATACTACTAAACAAGATAAATAAGACAAGTTCTTGATTCTCTTGGACCTTAAAGAGAACATAACCTTGTAAGAGAGACCAAAAAATAAAAATTAATGAAAAAAAAGACAAATCAGCAACTCATGCCAGTGTAAACACTGTGCACAGTAAGTGTGAACACAGTCTGTTAGAGCACAGAAGAGGTGTGATTAATTTTGCCTGGGGAGTGATTACTCAAGGCTTCATAAAAGAACTGGGCATTGAAGAATAGGGTGGCAATTTGCCAAGCAGACAAGAAGGAAATCTCACACAGAGGAACAGTGGCAACCAGGCACGTTAATGTCATAAAAGTGTAAGCCACACTCCGGGAACAGCCAACAGTTCATGTACCCAATGTGGGGTACATGAGCCATGTCTGAGATCGAGGCCCGTTCTTGATCATGAATGGCTTTTGAACTTTGAGGTTTTTACAATGAAGTTTAATCAAAAAGCCCTTTCTGGGCGCCTGGGTGGCTCAGTCGGTTGAGCGTCCAACTTCAGCTCAGGTCACGATCTCACGGTTCGTGAGTTCGAGCCCCGTGTTGGGCTCTGGACTGATGGCTCAGAGCCTGGAGCCTGCTTCCGATCCTGTGTCTCCCTCTCTCTCTGCCCCTCCCCCATTCATGCTCTGTCTCTCTCTGTGTCAAAAATAAATAAACATTAAAAAAAAAAAAAAGCCCTTCCTGTATTTAGAGCCTAGGAGCACAAACATTTGACTGGACACCCGGCATCCTCCCTCCAAACCCTATGACACCATTAGGTAAGACTGGCTGAGGGACTATGGTTTAGGCAGGAAATTCTTACTTTCCATGAGGTCAAAACAATGGGGTCCAGACATCTCTGTTTGCTTTATCTTTTTCTTTAGCTTACAAAGGAGCTCCCATGTGACCACTGTTACTAGGTCACCCTGAAATTTCAAGCAGTGGAGAAAACAGGTGTATTTCCTACTCCTTTGGAATCTCTTACATTGGCTCTTGCCAAGAAAGGTAATGCACATCAGGGCTTCTTCCCTAGCTCACATTTACCATACCTGCTGGCATAATGGACAATGACCATTTATAGCTCCTGCCGTGATCTCAAAGCCTCTTCTGGTGTGAGGACAGTGAGCAAGACCCACAGGCCAAGAGCTTGATCTCAAAGCCAGAGGTGCCCCATTAGTGAGTGTGAGGGATAGAGAGCGAGTTTTGTGTGCACATATCAATATGGAGCTTATCAGGGATGGTCTCATCCCTTGAGTGATTTTTGGAAGAACTAAAGGCTTCAACTTAAAAATCTAATTGGAGTCCTTTTTACCAGCACAAGCCAGAAGTAGTCAAGTCTGCTTTGGACTTAGAACTACCGTGACACCTAGTATGTGTTGCTCCGAGAATTGGCACTGAATACCCCTCGCGTGTATCTCTGACCTAAGGAATTCTCCATCAGATCGCTTTCAGATTGATGACGGTAATCTTGAGCCAATTAGGAATTTCATACAAAAGTTGTCATAGCTTTAATGAGAATAAGAATGATGCTTTACTCAGGCCTTTACACAATCAAATTGGGATGTGGCATGGAAGAGAAAACAGTATCTTGGGCGGAAATCTGTATGAAGGAATCCTCTTCTTGAGCCCAAGGTCTCAGCCTCCGCATCCTCAACCCCAACCTGACCCACTGCTTTGCCAGCTCGATTATTTCCTCCGACTCAGGGAATGTCGCACGGACCTATCTAGACTGGGCCCTTGTCTGGATTAAGCACAGAGATGGCAGTTGTGTGATTTAAATTTCAATTGAGGCTGAAGCCGCTCTCTGTTTGAAAAATAAGGCAGTGTTCACCACTTACTATTTTATGTGGTCCTTGTTGCTTCGCTTTAAAACCTCTCCGTTCCTTTTCCTCCCCCAGCCCCAACTCCCAACAGGCATTAATTAGGATCATACTCACATGTCTGTAAGGCATTCTGAGATCCTTGGCTAGAAGGCTCTGTGTAAAAGCAGAAAGTGTTTTTGCCTTATTGATTGTTCATTAACACGTGAAGCAATTGTCTGGAAATGGGAACACACAGAATATTTACCTTGTTTAGTTCTTTTCCTTTTATAGCGTGTTACAAGGATTGCCAGTATTACAAATAGGAGGGCCAATAAAATCAGCGGGATCAACACCATTAATACAAACTCGTGCTGATCTGCATCCTCCTCAATGTAGGTAAAATTTGTATTTGTTATTAATGTTGCTGTGGTCACTGCAGCCAACGTCGTCTGAATGGTAGAGTCTCCATCGAGGCTTTCCACTTCCAGGGGCCTATCTGCTGACTGTTCCAGTTCCTCAACATACCCTGAGGGAACACACACAAAATTGAGATTGCCATGGAGACAAAGCTAGTATGTTATGTTTTCAATGATTTTTACATTTACCCTACATGCATCCAGTGGTAAACTTGAACTACTGCATTTGGTCATCCGGTTCATTGTGACAGAGTATTGATTTAACATAAATGGAGTTCAAGCTGGGAGTATATTGGACATGGAATCGGACGGAGCCCAGAGATAAACCTCCCACTGATACAGGCAGTTGGGCCTTAACCAGATACTTTGGACACACTTACGCAAAGGGCATTGAGAAGCTTCGTCTTGTCAAGGGTGATATTCCAGAACATCTTCTAGAGGACACCATGCTATTTCCATAACATTTCTGGATAAATCCAAATTCGTGTTTCCTGGAAGTTAACTACTTGCCACACAGCACTCAGGTATAAAGCAATGCATGCTGTCCTAGTTTTTCATAAAAGGTTGCCTATCAGTGCAGAAGAATTCGTGGAAACTGGGGAGACTGATTAGACATCAGCCTCAGTCTCACATGCTGCAGAGAATGGAGACTCTGAGATTATCGGACACAAGTCTTCCTGAATTCTAAATAAAAACACAACATGTATTTCATCTGTAAAGGGAAATTCTCGAGGGGGAAGCTCCCTTAGAGACTAGGGAACCAATATTTAAATGTATTTAATGGAAAGCATCTTCCCCTAGAATAGAAAGAGCTTCCCCTATTAAGAAGCTATAAACAAGTGTATTCTCTTTGAATTTCAGATTGTGTTTAAAACCATCCTGGGGCTCATCACAGGACAGGGAAGGACTATTAGCCTGATGCTCATCCGAGAAATCTTTCCTCACCCGGCTATGTAGTGACCACAGTAAGGCAACCAAAGGTTTCCATGTTACTATGGCATAATGTTGCCTATCATTCAAATGGGGCCCACTGAGGGTAAGAGCATGAATTTAGGCTATAGAAAACTTATCAAGTAAGATGACTTATATGAACATTCTAAGTGAAAGGTGCTATGCAAACAGAAAAGTCAGCTGCTTTAAGCCATCCTCTGTTACTGTAGGTTAGGCCACCACCGCACTGAGTAACAGAGCCAATTCCACACCTTATCCATTTGCATGACTGAATGACCATGAATTCCTCTGATTTATTTTATTTAAAAATGTGTGTGATCACAGTCTAATTTTTTGTTGGACTATGTACACGGACATTTCCGTATCCCCCAAGACCAGGGAATCCACCTGATAATCGCATTGGTAAATGCCCCCCCAAAAACATCAGAGTCAGTTACAAACTGCAGAATATAAGTAGCTGGTGTTCCTCACATGTTTATGCCAAAAGCAGGAATTTATTTTTTATTATTTTTTTAAGTTTTTTTACTTATTTTGAGAGGGACAGAGACAGTACAAGTCGGGGGGAGACAGAGAAAGAAAGGGAGACGGAGACAGAGAGGAAGAGGTAGAGAGAGAGAGACAGAGAGAGAGAGAGAGAGAGAGAGAGAGAGAATCCCAAGCAGGCTCTGTGTTATGAGCACAGAGCCTGATGTGAGGCTTGAACCCATGAAACTGTGAGATTATGACCTGAGCTGCAACCAAGGGTCAGATGTTTAACCAACTGAGCCACCCAGGAGCCCCCAAAAGGAGGGTTTTAAAAAATATTTACTATGTATTGACCTCGGTCTGGGTTAAGTCTTTGAAATAAGGTAATAAGTTAATAATATTAACACATATGCTAAAAGCTTTGATGCATCATATATCACCCTAATCCAGGAAAAGATATTTGTCCAGTAGGACAATCTCCTCATTAAAGTCATCCAGCTCGCAGAATTATTGAGACCAAATAGCATCATTCACTGATGATCCAGCCAGTAACGACTAGACATATTTGGGGGGTTGGCAGGGGAGGGGCACACACACACTCAGGTGCAGTAGAAATACTGACCCCCCTATTCTCTGAGGCCAGTGCTTACAGAACTTCCTCAAATACCCAGACTTCTTTTTTATTTCTTTTGCTTACTTCTAGGCCTGCTGAGGCTGCCACCACTATTTCAGGCTAACCTTTATAGAGAATTTACTAAGCCAAATCCTGGGCTCTGCCTTTTACCCAGATTATCTCATTTTGTCCTCACCATTTTTCAGATAGAAACTTGGCAAAGAGGTTACACAGCATGCCCATGGTCACAGAGCTATCGTGGAGGAGGATGTGAACCCAAGGTGGCCGATCATTGAAACTGAGCCTTGAAATTCACACGATAAGACAGGAATACAATGATTACAAGACACGAGGTGGTGAACCAGAGAGGGAACCCCTGTTCTCGCCGATTCGCCTGGAAGGAAGCAGTTTCCTGGCACAAAGGGGAAGAGAGAGGGATGGGTCCCAGAAACCTGGGCTTTGTGGGGCTCCTTCTAAGCAATTCAGCCCAGATGCACAGCAGGACATGTTCAACACCTCTCCAAGGAAGGATTTGAGTCACCATTTGACCTGTGGCCCCAGAAGAAGAGAAAATAGGAAAGGAAATAAGGTGGCAGGAATAATGAGAGTGTTTAGATAATCAGGAATGAGAAAGAGAAATGGAAAGAAACACACCAGATGGTCCTGGGTCATGTACACTTATTTTTTAGCACAAGGGACAGTGCTGGTCACAGCTGGCCCCTAGTGACATTTTGGAGTGAAAGGGGGTGAAGTTTCTCTCCCCAACATCTCTCTCACATACACCCTAACATACGTTTTGCACATTAAACATCACTCTCTCAGAATCTCTAGCGGCTATTTAAATAAATGAGAATCAAGGGGTCTCTTTCCCTCTCTGTTTTATTTTTCTTTACCCTACAAGACTTCATCTCCAGATACTTCCATTACAACGTTCCTTACAGCCCTCCCCACCCCATCCAACACCACAACAGCCACAAATAATAAAGAACACTGGCTGGCATTTATCATATGCTTAGCATGTGCTAGGATCTAGGATAAACACACAACCTAATTTCCTCCCCCCAACAACTTCCTTGCTCACATTTTACAAATGGAGAAACTGAGTCCTGAATGTCTTGCCCTGGGGGACAACCCTGTCCTTTATACGTTCTGCGACATAGGGTTTTGTAGCTGCATTCCCTACAGCGTAGGTGCCAAATGATAGCGAAACTTCTAGTCATAGCTGGTCCCTTCATAGTAGTGAGAATTTGAAAAAATTATTTACCCTTGTGGCGTGATGTCCTAATGTGTACAACTAAGGGGGGACCCCCAACGCCCCATCTATTTCCACGTTGCTATGTTGCTTCTGGGGTATTTACTTTGTTTTTTTAATTAGAATTTTCTGAACTGGTACTAGACACATGATACTAAGCTCAGAAAGGAAGTTTCTCCACCACCACTTCCCCCGCTCACTCAAGGTACCTCCCCAGCGGTAACCCACTCTGCTGCCTTCCAGAAAAACTCAATGCACGTGTAAGTATCATTTCCTGTTTTCTTTTTTCTTTCTTTTTTTTTTTTAACACAAAGGGTGGCAAAATGTATATACTGCTCTGACCCTTGCTTTTCTCACTTAAAATTTGATCTTAAGGGGCACCTGGGTGGCTCAGTCAGTTAAGTATCTGACTCTTGGTTTCAGCTCAGGTCATGATCCCATGGTTTCATGAGTTCAAGCCAGGCGTCCTGCTGACAGTGCGGAGCCTGCTTGGGATTCTCTCTCTCTCCCTCTCTCTGCCTCTCCCCCACTTGTGCTGTGTCTGTGTCTCTCAAATATGAATAAATAAAAAAAAATTTTTAATTGATCTTAAGGGCATCCGGGTGGCTCAGTTGGTTGAGCACCTGACTCTTGGTCTCAGCTCAGGTTAGGATCTCATGGTTTGAGTTCCAGCCCCACACTGGGCTCTGCACTGACAGCACAGAGCCTGCTTGGGGTTCTCTCTCTCTGCCTCTTTCAAACTAAATAAATAAACTTAAAAAATGTGACCTTCAAGATTATTTCATGTCTATATACAGACAGTTGTCTTTCCCCCTATTATTTGGATGTATCATAACCTGTTTCTATTGACAGATATTTAAGTTGTTTCTTTTGCATTTTCAATGATGTTACAATAAACACCCCTGCATCCTTTGGTTTATACCCGTGCACATATGGTCTGTATTTTGTCTTAAGTGTGGTGAGAGCAGGAACAAGGGTGTTGGGTGCAGGGGGAGAGAGGACAGCACCAAATTGCTCTTGGTGGCCTTCTCCAAGATAGCTCCAGCCCGGGCCTCACACCATGAGGACCAGCAGAAACTAAGTCAGAAAAGTGCGGGGCGTGCAGGGTGTCTTTGATGGGAAAGGGGGGAAGTCGAAAAACGGTGGGGATTAGCCCCAGCAGCATTAGATGCCATCAAAAGGGGAGCTGGAAAACCAAGGTGAGCCATAGAATCAACTCAGGAACCAAGAGTGGCTCACCAAGGGAACAGAGGTGAGAGTGAGGTGAAAGGAGAGGCAGACAAAACCAAGGTGGGAACCGCAGAGGAGCCAGTGGTCACAAAAGCAGGCGGTGCAGAGGGCTACTCAGGGGACTGTTCCATAGAGCATTACGGAGGTTCCTTCTGCGGCCTGTGGGGTGACAGCAACTCTTTCCCCCGTGGACACGGCACCCCCTAAAGCTACTCTGCCTCCAACGTATCTATGGACCCCGGCCTTTTCTTTTTCCTTCTTTCTTTTTTTTTTAGAGACAGTGATTTTTTTTTAAGTTTATTTATTTATTTTGAGAGAGGGTGGCAGGAGGGGCAGAGAGAGAGAGAGGGAGAGAGAGAATCCCAAGCAGGTTCTGCTCTGTCAGTGCAGAGCCCCATGCGGAACTCAATCCCATGACCATGAGATCATGACCGGAGCCAAAGTCAGATGCTTAACAGACTGAGACACCCATGTGCCCTAAAGCCCAGCTTTTTCTGAGCAACACTTGCTAAGGCCCACAATAGTCAATGGTAACTTCCTGTAGGAACCACCTTACGCTTCTTGGGTAAAAGCAACATTTTACAACCTAAGGAGTCTACTGCTCCTATGGGAGAACCCAGAACTCTCTATCAGGAAGTGAGCCCAGAACGTGTGTGGGGCAGAATGTGCAGGGCCGTGTCTTCTGTCGTGTGTGGACTTTGTGGACATCTCCATGGCATCAGGGCGGGCAGGATGTGGATTCAGAACGGCAGGGCCTGGGAAGGCCCCTGGCTGCTTCAACCCTCTCTTAAAAGCCAGGGAAGGAGGCCCTGTCCTACTTATCGCATAGTGTTCCTGTGAAGAGCAAAGGAAATCACAACCATGAAAATGCCAAGTAATCCACAGGGCACCACACACACGCGCCCGGTGTTGGTAGATTTGCTACTCGCTTAGTGCTCCATTCTCGTTCCCCCATCTCTAGACTTACCGGTTTCTCGGCCGTCCCTCAGGGGACTAATCTGCCTGCTCTGACGTCTTCATCTTATTGCTATGTCTTCTCACCTAAGTCTGGACGTATTTCAGGGTAAGTGATGTATGGCCTGAGGGTAAAACTGAAAATGCTACAGAAATAGAGAGGCTCAGGCATGACAGTGAACAGGGAGAGGCACGAGCCAGCGAAAAGCCACGCTGCAACACCTCACTTTGCTTTTAATCCTCCAATCCTAAAAGCACCAGATAATCAACCGCACAGTTACGGAGTCACTGACAAATGACTGCTGACGATGGCCATGCAAACACCTCTGGGACGCAAATTCCACAAACCTGGCAAGGACCCTGGGGGGAATCTTTGTGCGTGGGAAGCTGGGAGAAAAGCCTCCAGGTGAACCCGGGAAGCAAGAGCAGCTGAGTGGGCGGGTCGGCCCTTATCACTGCTCCAAACACCGTCACTAAGTGGAAATGACTCTGCTTCTCCGTGAAGCAAACTAGCTGACTTCTCTTTTCTGGAAAGTGGAACAAATATGCAACCACGCTCCAGTTTTTTTGTTTTTGTTTTTTTTTAAGTTAAAGATAAAAAGGCATTACATACCAGCTGAGAGAATGCCACACTGATATTCCAACGTAAAATAAAACAATGTTGAGAGAATGGCATTAAACTCAGGATACCACGGAGTCTGTTGGGCCTCAATCAGAGGCCCCATTCTTTCATTTGTTATGTAGACTCCATGCACGAATTGTGTCAACGATTTCATAATTCAGATAACGAAACAAACGGAAACACAAGTCAGGTGTCAGGCATTCAAATTCTGCCCTGCTCTGTGGAGAAACGGGAGTATCTGAATTTCAAGATACTTAAGACACCAAACTCAAGAAGTCCGCCTGCTTCTCATTCACCTGGACCTCTGCGCACAGCAAAGAGCCAGTCAGTGTTGGATGAGATAAAACCAAACCGGGGGTTCTCAGCCTTGGCTGCACGTTAGAATCACCTGTGGACCTTCTAACGCTCCTGATGCCCAAACCTTTCCACCTCACTGTATCTGGGGTGAATGCAGGCCTCAGGATTTTTTTTTTTTTTTTACAGTTCTCCAGGTGACTCCAGCGTGCAGCCAGGATTGAGAACCACTGCTGAAGACCCTCCCCATTTCTGGTCTTGCCCTGGGCCACCCAGCACTCCCCACTGCTGTTCTCTGTGCTCCCCGTTGGCGAACTGGAGAAGAAAGAGGTCAGGCAGTGGGATACCAAAGTCTTGTCTAGCAGCTACCGACTCTGTCGCCAGAACAGAATAGCTTAACAGTCACCACTGAAGCCTTGAGCCCCCTTAAACCACGGGTCCTCATACTTTAGCTTCAGAATCACCTGGAGGGTTTCTCAAACACAGAATGCTGACCACCGCTCCCAGAATTTCTGCTTTAGTAGGTCTGGGATGGAGCTAAAACGTTTCATTTCTAACAAAATGCGGTTGCTGCTGGTCTGGAGGCCATGCTTTGAGAGCCATTGGTCTAAGTTGTGTTTAGTTATTAGTGACGCCTCTTGTCCACATTTCCCATGCACCCACATCAGCTGGTGGGTTTTAAGCTCTGTCCAAATCAGTGAGGGTATCTATAGCGGCTGTGCCTTGGCATGTTTTAAAAGCTCCCCGAGTGATTTCAGTAAGTATGCCAGGCTGAGAGTTACTGAGTTAAATTGTAATTCAATTGACTTTATTTTAATTTGTTGTTACTAAGCTTTAAAGGTGATTGGAGGGTTACTGGGTGGCTCAGTCGGTTAAGCGTCCGACTTCAGCTCAGGTCATGATCTCATGGCTCATGAGTTCAAGCCCTGCGTCGGGCTCTGTGCTGACAGCTCGGAGCCTGGAGCCTGCTTCGGATTCTGTTTCCGTTTCTCTCTGCCCCTCCCTCACTCACAATCTGTGTGTCTCTCTCTCAAAAATAAATATTAAAAAAAAAAAAAAAAAGATGAGCGGAGACCCTATACAGAAAGAAGCCTCTGAGAGCAAAATTAATAGGTATAGGCACCCATCAGATGGTCTATCTCTTCGGTGCTGCTGTCTGTTTACAAATCAGTTGTTCAGCATCTGTGGAATCGGACTGCGATGGGCCAGGGAACAAATGGGAACCAATGACGTACCAGGCTCATCCGACTGCAACCTGTCTGTGGGAGGGTGATTGTGTTGGATGCAGGGAGACACCAGGGCCAAGTGGATGGACGATGCTCCTTGGTGTTGGGCCACTGGGATATCAGCCTGCATGGACCACAGGTGGGTTTCTGAAGTGTTCTGCCTTTCTCCCATTTGCTTGGATTCAAAATAGTACTAACCTATTGTTTATCATCTGAGAGTACTTCATTCAGGTACTTTTTTTTTTTTAATGGTTCTTTATTTTTGAGGGAGAGAGAGAGAGCGAGCAGGGGAGAGGGAGAGGGGTTGGGGGGCAGAGGACCTGAAGAGAGCTCTGTGCTGACAGCAGAGAGAGAGCCCAATGAGGGGCTCGAACTCACAAACCGTGAGATCATGACCTGAGCCAAAGCCAGACGCTTAACCAAGTGAGCCCCCAGGCGCCCCCACATGCTTGTTTATTGTCTGATGCCTCCACAGTTTGGTGTCTTTTGTATCCCTAGCACCTGTAACCCTGTCTGCCATCAGGTAAAAGTTGTTTAGGAAATGTAAATAGGCCATGTTAGTCTGAGAGAAAATGCGGGGACATCTCTTACCTTTTTATCAAGAATATAATGTCCTCCTGCCTCTATCCACCCTCTTCCAGGAATACACACTGTACATTCTTAGTACAAAGAGAAACACGGATCTAAGGTGGTCTTCTTAAAAAGTTATCTAAATTTCAAAGAAAACACTGGAAAATGAGAGGAACTGTTGAATGCAAAGTTAAAAATACTGAATGATAAAATTTCATGTTCCTAGTTTTTGTTTTGTTTGGGTGGGGGGATTCTAGTGTTTCCCATGGTTTCCCACATGTAAAGGCTGGGTGACCTAATTCTCTCTGGGGACAGGACTAGGGAAATGGAGAGATTGTGGTTGTCACCGTAAGCTCTGCTGTACTATTTGACCATTTTGATTAAGTGGAAATACTCACCTAATGTATTTTCCTGACATATTTACCTGAAGAAGATATGGTCAGAGTTAACTGTGGTTGAACAGATGCAAGACAATAGCGCTGAAGGGTGAGGGCGGGTTTTAACTATCAAAGGGCAGTTCAGAGGCACCGGGGTGGCTCAGTCGGTTGCCTGTCTGTCTTTGGCTCGATCGTGATCGTGCAGTTCATGGGTTCAAGCCCCACATCAGGCTCTGCACTGATAATGCAGAGCCTGCCTGGGATTTTCGCTCTCCCTCTCTCTCTGCCCCTCCCCCACTCATGCTTGCATACTCTAAATAAACAAATAAACTGTAAAAAAAAAAAAAAAGAAAGAAAGAAAGAAAGAAAGAAAGAAAAAAGTAAAGGCAGTTCACATACAGCAATGCCTGCATTTTGCACACCCTTTCTCAACAACCATATGCTGAAAGAAGGTTAACAAATGTTTCTTTGGCTTATTTTGAGGAGGGTCATCTGGTAAAATGCTTGCCCGCGGTGGTCTGCTCTGGGAATTTACCCGCGAAGCTTGGTTGTATTTTTTACCTCGTTGCCTCCAGAAGCACACCTGCAGCTGCAGTTTATTATCAGATTTTATTTTTCTTTTTTTGTAATTTACTATCAGATTAAAACATGCCCACAAAGGGGGCCCACCATGCTCGGATGCCTTTTTTGTTTGTTTGTTTTAAACTTTTTATTTTGGTGTCTTTTCAAAAGAAAGCTTGCTCATATTTAACCGGACTTGCCCAGACCCTGAGGCTGTCTCAGCTGGGAGTTACTCACCTGGGGAAGCTGCATTTCTGACCATCTGACTACCTTTTTGCACGCTGGAGACCTGTTCTGCCTTGTGGTACCTGGCAGTTTAAAGGAATGTATGTTATTTTCTTTAATGTTTATTTATTTTTGAGAGAGGGAGAGAAAACCACGGAGGAGGAACAGAGAGAGGAAGAGAGAGAGAGTCCCAAGCAGGTTCTGCGCCGTCAGCACAGAACCTGATGCAGGGCTTGAGCTCACAAACCGTGAGATCATAACCTGAGCTGAAATGAAGAAACAAATGGGAAAAAAAAACAAATGGAAACAAAAAGGATTTTCTTAAAATGATAGCTATTATCATTACTAATCTGAATATCTTCTACTCTCATTAGATTTCTATCTCTCTTTCGAATAGCCGGTTTCAAAATTACAATCGAGAGAGTTAGTGGGAGTCAAATGTTCCTGACCATGCCCTTGTGCTCTCTCTGGCCTGCTATCAGCCCCCTCCGAGTAGGGAGGGGAGACAAGGCGGGCTCCTGCACAGTGCACACGGGCCCGCTGTCTGGGCGATGCACCCCTTGCTCAGATCAGCATGGGCTCAGTGTCGCCAGAGAGAGCACCTGAAAGACAGGGCCAAGCCCAAAAACAAATGGTAGATGTATGTTTGTGGACATATAGGAGACAAGGAGGACAGGAGCGAAGGGAAAGGAGATGTGGGCTAGTATCTCAGGGGCTGATGTGTCTTCACCAGGAGCAGCCTGAGAAAGGGGAGAAACTGGTATAACCAGTATGAGGGAGCAGACAGCAAGAGATTGTTCTATTGTTTGACGGATTCTTACAGGAGGCCGAGGAAGGAGGCAATTTCCTCGGGTCTCTGAAGTGGTGTCTGAGTGGAACAAATCGTGGATGGGACTTTCTGAGTCCAGGTGTCTGAGGCTGGTGTCTGAGGCCGGCCTGCTTCTGGTCCTATTTTACCTTGAAAGGGATTCTATCCTGCCCCTCCCTCCTGGACAACCTAACAGGCCTCAAGCACTGAAAATTCAGTGTTGCTGCTTGAGCTCGGGATGCAATTCAGTTCCACTCTCTTGCCAGCCTCTTTTCTGCATTTGTTTTGTTTTGTTTTGAAATTTTTTAATGTTTATTTTCGAGAGAGACAGAACGTGAGTGGGGGAGGGCCAGACAGAGAGGGAGACACAGAATCTGAAGCAGTTTCCAGACTCTGAGCTGTCAGCACAGAGCCTGTCGCGGGGCTCAAACTCACGGTTCGTGAGTTCATGACCTGAGCCAAAATTGGCGTTCAACCGACTCAGCCACCGAGGCGCCCCTTCTGCATTTGTTAATATAATCCCACGATTTTTTTTTTCCTTCTAGTTTTTAATGTGATGGGTTGCATGAGTAGATTCTCTAAAGGTGATCCACTCTCGGATTCCTGGTTCTATGTAATCATTAGGGTGTTGTGTTTTGCTTTGTTTTCAGCATGGTTCCTTTACTTTTATTTGAATAACTGATCTAGGACTCAGCCTAATTTTTTTCTAATATTTATTAACTGGCTACGTAACCAAAGGTCTGTGGTTTTAGTGACAGACCAATGTAGGGATGGTCTTTGCTTGACAAAAGATAGTCATAGGGTTGCTAGATAAAGTACAGGACGCCCACTTGAATTTGAATATCAGATAAACAACAAATAATTTGTTTAGTACAAATGTGTCCCATGCAATATTTGTGTGGCCTATACTTACACTGAATTGCATGAGATGTACTTACACTAAAAAAAAAAAAAAAGTGTTTATTTGAAATTTACATTTAACTGAGTGTCCTATATTTTTATTTGCTAAATATAGTAGTCTTAATCATGAATAAATAAACAAGCATAATGTTCAGAAAAGAATAAATGTATTTTTAATTAAGAAATATTTTTGGGGTGCCTGGGTGGCACAGTCAGTTAAGCGTCTGACTTCAGCTCAGGTCACGATCTCGCGGTCCGTGAGTTCAAGCCCCGCGTCAGGCTCTGGGCTGATGGCTCAGAGCCTGGAGCCTGTTTCCGATTCTGTCTCCCTCTCTCTCTGCCCCTCCCCCATTCATGCTCTGTCTCTCTCTGTCCCAAAAATAAATAAACGTTGAAAAAAAAAATTAAAAAAAAAAAAAGAAAGAAATATTTTTGTCGGTGGAAGAAAAAAAACCAGATGCCAGGAAACCCTCCTAACTACTGGACTCTTATTTCTGAAAACCACAACGGGGTGGGGAAGTAGGAAATAATAAAGATGGTTTTAGTTCATGTACAGCAAAAAAAAACATAGAAAAAAATTTAAATTCCTAAAACAGACTAGATTTATTGGTTTTATTTCAAGGTAAAGGAGCCCAACACCACCAACTAGACTCTGCCCTGATAGGGAGCTTTCCTTTCACCATATTTAATTAAGGAGGAAATGTTCTGTGCTGTCCTCGTCCCCCGAGGCAGATGTTTCTATTTATTTTATGTTACAGAAATTTTATTTCTTTTTTGAGTTTTCAAATCCTCTTTTACTGGCTTGAAATGTATTATCCATGGAACTTATATTCCTTTTGTGTTCCTTTCAAAAGCCTCCCCCAAAGGCTTGTAACTACCTGGTCTTTCTGCAAATCGTCAGGCTGCTCGATACCTATTTTCTGGGTCTAAACTCCATCCCTATTTTTTTAAATGTTTTTATTTCTTTTTGAAAGAGAGACAGAAAGAGTGAGAGAGACAGGGCGTGAGCAGGGGAGGGGTAGAGAGAGGGAGACACGGAACCTGAAGCAGGTTCCAGGCTCTGAACTGTTCACACAGAGCCCCACGCGAGGCTGGAACTCACGGACCATGAGATCATGACCTGAGCTGAAGTCGGATGCTCAACCGACTAAGTCACCCAGGCGCCCCCCCATCCCTATTTTGAGAGGAAGACAGATAAGAATACTTTCTCAATACTACTCAATAGATGTGGTTACATAGTATTCTCTCCAAGAAGGGAAGCAGTAATTGTTGCCTGTTTTGGTCTGAGAAGACAGAAGTAAACTACTTATACATGAAAAGATATGGGATAGTTAACATTTTGGAATAAAAAAAAAAAAGTGGGGTAAGTAAAAAATCATATTTATCCAGGTATTACCATAGTTTCATTTTATTATTTAAATGATTATGACTTTGTCATGAATATATGTAAATCTTGGATAAATTTTATGTCATTCATTCCCCAGTCAGTCAGTCAGTAGTGTGCCTATTATGTACCAGGCACTATTCTAGGTCCTGGGATATAAAGGTGAATGAGACCAGGTCTATGCTTCCCAGGGAAGACACTGGTAAGTAGGGACAATGGCACATAAATCAATACCTATAATACAGTTTAACAAAAGCCATGATTGTATACAGAATACCATGAGACTATGGGAGAGGAAGGTATTTGTTCATCTGGGGGTGGAAGACTCAGGAAATATTCACAGAGGAGAAGGTCATTAAATTGAATCTCAGGAGTTTATCAGGCAAAGGTGTCAGGGAAAGGCATCACAGTTGACGCACACGGGAAGGCTCAGTGACCCAACAGTGTTGGCACATTCAAGCAGTTGCACCATCAGGCGTGTGGTGGGGAGTGTCAAGGGTTAAGCAAGAAAGGAACTCAGGACAACTCATAAGGGGCCTTGTAATAATGGCAAGGGATTTGGAATCTACTCAAAGGAAATGAAACCTCACTGAAGGGGTAGATACAGGAAGAAATGATCGCTTTTTGTTATAGAGCTATTGCTCTGGAAGCCATGTGAAATAGGGTGGAAGAGGAGACTAAACACAAGAGACAGGTTAAGAAGTTAATGAACTAGAATAGGCGAGAGCTAACAAGGGCTTAAACTAGCAGGGAGCTGAGAGGGAGTTCCGTTCTGGACATGCTGAGCCTAAGGCCCATGTGACACTGTCCAAGAAAAACTGAGGACGAGAATGCAGGTGTAAAGCTGGGCAGATAGGCCTAGTGGGAGGTTGTTTTGTTTTGTTTTGTTTTGTTTTGTTTTGAATCATCAGCCAAGAAGTAAGGCGAAAGCCATGAACATGGATACCATGGCCCAGGAATGATATAAGGAATAAGAAATAAAAGATAGACATGCTATGAAATGAGCAGGTGGAAGAGAAAGACTCCTAAACAAAAACTGGAAAGGAGCATTCAATGTGCTAGGAGATCGAGGAGAAAAAGGCATTGCAAAACCCAAGGAAGAGGAGAATTTCAATCATTGGTTAATTATGTTAAGTGATACGGAGGAAAACGTGCAATAGGGACAGAAATGGGTCCCTTGGGGTTAGCTCTTAGAAGACACTGATGACCCAGGTAGAGCATTCGGAATGCTGTCTTTGACACAGCAGCCAGATTGCAGTGGGTCCAGACGAAGGTGTGTTGACTTCTTTCGAAGAGACTGGGAATTATGGAAAGGGACGATGGCAGAAAGCTCAAGAAAAACTCAGAGGCACTCTCATTATTTTTCATTATAAAAGTATACCTACCTGAAAGAATAGAGAATACTGTAACAGATAACTGGGTGCCCACCACTAATTATCTCACAATTTTCTATATCGACTAGAGGACCGATTGGCAGACTTTTCCTTAAAGAGCAGAGAATGAATGCTTTAGATCTTGTGGCCCACAAAGCAAAATACAGGCTATTGTATAAGCTTTTGTTTAACCATTGAAATATATGAAAACCATTCCTAGCTTACGGGTCAGAAAAAAACGGGACGCTTGCTGAGTTTGGCCCGTGGGTTTTCATTTGCTGACCCCAGGACTACCATGTTTTTCTGAAAGAAACACAACATCATAGATACAGTTGAAGCCCTCCCTGTACCCCTCCCTGATCTCATTCCCCTCCCTCCCTTTCCAACGGTAATTGCTTCCCTAAAGTTAACGTGTACCAGTCCCAACTTTTAAAATATGCCTATGTCCCTCAGCAATATAAGCATAATTCGGAGTGTTTTTATGTACTTACTTTTGTGGGAGAAAGCATGCATGAGCACGCATGTGTGTGCAGGGGAAGGGCAGAGGGAGAGAATCTTAAGCAGGCTCCAAGCCCAGCGCGAAGCCTCGTGCAGGGCTTGATCCTACGACCGCGAGATCATGACCTGAGCCGAAATCAGGAGTCTGAATGCTCAGCTGACTGAGCCACCCAGGCGCCCCTGGAGTGTTTTTAAAACGTTAAGCCAATGTAATCATTCTGTGCAAAATAATCTTCAATTGGGTTTTTTGGCTAACGTTACAGTTGAGACTAATTCATTTTCATACATTTGGCTTTAGTTCATTAATGTTACCAGCTATATGGCACCTCATTTTGGGACTATATTAAGTTTCACATATTCTTCTGTTCATGAACGCTTCAGTGGTTTCTATTTTCTCCATCTTTACAAACAGTGCTACGGTCAGCGTTCTTGGCCATGACGTTTTGCCACACATTTGTTTTTGAGCTGGTATATATACCTGAGATTAAATTGTTGAGGTTGTAGGCTACAAACATTTTTAGCTGACTAAATATTTCCAAATTGTCCTCCAGACTGGTTGTGTAGAAAAATTTCCTTTTCCAGTATTTTGGTAAGGTTGGTAACCTGAAAAATTTTCCCAATATGCCACACCTAGAAATACTGAATGAAATATCAGAAGCAACTTTTTAAATGTATAAAGAAACCTCAAAAAAGCAAGGAAATCCCCAGGGTCCAGAAAATATTTCAAAAAACAAAAAAGAAAAGGAAAGAGAAAAAGAAAAAGATGATATAGGAAATTTAAATTTGGAGACGAATATGGGGACCTATGGGGATTTCCTAGAACAAAGGTTTGGGGCCATAGGGATATGAGAGGTTATATAATTCTTTCAGGGGACTTCTGTCCATCTCTTGGCTCAAAACTTAAGGCTGGGGTGCCTAGGCGCCTGGGTTAAGCATCTCACTCTTGGTTTCGGCTCAGGTCATAATCTTAACAGTTTGTGAGATCAAGCCCTGCATCAGGCTCTATGCTGACATCACAGAGCCCGTTTGGCCTTCTCTGCCTCTCTCACATTCTCTCTCTCTCTCTCTCTCTCTCTCTCCCGAAATAAATAAACTTAAAAAAAAAAAAAAAGTTAAAGCTGAAACACCAGGCCATGGTTTTAAAAAAAGGATGGGGCGCCTAGGTGGCTCAGTTAGTTAAGTGACTGACTCTTGAGTCGGGCTCAGGTCAGGATCTCATGGTTCATGTGTTTGAGCCCCACATCAGGCTCTGCGCTGACAGTGAGGAGCCTGCTTGGGATTCTGTCTCTCTCCTCTCTCTCTCTCTCTGTCCCTCCCCCACTTTCATGCTCTCTTTATCTCTTTCAAAATTAAATAAACTTAAGGAAAAGGAAAGAAGGGAAGGAGCAGTGATTAGCACAAAGTTTTAAGTCAAAGACCAGTGTTCCACAGCCAGGCTGACCTCACCCTCATCCTGACACTGTGGACCTGGCCCCTCTTCCGATTTCAATTTGATTTTGTCTACTTCTTTCTCGTTGGCAATAGCTTTGGCATCTTTGGTCATCTGTTTCTGGCGTCAAATTGCCTCCACAGCAGACTCTGGTTTGTTGGCCGGCGCCTTTAATGATGTTTGGGCACCTCCTCTTGTAACTCTTGGAGTCTGACCCCTGAGGCCTGCTCAGCCTCCCCCTCTCCACGCCAATGCTGGGGGTTAAGCCTGAGGTCTAACCTCTGACTCTCCAAGCCTAGCACATCCCTGCCTCCATTTCTTCCAAACACTATTCTGTGGTGACAGGACTAGGTTGTATTGGTAAAGTATTTACAATACGTTGGTGATGGAATAAAAAAAAAGTTGGATTTCTGTTAAGTGGGGTGAGTCTTCCTCTGTGTGCCAGACTGTATCCTCAGTGCCCCCAAGATTTCTCTTTTTTTTTTTAGTTTTTTTTTTAATGTTTATTTGTTTTTGGCACAGAGAGAGAGACAGGGCATGAGCAGGGGAGGGGCACAGAGAGAGGGAGACACAGAATCGGAAGCAGGCTCCGAGCTGTCAGCGCAGAGCCCAACGAGGGGCTCAAACTCACAAACTGCGAGATCATGACCTGAGCCCAAGTCAGACGCTCAAGTGACTGAGCCACCCAGGTGCCTCGTGCCCCCAGGATTTCCATCATGAATGGGAATCAACTGAGATGAGCAACAGGCTTAGATCTGTATAAACTTCAGATAAAACTATTAGGTAATACTATGTTTAAAACAAAGACATAGAAGGAATAAATAACACAAGAAAAAATAAAAGCAGGGGCGCCTGGGTGGCTCAGTCAGTTAAGGGTCCGACTTCAGCTCAGGTCATGATCTTACAGTTTGTGAGTTCGAGCCCTGAGTCGGGCTCTGTGCTGCCAGCTCAGAGCCTGGAGCCTGCTGCAGATTCTGTGTCTCCCTCTCTGCCTCTCCCCCACTCATGCTCTGTCTCTCTCTCCCTCAAAAATCAATAAACATTAACAAATTTTTTTAAGGAAAAATAAAAGCAAGACATATTTTTTTCTGGACACGAAAAAATTTTTTCTAGAATAAAAAATATAACTGAAATTAAGAGCCCAATGAATGGGTTAAGCAGCAGGATGGACTGGGTGATTGCACTAACCCTCCCACCGGTGGTGAAGAGTTCCTGTTTCTCCACATCTTTGCCAACATTTGAGGATGGTGCAAACTATACACAGGTAGGCAAATCGCAGGTTGTATTGTTTCTTTGCAGAATTGGGCCCATCCCCGCCAAAATCCAGCCCTCTTCTGGTTTCTTAGATCAGGCTTTTGGACACAAAGGGACTTTAAGCCTCAATCAATCCCTTTCTGCCTGGTTTTTGTTTTTGTTTTTGTTTTTGTTTTTGTTTTTGTTTTTGTTTTTGTTTTTTGGTCCCTGAAGGCTGCTTGGTCCTTGGGGTCAGTTCTCAGTAGCGCTCTCCCACAGCGACTGACCCTGGTTCCCACACCCCGAAGCCGCTTACCCAATGACTTCATCATTCCACTTTTCCGGCTTCTGGTCTTAACTAGGCTAATCCCCTGATTCTCTGTTGCTCACTCTACACCTTGCAGCCTTTCCTTCCCCCTCTAAAGGCCAAAGTTCAACCCAACTCCCTCCATCCCTTTTCCTGTAGACCAGTCTCCGACCCAACCAGATACAGCTCCTTTATTAATATGCAGTAACGTTAGACTCCAACTAAGAATGCATCTACAGTTAGAAGGACACCAGAGATATATTTTTCTAAACCTGAAACTAGCCACATATCCTGGCAGAACCTAAAAATCCAGAGGTATCACAACATATGGTAGAGCATGGATTCCTGAGACTGAATCTTACCTTACTATTTAACTGTGACCTAAGGCAAGTCACTTACCCTCTCAGTGACTCCATTTTCTCATACGTAAAAGAGGGACATATGTTTAAGGTTGTTAGGAAAATCAAATGAGTTAGTATAAATAATTTAGAACAGCGCCTGGCATACAATGAATACTATATGTGTTTGCTATCATCATTATTGCCACTTGAAAGTGGAACTGTCCCAGGCAATAGCAGATGCCAGTCACATTCGTTGAAATCAGATCCGTGTGAGAAGTGCAACTCCATTTATGTAACTAGTATTTTATTTAATTCTTTCTTCCCAAGGTTTAGCTAACGCTCTCCTGAAACAGCATAGAAAATCTCCCAGTCGTCCATGTCAAACCCAGTGTTTAACCCTGTAAAACAGTTACAGCCTCCTTGTTCTCTGTGTCATGCCCTTAGCCCTCCTTTCTACAAACCATTATGCCCAAAGCAGATAATAAATCCCATGTTTTTGGTGTCTGGGAAGTTGCTTTGGGCTTTCTGATACTGTCAAGCTGACATGGACAGGGCACAGGGCAAGAAACCAGGTGGAAATGACTCCCTCACTCATTGGACACAATGTTGCCTTGACATTGAGTCTGCATTTTCTTAGCATCCAACCCTGGCCAAGATACTTAAATCCACAACTTTTCTTCTACTAGGCTCATCTGTTTGGTCAAAATCCCAGAAAAGCTGTTTTCTCATTTCTCTCCTGGTGATTTCTAAGCAGATTATTTCACTTGGGATAATAATCAAGTCTGCATCAGGCTCTCTCTATAGAGAGAAAAGACACTGACTCAGAGGTATTGACACAGGTCCAGGTAACTGCAGGTATGAGATTATGTTGCCTGTTTGTGGTTGGCTTGATTTGAGCTGTATCCTGGAATATGTTTGCAAGGAAGAGAGTCAGGCTGTTCAGTAGATTGGATTCTACTACCAAACATCTCCAAGATACTTTTTGAAGAATCCAAGGAAATACAAGTGTGACGCCTATAAACCAACTCACATCCTGAAGTCTTAGGCCCCATGGGCTCACAATGATATGCATTCGTTAATTTAAAAATATATAATCAGTCTTTGTAAGAGACTTCCCCTTGACTTCGATTATACAGCTTTTTGCAGGTGGGCATTTTTGCATTTTCTGACTTTGGAAATCCAGACAGGGCCCAGTAAGTGTCTTGGATGATTATCCACATAAACCCTGCACTTGGCTGAAATGCAGCTTTTCACCTCTGACTTCCCTGACATTCTAACGATACTTGTTTTCAGGAGCTCATCAGCTTTTAGTGATCAGCCTCAGATCCATTATATCGCTGGAACAGGGTTCGAGGAAGGCAAAGATGAGCTACAGAGGATTTTCCCTGGAGGAGCTCACAGGCCGGTGGGAGATACGGACATATACACAATTAGGATTTAATGTGATTAGCTATGTTTATAGAAGTTTAGTTTTATGTGGGCATAATACAGGTAAAGCCAGGCAAGGGGCAGTGAAAGGAGACATCAAGGAAGCATTAACTCTCAGTCTGGGTCTTTAGGAGTTCATTAAGTAGAAAAAAGAGAACTTGTCATTCACTTTTAGCATGAGCCACACAGGACTGGGGCACATGCTCCATTCGGTGTGACTGTGGCTGGGCAGTGGGAGGGCACGTGGGAGGAGATGCCATGGAAAGGAGGTTGAAGTAAGAGTCTAAGGGGCATCAATGAGGAGCAACCAAAGGTCTTCATGTGGAAGAGCCACTGATCAGATGTGGGTTTTAGAAAGAAAACTTTTACTGGGTCTTCAGATGATCCTTTCGCGTCTCCCACATGGCAGACGCTTGGACTCAGAAATGTCAAGAAAATATTCAGGCAAGCTTAAATATTACTCTCAGCGCGTCTTTGAGGCACGGGTGGTACCTCTAAGACTCACAACAGGTGGCAGTGGGATGGCTGGGCTCTGCCTCCTGGGGTGTGAAGGGACGCCCCGCGGGGACAGGAGTCTGGCCCAGAGGGCTCTCCACCCGGGGAAGAGGAGAGAACAGGGGAGCCTCAGTCAGAAGAGCTGCGGGGCAACGGAGCTTGGCCTTCCGACCTCCCCTGTGCCACCAAATGCAACTTGAGCTGTGTCACCTTGGTGCTCGCTCCCAGCCCCCAAACCGTGCCTAAGATAACACATTGTCTCCCCCACCCCCACACTCCCCCGGCTCATCTTAAACACTACCTCCCATTTTAACCAAACATCTTTCTGGTTGGAATGGTTTGCCTTTCACTTTTCATTTGCCACCTCGGATGCCTGGCAAGACCACATGGAGAGCACCCAGGGCAAGCGAAATTGGTGGGATGGTGTGGTGGGGTGTTGACTGTGAATCTCCAGGAAATTGCCACATCTGCTAGGTCAGGGCCTGATGCTCACCACCACCCCCATCCTATTTAAAGAATTGTAGCTTGAGAACTTCCTTTTGCTTGAAATACTGCTATACGCTAGAAGCAGGTAGTATCCCTTGACATAAACTATTGGCAATGAGTTTATTTACCCGAGGGCAAGTCAACAAAACTGTAAGAGGCAATTGAGGCTGATCGTGCTTTTGTTGTAGCAACTGTCAAGGGTATAAACCAATTGCTGCTCTTAGCTCAAAATACTGAGATTTAACATTTTGTCTTTTCCGATACCTTTGATTGGCTACAATCACATCACTTTTCAAAATAAAGTTTCATGGTACGCCTGGATGGCTCAGTCGGTTAAGCGTCCGACTTCGGCACAGGTCGTGATCTCACGGTTCATGAGTTTGAGCCCCACATGGGGCTCTGTGCTGACAGCTCAGAGCCTGGAGCCTGCTTCGGATTCTGTGTCTCCCTCTCTCTCTGCCCTTCCCCCCCTCATGCTCTGCCTCTCTCTCTCTCTCTCTCTCTCTCTCACACACACACACACACTCTGATTTTAAAAAGATTTAATCTAAAGATTTAAAGAGATTAAATTAAAAAAAAACAAAGTTTCAGTAGTAACAATCAATGCAAAGAAAATATCCCCCAACGTAACAAGATCAAAGAAAAACAGATGAAAGACTTCTCTTGATAAGTTGGAATGGATGCCTGGTAACTCCTCAGATAATTTTGTTTACTTTTTTTTTTTTTTTAACTTACTGTTTTTCTTTGGTATAATTTCTAGCCGTATATTTCCATACCCAAGTTTTTCACAAGAGGTTTTAGGACTAGCAGATTTCTCAGCCCACCTTATTAAAAGTAAATTCATTATTTCTCTGTTTCAGCTGACCGAAATGTTCTTTTGCACGAACTGCCAAAAAGTTTATGGTTTTCTTAATATGCCCGTTAGAGCTGGTAAATTACAGGGACCCCACGTGAGTGAACTGGGGCAGGATTGGCCAGCTGCGGGGAAAGCCAGCCAAGCCGCCCCCAACTCCACCCCCCCAAACTACAATTCTGATTTTCTCTCCTTCTTTCACAGAAAGGACTAGATTTTCTGGGTGTTCCCCCTCCGCGGCAGAGTTCTGTAGCCCGGGGCACTAAACAAGCCTCGTAATCCTCCTTTCCCGGGGTGGAAAGCCGGGAGGTAGCTTACCCAGAGCCTGGCTGGTGGGAAGGAGCACGATCACCAGGGCAAAGACGAGGGCAGCCCCGGAAGCCTTCCTGTCAGCTCGCCCCGGCATGATGCTGTGCTGGGCTGCGCTGGGCTTCAGCCTCCCTGAAACCTGAACATTTCCTGTTTCCTGCTTGTTTGGGTTGGTGCTGACTTGAAGGAGAGGTGCTTGCCTGTTTTTTAGGAAGTGATGTAATTCTGCAGGAGCCTGTCAGACCAGCAAGGATTGCAAAAGAGAAGTTGCTCTGCAAGCACTGATTCAGTCAGTAACACCTCTCAAGCCCTTTTCAGTCCCGGCCCTGCCACGGGCCCCCATCTTTTGTAATTGTCTCTTAGAGAACAGTGTCGATTGCTCAGATGGCTTTTGGGATCTGGGACTGAGGGTCCCGGACCACAAGCATTCTCCATTTGTGATTTTACTCAATCCCCAGGTGAGAATCTGGGGCTGCCCAGAGTTTAGAGCGGCAGTATTCAGTAGAACTTTCTGAGATGCTGGAAATGTCCCAAATCTGCACTGTCCAGTGCAGTAGCCATTGGCTACATAGGCTATTGGGCACTTGAGATGAGACCAGTGCAAAATGAATTTGTAGTTTTCTTTTTATTAATTTACATTAAAATAACTCGTGTAGCTGCTGTGTTGGACAGCTCAGGCCCAGAGAGCGGACGTACGTACCTGTATCATCAGAAAATGACCGGGCCACCTCTCTGCAGCCAAGCACATCACCATTGCGGGGCCCTGAGTGCCGCCTCACTCCTAGGAAGAGAAAGGACAATGCTATCCACATGCCTGGATGTGCTCTGCTTCCCTAGAGAGAAATGATTTTTACTGTTTGTTTTTATTTTTATATTTTTTTCTTTATAAAGCCTTAATTTTTTTTAGAGCAGTTTGAGGTTCACAGCATAATTAAGAGGAAGGTACAGAAAGTTCCCATATAGCCCCAACCCCCACACATGCCCAGCCTCCCCCATGATCAACATCCTCCTAAAGTGGTACAGTTGTCACAACGAATGAACCTGCACTGATACATCGTAATCGCCCCAAATCCATAGTTTACATTCTCTCATGTGTTGCACATTCTATGGGTTCGGCAAACGTGTGAGGACATAAACCTACCATGATCGTATCCTCCAGAATCATTTCCCTGCCCTAAAAATTCTCCATGCTCCACCGACTCATCCCTCCTTCCACCCTAACCCCAGGCAACCACTGATCTTTTTACTGCCTCCGTAGTTTTGCCTTTCCCCAAATGGCACATAGTTGGAATCATACGGTATGTAGCCTTTTCAGATTGGCTTCCTTCACTTAGTAATAGGCATTTAAGGTTCCTCCGTGACTTTTCGTGGCGTGATAAGCTCACTCCTTTTTGGTGCTGAATAACGCTACATCGTCTGAACGTACCACACTTCTTAATTCATTCACCTACTGAAGGATGTCTTGGCTGCTTCCAAGTTTTGGCAATTACGAATAAAGCTGCCGGCAACGTCCGTGTGCAAGCACTTGTACAGACATGAGTTTTAACCCCTTTGGGAAAATACCAAAGAGCTTGATGGCTGGATCTATGGTAAAAAAAAAAAAAAAAAAAAAAGAAGTGATCTTTTAAAGGGCCCCTTTCTGAAGCAGAATTTGCTCTGGTGGGGGAAGGGGGCCCGGAATCCGCATTCCACTTTTCTTCCTCCTTACATAACAATACATTTCTCAGAGGTTGTTAGCAACAAACTAGGACTGAGTTGGAGGAGTAGAAAGGGGGTGGAAACCCTGCCCAGTTGAAACAATGCAGGAAGGGGGTGTCTGTTTAGACCAGCCAGCTGGGGAGATTAGAGTGCTTTAGGTTTTTGTGTTCTAATGGAAGTCCTTCCCTTGGTTTGGGTTGAGGGCCTAAGCACTACAGAGTGAAATTCCATAATCGTGTTTGTGGAGATGCCAAGAAAGGCAGGCAGAGAGAGAGAGGCATTGGACACCCGTCCTGTGTCTAACCCCTGCCTGCAGGTACCACGCGTCACCCCCTTCCAGTCAGCTTCCTCTCCAGTGATCCCGTTGGTGTGAACACTCGCGGTAAACGGAATTGGGTTAGTGCGTTGCTGCTTTTCAGTGCCCTTCATTCTCATTCACAAGAAATGCGTTGGTGATTCATGAAATGTTCAGTCTGATAAAGGATTTACAGTATTCATTTTAATGTTTTAAACTGGCTTAAGTCAGCTGATAAAATATGCTTTTGCAGCTTAGGTGACAATACAGGACAAACAGCTGAAGAAAACAGGCAAGTTCAAAACTGGATGATTGATTGGAAAACAACAGGGAAAGACCTGGTAATCAGACTCTTCCCTGAGCAAGTGCGCATGCCCTGCACCCCCTCCCCCCGCCCCCGCAACTAGCGCTGAGTCTGGTTGGCAGATATTCCTGTATTAGCAGCACATCCCCATCTGTGACAAGCGTGCAGGAGAGGAGGCCCAGGGCTCAAGGGGAGGGAAGGAGAGGGGAGGGGGAGAGGGGAGGGGTTGCAGAGTCAGGTGTCTGTGGCTGGACCACAGACTCTTCTCTGCAGTTTTCTATGGAGCCCCGCAGCACCGCCAGGTAGCTCCTCGCAAGTTTTCCCAGCGTGCCCTGCTTTGCTCCTGAGCAGAGCAACACTACATCAGTTAGAATGATGTGCAAAATAAACTGAGGCCTTGGAGAAAGCCTGCACAACCATGTCATTTTCTTTTGACCCTTGTGCTCTCTAAGAACCTTAGCGTGATTAAGCTTATCTTAAGGGTGGAAAATTACCATCACCGATCAGAAAATTGTAGCACCTCAGTAATCTCTGTGCTGCAGTTAAAATCACAGGGATACCGTGTGCTAGGTAAGGGCTATTTACCTCTGTTTGTTCTAATTTTACTAACCGCTAATTTGGGCAAGAGGCTGCCTGGCCTCAGATTAAATCCTGATAAGCTTGTAACAGGAAGTCAGGGGCCCAGTCACAACCACAAGATGCGGGGAAGACTCTAGAGGGAATGCAGGCCCATAGGCAGGCACACGACCTCATCTTGGGGCCTGCCATTGGCTTTCAACGATGAGAGGAGAAAGGGAAGGAAGGAAGGATGATGGCTGGGAAATGCAATGAAACCTTGTCATGCTCAGGAGGGCAGGGGAGGAAACTGGTTACAGGTTCTGGGGACTCTATTACTTCCCCCCAAAGTTTGGCTGTTATAATCAAGTGTCTGTATTACAGAAGTGACTGTCATCCAAATCCTCCTCCCTCCCTTCCTGCCTCCTCCCTGCCCACCCTTCCCTCCCCATTGGCCCTGAAAGGAGGGACATCCAGGGAGCAAACCAAAAAGTGATAAGATCTCACAGTGAGTGCAGGCTCCCCCTGTATAATTCTCCTTCCTCCACAACCTTGCCATTCTCAACACACACAGATGCACACACACACACACACACACACACACACATGCTCACATACACATGCTTACACACTCCCGCACACTTATCCAAGTGAGAACAAGCAGACACTGTTTATTCCGAACTTGCTGTAGCAAAGGAGTCGACCACCATCACTTGCATTTTGGCCAAGACGCGAAGGCAGTCAGAGGAGTAGGAAAACTTGATGGTGGACAGAAAAGAGAAGGCTTCGAGTATGCCCTTAGAGGAGGAGGTTGACCTGAGGAACTAGAATCGAGTTCTAATTACTGGCTCTGGTGTCTGGTTAGGGGTCCATATTTGGCTCTTCCAACTAGGAAAAAGAATAAAGGTAGGGCCTGTTGTTATGGACCAGTTACTAGAGATAGGGTCTGACTTGTACAAATTTGATTTATAGCAGTCTGGGTTCCTGAGTTGTTTGCTCCAGACAGTGGGTTACGGTCTTATTATTACATATATGGTCTGGCCTTTGTCCATCTATATATTGTCTCTCAACACACCCACATGCATACTCACACAAAACATCCACCCACACTGAGACACATGCACACACTTTCTGAAGCTTTTTTCTCTGTCTAAATGCTAGATGGTGGTAGCTGATGACTCTTCAGTGCTTGCTTAACAAGAAGGCCAGATCTCAGACATGGTAGTAGGAAGAGTAGGGGGGCTCATGCAGGAGCCCCCATGCAGATAAGTGGGCAGAGCAGGGCTGGGGCAGGATTAAACTGAGCCCCAGAGTGTGCAGAGAAACTACGGCGAGGAGAGGGGCTGACGGCAATTCTGTTGCATCTTGGTGAGCTTGGACTGCCATACAAGATACCATAGATCGGGTGGCTCAAACAACATTTACAGTTGACCTTTGAAAAACACAGGGGTTAGGGGCACCAACCCTTCACATAGTCAAAAATCCAGTATAACTTTGACTCCCCCAAAACTTAACTACTCATAGGCTACCGTTGACCAGAATCCTTACGAATAACGTAAATAGTCCATTCACGCAAATTTTGTGTATGTATTATAGACTGAATTCTTACACTAAAGGAAGCTGGGGAAAAGAAAATGTTATTAAGAGAATCATAAGGCAGAGAATACACTGACAGTGCTATACCATATCAAAGAAAATCTGTGTATAAATAGCCCCATGCAGTTCAAACCCATGCTGTTCAAGCGTCAACTGTATTTTCTCATAGTTCTGGAAACTGAAAGTCCAAGATCAGGATGCCCACATGGTCATGTTCTCAGGAGACCCTTTACCTGGTTTATAGATCACACTGCCTTCTTGCTGTGCCCTCGCATGGCATTGAAAACTCTCTGGTGTCCCTTATGAGAGACTAATCTCATCACGAGGGCCTCACCCTCATGACCCCATCAAACCTTAGCACCTCCCAAAGGCCCCACCTCCAAATACCATCATATTGGCAGGGGAGGGCTCCAACACCTGAATTTGGGGGAGACAAAAATATTCAGTCAGTAGCACACTGTTTTTGAAGCTGGTCCATCCTGACCGAGTGCCCATCTGCACTTGTCAGAACCCTCAGTGGTCTCTGTCCCTGAATTCAGGCTGCTGCTGACTCTGGTAACACCCTCTTCAACTGGTCACTCAGAGAAGCTGCTGCAACATTTGGAGAATCCTAGGGCCTCCCACCATAGGCCTCAGCTTGCCCCTGCTCTGTGACAGAGTCTCCAGGGTCTGGGCAGATGGTCTTGTCACCAAAAATGAAACTGAGAAAGACTGTGGTTAGGAACAGAAGAGGCGATTAGCATGTGGGACGCAGTGCCGATCTCGGGTCTGGAGGGCCCTTTGGGGAGCACCTGAGGAGAAGAGGCTGACCGGTCCAGGGACCCAGAGGCCATCCTCTAACTGACCAGAGTCTCCCTGAGGGCAGAAGACCTTTCTGTCTTGTTCTCCAGTCTATCCCCAGCATTTAGGGCAGTGCCTAATATTTTTTTTGAATGAACAAATGAAGAGCAGGTAGATTAAAAAAATTCCTTTTATAGCACTATTTTTTTTAAGTGGGTGGAAAGAGGAACCTACATTGGAATTATTTGGGTGGGCTTGTTTATTTGAGAGTCCTGGACCCCACCTCAGAACTACTGAGTCAGAATCTCTGGAGCTCAGGTCTACAACTCTGCATGTTTAATGATGTTTGAGGGGATGTTTATACATGCTAAAACTCGAGAATCATTATTCTAGAGTTTCGTTTTTAGCTCCTGGAAAGATATTTCCCCATTCTCACATAGTAAGAAATAAATAGCACTTATATTTTGTTCCCCTTTTTGCCTTGTTTGCCAGAAAGCCTGGAATTAAGAGTAAAGCTTGACTGTGTAACTTTCCTTAGCCCGGCTTCCCTTACCACTTCTAGGAACATTTATTTCCCTGGCTAATGCAACTCATCTTTCAGGACATCTTTGGGAGATACCTCCACTAGGGAGCCCTCCCAGAAGTCTCTCTCCTGCCTCCCGCACAGCTAAGGGCCCTTCCTCTGTCCCCGGCCCCACCGTGTTGGTCAGAATAGACCCAGAAGATCTGAGAAAGTCCTCCCCACATGACTGCCCCAGTCTTACTCATCAGGGGCCTCCCACACCTGTTAAAAGGAGCTCAGCTTCTTCCACTGCTGCTTCATTTTTGATCCAATCATATCTCGATAACTTTTTTTTTCTAAGTTCCGTCAAGGAATTTTTAAGTCGGGCATATGTCATTAGCAAATACATAGTATCTGTACCACCCACTTCAGAATGACAAATGCTTTGCCTTTTCTTTTAAATTTTTTTCAACGTTTTTTATTTATTTTGGGGACAGAGAGAGACAGAGCATGAACGGGGGAGGGGCAGACAGAGAGGGAGACACAGAATCGGAAACAGGCTCCAGGCTCTGAGCCATCAGCCCAGAGCCCGACGCGGGGCTCGAACTCACGGACCGCGAGATCGTGACCTGGCTGAAGTCGGACGCTTAACCGACTGCACCACCCAGGCGCCCCGACAAATGCTTTGCCTTTTACTGGTTTTCGTGTTTCATCTGACTTCCTAGATTCAGCTGATGGTGTCCGGCCCAATTGAATCCTCAGCACCAATGACACTAGAACATATAAAGGCAGAGAGGTTTCGGGGAAAATTGCAAATCAGAATAAGAAAGAAGGAGAAACAACTGTGCAGAGCCTGCTTGGGATTCCCTCTCTCCCTCTCTCTCTCTCTGCGTCCCTTCCCGGCTCGCACTCTCTCTCTCTCAAAATAAATAAATAAGCTTAAAAAAAAATAGATAAATAAATAAAACAGCGGGGTTGACTAGATGGCCTCTACAGCACCAGTACCCACATACTTACTATGAGGCTGTGAGATTCTTTGGGGGCAAGCTCACATAAACATCTTCAGAAGAGAGCTGGCCCTCTGCTTCCAAAGACAGGACCTGTTTACATACAGCCCAGCCAGGTTCTCAAGACTTTCCTTCAACACCGAGCTTCAGAAATGCAGGCATGTATTTACAGCAACGTGACAGCACCGGGCTGAATGAGAATGGAGGGCAGGGGACTCCCAGAGCTGCCTGACAGCTGAGAATCTGGAACAGAGCAGCCATAAACATGGTGGGCTGGACAAGCATGGCGGCTGTGGAACAGGGGCAGGAGGAAGGGAATAGGCAGGCAAGGGCACCGAAAACAAAAGAGGATGTGTGTCCTTCACTGTTTGGGAAAGCAGCAGGCTCAAAGCTCACTTAAAGACAGGAACAAGAGTCTTCAAAGTCTGCAGTTATGATCACATCAGCTTATAAACACACAGGGGCACCGGGCACTGCTGTCAGTTACCATGTTCCAGTGCCCAAAGGTCAGCAGCAGCTCCACTGCGTGGGAAGACGTCACTTACCTATGTATGTCATAATTCTCTGAATTATAGAAATTATGTCCACGCCCTTGTTACTTGGCAGTTCTTCCACCCAAATAGGCAGCGTTTGTTTTCCTGCCTTAGTGATGTTGGGTCGGGCCATGTATCACTTGCTCTGACCAGTGAAATATGGGGGGAGGGGGAGAGAGTATGCCGGGTGTGAGCAAAGTTCTTTAAGAGCCATCACATAATCTGGCTTGCCTTCTTGCATTTCTGTGATCTGAGATCACAAGCCCCATAATGTGAAGCAGACCTCAACAAGGTCAGAAACCTGGAATCCAGCCTTGCTCAACCAAACCTCAGCTGACTTACAGACCCATGGCTATGAACATGAATGTCCATGATTATAAGCTACGGGGAGATTTAGGATTGCAGCAATAGCTGACCGGTGGATCTCTTAAGACTCTTCTTTCACAAGTTGCAAACCTGAGTGGAGAAAATCACAGAAGAAAATAAGAGCTATTTTTGGCAAAGCCATGAAGTTTTGCATAACGTGGCTATCACACCACAGTGTAGCCGGTAAAGCGAGGGCGGTTCACACGCAACTCGCCACTGCCATCTTATTGCTTCCTCCTTCAAGGGCCACTGCTCAGTCCGGAGCCAGCAAATATATATGGCTGAGTCATGCTGTGTGACCACTCATGGCATTTCTGGACTTGAGTCCCTGAACAGCTGTACTCGAAACGTTGTCCATGGCAGTGCTTATTGGAGAGGAAGCATTTTTTTTTTTAATTTTTTTTTTCAAAGTTTATTTATTTTTGGGACAGAGAGAGACAGAGCATGAACGGGGGAGGGGCAGAGAGAGAGGGAGACAGAATCGGAAACAGGCTCCAGGCTCTGAGCCATCAGCCCAGAGCCTGACGCGGGGCTGGAACTCCCCGACCGCGAGATTGTGACCTGGCTGAAGTCGGACGCTTAACTGACTGCGCCACCCAGGCGCCCCAGGAGAGGAAGCATATTGATAGGACCTGCAGCCTTTTAGCTCTACCCATGACCTTTATCACAACATATGTAGATTTTATAATTTAGACAATCTCTTTCTGCCCTAAGTGACCATTGGCTTCTGGTAAGCAGGAACCATGTATGAGTTACCTTGAAGACTTCCTCTAGCTCAAAACTGTGTCCCACAAGAGAGCCTAAAACCAATTAACACATGCTGAATGAACAGAGGAATTAAAGAATCTAAAAACGGCCCTTTTTCAAATGGGATTTTAAAAATCTCTTTTATGCCTTTGTAAATGGTCACAAGTTACTAAATCAGAAACAAGATAATTCTCGCTTTCTCCCTGCCAGGAGTTTAAATTCATGAAACTTCACAAGGGAGAATATTTACTCCCCAGTGCACACGCTGCCTAAATTTTCCTCCTCTGGTGTAGTTATTTTTTCCCATTGCATAAAACTGTTCTCCATTCTCAGGGTGGTGTTTTGTTCTGTTTTGTTTCGCAAAACACATTGCCTCTTTTTTGGGAAAAAAAAATCAAACACAATAGAATAGAGGTTTTCATGTTTGCGGTTTTGTATTTGAACACCTGAAAGCTGTATCTGGAGGTTTGTTTGGGTTGATCTGAAGGCGTTTGGCTTGCTCAGGGAAGGGCCATCTCGTGTGGTTGGAAAGTGGAGTGTAATGTTGGAAAGGAAGGCAGGGACAAAGTCCTGGAGGAATGGAACTGGATGCCTTGGCAATGAAATAGCGGTATGGTTTGACGGGTGGTCCAGAAAGTCCACCCCATGAAAAACATTTTCTTTTAAATAACATTCCCCTGCCCATGTGCAAAAAAGGATCTGCATTTAAAAGCATTGCATTGATGTTGGTGGGTTTTCGCTGAGGACTGGGTGGCTTGCTACAATTTGGATGAAACAAGTTACTGAGGAATTGGAGGCACATAAAAATAGGATCTTGCACAGCTGTCCTTTTGGGTGCAATCTAAATACAAGGCAAGTGAAGTCATAGCCCAAATACTCGTATAAGTAGCCGTCATCTGACACTTACCCAAATAGGTTTATTACTACAATTCTAAATTCCAATGAATCAAAATAGGCTACAGTGTGTCCCCAGGATATCTAGTGTCATTTACATTTGCTAACTCTGGAATAGAGATCATCACCCTCAAAAGCATTAAAAAAGAAAACACTTGGGGCGCCTGGGTGGCTCAGTCGGTTGAGCATCCGACTTCAGCTCAGGTCACGATCTCGCGGTCCGTGAGTTCGAGCCCCGCGTCAGGCTCTGGGCTGATGGCTCAGAGCCTGGAGCCTGTTTCCGATTCTGTGTCTCCCTCTCTCCCTGTCCCTCCCCCATTCATGCTCTGTCTCTCTCTGTCTTAAAAATAAATAAACGTTAGGGGCGCCTGGGTGGCGCAGTCGGTTAAGCGTCCGACTTCAGCCAGGTCACGATCTCGCGGTCCAAGAGTTCGAGCCCTGCGTCAGGCTCTGGGCTGATGGCTCCGAGCCTGGAGCCTGTTTCCGATTCTGTGTCTCCCTCTCTCTCTGCCCCTCCCCCGTTCATGCTCTGTCTCTCTCTGTCGCAAAAATAAATAAACGTTGAAATAAATAAATAAATAAATAAATAAACGTTAAAAAAAATTAAAAAAAAAAAAGAAAAGAAAACACTTATTTACTTATGGCACCCCACTGGGCCGTACACCAAATAAATTTCTGCCTTATACTTACTTACCGTCTTATATTAATATAACACTTTAATATTTTAAAGTCATATACACTCACTGTATATACACTCACTGTAGAAACATGAGAAAATGCAGGTCAGTAGATGGCAGAAAATAAAAGCGTCACCCATTTTTTCTTTCCAGAGTTTTTTTTTTTTTAAGGAATAAGAAAAGGCAAGAAAAGAAAAGAAAGAAAAATTATTTTTTCAAAGAATAATTCTGAAATCACACTTGTGTTTTCCCATGTAAAAATAAAAATGTTCCTGGAAAACAGTATAGTTAAAAATAGAACTACCCTGCGATCCAGCAATGCACTACTCAAAAATACTAATTCAAAGCACACATGTACCCCAATGTTTATAGCAGCATTATCAATGATAGCCAAAGTATAGAAGAAGCCCACATGACCATCGACCGATGAATAGATAAAGAAGATGTGATATGAATATAATGGAAAATCAGCCATCAAAAAGAAGGAAATCTTGCCATTTGCAACAATGTGGATGGGGCTAGAGAGTATTATGCTAAGTGAAATACGTCAGTCAGAGAAAGACAGATATCATATGATTTCACTCATATGTGGAATTTAAAAAACACAACAGTTGAATACAAGGGCGGGAGAAAGGAAACCAGGAAACAGACTGTAAACTATAGAGAACACACTGAGATTTACTGGAGGGAAGTGGAGTGGTGGGGGCGGGGGGAATAGATTAAATGAGTAATGGGTGTGAAGGAGGGCACTTGTGATGAGCACTGGGTTTTGTATGTAAGTGATGAATCACTAAATTCTACACCTGAAACTAATGTTATTACAGAGTATGTTAATTGGAATTTAAATGAAAACTTGAAAAATTTTCCATTTAACTAAGTAGAGGAACCTAGTCTATCTTCCAGGTAACTCTTTTTATTCTTGAAGTTTATGCCAGTATGATACTGTAAGTAGTATTTGACTGTAAGGGGGGTGGGGAATGACAACATTGCCTTTACATTGTTTTTATCTTAACTAGTTAATTTAATATTTCTAAATATTGTTAGTCCTTTAGAAATTCTGACACTGGGGATTGATTGTTTGTTCTTATAGAGCACATTTTGGTTTTAACCCTGATAACGTACTTTCCTTTTCTTTTCCTCAAAAGAAGTTATGAATCATTACTGATTTTATTTTATTTGTTTATTTATTTTGAGAGACAGACAGCATGAGTAGGGGAAGAGCAGAGAGAGAGGGAGAACAGAATCCCAAGCAGGCTCTGTATACTATCAGCACAGAGCCCGAGGCAGGGCTTGAACTCACAAACCATGAGATCATGACCTGAGCCAAAATCAAGAGTTGTATACTTAACCGACCGAGCCACCCAGATGCCCCAAGAATCATTAATGATTTTGGAAGAAAGACTTTGATTCTGTTTTACTTCATTCTTCTGATCTGAAAAGGTAGAAGCCATTAACATCTCTCTAAAACATGGAAAACGGGTCACACAGTGAAGGTATTACAACAATGGATAAAGATAGAAGTTCTGGAGTTATGTTCTAAATCACCCTTTTAAACCCTTTAAGCATGCTAGTCATGGTGCCTTTCATTCCTAACTTCTTAGAGTTTCAAGGAAGATATATCAGGGTGTTTTATTGTCTTGCGGTATTTATTGGCTGACCGAAGGTGGCACTTGACCCAAAGCTGTCTAGTGATCACAGAGTGGTGGGCCTGAGGACTTTTACCTATAAAGGTGATAATAAACTAATATAAATATGTCCCTCTGAAATCTGAAAGAATTTCTGGCCCTTTGGCAGTTGGTTAGTGGAAGGAGAAGGGTAGAACTCACAAACATAAGAGGAGAGAACTACGTGGGTCAGATAACCTGGAGGCAAGGAGAGGATAGGCCCAGAACTATGAGATGTGAGAGGTCCATCCACACACATCCTTACAATAAAACCTCTGTCTTTAAAGGCGGTCAGATGTCCTGTTTTTGTTTTGAACAACCAAAACCCATATATGCTTATTTTCATTTTAGTTCCAAGTGATTAGCGTAAGTTTGATACAAAGTAAGTCTTAATATTTATGGAAACGAAATAATTAATTTGTTCTCTCAGAGTTGTATCAGAGACCTTGGAAAAACTCTGCGTAAAATGTCATGATGCCAAAAGACAATATCAAGATAATTGGAAGACAAGACCAAGACCGGGAGAAAATATTTGCAAAAGACACATCTGATAAAGGACTATAATCCAAAATATACAAAGAACTCACTAAAACAGCAATAAAAAAGCAAACAACCTGATTGAACAATGGGCCAAAGACCTTGACAGACCTTCACCAAAGAAGATATACAGATGGAAATGAGACATGTGAAAAGATGCCCTACATCATATGTCATCAGGGGAAATGTAAATTAAAACAACATATCTTATCAGAATGCCCCAAATCTGGAATGCTGACAATAGCAAACACTGGTGAGGGATACGGAGCAAGAGAAATTTTTACTTATTGCTGGTGGGAATGCAAAATGGTGCAGCCTCTTTCAAAGACAGTTTGGCAGTTTCTTATAAAACGAAACAATCTCTTACCATACAATCTAGCAATCATGCTTTTTGGTGTTTACCCAAAAGAGTTGAAAATTTATGTCCACACAAAAACCTCCTACACATGAATGTTTGAAACATCTTTGTTCATTATTGCCAAAACTTGGGAGCAATCAAGATGTCCTTCAGTAAGTGAGTAGATAAATTACCTGTGGTACATCTAGACAATGGAATATTATTCAGTGCTAAAAAGAGATGAGCTATTGGGGCGCCTGGGTGGCTCAGTCAGTTAAGCACCTGGCTCTTGTTTCGGCTCAGGTCATGATCTCCCCGTCCGTGAGATGGAGCCCCATGGCTTGGCTCTTCTCTGACAGCATGGAGCCTGCTTGGGATTCTCTCTCTCTCCCTCTCTTTCTGCCCCTCCCCTGCTCACACTCTCTCTCTCAAAATAAATAAATAAATAACCATATTAAAAAAAATGAACTATTGTGCCATGAAAAGACAGGGAGAAAACATAAATGCATGTTACTAAGTGAAAGAAACCAATCTGAAAAGGCTACATATTGTATTATTCCAACCGATGTGCCATTCTGGAAAAGGCAAAACTATGGAGACAGTAAAAAGATAAATAGTTCCCAGGGGTTGGGTGAGGGAGGGATAAACAGGCAGAGTACGAGGATTTTTAGGGCAGTGAAATTAACTTTGTGTGATATCCACTGTCATGGCGGATTTACATTGTACGCTTGTCCAAACAACACCAAAGGTGAACTCTGATGTAAACTTTTGGAAAGTGTCAGCGTAGCTTCCTCAACTGTTAACAAATACACCACTTTGGTGGAAGATGTTTTAATGGGGAAAGCTATATATATGGGGGGGAAGGGGTATATGGTTAATCTCTGTACCTTAATTTTGCTGTGAACCTAAAATTGCTCTTTAAAAAATGAAGCATTTTTTTAAACAAAAAAATAACGTGATCCCTGATCTCAAGAAATTTAAGATGTACCCACAAATATCTGCAAACAAATAAAAATAGAGTGATCTTAAGATGGTTAAAATAACATGTAGCACATAGGATGCTTTGGGCTTCAAGAAAAAGACGATTTAATTTAAAATGGCTTAAACAAGGAGAATCTCACGTGACAAAAAGTCTGGAAGCAAAGCGCGTCCAGAGTTAGTTCAGGGGCTCAAGGACATCATCAAGGTCCTGGTTTCCTTCCACCTTTCCGCTCTGCTATCTTCAGGGGATTGACTTTGGTCTTGAGGCATGTTCCCTCACAGACGCTACATGGCTATTCCTTCTCTAAGGATCAAACCTTCACACAACAGTCTGAAGTCTGGCACAAAGAACGTTCTTGGTTCCTCTTACAAGGAAAACTTTCCCAGGGCCCCCCAGCTGACTTCCCTTCACATTGCCATTTTTACACTAGTCACTGGCAAAGGAAGTAGAATTACCTTTCTTGGGTTGGTCTAATTAAGAGTCACCCCTGATAACACTGTCTTACATAAATGAAATTTGCGAAGATGGTAGAATTTAAAAGTCCTCCACACATACACATATAAAAGATAAACATGTGAGGTGATGGGTGTGTTAATTAACTAGATGGGAAAAACCTTTTCATAGTGTATATGTGCATCAAATCATCATGATGTCCACTTTATCTTACAATATCATTTGTCAATTACAGTTTTTTTAATTAATATATTTGCCAGTCACTTTTTTTTAGAGTTTATTTATTTATCTTGAGAGAGAGAGAGAGAGAGCACAAGCAGGGGAGGAGGAGAGAGAGAGACAGAGGGAGAGACAGAACCCCAAACAGTCGCCACGCTGTCAGCGTAGAGCCCAACACGGGGCTCAAACTCACAAACTATGAGATCACGACCTGAGCCAAAACCAAGAGTTGGATGCTTAATCAACTGAGCCACCCAGGTGCCCCATAAATTACACCTTAATGAAGCTGGAAAAAAGATCACCCCTGAGACTTTAGAGGCTCTCATGAGGCCGATGACCACTCAACACCTCAACAAAACTGGGGCAGCGCTAACAGGAAAGGGGGATATAAAACGACCCTTGAGTGGGCAACTAACAGTCTGTTACGTGGGCCAAAAGGGCAAAAACAAACAAACAAAAAAAGATAGATGATGATAGATACATAGATAGATAGATAGATAGATAGATAAAATGATGTGTAAGTTAAAGGCAGTAAGAAAAATCTAAATATAAGAAAAAATCAAGTGTAGCATAGTTTAATGGGAAGAGGGAAACAAAAGCTGAGGAAAATTAAGATCTAGCTAAACACTAAATCCAGAGAACCAAAATACTTAAAGGATGAAAGGAGAAAATAAGACAGCAGTTCTCAAAGTGTGGTTCTTGGAGAGGCAGCACCAGGGTAACCTGGGGACTTGCTGGAAATGCAAATGACTGGGCTCCTCCCCAGGGCGCCTGAATCACAAACTCCTGGAGTGGGGCCCAGCAATCTGTTTTTTTTTTTTAACTATGAAATTTATTGTCAAATTGGTTTCCATACAACACCCAGTGCTCATCCCAACAGGTGCCCTCCTCAGTACCCATCACCCACCCTCCTCTCCCTCCCACCCCCCATCAACCCTCAGTTCTCAGTTTTTAAGAGTCTCTTATGCTTTGGCTGTCTCCCTCTCTAACCTCTTTTTTTTTTTCTTCCCCTCCCCCATGGACTTCTGTCAAGTTTCTCAGGATCCACATAAGAGTGAAAACATATGGTATCTGTCTTTCTCTGTATGACTTATTTCACTTAGCATAACACTCTCCAGTTCCATCCACGTTGCTACAAAAGGCCGTATTTCATTCTTTCTCATTGCCATGTAGTATTCCATTGTGTATATAAACCACAATTTCTTTATCCATTCGCCAGTTAATGGACATTTTGGCTCTTTCCATAATTTGGCTATTGTTGAAAGTGCTGCTATAAACATTGGGGTACAAGTGCCCCTGTGCGTCAGCACTCCTGTATCCCTTGGGTAAATTCCTAGCAGTGCTATTGCTGGGTCATAGGGTAGGTCTATTTTTAATTCCGTTTTAACAAGTTTTCCTGGTGATCCTGATGGAGATAAAATTTGAGGATCCAAAAGGAAAATAGACATTTTAAAACATCAAGCCTTGTAAGATGTAAAAGATCAATAGGCAAAAAGGGCAAAATAAAAACCAACACTGGACCAGTTCCAGGGTTAATGCCCTTGCGCTGGGCCAACAGGTCCTCTGACCACTCCCGACTGACCCCCTACTTGGCTGCCCCTTCAAAGTCAGTGGTTGTCACCCTGCTACACTTCAGAATAACCTGGAGGATATTTATATAATGTGGTATCACAGATCCACCTCAAGCCCATTAAGCCGGAATCCTTGAGGGTGGGGACCTGGCATTTGCATTCTTAAGAAATCTTTAGGTGATTCTACTGTACAGCCATAACTTTGAACTACTGGCTGAGAGCCTCAGGGTTAAGAGCTGAGGGTCAGAAAGGGCTCTTGCTCTCCGTGGCTCTTTGCCTTCTCACATTTGCTGCTTATATCTTGCACAGCTAAGAACATTTAGGGAAAAACATTGAGGAAAAGATAAAGCAAATATGCAAGTAGCTCATTTCTTTTCTCCAACAGGTCTGCATATACCCGTCCTACCCATACAAATCTGACCCTCCAATAAGACCACCCAGGCTGGGAAAGCATAGGCTGATGCTGAAATCCTTGACTGATGTCTTTTATGTTTTCTGAACACCTGCTGGGAACACAATGTCCTCACCTCCAGACAGGGCTGGTCCCCCAGCTAGCCAGCAACCCATTAGTGCAGCTGCTTTGGAAGGGCACAGCGTGGGTCCCACAGAGACTGGATATGGCCATTAAAAGCAAACCATGGTGGTCAACAACTCAGCCAAACACTCCCTCAAAAAGTTACCCTATCTAGGCTCGTCGGGTACTTGGCGTTCTCATCAAGAATGAGCAACGCTTTTATCTCAATCTTGGTCATGTGTCCTAGCCATGTGCCCTTCCTGGTTCATTTCCATCCCCTCTCTGACATTTGTGCTTGCTTAATCCCTTAGTTTAATGCACTGGATGCCAGGGGCTCATGGCCCACACCGCTGACCCTTCATTGAATCACCAGTGCCTACAAGGTAAGCCACTTCCTATTGACTTGGAGAAAGATTTCTGGAGTCCTGAACATTAAAGGACCAGAATCCAGGCCTCTGGACCATTTCTTGAACCATTTCCTTGACTCACATGTCTCTACAGACAGATTCCTTCTCTTCTGCATGCCTTACTGCCTACCTGCCCTTATCCACGGTGTGGATAGGACCTGCTGACTCATTTCCTTATCTTAAATGTCTGAATCAATGATTCTCAACTGTGACTAGACTCCCTGAGATTAGAAAGATAGTGTTTTGTAGTAATGCTTCTCACGAGGGTAAGGGCAGAGAGGAAACAAAGAAGGTTGTAAGGAACCCAAGGAATTTATGTAACGACAAATATAATGTATAAATGAATCTATATTAATATATTATTACATGTAATATGTAAGTTCATATATCTAAAGGAATTTACATATATAATAATTATATATATTACAAATATAACATTATCATATGTGTAAATTCCTTTATATACCCTATGTAATGATAATATCATATATGTGAATTCCTAATACATTTTATTATATATAATTTTATTTTATATATAAAATAGCAGATACAATATGTATATCATATGTCATATGCATGTTATTACATGTTACACATGTAATATATACATTATTACATATATATGTACAATTGTATTACAATTTACATATGTAATTATATATATATGAAGTCTTTAAAAAATTTTTTTTACATTTTATTTTTGAGAGAGAGAGAGAGAGAGAGAGAGAGAAAGAGACAGAGCACAACTGGGGAAGTGGCAGAGAGAGAGAGGGAGACACAGAAGCTGAAGCAGGCTCCAGGCTCCGAGCCATCAGCACAGAGCCCGATGCGGGACTTAAACGCACAAACCATGAGATCATGACCTGAGTCAAAGTCGGACGCTTAACCGACTAAGCCATCCAGGCGCCCCTATATGAAGTCTTTTAAATATATCCTTAGGAAATTATATATATGTATCATATAATTATATATATAAAGGAATTTATATAATATTTTATCATATATGTTAATTACATATTATTACACAGTATGTAATTACAATATATAAAATTCCTTTATGTAAACTTTCATATTATATGTAATATATGTAAATTCCTTATATGTAATTATATATTTATTTATTATACATAATATATATTTATTATATATATATATATATATATAATACATATATTTTCGTGAAACTTCTCAGGTGATTTTCCTATGCAGCCAGGATTGAGAACCACTGATTGAGAATGAACCCTTTGTAAACCAAGATTTCCAGATTAGGCAAATATAACATATTTAAACGAAAATGGAGAAATACAGCTAACCAAAGTCCCCAAATAATTCATGTCAAAAGGAAGAAGACCTCGACTGTTATTCCCTCCTTCCCTTTACCCTCTTGAGAAGCACTACCATGGAGCACTATCAACAGCTCCCTTCGTAACACTGACTCTTCTAATGAATCTTCATCTTTTCGTGTCCCACAGGCTTTGCTTGCACTCCCTCTCCTGGGTAGTGAGCTCAGATCAATTGCCTCTTCACATTAGCCCTCTACTGCTGAGCCTCCCTTGAGCCAACAGATCCAAATGATGCTCCTGAGGCTCCTCCCTGTCCTCAAGACTCAACTGAGCTGAACCTCCCCAGCAAAGGCAGAGCCAGATACATGAGAGAAGGGCCATGCAGAGACTGGTTGGTGGCCACGGTGGATCAAGCAAAAAGAAGAAGATGGAGAGGGCCAGGCGGTAGGGTGACCAACTGTCCTGGTTTGCCAAGCTTCAGTGCTAAAACGGGACAGTGTTGGACAAACCAGGTCTTATGGTCAAGCAAAGCTTTGTATTCTTCCAGAATCGAACCTCAGGTGCAGCAGTGAGACCTTACTTAACACAAGCATTTCCTGTTTGGTGTCCTGTGAGCATGCAGGGAATTGCTTTTCCAATTTCATTTTTTGCTTTTTAAAAAGTTAAACAATTGAGGGGTGCCTGGGTGACTCAGTCGGTTAAGCATCTGACACTTGATTTTGGCTCAGATCATGATCTCCATGAGTTCGAGCCCCACATGGGGCTCGTGGAGTCTGTTTGAGATTCTTCCTCTTTCTCTGCCCCTCCCCCACTCGTGCTCTCTTTCTCTCTCTCAAAACAAACTAAGAAAATAAAATAAACTATTGAAAAACAATTAAAAAACTGATGCGTCAATCATAGAAAATTTTAAATCCTCAGAGAAGCAAGAAGAAAATTAATGAAATTGCTTGTAATCTCACTTCCCAAAGAGAACTGTATTTAAGATTCTGGCATTTCTTACCCACATATATTCTAAATTTCGATATGTATATGAATATGTTAGGTTTCTTTTTCTATTAGAGTAATCAAAGGTGTCAGGAGAAGAGCAAAGATCATTAGGCACAAATAAAATAGATGCCACGCCAAGGGAAATGAAAAATAAAACATGAATGACTAGGGCAACTACAGTCCAAGGGAAATGCATCTGAGCTGTGTCCAGAGCCCCACAGCCTTGCTGTGAGGCATCAGCACAACGCTTTGCTTGTGGAGGCAGGTGCTAGCACTGTGCAGCCATGCTCCCAGCACTCTCTCTGATGGTGACCAGGGTTCTGTGTGCATTTCTGCCCTCCCGAACTCAAGAGGTCTGGGCAGCACCATCACGAGAGACTGTCCCTATAGAACCTGAAAGAGCTCAGAGAAGCAAAAATGACTAATGAGAAGAGGAAGGCTTTCAAGCAAAGGCAAAAGGAAAGCAGAACTATTCAGCCAGAAAAGTCAGGAAGTTGGAGGGACATCTTAATAACGCTCTTCATGTAGATGAAGGGTTAGCACCCACAGGGTGATGTTCATTTTCTCCAAGACCAAAAAAAAAAAAAAAAAAAGAGAGAGAGAGAGAGAGAGAGAGAGAGAACAAATAATAAATGTTACCTCTCATACGTGCTTTTTACTTTGCCAAACAAACACCTTTCATTCCCATTGGATGATACCATTTTCAGAACATCTTTGAGATACTGAAGATGCTTGTGCAAGGTGATTTAGATTTATGCAGGAGAGGGGTGCCTGGCTGTCTCAGTCACTTGAGCACCTGACTCTTGATTTCGGCTCAGGTTATGATCTCAGGGTCGCGGGATCGAGCCCCACATCCAGCTCCACACTGAAAGTGGAGCCTGCTTAGGATTCTCTCTCTCTCTCTCTCTCTCTCTCTCTCTCTCTCTCTCTCTGTCTCTCCGCCCCCCTCCCGCCACCGGCCCTGCCCCACTCCTCTCCCCTGCTCCTGCTCTCACTCTTTATTTCTCTAAAGAAAAAAAAAAAATGTACCCAGGAGAAAATGCTGTGAGGGCTGTTAAAGCGTCCAACGCGATTTTCCATGGAGGTCACAGACTCTTCATGGTCAATAAAATAGAACCATTTCCTCTTGGTTTTGGCTCAGATCATGATCTCACAGTTTCATGAGCTCAAGCCCCACGTCGAGCTCTGCACAGGCAGTGGGGAGCCTGCTTGGGATTCTGTCTCTCTCTCTCTCTCTCTCTCTCTCTGCCCCTCCCCCACTCTCACTGTCTCTGTTTCTCTCAAAATAAAGACATAAACTTTAAAAAAATAATAATGGAACCATTTTTTGTCAGATAGGGATGTTTTATACAGTGCCCTCCCTGAGGACCGGGGATGATAAGTATTCCCTCCGCTTAGATGACACATTATCTGAATATCTTTCCTCTTCCTAAATTTATTATCTATGAAACAACCATTTGAGGTGGCAAGGAGATATTATTTTCCCATTTTCCAGATGAAAAATGTAGGATTAAAGAAGTAAAGTGACTTGCCCAAGGTCCCACAGTGTATTGGAGAGCTGGAGTATATTCTAGACCTAGGAGTCTTGGTTTCCGGGACTCTTGCCACATTAGCTGTTCTCAGCCTTTGGCACACATTAGAATCACCTACGGGACTCCTTAAAACACAGATTGCTGGACCCACCCCCAGAGTTTCTGATGCGGTAAGTCTGAGGTGGGGCCTGAGAACTTGCATTTCTTAAAAAGTTCCCAGGCAATGTTACTGCAGCTCTCTGGGGACCACACCCTGAGAACCAAAGCATCACAACACGCCTGTCGGGCCGACTAGACTAACCGTAGAAAAAAATGTTTTCCTGAAGGCGACAGACCTGTAGAAGTTTTATCTGACTTGAAAAATCATCTCCATGGAACTCCCTAACTCTGACCACCTTTGCAAACAACTGGCAGAATAGATCCAAACAGCACACGCATCTGTTCACAGAGTAAAGGTCTCATTCTTCCCAGTTTCCCGCAACCACAATCCACAAACAGGCAGAAGCGGAGCAAAAAATTAAGAAACATTGAGCACATATGCTCTTCTGTGGCAGGCTTTCTTCCAGGTATTATACATGCCCTATGTAATGCTGGCAGTTACTCCTTGATATAGAAACAATTATTTGCATTTACAGATTAAGAAACTGAGGCTCGATGTGATAAGAAAAAAGTTAGAATATCCGGCTGCAAAACTATAAATTACTTTAGACCCATTACCTGATTTCCATTATATTCACCCTAATTTTTGTTAGGGCTTCAGCACATTAAACTATGTTTCTTTCCCCCACTCTACATAGTCGTTTTCTCCCCGGCCTGTGGCATAATATTGACTTTCTTCCTAATTCAGAAAGATCTTTTCTGGACTTTGGTGCCAAAATCAGTTGGCACTTGTTAGTTGACTGATTCATTTGATGCAAAAGACCTACCTAAGAAGGAGCTAGCTGGGTACATTGTGGTACATCCATATGATTCTGTTTCAGTACATATTGAAATGAAAAAAACTGTCATAAAAGCAATTTTTTTTAACGTTTATCTATTTATGAGAGAAAGAGACAGAGCATGAGTGGGAGAGGGGCAGAGAGAGAGGAAGACAGAACTGGAAGCAGGCTCCAGGCTCTGAGCTTTCAGCACAGAGCCCGACGCGGGGCCCGAACTCATGAGCGGTGAGATCATGACCTGAGCTGAAGCCAGGTGCTTAACCGACGGAGCCACCCAGGCGCCCCTAAAAGCAATTTTTTAAAAAGCAAGTTACAGGGGCGCCTGGGTGGCTCCGTCAGTTAAGCGTCCGACTTCAGCCAGGTCACGATCTCGCGGTCCGTGAGTTCGAGCCCGGCGTCGGGCTCTGGGCTGATGGCTCGGAGCCTGGAGCCTGTTTCCGATTCTGTGTCTCCCTCTCTCTCTGCCCCTCCCCCGTTCATGCTCTGTCTCTCTCTGTCCCGAAAATAAAATAAACGTTGGAAAAAAAAAATTAAAAAGCAAGTTACAAAGGCAAATACCATATGATTTCATTCATATGTGGAATTGAAGAAACAAAACAAATGAGCAAAGGGGAAAAAATGAAAAGGCAAACCAAGAAACAGACTCTTAATTACGGAGAATAAACTGATGGTTACCAGAGGGGAGGCGAGTGGGGGGATGGGTGAAAGGGGTGAAGGGGATTAAGAGTACACTTATCTTGATGAGCACTGAGTAATATGAAAGCGTTGAATCACTGTATTGTACGCCTGAAACTAACGTAACACCGTATGTTAACTTCTGGAATTAAAACCACTTAAAAAATAAAATAAAATGCAAGTTAGAAAACATGCAAGGCGTACCTTTTTTCTGTAAAAATAAAATCATAAGCAAACACACATGCGCATAGGCAAGTGCACACACACACATTTTGACACGCTCAGGAAGAGCGTGCATCAGCATGGCCACGGTGATGAACCCCGGGTGGGAGGGATTATGGCAACTTTTTTGTTGTCTACAATTTGCTTTTCTAAATCTTGTCATTTTTCTTCCATGGGTATGTATTATTCCGTGTAGGAAGGCCACCTTTGCCAATCCTTAAAACCTCCCTCTTTACACTAAAGTTCTTCACTTTTTCCTGGTGTTTATTCGCCCAATTAAATATTTAGCTCGATCCTCCTCTCTATACCAGAAAATAAGAGCTCTCTGGGAACAGAAAGAAACCCCCCCAGCCTCCCCTGTCAGTATACCTCAAAGAGAAAACAGGGCTGCCACCAAACCTCCCTGGGCTCACATTTTATATGTGCGGTGAGAGCACTATTCAAGGGCATCTACGAACGGCACGTCGATAATAATTCTTTCTTCAGGTTCTTGGGCTCCGCCAGGTACAAGAGTGGACTACACCGCCTCATAAATCTAAATGATTTATAAGAGCAAAGGTGCCGTGATCAGTACTTACGGAAATCGATGCACAAAACTCCTATGTTGCCACAGTGCCTAGACCACATTCAAAAATTAACAGCTGGAGTTTGAAGCCTTCCATAGAATAAGTAGTATGTTCTCTAGCAATTCTCTGCCCAAGGGAATCTGCTTGGGACTCCAGGACAGTGAGGACTCAGAGATGTGTAAGTTTGGAGGAGGAAGGTTGTGCAGTGCGAAGCGAGCGCCCTTTGAGGGGCAAGCCTCTGCACCAGGCCTCTTTAGATCTTTCTGCAGTGAAACAGAAACCACCTCGTGATGCCCTGGGTTCTGATGAACTCGCTTAGTCACACACAGTGCCCTGGGTCAAACCACCCACCAACTTAAAGGGAGTGTGGGTGGCTATCTTCTATCCTCAGGAATAGAACCACCCTTGACCTCTAATGCCATTCAAGCCAGAAAGGGAAGGAATGCTTCTTTCAGGTGAGTTCACTGAAAGGCTGGAGGGCGGGGGAACCACGTACTGAGCAAAGAGAAATATTTGAAATCAGAACATCTCCAAGCCTGCAAATAAACGTCTATAACCTTCAGAGTAGGATCCTGAGAGTGAAAGCAGTTTCTGGCCCGAAGTGCTTCATCCAGACAATCCTTCTAAGGAAAGAAAGGAGTCCACCCCTCTTCAAGGCCCACTCGGCCTGGCCTGAAGGCCTGTTGCTTAAACGGATGATTGTTTTCTAAAGAGCTCTCAGGGAGAGCAAGTAAGAGAAGCATCTCATGTTTTCTATCTGGAGAGTCGGCCTCTGGCATCCTTGCTGCTTCTCCCAAGCCTTATCCATCACCGTCCCTTAGACCCTATCGTGTGGGAGTGGGGCATACAAAAAAAAGGGGTGACTGGGTGGCTCAGTCGGTTAAGCGACTGACTCTTGATTTTGGCTCAGATCATGATCTCACAGTTTGTGAGACTGAGCCCTGCATCAGGCTCTGCGTTGACAGTGTGGAGTCTGCTTGGGATTCTCTCTCTCTCTCTCTCTCTCTCTCTCTCTCTCTCTCTGCCCCTCCCCCACCCACTCTTTCTGTCTCTCTTAAAATGAATAAATAAACTTAAAAAAATTTAGAAAAGGTTTAGGGGCGCCTGGGTGGCTCAATCAGTTAAGCATCCAACTCTTGGTTTCGGCTCAGGTCACGATCTCATGGTTCTTGAGTTCAAGCCCTGCATCTAGCTCTGTGCTGACAGTGTGGAGCCTGCTTAGGATTCACTCTCTCCCTCTCTCTTTCTCGCTCTCTCTGCCCCTCCTCCACTCATGCCCTCTCTTCCAAAATAAATGAATAAACTTAAAAAAAAAAAATACCCACCAAAAAAGAATGACTTCACAGCCCTTGCCCTGCATGTCGGGGAGCATGGTAACTATCTGCGGCAGGATGCCTGAGGGCTAAGAGGCACCACGGTGCCGCATTTCCACCGGATGCCCCTGGAAGGGATTTCTCCCGAATTATGCGTTGACCCTGTTGCTGAAATAACTGTATCCCAGGCTCACTTCCTCTCCGAGGTGATCTTTCGGAACATATGTGCGTGGAAGGCTTCTGCTCCCTGCCCCAGCCTGCCTTCCTACCGTGAGTCCCATCCACGCTGGGGTCCTCGCCATCAGCAGCGCCACGGCTTGTCCGTGAGCCGTACTTTCTCTTCCGGTGCGCACCCCTAGGGGGCCCCAGAGAGACCGGGAGGGCAGGTCAGCAGGGAAATGACCAACCCGGCAGCACCTCACATAGCGAGCCCTGGGCACAAGCAGCACTGAGAACATTCCGTGACCAATCTAAGAGGTAAATGCACAGCGGTGGCCGGGTCGCCTCTGCTTCAGCAGGGATGCTGACCCCGCACCTCACATCCACATGGGGGAGAGACTCTTTAGGAACTTTGACAACAAGCTAGACACAATGAGGCACAAGGTGGTTTGCTAGCCATGGTCTCATACAGCTGCACCTTTTGTATTTGTAACTCCTAGCCTCTGCATATTATTACTTGCCCCTTACTTCTCCAGAAAGGCCCAAGGAAACAATATCTCACTGGGTAGTCTTCCAGAATAGCAGTGTTTCTCATCTCCCCAGGCCAAATGTAGCATACCTTTACTCCTCCTGCAGGAGACACAGGGCTTCCTTCCCCCTTCCTGTCTTCCTCCTCCTTATAGATCCATCTGAGAAAACACCCCCTCTGTTTTCCACACTGTACCTAAACACCCTTTCTTTGGACAGCATCACACTGATCTTTTTATCTGCTCTTCCCCTCCCCACAATTTCTCAGGGTGCCCTGTTTTACTCTCAGTTTCGAAAGCAGCCTGTGCAGGCAGGTGTCAGGGGAACAGCCCGGCGTGTGGAAAGCGGCAACCTCAGCTGCTAAAACAGCAGCAAAACGTTTGAACAGGTCGCCTGAAAAGCTCCACGGATGGCAAACAAGCGCATGAAAGAATGCTCAGTATTGTCTGTTATTAGAGAAATGCACATTAAAACCACAGCCAGGTAACACCACACATGCCCATTAGAAGGGCTTAAAAAAACAACCTAACAGGGGCACCTGGGTGGCTCCGTCGGTTAAGCACCTGACTCTTGGTTTCAGCTCGGGTCATGATCTCACCTTTCATGAGTTTGAGCCCCGTTTCAGCGCAAAGCCTGCTTGGGATCCTGTCTCTCCCTCTCTCTCTGACCCTCCTCTGCTTGCACACGCACACTCTCTCTCTCAAAATAAATAAACTTAAAAAAAAAAAAAAACCCTAGCTAGCAATACCAAGTACTGGTGAGGCTATGAAGCAACCGGAACTCTCGTATACTGCTGGTGGGGACATAAAATGGGGCAATGACTTCAGATAAACATCTGCGTTCACATAACCACCTTTATGCAAATGTTTATGGCTGCTGTATTCAAAATCGCCCAAAGTTGGAAACAACCCTGATGTCCTTCTACCGGGAATGGATAAACTACGCTACATCCGTGCAACAAAATATTACCCAGCAATGAAAAGGAATGAAGCACTGAGACATGCTATAAGCATGAATGAACCTCAAAAACAGGCTAAGTGAAAGGAGCCAGACTCAAAATTCTACATACCATGTGCTTCCACTTCCGGGATATTTATGTGATATTTTTGCAAAGGAGAAACCACAGGGACAGAAAACAAATCAGTGGTTACCAGGGAGAGGGGTTGGGCAGTGGGGTTGACTACAGAGGGGTATGGGGGAATTCTGGAAAAGATGGAGCTCTTGTATATCTTAATTATGGGGGTAGCTGCACAAATCTATGTGTTTATCATCACTCCCTGAACTATACACATAGGGTGAATTTTACCATATGTAAATTATACCTTAATTTTAAAAATGTGAAGCCAGAGTTGGAATCTGTCTTCCAGAAGGCTGTGTCAATGGCCATGACACCGTATCTCTAGTCAGCCTTTCCTGAAGGGGCATGTCACTGCCTCCTTCCCCATCTATAGAAGAGAGGTCACCTCAGAGCCACTGAAAATAAGTACAGCTTCCCTCACAGGCTTCTAGTTCTGGAGGAAATTGCTGTTGCCGATTAGTTGACAGAGGTGATACTAAAAAGAAAGCTTGTGTGGCTGATTAAATCCAACTGCAAGGGACTCTGGCAGGGCTGTCCTTTATAAACAATGTCATATCATTAGTGGTCATATAGTAGGTGGTAGCCACTGAGGTTGAACACGGTCACCATAAGCCATTCAACACGAGGATAACCTCCAGGGTGAAAGTGATGGGGAGACAGCCCCGCCTACCATGTGCTAAGCACGTGCCAAGTTCAAGGAGGTCCCCAACCCCAGGTTACCCTCTGTGCCTCCCCTCTGCCACACCGAGGCCACGGGGCCACTGTCCTGGTGAGCCATGCCTCACTCTCCCACCAGAAAGCCATCTGACTTTGGCTTAGAAAACAGAGAACCAGGTATGGCTCAGAATGGACAGTCCCTCCCCACCCATTGTCTTTTGTTTCTCTGATAAGTGAGGTCTGTTTCAGGACCAGTTTGGTAGGATGGGTTCTCCATCGCAGAAAGCCTATGTTCCTGGGAGTCAGCCTGCCATTGGTTCTGAAAAGAATCCTTTGGACCAAAGATGAACTGGGAGCCTTGATGGCTCCCCCCGCTAAGTTCATTTCTAGTCTGGCATGTCCAGGATGGGACCCAACAAGGCAGGCTGCCTTCCCAGTGTGGAGGTCAGAAGGTGCCAGGATTGGCCTTAACTCTGGTTCCTACCTCACCCTGGCTCCACGCTTCTATTATTCTTTTCTCCTCATTGTTCTTTCCTGGCTCTTGGTCACTCTGACCCTTCTCTGTCTCATTCTCAGTTTTATGGACAATGATGGGCAGATGATAAGCTGCACATTCTAAAGCATATACTTTGATAAATTTTAACATGTGCATACATCCAGGAAACCATCACCAGAATCAAGACAGAGAATGTGTCTGTCACCCCTATAAATTTCCTCATGCCCACTTTGTAATCCCTGTCTCCTGCCTTTGCTTGTCCCTCATTCTCAAGATCCACTGATCTGCTGTCACCATAGATTAGTTCACAATTTTTAAAAGTTTTATAAAAATGCAATCATACAAGTATTTTTCTCTCTCTCTTTCTCTTTATCTCTCTCTCTCTCTCTCTGTCTCTCTCTGTCTCTCTCTGGTCTGGCTGCTTTCCGAAGAATTATTTTGAGATTTGTCCATGTTGCTGCATTTATCAATAATTCATTCCTGGGATGCCTGGGTGGCCCAGTCCATTAAGCATCCAACTTCAGCTCAGGTCATGATCTCGCAGTTGATGAGTTTGACCCCCACATTGGGCTCTGTGCTGACAGCTCAGAGCCTGGAGCCTGCTTCAGATTCTGTGTCTCCCTCTCTCTTCCCCTCCCTGTTCATGCTCTGTCTCTGTCTCTATCTCTCTCTCAAAAATAAATAAACACTTAAAAAATAATAATTTATTCCTTTTTATTGCTAAGTAGTATCCTATCATATGACTATACCATAATTTGTTTGCTATGCCATTCATTTGCTGGTGGATATTTTGATTATTTCCAGGTTTGGGGCTGCCTTTCTCTTAAACCAGCAGGGCTGGTAGTTCTTTAGGAAACATTCAGACTTCCAAGGCTTCTTGCTCTGACCCCTCCTGATCTGCCACAGTGGGAGTGGCAGGAGTCAGTGTGCAGAGTATGGGAACAGCCGTGGAGAACTGGTATCTCCATACACCCTTCCACTTCTCCCCTTCTTCCCCACTGCCTCCATTCCAACAGCCTCTTAAGTCACAACAGCCCCTTGATCTGAGCCAGGAAGGGAGGTGACCATATGAGCACTGGGAGGAATGGACGGTTTGCTAATGACATCTTCCACGGTGATACCTCCCACCATTTGCCCTTTCAGAAGAAGGCGAGTCTCTGCAGTGGAGCAGGTCACAGACAGATTTTATGATACTGGCTCTTGGAACATGTTTTTTAGAGACCAATATAAAATAGCTGTGGCAGTGCTTCTTAAACTTGGATGTGGACCCAGATCAGTATAGGATCATGCTAAAATGCAGATTCTGATTCAGTAGGCTTGAATGGGGACCTCAGATTCTAGATTTCCAAACAAGATCCTGGATGATGTAAAGATGTTGCTTTTCAGACCACGCTCTTGGAAGGGGTCGGTCACAGGTGTTTAATCATTCAATAATTGCTTTTTAACAAGTGTCTAATCACTACCTATAAAACGCCACTAAATACAGGCTAATTCCTGTCTTCCTATCTCCTGGAGATCCCTGCGGCTATTCTGAATTGGTCAGGCCTCCTACTGAATGTCTGTAGTGCTCTGTGGAAACTAGGACTGACTTTTGAGCTGGATGGTGTCAGATTTTATTTATTTATTTATTTATTTTTAACATTTATTTATTTATTTTTGAGACAGAGAGAGACAGAGCATGAACGGGGGAGGGTCAGAGAGAGAGGGAAACACAGAATCTGAAACAGGCTCCAGGCTCTGAGCAGGTCAGCCCAGAGCCCGACGTGGGGCTCGAACTCACAGACCGCGAGACCATGACCTGAGCCGAAGTCGGCCGCCCAACCGACTGAACCACCCAGGCGCCCCTGGATGGTGTCAGATTTTAGAGGGTCACAAACGGCACCTCTTGCTGGCAAAATATCGACTGCTCCTCCTGTTTTCTGCCTTATCCCTTAGTTCCCGGGAAATACTAAGTTCTGGAACTAAGATTCTACAGAAATGGGTTATGGGATAAGCAGAGACTAAAAGAGAGAAAAGAAACAAATGTATGAACAGGAAAGGGAGGAGGAATTCCTAATTACGATCCCCAGGCTGACCCAGCCAGGGACCCAAGGACTGAATGGTGAATCTGAGACATGCTGTAAGTTCCAAGCTTAGATCTCCAGGAAAAACTTTCCAAATGGGCCTCATCTGGTCCACTGTTTCAATGAAATGCCCCTACCCTTACTTTCATTGGCGCTCAATAACTCCTACATTTGAGGAATGGCTCATTCATTACTTTGGCTCATTTTTAGGCTGTATATACTTCCCCAGAGCCTAACTCTAATGGAATCTTTTTTCCGTAGGGGCCAGCTATCACAGACTTAACTAGAGTCGAAATGAGCTCGTGATGGTAACTGGAGATCATAGATCTCCTGAGTACAAAGTTTTGATAAAGCAATTCATTCATTCAATCACGCAAATGAATATTTATCCCCTAAAATGTGCAAAGCACTAGGGATAATGTCCCTTCCCTCAAGGGAGGATGAGACAGAAACAGATATATCTACCTTCATTCGTATTGGGAGGTACGAATTAAATGTTTGAGGAGATCAGAGAAGAGAAGTGTCATTTCTAGCCATGGTAAACTGGGAGAAGGCAGTCCACGGCAGGTGGCATGTACCTGGGTGATTACTAGGAACTTGTTAGGTGGAAAGTTAGGGAAGGGATATTCCAAGTGAAGGGCACAAAGGTGAGAATGCCTGCTGTCTTTAGGGAAAGGAAGTCATCCAGTGTTTGTGTTGGAAGGAATGGCACAGGAAGTTGGGAAGGGGGACTAGAGGCCCGCCCAGACTCTATTACTATCTACACCCTGTTAGTGGTTAATTGAGGATACAGAAGTGACAGAACCAAAATGGAGCTTTAAGGTTGACTTGGCCCCAATGTGGTCTGATGGATCAAAGCGAGGTGAGTGGAGAGGTAAGGGGTACAGTTAGGAGGCCACTGTATCAGTCTGGGTGGAAGGGCCTTGGCCAGCATGGGGCTCTGGGAAAAGAAAAGATGGGTTGGATGAAGGAGCGGGGAGATACAATACCCCAGAATTGGAGGTCTGTATGTCAGGGATGATAGAGAGAAGGCAGTGAGCATGCTGTGATTTTGAGTCTTTCTGGAAGAATGACGGTTCTGAACCATGAGTTTGGGTCCAGTTAAACTGAGACATGTATGGGAAATGTCCAGCAGGGAGTTAGTAACATAAATCTGTAGCTTTGAAAGCAAGGGCCTCCTGAAGACACACATTTGGTTACACTAAGTTCCTTCTAGAAACAAGCAGACAAAAACATGAGAATCTCTGGAACTCCACACAGTGCGACTCACTGGGTCTGAAAAAGTGAAAAAGACAGGGTCTTTTCCTTGTGCAGTTCTCAGATCTGTAGAGGAAACAGGTCCTTCCTGCAGTAACAGATTCCGGTGCCTGGGCTGGAGGAAGTGCTCCAGTGGAGGGGCATTTGGGGTGTTGCGGGGGCACAACTGCCCATGGGGAGACCCCTGGAGTGGGCAAGAGGTCTGAGGAAGCAGGGCCATGGAGGGAAGGCTCTTTTCCTGTGGGCTACATATTTTGAGTGCTTACAATGCTCCAGGCACTGTTCTATGCACCACAGAGTATGGGCCTGTGACCACTGGGCCATACTGTCCCACTAAGCACTGTCTGCACTCTGCAAGCGGAGGAGAGAAGTTGCAGGACATGGAGGGGAAATCCAGATACTGAAATGCCTCTGAAGTCAAACAGAAGAGTTTCAAGTGATACCAGGGGTCATCAGTGTCAGAAGATGCTACCAAAAAGTCAAGAAGGCTAAGAACTGGGCAGAGACGACTGATCTAGGGACTCAGCAGGCATGGTGACGTTGGGTTCCAATTTCAGTTAAGAAGCATCGGGAAGTTCTATTCTAAAAGAGTAAGGAATACACGAGTTACCAAGAAGTGGAGGAACACTGGGTGTGGGCCTCTTTTTTGAGAAGGTTGATAATAAAAGGGGAAATGAGTGCTGGTAGTTCAAGATGGGAGCAGTTTAGGATTTTTTTCTTTTTTTTTTAAGATAAGAACACCCAGGGCATGTTGGTTTCCAGAGGAAGAAGGAACCAGCGGAGAGGGAGTGTTCAAGAAGGGGGAGATAATAATGACCTAGATCCCAGCAGGAGAATGTACAGGCCTCTTCAGCTCCTGGGCCTCTGGGGACTCTGCTCTCCCTGTGGAATCACCTAGCCTTCACCTCTGGTGGCAGCCCTTGGTGGGGAGACTAGGGGCCCCAGGCAGAAGAACTCTGGTTGGATCCTGAGTCCTTCTGGAACCACTCTGCCGTGATCCGTGGTTTCTCCCTTGTGCTCCAATTCCCTGAGAGTGAATGGGTGGCTTGAAGCCCATTGCTCTAGTGCCCTTATTTCTGCATTCTCACCTGTAAATAAACTCGACCCGTTGCAAAGATCTGAAGAAACTGGTTGTCCTAGTTCTGAGCACCAGATTCCCCTGATATCCAATGACAGAGAGCTCCCGACCACCTGTCTGCCTAGATCTCCATGCACGCCAGCTTTATTTATATCAACACCCAGGATTTGGAACTTGGTTTGGAAATTTTGCTAGTTGTCCTCCCATGAGACTTCACGTGGAAAACACCTTTCTAACCCACAGCTATTAATAACCTGCCTGATTTGCACCAAATCATCAGGATTTGGCTGTCTCCAGTTAGCTTAGCCCACTAATGCCTCAGCTTTGGTGTTGAAAGCAGGAGAAATTGTGAGTGAACTGCACTCTTTACTCCCTGGAAGTTTAAAGGAGGGGGAAGATTAAGACGTTCAGGCAGGTCAGCCTCCAGCTCCGTGTTCTCCAGCCAACCAGCCTATCTACTCATTTATTCATCCTCTCAACTGCTCTTTTATCTGTTTACCAGTCAGCAAGTTTTGTAAAGCACCCACTGTATGCCAGCTTCCAGAAACAAGAGACAGAAACACCAAGAAGCCTCAGGAAAGACTGAAACTAGCCCATCAGTGACTCAGAGACCTAGACTCGCCCAAATTCTCTCTTGCTTTCAGCCAAGGAGAAAGGGAAAAACCTGTTTTATTCGCACATCTCAGTACTGTGGCCTTCCTTAGCCAATTAGGATCTCAGGCCTCTCTCACCCTCCATTCTCCCCGGGGAGGCGCGAGCAAAGCCATCGTTTTGCAATTCTGGGAAATAAATAAGACAAGCACAGGAGGCCGAGTCATTTAAAGACCTTGCCCTGATAGCCAAAGCAAGAGGTGGGGATGAACGCTACCTGTCTAATACTTCTTGCTGTTCATCAAGGCAACAGGAAAACGAGTGTTTTCCACATTTGAAATTCAACTCTAACACCAGGCTCCGCTCCAGCAGAAGCCCCAATACGGTCTTCTCAAATTTCCGCTGCTTACCACAGAGAAACCAGCAGTGGTCCCCACTCATCCCAGTCCTACCCTGGAGATACCTGCTTCCTGCTCCACTTCCTTCCTTCATAGGACTCATGGGACCCAGAATCCTGCCAGCTCCTCGAGGACCAGGATGGAGCCCAGCCTTGAGCCAGGGAAAGGAAACGGAAGCGCTACCGACTACAAGGTGGAGTGAAATTCAAGACTTTAACAAAGGAGCAGGAAGGATGTTCCACCTCACCCTGCCCCTGTCAGATAAGGGAATGTGCAACAGGACTACATCTAAATAATCTTCATGTAGGGGTGCCTGGGTGGCTCAGTCAGTGGAGCGTCCAACTCTTGATTTCAGTTCAGGTCATGAGCTCATGGTTCGTGGGGTTCATGTTCTCGAGCCTCGCATTGGGCTCTGCACTGACAATGCAGAGCCTGCTTGGGATTCTCTCTCTCTCCCTCTCTCTCTGCTCCTTCCTCCACTCTGTCTCTTTCTCTCTCAAAATAAATAAACTTTAAATAAATATAAATAAATAAATAAAGCTTGTTTAAAAATGGATTTGTATTTTTTTTTAATTTTTTTTAACGTTTATTTATTTTTGAGACAGAGAGAGACAGAGCATAAATGGGGGACGGTCAGAGAGAGAGGAAGACACACAGAATCTGAAACAGGCTCCAGGCACTGAACCATCAGCACAGAGCCTGACACGGGGCTCGAACTCACGGATGGCAAGATCATGACCTGAGCTGAAGTCAGATGCTTAACCGACTGAGCCACCCAGGCGCCCCGGATTTGTATTTTTTTTACATCTCTGATTAAAAGCTTAATATATTGTTGTGATGGAAATTCATAAAATACTGAAAAGGATTAAGAAGAAATAAAGGTCCCCCAGAAATAAACACTGCTAACATATGATCTGTTGCCTATACAGACATATATTTTCTTTGCCTATGTATGCATAAATCATGTATTTACAAAGTTGTTATCGATATTATGGATACTCTTCTGCAATCTGCTTTTTTCCCCCCTTCGTGTATCATATCCATTTCTCTGTATTTTTAGATGTTCTACAACATATTTAATGGCCATGTTGGATCCACAGAAAGAATAATAATAGTAACAGCAGTTAGCACATCGAGTATAGCAGGCACTTTACACACAGTAACCCATTTAATGCTCACAGTGACTTAATGAGGCAGATGCTATAAAATTATCCTCATTTTATAAGCAGGGAAGCTGAAACACAGAGAACCACCCAGCTACTAAGTGAAGAGCCAGGATCTGAACCCCAGGCATTGTCAAGTGTACATGCTCTTAACCACTTACGCCACAGTGTAAGTTACCGAACCTTTTCCCAGCTGATGGATATCAACCCAACTCAGAGGCTTTTTTGCTATCATCAGCAATACTGAGCTGAACATCCTTTTGAACACTTTTATAAACATCCTTGAACACTTTTATAAACATGCTCAATTATTTCTTAATGATAATTCCTAGGCCAAAGAAAAACTTACTTTTAAGGCTTTTGAGGCATATTGCCAAATTTTAGGAACATACCAAATTATATTCTGCATATATGAAAGTACTATTTTGGGGGAGCCTGGATGGCTCAGTTGGTTAAGCGTCAGACTTGAACTCAGGTCACGATCTCACAGTTTGTGAGTTGCATCTCTGCACTGGGCTCTCTGCTGACAGCTCAGAGCCTGGAGCCTGCTTCCGATTCTGTGTCTCCCTCTCGCTCTGTTCCTCCCCTGCTCATGATCTGTCTCTCTCTGTCTCTCAAAAATAAATAAACATAAAAAAAAAGAAAGTACTATTTTTTATGAATGTCTACCAATGCTAGTTATTTTTTCTTTGTGATTTATTTGGTGGAAATGTTTCCTCGTAATTGTTTTAATGTGCATTTCCTTGTTTACTTGTTTCCTAGACAATTCTTTTCATAAAATTATTGGCCATTTGAATTTTTCTTTTATAAATAGCCAGTTTGTTTATTTACATACTTTTTTCTATTAGGGCCTTCTCTTTTATTTTATTTATACAGTAAGATTTTTTTTAATTTACATCCAAGTTAGTTAGCATATAATGATTTCAACAATGGTTTCAGGAGTAGATTCCTTAATGCTCCTTACCCATTTAGCCCATCCCCCCTCCCACAATCCCTCTAGCAACCCTCTGTTTGTTCTCCATATTTAAGAGTTTCTTATGTTTTGTCCCCCTCCCTGTTTTTATATTATTTTCACTTCCCTTCCCTTGTGTTCATCTGTTCTGTGTCTTAAAGCCCTCATATGAGTGAAGTCATATGATATTTGTCTTTCTCTGACTAATTTCGCTTAGCCTAAAACCTTCTAGTTCCATCCACGTAGTTGCAAATGGCAAGATTTCATTCTTTTTGATTGCCAAGTAATACACCATTGTGTATATATATATATATATATATATGCCACATCTTCTTTATCCATTCATCCATCAATGGACATTTCTATACTTTGGCTACTGTTGATAGTGATGCAACATTGGGGTGCATGTGCCCCTTCGAAACAGCACACCTTGGATAAATACTTAGTAGTGCAATTGCTGGATCATAGGGTAGTTCTATTGTCAATTTTTTGAGGAACCTCTATACTGTTTTCCAGAGTGGCTGCACCAGTTTGCATTCTCACCAGCGGTGCAAAAGAGATCCTCTCTCTCTGCATCCTCACCAACATCTGTTGTTGTCTGAGTTGTTAATGTTAGCCATTCTCACAGGTGTAAGGTGGTATCTCATTGTGGTTTTGATTTGTATTTCCCTGAAGATGAGTGATGTTGGACATTTTTTCATGTGTCGGTTGGCCATCTGGATGTCTTCCTTGGAGAAGTGTCTATTCATGTCTTTTGCCCATTTCTTCACTGGATTATTTGTTTTTTGGGTGTTGAGTTTGATACGTTCTTTATAGATTTTGGATACTAACCCTTTATCTGATATGTCATTTGCAAATATCTTCTCCCATTCTGTCGGTTGCCTTTTAGTTTTGCTGATTGTGTCCACTGCTGTGCAGAAGCTTTTTATTTTGATGAGGTCCCAATAGTTCATTTTTGCTTTTGTTTCCCTTGCTTCTGGAGACGTGTTGAGTAAGAAGTTGCTGTGGCCGAGGTCAAAGAGGTTTTGGCCTGCTTTCTTTGATGGTTTCTTTGATGGTCTTACATTCAGGTCTTTCATCCATTTTGAGTTTATTTTTGTGTATGGTGTAAGAAAGTGGTCCAGGTTCATTTTTCTGCACGTTGCTGTCCAGTTTTCCCAATACCACTTTCTGAAGAGACTGTCTTTATTCCACTGGATATTCTTTCCTGCTTTGTCAAAGATTAGTTGGCCATACGTTTGTGGGTCCATTGCTGGGTTCTCTATTCTGTTCCATTGATCTGAGTGTCTGTTTTTGTGCCATATATATTAAGATTTTAAATCTCATGTCTGCAAGGTGTGTTGGAAACATTATTCAAAGTTTCCATTTGCCTTTCAATGTTTTTTTACAGTGTTTTAAAATATATATACAGACATTTTTAGTTTACACTATCATATTCACTGATCTTTTTCCTTATGTTCTATTTTAATGGCATATTTAGAAAGGATTCCCCTATCTCAAGAGAAGATGAATATTCACTTATAGTCTCTTGTAGTTCTTTGCAATGTCCTTTCATGACTTTATGGTCCAGTGAGGAAAACTGCAGAAAATCTGAACAACGTATCCAGTGACTTGATTGATTGCCCAGCTCAATATCTACTTTGCTGCCATTTTTAAAATGCCTCTCTTGGGGAAGGACAGGACTCCGTGCCATTTTGTGGGTCTCCCGGGAGCAGCCTATCATTCTGACTCGGGGACTTTCATTCCTCATTCTCACAAGGCTTTATTTCCTATTTCAGAGTTTGCCTGCTTGAGTCAAGATTATTTCTTTGCTGCTGTTGATGGGAGCTGTGGGTTTACCATCTGTGTGCAGTTGGACCACTTTTCTTTCCTCTCCAGGCTTTCCAAAGAATATACTTAGGAAAAACAAACACCTAAAGCTTCCAAAGACATTGAAAAATTGATCCAAGGACTCCAACATTTCCTTTCTTAAAAAAAGAAAAGAAAAGAAAAAGAGAGAGAGAGAATTGTCTTTGTAGATGCTTGATAAACCTTGTCCCTGCAGGAATGGTTCCACCCAGGAGACCACCCTCTACCTGGCTGTGATCCGAGCAATAAGGTTGTTTTCCAAGCCCCACCGGGCATTCTTGCTGAGTGATAGGAAGACTCAGAGTATTGAACTGCATCTTCTCAGCCGTCACTGGAAGTAAGAGAAAGATAATTTAAGTACAGGAGAGTCCCACACTGCTGGCATAGGCTCTCTTGCTAGACAAACTCTACCAAGTGCAGAGTAAATGAGATACATCCTAGATGTTTGAACAAGAAGCTGGCAGCCAAGCAAGTGGACCCATTTGTGAGACAAATGCCTGTGAATATACTCTGCTTAGAATATTTCTCCCTCCCTGGTGTAAGTAAAAATAAAGAAAAATATTTTCTCTGCATGATTCATTCTTTATCCCGCAACCTCACCAGATTTCTCCCTCCCCATATTACAATTACCACCAAAGTCTTTCAAGAGAGCTCTCCAAGAGAAGCGTTTTCTCCCTGTAATGATAAAGATGTAAATGAGAGATGCTTCTGCTGAGATGGCGGAGGGGGGACAGGCCCAATTCACCTGAATTCTTAGAAAACATTATTGTGTTAATCACAGTTTTCTTCCTTTCACACCTCCACTCCCCATTCCTGCAGAAGAAGCAGGCATGCCAATGTATCTGCAGCCCTGAGGTAGGATCTGGTACCAAGTGTGAAGTGAGCACCAACCTGCCTCTCCTGGAGGAACAGGAGGATAAGAGGGTGCCTAGGAAATAGCACCTTTTAGTCACTTTCAATGTCTTCTCTCATAGACATACTTAACACAGTCTTTGGCTAAGGAATGCAGGTTTGTGGGGGGCAAAAGAAAATTAAAAGTAGAGATGAGAAATTAGGGGCTCCTGGGTGGCTCAGTCAGTTGAACTTCTGACTCTTGATTTTGGCTCAGGTCATGATCTCACAGTTGTGATCTCACAGTCATGATCTCACGGCCATGATTTCACGGTTCGTGTGGAGTCTGCTTAAGGTTCTCTCTCTCTCAGGGTACATGAGTGGCTCAGCCAGTTAAGCTTCCAAGTTCGGCTCAGGTCACCATCTCGGGTTTATGGGTTTGAGCCCTGGTCAGGCTCTGTACTGACAACTCAGAGCCTGGAGCCTGCTTCAGATTCTGTGTCTCCCTCTCTCTCTGCCCCTCCTCTGCTCACTCGCTCTCTCGCTCAAAAAAGAAAAGAGAAATAAAAGAAATGAGAAATAGTGAGAAGTTCAGTCCATTGTACCACACGCTACTTAATAATCACCTTACACCAACAATACACTTTCTATTTTAGGACAGTTTAGATTTATAGATCTATTGTAAAGACAGCACAAAGAGTTCCCAAATACCCCGTTTCCCCTATCATTAACATCTTACAGTAGTATGGTACACTTGTTACAATTAAAGAATCAATACTAATACGTCATTATTAACCTAAAGTCCATACATCATTTATATTGTCTTAGTTTTTGCTTAATATCCATTGGCAAAATGTATGGATCCCGTTCCAGGATCCTGACCAGGATACCACATGACATTTGTCATGTCTCCTTAGGTTCCTCTGGGCCATGACAGTTTCTCAGACTTTCCTTGTTTTTGATGGCCTTGAGAGTTTTGAGGAATACTGGTCAGGTGTTTTGTGGAATGGCCCTCAGTTTGGTTTGCCTGATTAGACTGGGTTAATGTGTTTTTAGGAGGAAGACCACAGAGGCCAAGAGCCATTCTCATTACATTGTATGAAGGACAATAGTATCGATATGCCTGACTGCTGATGTGATGAGCCTTGATCACCCCGCTTGAGGTAGTGTTCGTCAGGTTTCTCCACTGCAAAGTTCCCCTTTGTCTCCCCGCCTCCCACGGCACTCTCAGCAAGACCCAGGCCCAGGCCACGCTCAGGGAGTGAGGAGTTACTCTCCTTGAGGGGAAAGTATCTACGTTCGTTACTGGAGTTCTTTTCCATTTGTCTCTTCTTCCCCATTTATTTATTCACTCAATATAAATATACTTATTTATATTACTATTGATTTGTGGACATTTATTTTCTACTTCAGGTTATTATCCAATACTACTTTAACCAATAAGCATTTAAAAAATTTTTTCGTAATGAAGAATTTTGAATACATACAAAAATAAACAAAATAGTATAATAAGCCCTCGTATTTCAGTCACCCAGCCCCAATCACCGGTAAGCCAAGGGCAATTCCGCCCTCCAAGCATCATATCAGTCCATCCCAAAATATTTCTGTATGTAACTCTAAAAGACAAGGATTTTTTTTAATTTTATTTTTTTTAATTTACATCCAAATTAGTTAGCATATAGTGCAACAATGATATCAAGAGTAGATTCCTAATGCCCCTTACCCATTTAGCCCATCCCCCCTCCCACAACCCCTCCGGTAACCCTCTGTTTGTTCTCCATATTTATGAGTCCCTTATGTTTTGTCCCCCTCCCTGTTTTTATATTATTTTTGTTTCCCTTCCCTTATGTTCATCTGTTTTCTCTTAAAGTCCTCATATGAGTGAAGTCATATGATATTTGTCTTTCTCTGATTAACTTCGTTTAGCATAATACCCTCCAGTTCCATCCACATAGTTGCAAATGGCAAGATTTCATTCTTTTTGATTGCCGAGTAATACTCCATTGTATCTATACACTACATGTTCTTTATCCATTCATCCATCGAGGGACATTTGGGCTCTTTCCATACTTTGGCTACTGTTGATAGTGCTGCTATAAACACTGGGGTGCATGTGTAAAAGACAAGGGTTTTTTAAAAAAATAACCATAACACAATGACCACAGGTAAAACAATTAACAATAAATTCTATAGAGCAAATAGTCAATATTCAAATTTTGAATTGTTTCATAATCATATAGTTTTTCTTTTAAATTAAAAAAAATTAATGCTTTTATTTATTTTTCAGAGAGAGAGGGAGAACGAGCACAAGTGGGGGTGGGGCAGAGAGAAAGGGAGACAGAGAATCCAAAGTAAGCTCCAGGTTCTGAGCTGTCAGCACAGAGCCCAACACAGGGCTCAAACTCTCGAACTGATCATGACCTGAGCTGAAGTCGGACACTTAACCGACTGAGTCACCCAGGCGCCCCTACAGTTTTTCTTTTAAATCAGCATCCAGATAAGATCCTTATATTGTGATTGGTCAATGTGTTCTTTAAATCTTGTTGTTGTTGCTGTTGTTGTTTTTAATCTTTAAATTGCCCCTTTCTCTCTCTCTCCCTCAACCTCTCTCTCTCTCTCTTTCGAGACTTGCAATTTATTTATGAAAGAATCAGTTGTATATCCTGAGAGTTTTCCAGTCTGGATTTTGCTGATGGCATTCGTGGTAGTCCAGTATTCCTCTGGCCTCTGTCATTCCTTTAAATTGGTAATTGGATCCAGAATCATTAGCGGTTGAAAAGCATACATCAGTGGTCAGTGAATGATGGAACAGAAGTGATCCATACCTGTTAGTGTGACCAAGGATACAGAAGTTGGCCTGGGTGAAGCCATGTTCAAGCCTTAGACCAGTGTTGCCTTGAGGTGGGTAAGTGCGGTAGGCCTTCAGATCCTCATCCTTGTCTGAAGCAGCCCGAAGAATGCTTGCCAGACACTGAAAAATAACATCATCCTCACTTAGCATGCTCTGAAAACAGAATCCCCACAGAAATCAGATTCAAAGAAGTCTGCGTAGATCTACATCTCCTGTTTCTACTAACTTTCACATGTTGTTAAGGTTCTCTATAAGCAGATAGAAGTTGATAATTTTCTGAACTGTTAGGATTCCTGTGACCTGTGATTAGAACCAGCTACATAACAGGTATGAAGCCCAAGTATGCAGATGTAGGGTTCTTGCTCAAAATATTTAAGAATTTCAAGATGGCAACAGCCGAGCATTAAGCCCAGCATTGGGCCCCTCTAAACATTGGAGCCTGTGGACTGCAGGGCCCAGGAAGCTGGTCCTGCCGGCCATGCTCCTTAACAGTTGAAATGGGGAGATGAATACTCATTATCTTCACCCATCACACACTCGAAGGAAAGGCACCTCTACAGAACAGAGCAATTCCAACCCCAGAAATCACTGAGTGCTTTCTGGACCCCCATGGGACATTGACACTTACATCTCTCCACGACAAATCTCTGCTTCTCTGACTCATGGACACCCAGCGGCAACACTGCGGAGGTCCTGACTGTGCATCCAGGGTACTTTAGAACTGCTTCATGGTTTGTTACATTGCACGGGGGTAACACTGCACCAGAGAAGTTCAGATTCTAAGATCTCATCTCCATTATTGTGGTTATGTGGGAAAAGCATCTTGTTCTTAAGAGACACATGCATGGGACACCTGGGTGGCTCAGTCAGGTGAGCAGTGGCACTCAGGTCATGATTTCAGGGTTTGTGAGTTTGAGTCCCACATCGGGCTCTGTGCTGACAGAGCCTGGAGCCTTCTTCAGATTCTGTGTCTCCCTCTCTCTGTGCCCCACCTCCCATTCACGCTCTGGTTCTGTGTCTCTCTCAAAAATAAACATTAAAAAAATTAAAAAGAAAGAGATACAGGCTTAAGTATTTGCGGGTAGGGCATCAGAATGCCTGCAACTGATTTTCAGATGCTTCAGGGGTGTGTTGTGTGTGTGTGTGTGTGTGTACAATATATTGCAACGTTTTTATTTATTTTTGGGACAGAGAGAGACAGAGCATGAACGGGGGAGGGGCAGAGAGAGAGGGAGACACAGAATCGGAAACAGGCTCCAGGCTCCGAGCCATCAGCCCAGAGCCCGACGCGGGGCTCGAACTCACGGACCGCGAGATCGTGACCTGGCTGAAGTCGGAGGCTTAACCGACTGCGCCACCCAGGCGCCCCATGTGTACAATATATTAATATGTATGTCGTGGTAAGGGACAGCCTAACTGTGCACTGTGGAAATGTGGACAAAGAACATTCCAGAACAGGGAACCACAGGAGCAAAGCCATGAACCAGAGTGCCCTAGCCTGACAGACAATGTGGCAGAGCTAAAAGCCTACATTTTGGGTTTCAAAACCAAACAGGTATCCCTTATAGATCCCACTGTATCCTATCATAGTGTAATTTATCACTATATGAACTTACCCTGTCCTGTAGTTTGTTTCTCTCCCAACTAGAATATAAGCTCAGTAGAGAGGGGACCTATTTCCTTATTCACCCCATATCCCTGTATCCCAGCACCTAGAATAGTGCTACAAGAGTAGAAACTCACTGTTTGCTGCCTCAGTGACAACGCATGAATAAATAGTCAAAATGATCGTTTACCCCAAGAACGTCAAGAGCTCATTGTCCCCTGGTTCTGCATGCTGCTGGCCTGAGGGCCAATCAGTAATGTCAGTTGCACAGAGAAGCTCTGTTCTGTATGAACAGAGTTTGGACCCCATGGTCCCTTTCCCTGGGTGGGCTCTCCTAAACGCGTGTGTGGGGGTGTGGGGTGCTCAGTTGCTACCAGTGTTACTTCTTCTTTGCTCAGCAACTCTCACCAGAAACAGGAATTCAAAGATGCAAGGGTTCAAATGCCACTAAGACCCCTCGCCAAGCTCCCCAGTGGGCTTCAGTGTTAGAATTGATCTCTTAAATTTTAGCCATAACCCACTGACTGATTTTATTATTATAATTTTTCACTTTGGAAACACACAGTAGCAATCTGGATTTAAAGGGAGATTTAGGGGCGCCTGGGTGGCTCAGTCGGTTAAGCACCTGATTTTGGTTCAGGTTATGATCTCACAGTTCCTGAGTTGGGCTCCGGATGGGGCAAGCTCTAGCCCCTGCTTCCAGTGAGTTTGGAGTCCCACTTTGGGCTCCAAGCTGACAGTGAGGAGCCTGCATAGGATTCTCTCTCTTTCCCTCTCTCTCTCTCTCTCAAACATAAATAAACATTAAATACACACACACACACACACACACACACACACAAAACTTATAAATAAATGGCGATTTACATTACTTTGCTCAGAATATTGATGATCTGGCAAATTACAGAGGATCCAGGGCCACACTTTTTCATCACTTTTAGCCTATTCTGGTGCCTAGATAAAAAGGGAAAGAAAATAATTGCCTGGGAGATCGAATAAAATGATAGTTCTGGACCTTAAAAACCAGAGTTGGATACATGCCACAGGGCCGAACTCTCTTGTCAAACATGTTTTAAGAACAGCAGGTTTCTTAAGCATAGCACCGCATGTGGTACTGGGAAACCTGAGAGGCTGCTTCCCGGCCTTGGAAACGTGTGCATTTATTCATCTTTAAACACGTTGAGATTGTCAAATATTTAAAGTAAAAATAGGACATGCCGTGTCATAGAAATAAGATTTGTGAGTCAAATGTGGTCTGTATGTCAGAGAGCAAACACTGGAAGTATCTCGGGAACTAGCTCGAGAAGCCTGAAAGTCTAACACGGTTTTGATATCATTCCCCAAAGCCAAGAAAACAAAATAAATATTACGCCAAAGTATTCCGATGTTTCTCTCTGCTAGTGAATATAAAATCTTCTTAGGGAACAGTCGATCTGTTTAGACAAAAAGAGCAACAGTCCCTTGGCCTTGACACAGGTAAAACTTCTTAAGAGACTTGGCCCTTTGCCTCAGGTGAAAGCTAGACACGCCAAGTGCACAGACATATCAGCAATGGAGGTGATTCCCTTCCAGGAACAAATACCAGTCTAGTTATTTGGCAAATGAATAGGTAAGTGTCCTGTTGGCAGACAGATAAAACTGAAGCAAACAGATGCTTGGAAGTTTCTGTCACTTCTCTCAGAACCAAAGATGCAGAAAGCTGGTCCTATTAACCAGCCCACTACCGACTAGGAACATGGGCATTAAATCATCCATTGCAGCAGAGCTCATGTCATTCATACAGGTGACTAATGTAACCAATCTAAATACATCTAATAATAGACACATGCTTTAGAAGAATTGTCATCTAGCTTTCATCAGAAGCCATCGTAAGTTCTAAGAACAAACGTAAAACTACTAGCAAGATTAAGCAGATTCCTTCAGGTGTAAGCAAGGGTCTGGAGATGACCTGGGCAATGTAAGCAAAGGTTGAGTTCGTTGTGTTCTTTTTCTTTGAGGCTTTACTTCTGTTTCTTTTGCTTTCAGGCTGGGCAAGCCCTTTATTAAACCAAACAGGTAAGAACAGATGTGGTAACATGTGCTGTTGAGCTGTTTTCTACAACACCCAACTTATGCGATAACAGTATTTTTTAAAATAGTTGGAAACTTGAAACTGATCTCTAAGACCTATGTCTAAATATTAGTCAGATGACTTTAAAAGATCAGCCTTTCACTAATTCACTGGGGGGAAAATGTTTGTTACATACGTATGTTGGAAGCAAACAACACCTGTAAGTTTTAATCTCCTTTTCTTAAATTCATACAAATTAAATAGTAATGTCTATCTCATTGTTGCCACTGGCTAGAAAAAAATAGCCCCACACTAAGACTCTCAGCAAAGGGCGCTGATCGCATAATGCATTTGGTTTCTCTTGTTTCTAATATACACCATTCATCCTGTCTTTTTACTGAGCCTACTGTGTGCAAAGGAGTACACAAAAGGCTGTGGTGCACAGAGAGGGGACTCACGTGGGGATCATTTTGCATGAGATGTCTAGGATAAGGAACACATGGGACTGGGAACCGAGAAATTGAGTTCTAGTCCCAGCTCTGTCACCAGCTATGTGACTGCGACTCTTGGCAAATCACTTAACGCCTGGAGGCCTCACTCTCTTCACCTATCAAATGAGAAAGAAACTAGATCAGCAATTCTTAACCTGGGGTCCTCGCCCCCCAAGATGTTCAAAGATAATATCCGGGGGTCTATAAACTTGTATGGGAGAAAATATTGCATTTTGTTTCCAGTAACCTTTAACCAAAAATGGGCATTTTCTCCCATCGTGAATGTCGTCAACAAGCTACAGCATTATTTGCCGTATATTAGCTGGGTTTTGTTACCAATAGAAACCATAGGCATCTTCATATTATATGACAATTGTTGCAGATATCTTGAAATATTGCTCGGGCTCACTGTTACTTTGAAATGATGATAAGGATTAGAACTTCTTAGAGTTTTTAAAATTAATATGTTAATAAAGAGCATATATATATTACCATGTTACAAATTGGTTTTTAAAAAAAACACTGAAAATTCTACCTCATACCCATTACGATGGCTACTACTAAAAAATCAGAAAATAACAAGTGTTGGCGGGGATGTGGAGAAATTGGCGCCTTCGTGCACTGTTGGTAGGAATGTAAAATATGAAGCTACTGTGGAAAACAGTATGGTGGGTCCTCAAAAAATTAAAAATAGAATAGCTGTATGATCCAGCAACTCTAGTTTTGGGGGTATGCCCAAAAGAATCAAAAACAGGGACTCAGACAGACATTTGTATGCCCACGTTCACAGCAGCGATATTCACAATAGCCAAAAAGTAGAAATAACCCAAATGTTCATCGACAAATGAATGGCTAAGCAAACTGGAATACTATTCAGGCATTAAAAGGAAGGAAGTTCCGACTCAGGCTACAACATGGATGAATGCTGAGGACATTATGCAAAGTAAAATAAGCCAGTCACAAAAGGGCAAATGCTGCATGATTCCATTTGTGTGAGGTAATAAGAGTAGTCAAATTCCTATGGACAGAAAGTAGAATAGTGGTGGCCAGGGGCTTGGGGGACTGGGAAGAATGGGGACTTATTGGTTAATGGGTACAGAGTTTGTTTTGCAAGATGAAAATTGTTCTGGAGATGGATGGTGGTGATGGTTGCATAACAGAGCGAATGGACTTAATGTCACTCAACCGGTATAGTTAAAAATGGTTAAGGGGCGCCTGGGTGGCTCAGTCGGTTGAGCGTCCGACTTCCGCTCAGGTCATGATCTTGCGGTTAGTGGGTTCGAGCCCCGCGTCGGGCTCTGTGCTGACAGCTCAGAGCCTGGAGCCTGTTTCAGATTCTGTGTCTCCCTCTTTCTCTGACCCTCCCCTGTTCATGCTCTCTCTCTGTCTCAAAAATAAATAAGTGTTAAAAAAAAATAAAAATGGTTAAGATGGCAAGTTTTAAGTTATGTGTATTTTATCAGAATGAAAAACATAAAAATAAACAATAATATATCAATAATATATATTGATAAATATCAATAATATATATTGATAACTTTATCTCAACATGATTGACATTTATGGAATCTTAGGCATTTTATTTTATGCATTTAAAAATATTATTCTGTAAGGGAAGGGAAGCAAAAATAATAGAAAACAGGGAGGGGACAAAACATAAAAGACTCTTAAATATAGCCAACAAACGGGGTGCCTGGGTGGTTGAGTCAGTTAGGCATCTGGCTTCGGCTCAGGTCATGATCTCTCAGTTCGTGAGTTCAAGCCCCATGTCAGGCTCTGTGCTGACAGCTGGATCCTGGAGCCTGCTTCAGATTCTGTGTCTCCCCCTCTCTCTGCCCCTCTCATGCTCCTTCTCTGCTTCTCGATAATAAGTAAATGTTAAAAAATTTTTTTAAAAACTACACAGAACAAACAGAGGGTTGCTGGAGGGGTAGTGGGAACGGGGATGGGCTCAATGGGTAAGGGACATCAAGGAATCTACTCCTGAAATCACTGTTGCACCATGTGCTAACTAACTTGGATGTGAATTAAAAAATTAATTAACCCGAAAAAAATTATTCTGGAAGAGGTCAACAAGCTTTACAAGAATGCCAAAAGGACCCATGACACAAGAAGATTAAAAACTTAAAAAACTCAGAAGCGTTTTTCAGTTTTGAAATTCCATAATCCTCTGCAATGGAAAAGGAAGCAAGAGAAAAATTGTTGTTTCATAAAATGGATGACTATAGCTATACATAGGAATAGTTAAACCTTCACTATACATTAATGGTTTTTCTTAATAAAATTTTTAAGCTGGATTCAGAAATATTCGGGGCGCCTGGGTGGCGCAGTCGGTTAAGCATCCGACTTCAGCCAGGTCACGATCTTGCGGTCCGTGAGTTCGAGCCCCGCGTCAGGCTCTGGGCTGATGGCTCAGAGCCTGGAGCCTGTTTCCGATTCTGTGTCTCCCTCTCTCTCTGCCCTTCCCCCGTTCATGCTCTGTCTCTCTCTGTCCCAAAAATAAATAAACGTTGAAAAAAAAATTAAAAAAAAAAAAAAGAAATATTGAAAATGTTCTTTAAATTCCAAGTAAGAGCAATCATATTATATATAGGCTGCCTTTTTCTTCAAAATACTCACCTTGAGAATCTTATCAGGTACTCTATGAATTATTTTAAATATTGATTATAACTCATCAAGTCAGGGGTTTTCCAACGTTTACCAAGATACTAGAGCAGACTTTTGTATCATTTTGCATATAGGAGAAAAGCTCTCTTTCTACTTTCTTAATATCTTGACTTCAAATGGGGAGAGGAAAGTATCTCAGATCTTTAAGGCACTTTATCTGCTCGGACCCTCCTGGATATAGGAACTGGGTATGTTTGATCCAGCCTCCCATTCCCTGCCCTAATTGGTCCCCCCACAGGAGGGAGGGGCAGTTTAGGCAAAAGGTCAGAAGGAATCTCCTTCTTCAGGGAGAAGCAAAGACCTCTTTCTCCATTCTGTTTCCCTTACCTGATCCCCAAGTTTTGTCTAATTACCTAAGCTGTAAGTAGGTCATTCTCAGTTGTAAAGGATTTGTATATAAACTGTTAAATAGTATGCCATTTTTATAAACTGCAGGTCCTACAGAATGACTTCATAAGCATCATCTCAGTGGTCCTTAACCAATGTGACTTCGTCCTCCAGGGGAGACAGCTTTGGTTTTCGGGACTGGAGGGTAGGGGCATGCTGCTGGCACGTGGTAGATAGGGGGCAGGGCCAGGGATGCTGCAATGCACAAAACAGATCCCCACAACAACTGTCGGGCTCAGAGCGACATAATGTCATGGTTGAGGAATCCTGTTTTACCTGATTTTGTTCAGAAGAAAATAATTCCCGGATGTCTCTTGAAAACCATCTTAGATGAGGGATGGTGGCAAGAGAGGAGAACGTCAAATCATGTTGAGTACTTTGGGCTTTATTTATGAGTACTTTAAAAAAAAAAAGATTTTATTTTTAAGTAATTTCTACACCCAACGTGGGATTTGAACTCACAACCCTGAGATCAAGAGTTCAATGGTTTACCAACGGAGCCAGCGAGGTGCCCCTACTTATGAGTACTTTTAATGCTCACATAACCATGTGTTTTAGGTATTTTCTCTATTTGTGCAAGTGAAGCAATAGGCTCCATAAACAAGTCTCTCATTTGGGTCATAAAGTGACAGAACTAGTCTGGCCCTGAAGCCTCTGTGCTGTCTGTCATGTGGGCTGTAAGTACTGAAAATTCAGCTAGCGTGTAACAGGATGAACCTAGTCTTTATTAGGCCCTTCCATGCTGTGGATGGAGACATAAGAGCTCATACAGTACTCTTTCTAGCCCAATTCTTTGTTGCTAAAGCACTATACAAAAGCAGTATTAGATTGTTCTGGGGAGTAGAAATGAATTGAGGAGAAACAATGAATCCTCATGAAAATACTAAATAACAGTGCACTATATTATAGCCCAGCAGATTGAATTGAAATGGTAGCTCAGTATACTGACAAGTGTCGAATTTGCTTGGCATCAACAGTGAGTGCCATTGGAGTTGAGAAGGGGACCCGGTGTTTGTTGGAGTGGACAGCAAGGCTTCATGGAAACAGTGAGAACTGAGCTTTCAGAGACCATAGGAGGAATGAAAGAATCAAATTTGTTTTCGAGAAGCAAACTATGGAAGCAGTGGGTAGGTCTCCAGGAGGCAAGACCAGCGGCTAGAAGACAACTTTTGAGACCAGAGAGATAGTCAAGGCTGGAAAGGGTGAGAGTCTGAGGCTTGCAAACTGCTGCAGGGATGGAAGGAGGCCCCAATCGAGTAGTGGTGGAGAAGATGATAGTAAAAGAAATAAAAAAAAATACCAACTGAGATTCATAAAACAATTACTATATGCTAGGCACTGTTCTAAAGATGCGATGGGAATTATTTTATTAATTCGTTCAATAAATAGCTGAGTTTCTGCTATATCACAGACACAGATCCAGAGATAGCAGTGAATAAAACCAACAAAAATTCTTGCCCTCATAGAGCTTATATTCTACTTGGGGAGACAGACAATAAAAAAGCTAAATTAAAAAATTTAGTTAGTTAGATAGTGCTAAGAGCTAAAGGGAAAAAATAATGCAGGAAAAGGGAAAATGCAGTGTTGAGGAGGGGTGTAAAAATCTTAGATAGCAGAGTCCATAAAGACCTCAATAAAAGGTGAGATTTGAATAGACCTAAAGGAATGAGGGACCTAGCCACAAAGATATCTGGGGAAGAGTCTTCCATGCAGAGAGAATAGCAGGTGCAATGTCCCGGAGGCAGGAGCATACGTGATAAGTTCCAGTAGCAGTGGGAAGGTTGGTTTGGCCAGTCTCAGGTGAAGGAGGGGAAGAGAAATTATGAAAGTGGTAAAAGCAATAATAGGGTCCCAGTCTCATGGGACCTTGAAAGTCATGATAAGAACTTTGGTTTTTACTCCGAGTGACTGTCACTGGAACATGCTGAGCAGAAGAGTGACATGATGTAACTTGAATGTTTTCTGATTTTTGAGACTAGATTGCAGAAACAAGGGCAGGATCAGAGAAACCACTAGTGCTGTAATCCAGGAGAGAGACGATGGTGGCTCCGAACACAGTGGTTGCAATGCAGGTGATGAGAAGTGATCAGTTTCCGGTTACAGTTGAAGATACACAAAGTCTATAAAATTTGCTAATGGATCAGATATAGTGTGTGCGTATGTGTGTGTGTGTGTGTGTGTGTGTGTGTGTACACGATCGAGAGAGAGACACCAAGGGTATTTCTAATGGTTTTGGCTGAGCGGCTGGAAAAAAATGGAATTGGCCTTAACTGACATGGAGAAGACTGTAGGAGGAGCAAGCTATTTTTGCAGGGAGGTAGACATTGGGAGTTCAGTTTGGGACCTGTTAGATTAGGGATGTCAAGTTGGCAGCTGGATACTTTGGGCTGGACTTCAGAGGAGTGGCCTGCATTGGAGATATGAAAATTCAGGAATGATCAGCATGTGGGTGATGTTTAAAGCCATGAGACTGGGTGAGATCGGCTAAGGAGCGAATAGGTAGAAAAACGAAAGGGTCCCAGGACTAACCCCTGGGCCTGCTGACATTCAGAGGTTGTAGAACTGAAGAAGAAGCTATTACAGGACAGAAAGATGGAGCAGCCAGAAAGGCGGGAGAAAGACCAGGCAAGCGTGCTGTCCTGAAAGCCAAGTGAAGAAAGTGTTGCAAGGAGAAGAGAGTCAAGAATCCGTACAATGCTGCTGATAGATCAAGTTAGATAAGGGTTGGGAAATAATTACTAGATTTATCAATACGGGGCCATGGGTACTATGTCAAGAGCAGTTTCTGAGTGGAGATTCAAGCAATAATAGGAGGAGAGAAGTTGATGTCTGTGAGTGTAGACCATTCTCTCTGGGAGTTTTGCTCTAGAGAATGAGGGGAATACAGCAGTGCAAGATGGGGAGTTGGGGTCCCAAGATGGGGAGATGGGGAAGATTTTTCTTAAGACGGGAGAGACAACAGCATGTGTGTAGGCTGATGGAAATGACCTTGTGGAGACGGAGAAACTGATGAAGAAAGGGGGGAGAATTTAGTAGTGAGAGGGGCGGGCTCTAAGACGCTGGAAGTGAGCTGATCTTGGCATAGAGCTAAGTTCAGCTATAGAAGCAGGACAGCACAAGGAGAATACAAGCATAGATAGATGCTTCACATTTAAATTAGTTAAACATTAAATAAAATTTATAACCTGTCTCCTTCTGTTGCACTAGTCACATTTCAGGTGTGTAGCAACCAACCACTTGTGACTAAGGCTATGCCATCCGGACAGAGTAGATTAAATATTTCCATCATGAGCTCCCGAAGTTCCTTTGGCCAGTGCTTGTCTAAGGTAAGGCCGTGGGCGTGAGCAATTGAGGTCCGGTAGGTGGAGGACAGGGTCATTGGAGGAGAAATCAGCGCGTTGGAAAGCTGATCTGTGTGTCCTTTGAGATGGCTAAGACTCAAGACGGGATGATTCTGGGGAAAGTGAAGGTGAGACAGATATCAAAATAATCAAAATGTGGTATCAGTGACTGGAGCCTGGTCTAGAGGTAGCAACAAGGAGCAAAAAGAGCTCCATCCCACCTCCAGCCCCATGGAAGAGATCCAACACCACTGCAGAGGCTGCAGGGGAAGCAGTGTCCCCTAGGGGACAGAGCCAAGTTTCAGTTAGGGAGGTGAAAGGAACACTCTGAGGAGATAGAGTGAAAGGAAGATTCTGCCGATGACTGACCCAAGTTCCAGAGGGCTGGAGATGGGGAGGAATGCCAGATGAGGTCAGGAAATAGGGTGGGCATTAGACTCCCAGGGATGAGAGGTCACCTGGGGGTCTCATGGGGAGAGACATCAGTGAGGATAGGGGACATGGTGAGGTCAGCCCTGATGTTCACATGAGAGATTGGGAGGGACCGAGGGATCTTGACAGGAGCTACACATGTTCTGGGATCCCCCTGGATGGCTGCTGGGAGAGGCGTGATTCTGGCACAGGGGTGGCCTAACCCTGGGCCCTCTTCTGGCTGCTGCCTAACGGTAGCCTTATCTGATCTCCACAACACAGGGAAGGGAGGGAGTATGGCTATTATTCCAATTGCACAGAAGGCAGGTAGGATATAAAATCAACAGGACTTGGTGAATGGAGGGCCTTAATTTGCAGGTTGAATCTGGTCTTAATTACCAGTGGGGAAGTTAAGAAGGGAGTCTATTTGGATGTGAAATTGGAGGAGGTGAAGGGTCTGGGAAGCAGATTCTCCAATTCCCATTTAGCAGGCTTTGAGTGGCAGGTGCAGACAGGGAAGATTGATAAATGGAAGGGAGCTGAAGATGCTCAGAAATACAGAAGTAGTCTTGGCTCATGTGTCTGGGCAGGAGAGGTTGATTTGGAAGTCAGCAGGCCAGGCAGAGCAGATTTCTCAGTCCTAGGTCTTCCCAGGTAGAGGTCTTACTACCACAGGGAAAGCGGAATTGTTTTCTAGGGGTGAGAAACAAGAAGAGATTAGAAGCAGATTTCAATTTAGGAACTTGACAAAATCCCAGCTGCTGCCCTCAAACTATCCGTATAATATCTTTTCCCTTGCCGTGTTCTGAAGGATTTTTTCTCAATTTTATTGCTGATGTAAGGCTTATGCTTTTGAAATATTGCTTTAACAGTGACCTCTAGTGTTACAATGAGATCTCTGCTAACCGATGAGGCGGGCTGCAAACAAAAATTCCTTAACCTAAGCATCATTGCATAGATTCATTTTGCCAGAAGGTACCTTAATAAATTATTCAATCCATCCTTCTGCCTTTGGGGAGGACATCGCTTGGACAATTCCAGGTCACTTCCCTTCAAGGCAGATGTAATGGAGTTTGAGAAAGTTCAGAGAATTGCAACTAGAGTAAACAGGGAAAGAGATGTATTTTCTAGTGAGAATACGTTTTTTTTTTAGATAAAAAAGAAGACACTGCAGACTAGAAAGTGGATGAGTCTAAAACGCTGAGCTAATAGAACAAACAAATCTCCAAGTGCAAGATCTAAGAGGCACCTCTTTGAAACTATGTCAAGGTCGCTTTAGCATAATATTGGCCACCCCTTTGGGGCATTTGCTCTGTGCCAAGTATGCTGACAGTCCCGTTAAGGTAAGAACCTTTATTATCTCCATTTTACAGATAAGGAAATCAATGTAAAGCAATCAACTAATTAACCAGCGCAGCACAACTGGAAGGGGGCAAAATCAGGATGGGAACATAGAATTTTCCACTTCCATGTCTGTGCCCCTAACCTGTAAATGCAACAATCCTTTAATAAGCGAGAATGCTAATTTAGATAGAGGATGGCCATGAATCAGTAAATTGACAAAAGCTCAAAATTTAAGTTTGTTCAAGAAAAGTGTGGATGTGGACATGGCAGTTTGGGAACATAGGGGATCTTTTCGGGATGGGAGGTTGGTTCCCTTTCCTTTCCCACGCGGAGCTCCTCAGTCCTAGAAAACCTCTGATCTGCCCCCTGAGTGCTGATTCTCATGTCCTTACTGCATATCAAATCTATGGACCTTCGGGGAAGAAACCCCAAGCAGATCGAGCCAGGCATTCAATCTTTGAAAATCCTCACCAGCAGAAAAAGTCTTTATGGCTAATCTAAATCCCTCTTGTTGATGCCCATTTTCTTGTATTCTGTCATCAGTGAAGATGGAAAGAGTTGACCATAATCCTGTCTAACCTTTTCTGTAGGTAAGCACTGTTGTTAAGTCACTCTCCAGCCTTCTGGTCTACCTGCCTTCACGATACATAGTCTTCATCCTTTTGACTGTCTCCATAGGTCTTGTCTCTCTCGAGGCTTTAATGCCTCCTATGGGAGCATTTCCAACCTTAAAGAGATGTTTGTGCCTTCTCTCCTCCATAACGTGTCTTCCTCCATAACATTCATACAATGTTTCTCATTTTCAAAGGACTCCCATATACCTTATTTTGCTTGATTCTCACTTGTTTGTCCTTGTTTGACAGAACTGCAAGTGAGGCTCTGGAAAGTGACATGATTTGCCCAACGTCCCCTCAGGGAATAGTGGAAAAAATAACAAGGTTGTCAAGAAAAGACAGCGCATAGTATTTGATGACTCAGGAAGTTAGAGACAACTTTTTAGAAGGCTTGTGAGGGCTGAAAAATAATCCTCTCTGCCTTTTCTGTTCATTTTAGTAGCTATCAGCATCTAGTAATACAAATATCCACCAAACTAAACAGAACAAAAGTACAACCTCCCTTTCTGGTCTTCTTCGGGGCTTTCATTTTATAACTGGAGCCCACACCTCTCCTTCAACTTCTAGGACTTCAGTAGCTGGCAGCTCAGTGCCACCTAATTATTATTATGGTGTCAGTCATCCTATGTGTATCAACTCATGTAATCTTCACGACGAACCTATGAGTTAGGGACTATTTTTACCTCTTGTTTTACAGATGAGAAAACAAGCACAGAAAAATTAAATAATTTGCGCAAGGTCATACAGCTAGTCCTGATGAATAGAAAGGTAACATTTAAGTAAAACTCATCTGAATTCTGGGGCGCCTGGGTGGCTCAGTTGGTTTAAGTGTCCAACTCTTGATTTTGACTCGGGTCATGATCTCGCGGTTCGATTCATGGGGCTCTGGGCTGACAGCGCGAAGCTTGCTTGGGATTCTCTCCTTTCTTTCTGCCTCTCTCTGTCTCTCTCTCTCTCTCAAAATAAATAAATAAACATTAACAACAACCAAAAAAAGTCATCTAGGGCGCATGGGTAGCTCAGTCAGTTAAGAGTCCAGTCATGATCTTGAGGTCCGTTGGTTCGAGCCTCACATCAGGCTGCAACTCAGAGCCTGGAGCCTGCTTCAGATTCTGTGTCTCCCTCTCTCTCTGCCCCTCCCTGGCTTGTGCTCTCTCTCTCTCTCTGTCTCTGTCTCTCAAAAATAAACCTAAAAAAATTTTTTAAGTCATCTAAATTCTGCAATTCAGCAGTGAGTATTCATTACAGACTATGACCCATAATAATACTGTAGGTAGGCAGGACAAATATGCTTCCTTTGATGCATGAAGAATTTAGATCTCAGAGAGTTAAATTGTTCAGTATTGGTGGCACCGCGAGGCAAGGCTCATATCCTTGGGCACCCATCAGTGTGGCCATTTTGGTTGTTAAAATGATAAATTTTTCTATACAAGTTGGCAATGGCTACTGCCCGAGCTCCCTGAGAATCCCCATCACCCCTGCTGCTCTCGCCCCTCTCCTGCAAGCCCTCCAGAACTCCCTGTAACCTGGCAACTCCAGGGAGCCCCTGCACCAGAGGTAGCTTTGCTCAGCCTCAGCAGGCTGCCTTTGGGAACAAGCAGAGGCTGGGCAAGGGGCCAGAGAGGACAACCCAGGACAGGGGGCTTTAAGGTATGTCTGCTGCATAGCTGGTTTCATTTCCCTCTGATTATTACCCAGAAGACAAAAATAGGGTGCAGGAAAGGCAGGGAATTATTTTCGCCTCTGTTTCTACATTAGCTGGAGAAACTCCAAGTATCTGAGCAGGGAAACAGATCTTGTCTGCAGTGTGGGGGTGCCCTGAGGAATTTAGAGGGCCAGCATTTGGGGAGAGCCAGAGGGCTGGAAAGGAAGACTAAGGGATTTCCCTCCTTTCTGTTGGTGGATACGTGGTGATATGTACTCATGAAACCCTCCAATGCAGTGCTGGGCCCTTAACCTGGTGCTCGGTAAATATTTGTGTACTTTCTTGGTTGATTAAGGTATGATGTTGGCTGTCTTAAAGAGAGCAGTGAGGGTCTGCTTTTAGCCTTGAATTTAGTAGGGGATTATTATAGCCCCAGAGCAGACATACGGGGGCCAGGGAGGATCACCAAATCCGGAGACATTGTTTTGGTTAAAAAGAGAGAGAGAGAGACTCTGAAATGGGCCAGTAATTATAAATACTGGTGGCAAATGCCTGAATGCTGAGGCAAGAAGATGAATAGTAAGAACAGGACTGTCTTAGAAAAGACCTGGACATAACTGATTCTTCCAGAAGTAAATCCACTGGGTTGGTTCTGAGCCTCCTTGGGCCTCACGTGGGGGAAAAGGGCAGCAGACAAAGCACCCAGCTGCCTGCACAAACACATTCAGGGCACAAGGAAGCAAATACAGGAGAAATGGCACAGGGTTAGAAGTCAAGATGGTGAACGATGACCGACACGTGAAGCCTGAGAGCCAGTGAGGAGTTTGTGAAGATGTGTCACGTGGTCCAGAAAGAGGTTCCACACAGAAGCTCCTGTGGAACATAGTAGCCTTGCTGCTGCAGGCTCTGGAAGAAAGAGAAAAGAGTCATAAAAAGGAAAAGATGTTTACGTTACTTTCCCAGCTCTGTCAGCACTCTGTGACTTAAAACAACAAAACTTTATTCTCTCACAGTCCTGGAGGCTGGAAATCCAAAATCAAAGGGCTGGCAGGGCCCTGTGTCCTCTGAAGGCTGTAAGGGAGGATGCTTTTGTTTCTTCCAGCTTCTGGCCATTCCTGGCATTCCTTGGCTTGTGGCTGCATTAACTCCAATCTTTGCCTGTCTTCACACGGCCTCCTTTGCTCTGTGTCTGTGTCCCTTCTTCTTTTTATTAGAAGACTAATCATTGGATTTAGGGCTGCCCTAAATCCAGGAGGATTTCATCTCAAGATCCTTAACAAATTACATCTAATTATGTCTGCAAAGACCCTCTTTTTTTTTATGTTTATTTCTTTTTGAGAGAGAGAGAGAGACGGAGTGTGAGTGGGGGAGGAGCAGAGAAAGAGGGGGAAACAGAATTTGAAGCAGGCTCTAGGCTCTGAGTTGTCAGCACAAAGCCAGATGAGGGGCTCAAACTCATGAACTGTGAGATCATGACCTGAGCTGAAATTGGACACAGCCAACTAAGCCACCCAGGCACCCCTGCAAAGACCCTATTTCTCTTGTTTTTTTTAAATACTTTTTTATAAATGTTTTTATTTATTTTTGAGAGAGAGACAGAGAGCGAGCAGGGAGGGGCAGAGAGAGAGAGGGAGACACAGAACCTGAAGCAGGCTCCAGGCTCTGAGCTGTCAGCACAGAGCCTGACATGGGGCTTGAACTCACGAATCGTGAGATCATGAACTGTGAATCCATGTGCCTAAAAGAAGCTCCTAGTCAGTGACTCTTAGCTGAGGCTGGCCCTGGGGGCCTCACCTTAGAGCCTGCAGAGTTTATGGGGAAAGATGCCTTGCTGTGAAAATCCCCTGGACATGTGCTGTTCCATGGTACAGCACGTGGGAGCCATTGTCCTTGAGGATAAGGTAAAGGTCAAATTTGTTTTTGATTGTCAACAATCATTACATAGTTAGCTGTAGTAAGAAAAACAAGTTAATAATAAATAAATTTTCCATCTTATAAATGGATAACCGCCCCCTTTGTCCATTTTCTGCAATGGGCCACACATTGTACTGGGTTAGATAATGTCTCCCCCAAACTCGTGTTCAATGAAAACTGTAGAATGTGGATTTATTTAGAAATAGGGTCTTTGAGGGGGGTGCTTGGGTAGCTCAGTTGGTTGGACTCTCAGTTTCAGCTCAGGTCATGATCTCACAGTTCATGAGTTCAAGCCCATGCTGTCAGCTTAGAGCCCAACTTGGTATTTTCTCTCTCTCTCTCACAAAAAAAAAAAAAAAAAAAAAGAATGTCATTCCAATTTTGTTAACAAATCTGTGAGAAACAGAGTTTAATAGAGAATGATAAAGGTAAAACATGAAAATAAACTGAACATTTATCATCAAACTAACAATTATATACAATGTCATACTGTAAAATAAAATTTCAGGTTGCAATTCTTCTAAACTCAAAAATGTGTATGTTCATACAAGTATATTTCATCTGTGTTCGTTGTCAGACTATCAACTGTCCTTTATGCCATGTCCTTTTTACTTTTTGGATGCCAAATTCTTATTTCTTTTATGAAATAATAGTTAAAATAGATATCTACCTCAGGAAATATAAAGGGGGGAAACTTTGTGTTGGTTCCATACTTTAAGAAAACATTTACTGAACATATTTAATATTTCAGTGATTTATTAGTGCATTGCTTTGAAACAAAGAATGATTACAGAAATAGGTTCCAGAATAGAAAGGTATTTCAGTATAAGAAAATCTGCCATTTAAAAGTCAAACTCAAAGGATACGTTTGTTACAATATTATTATCTGTAATGTGTTTAAGAGTTTGCATTTGAGAGGGTACACCATGGATACCCTTTATACAATAAACTCCTAAAGTGCATTTATAATACGATTTCATTTTATACTTAAAACCAAAATTTCAAGTGTATGGACACTTTGCAAATCAAATTATACCTCCTGTTTTTTTTCCAGAGGCAGCTGTCAGTAGGCAAGGTATTCCACGGGCACTTTTTTTTTTAAGTTTATTTATTTATTTTGGGAGAGAGAAAGGGAGGGGCAGAGAGAGAAGGAGAGAGAGAACCCCAAGCAGACTCCGCACAGTCAGTGGGGAGCCTGACGCGGGGCTCAAACTCATGAACCGTGAAATCATGTTCTGAGTGGAAATCAAGAGTCCAACGCTTAACCAACTGAGCCACCTGGGCGCTCCTCCCTGCCCCCACGAACACTTTCAGATCAGGCATGTAAAATGACTGCAAAGGTTGGAGCCATAGCCCGGTCATTCTGCCCAGGACAATGGCTTTTCTTTTTCCTGGGCCTTACTCTCATTGACAATCATGTGACAAAAAATGATAGCAATGGCAGAGTCATTAGATCGTTATTACAATAGCTTTCAATTGTCAGAAGACCTGTCTTCCTTCAGATGGAAACTCTCACCCCTGTTATTTATTTATTTATTTATTTATTTATTTATTTTTTTTAAACGTTTATTTCTTTTTGAGACAGGGAGAGACAGAGCATGAACAGGGGAGGGTCAGAGAGAGGGAGACACAGAATCTGAAACAGGCTCTACGCTCTGAGCTGTCAGCACAGAGCCTGATGCGGGGCTCGAACTCACGGACCGCAAGATCATGACCTGAGCCGAAGTCAGCCGCTTAACCGACTGAGCCACCCAGGCGCCCCATCACCCCTGTTATTTAAAGGAAGTATTGAGTACCCCCATCCTCCGTCCAAAGTGCTCCAGGAGGGTGGCTGAAGTCTAATCATGTTTTGTCTTCATTACCTCCTTGATGTTTCTCTTGTGCAACTGCTTCTGTGCTTCCCTCCCTGTACATTCAGGGGGAAAAGGCAAAAGTTTCAGATGCCTTACTAGGAGCTGGTTTTGTCAGCCACTTATAAAAGCACTATGTCAAGTTGTCTTCCAATCTTTGTGAACATTTTGAGCTTTCAGAAACCGAGGTCATCACATTTAACATGTTTCTGAATTACAACCAGAGGCCTTGTTTACCAATATCCAGTATAAAGTCATAGTATAAGAAATATGCAGGTAACAGGACTGACTTACTTTCTAGTTGACTCTCATGGAAAGTTCACCGTGCACGTATACATATGGGTATATGAGTCCCTGGGTGAGTCCCAATGACACTTTTTGTTTGCCTCCATGGAGATGCATAGTTTAACATCATGCATCAAATTGCTTGAGCCGGGCAATTCCAGAGAAGGAGCTGGCACAGACACAAGGACAGCATAGTCTAAAAAGATGAAAACACTTATCAGTTTCTTCTGGGTCTTTCTTGTGCTTCTGCAATTCATACATAAAATATATTACGTCCTTGGAAACGTCCTTCTTCCCCTCTCCCCTTCTCCCATCATGTCAGAGTCTAATATATCATACTGCAAGCCAGATAGAAGCATCCTTTTGGATCGAGCTGGCCAGTAAATTAACTTATGCTAAACGGCTGTCTGCCCGTGACTGTCAGCCCTATCATCCTTGCCTGTCTTCTTTTCCCTTTCCCAGACATTGCATTTCATTGTGGATGACATTTCATTTCATTCTCAATACTATTTCATCTCCTTGCAATGTATGAAATTCTTGAGTGAACAGGATACTCGCTGACCCTGCCGAAACTGACAAGGATACTTGTACACTCCAAATAAGTTCCTAATACAACACTGTTTGGCTTCCCTTCCAGTTTCTTCCAAGCTAGTCTATAGTTCGGAGACCAAGTTCTTAAAAAAGATCACCTGTCCGACCTGAGCTTCACTTTCAAAACTGGACTTAATCCTTCATTATAGACACCCACCTTCAAGGATTTGCAGTCACATGAAGGTGCTTAACGGGCTAGTGAGCAAAGGTCTTCTAGGAATGAAAAATCAACAGAGATTTCCTACGCATTTGCAGTGTGACTTTGGATGTTGGACTGGTCTCAGATCCCCCTTAGGAGCACATGATTGCTATGTTCTTTATTGTAATAAGAAGAGATCATTATTCCCAGCACAGTAGCTTTCTGGAGGTCCTCTATAAACATACTGTGGTTCTCAGTTCTCCCTATATCCCTTCAGTCCAGAAACAGGATCACTTTTTCACACAAATATTTATTGAGGTCCTACTAAGTGCCAGGATATCTGTTAAATGCTGAGAATACAGTGCCGAGAAAGTAGGTGTGGCTGGTGGTCTGGCTGATGTTTCTTTAGCGCAATTGCTTTTGCGCTTCATACAGCTTGTGGTCTGGTTGAGAAGCTGGATGGAGAAAACTATTAAGGAAAGGGGTTGGGAAGCACAGAATGCTGGGGGAACACACAGACAAAGCCCCTATGTGGGTCTGGGGAATTAGGAGAACTTCCTGGAGGAAGCAATAACTGAGCTGAGACCTGAAGGGTGAGTAGGATTTCGAAAAGGGGATAGTGAGGGGACCATGATAAACTCTCCTGTGGATTAAACATTGACTAGGTTTATTGTAGTAATCATTTACATACACACACACACACACACACACACACTCACGGCACTCTAAGTATCACGGACATCTTACTGTATTTCATGCTCTTCTGTAACCTGAGATGTAGTTGCCGGTTCTATTACCCAGTCCCTACAAGCTTAGGCTTGTCCACATCCACTCCTGGCATCACAGACCAGGAGCTCCTGGGGGGAAAAAACATCTAACGCCTATAGAGTGATGGTTAGCAAAATGCCAAGAACTCACACTTGCAATGGTTTCTAAACTGGCATGTGACTCATTTCATTGGACTCTTGCAATTTATTATCCTCATTTAACAGATAAAGAAACGGAGGCTCAGAAAAGTTAACTGACTTGACCATAATCACACAACTTGTGAGTGGAAAATCGGGACTCAAATCAAGAATCGAAGAGGGGTTAGTATTTGTAAAATGCTTTGGACGGTGTCTGGATCATAGTACCTGATACACAGGTATGAGTTAAGTAAGAAATGAAAAACGGTAATAGAATAGGCTTTCTGACTCCCAAAACAGCTTTTTCTCTTGATCACAATGGTTTCTCTTGTGTCCTGTGTAGTAGAGTTCTTTGGGGGTTGTTAGGGGTCACTTTAGGGACTCTAGGAAAAGGCAAAGAAACTGGGGCTTAAGACCCATCCATCCTACCCTACCCCATGCCCCCAACAAGGGTAGTCCCTGAACAAACAGTACATTTGCTTGAAGGCTTTCCCATGCAGAGGAAGGGAGCAGCCTCACCAGTAATACAGCATGCATGCATTACATAAATACTATCTGCGGATGGCGGTGATGTTATTGGGAAATTGTAACCTAAATGTAAGAAAGAGAAACAGTAGTTTCTAATTTCCAAGTGCATTATGTCCCACGGGGGAGAATAGGTAATATTAGGTGGATCACAGGCAGAGGTTAACCTTATTTCCTGCAAGGGAAAGACCTGGAACTTTTAAATTTGCAAGGGTTCTATTTAAACCTTAAGCCTTCGCTGGCTAACTGTATGAACCTGTTTTATCATTGGTAATAATGGAGCTGATAAATTGCCTTTACAGGATTGTTATGACAAGGCCCTTGTTTTCAATGCTGTATTCCTGATGCCTAGAACAGTATCTGGCATATGGTAGGTTCTCGATAAATATTTGTTGAGTGAATTAAATGAAGTAACAATTCCGATACTTTCTAGCTCAACATCTGTTTCAGGGAAGAGGCCTTATCTTCTTTCTGGGAAGATGAATCGACGATAAAGACAGAGAATGTGTACTGGGTACTACTCTACGTGTTCATGCATATTAAATCTGTGCCCTTAGGAAAGACATTTAACTTCTGCCTCAGTTTACACATCTGTAAAGTGGAAATAATAACAGTTCTGACCTCACAGCTTTGTTGTGATCATGAAATCAGTTAATCGTCTATAATTCTTAGAACAATTCCTTGTACACAGTAAGCCCTCAATGTGCTTTAACTGTGATCAGTTGTGAAATCTCAAATACTCCATGTTTTACTAATGCGCTCTTCCTCTGAGTTCAAGAAATAAAGGTTTTACGAGTTCTGTGATGAGATCGATATAGGCACTAGGAGCGCTTATCAGAGCCCACACAATTTAAGCTGGGCCTTCACTGAATTTTCTTGGGCAGAGGGAAGGGGGAAGGGCATTCCTGGAGGGAAAAGATACGTAGCTAGGGATGCAGTTAGAGTTATCCTCTAAAGTTATGCTTAAATTCCAGCTTCAACACTTACTAGTTTCCCCACCTGTAAATCAGGATAATGCCTGCCCAGGGTAATTGCTATTCAACTGTGATATGAAATAACGAACATAAAATTTTTAACATAGTGCCACGCACACCATAAGCATCCAATATAAGGTAGCTATCATCATCATAGAAGAAATAGATGGGCAGAAACTGACGTTTATGAGACAGTGAGAAAAGTAGCTGATTCTATCCAAGAAATCAGCGAGCCCTGGTTCCTCAGAATATATCATTAACGTAGTGATTTTTGTTTTTTTGTTTTTTTTTTTCACCGTTTATTTATTTTTGGGACAGAGAGAGACAGAGCATGAGCGGGGGAGGGGCAGAGAGAGAGGGAGACACAGAATCGGAAACAGGCTCCAGGCTCCGAGCCATCAGCCCAGAGCCTGACGCGGGGCTCGAACTCACGGACCGCGAGATCGTGACCTGGCTGAAGTCGGACGCTTAACCGACTGCGCCACCCAGGCGCCCCTAACGTAGTGATTTTTGACCTACGTAAAACCTTATTATAGCACAAACCTGGTTTAAGTGGAGCCTCAAGTTTTAACGGTTTGGATTTGGGGCATGGGGATTGGGAAGTGATTTTGAGCATACCACTTAGGGTAAATGTTATACTTAAATTGGTTAAAGTCACTGAGAAACTGAAATTACTGGAAAGTAAACTAAATAGTAAGTTTAGTGGAGAGGTGTTTTGTCCTTTCCGCACACCCTTTCCCGCAGACTTCTTTGAAGTCACCTTGTGCTGCTGGGGCAGGCAGCAAGGAGTAACACGAGCCAGATCACTTTCCAGCCACTCCTTCACAGGCTTGATATAAACTTCTGGCTCCCAAAATAATTTTCCTGACCTCAGTGCTCTCTTGGACGCTTGGTGTTCCCTACTTGATCCTCTCATGCTAGCCTACCCCAGAGAGCTTACATTCAAAAGCATGAGCTTAGGTCTGTCTGACTTTTTCTTTCACGTCTACGGCAGGAATTGATACTTTAATGATTTGTAAAAGTTTGTCTGTGAAGGTTACATGCACAAGTAGCACGGAAGGGCATTTTCTCTTTGGGGCTATATGCGATCAAGGGTGGAGCTTGCTGGCTTCATCTACAAGCTGCACAAGCCCTAGGTGGTAAATCAAAGGACTCAGCTTCTACAATCTACATTTGGAAGCGTTGTAAATAGACACTCTTCTTTATTTATTTATTTATTTATTTATTTTTATTTTTATTTTTTTTTCTTAAAACTAAGTGTAATTTTTCCTTTCCTGGCTAATATCTGAAGTGGTATAAACAGTTGTTATTTCTTTTTTTTTCAATATACATGAAATTTATTCTCAAATTTGTTGGTTTCCATACAACACCCAGTGCTCATCCCAAAAGGTGCCCTCCTCAATACCCATCACCCACCCTCCCCTCCCTCCCACCCCCCATCAACCCTCAGTTTGTTCTCAATTTTTAAGAGTCTCTTATGCTTTGGCTCTCTTCCACTCTAACCTCTTTTTTTTTTTTCTTCCCCTCCCCCATGGGTTTCTGTTAAGTTTCTCAGGATCCACATAAGAGTGAAACCATATGGTATCTGTCTTTCTCTGTATGGCTTATTTCACTTAGCATCACACTCTCCAGTTCCATCCATGTTGCTACAAAGGGCCATATTTCATTCTTTCTCATTGCCACGTAGTACTCCATTGTGTGTATAAACTACAATTTTTTTATCCATTCATCAGTTGATGGACATTTAGGCTCTTTCCATAATTTGGCTATTGTTGAGAGTGCTGCTATAAACATTGGGGTACAAGTGCCCCTACGCATCAGTACTCCTGTATCCCTTGGGTAAATTCCTAGCAGTGCTATTACTGGGTCATAGGGTAGGTCTATTTTTAATTTTTTGAGGAAACTCCACACTTTTCCAGTGCAAGAGGGTTCCCGTTTCTCCACATCCTCTCCAGCATCTATAGTCTCCTGATTTGTTCATTTTGGCCACTCTGACTGGCGTGAGGTGATATCTGACTGTGGTTTTGATTTGTATTTCCCTGATGAGGAGCGACGTTGAGCATCTTTTCATGTGCCTGTTGGCCATCCGGATGTCTTCTTTGGAGAAGTGTCTATTCATGTTTTCTGCCCATTTCTTCACTGGGTTATTTGTTTTTCGGGTGTGGAGTTTGGTGAGCTCTTTATAGATTTTGGATACTAGCCCTTTGTCCAATGTCATTTGCAAATATCTTTTCCCATTCCGTTGGTTGCCTTTTAGTTTTGTTGGTTGTTTCCTTTGCTGTGCAGAAGCTTTTTATCTTCATAAGGTCCCAGTAGTTCATTTTTGCTTTTAATTCCCTTGCCTTTGGGGATGTGTCAAGTAAGAAATTGCTACGGCTGAGGTCAGAGAGGTCTTTTCCTGCTTTCTCCTCTAGGGTTTTGATGGTTTCCTGTCTCACATTCAGGTCCTTTATCCATTTTGAGTTTATTTTTGTGAATGGTGTGAGAAAGTGGTCTAGTTTCAACCTTCTGCATGTTGCTGTCCAGTTCTCCCAGCACCATTTGTTAAAGAGACTGTCTTTTTTCCATTGGATATTCTTTCCTGCTTTGTCAAAGATGAGTTGGCCATACGTTTGTGGGTCTAGTTCTGTTTCTATTCTATTCCATTGGTCTATGTGTCTGTTTTTGTGCCATGGACACTCTTCTTTATATATGACACAGAAAATATCAGACTAAAACCCTTCAGTAATTCTTCCAACCTGGATTTATTACCCTGCACTTCACCTGTCCAGGACTGAAGCCTTACTGATCATGGCACCTCACACCACACTCTTCTCTGCACTCTGGGAATTCTGTTGCTGCAGTTGATTTGAAACTTAACACACAGCGGCTTGTATCACCCAGTGTGTTTATTCTGTCTTCCCAACTGGAAAGCACAATCCAAGGTAGAGGCCAGGTCTTTAACTCCTCTGTGTCCCTCCTCACCACCTAACACAATACACTGCAGAGAAGGCTCTCAAAATAATATTTTACCCCATATATGACAGTCCTCCTCCCGGTTCTGAAATAGCTTGGCTAATAATATTTGTATGACTGAATCATTATTTTCTTTGCTCTAAAAATAGAACACATGGCATTCCTGGGATGTTAGCTTGGAGTCAGTAACTCTAAGTGTTTAAACCTTGTGTTTCTGAGGCTTCACTAGATGATATTGTCAGAGAGTGTAGCAATGAGCAAGTCCCGGTTATAGAGATTCAGCCTGGTACTCATTCTGGACTCTGTGTTCAGCGTCTAGAGAGCACAAGGCCTCAGACAGTTCTATTTATTAATTGGATTTGGCAAAAATTCCTTGTAAAAATATACAAGCAACTTATTAAAAATAACATTCAAAGAAGAAAGCTAAAAATAATATGCAACGGAAGAGCAAATTGCTTCGCTCACATGCAAACTTAGAAAAATAATTCGGGGCGCCTGGGTGGGTCAGTCGGTTGGGCATCTGACTTCAGCTCAGGTCATGATCTTGTGGTCCATGAGTTCGAGCCCCGTGTCGGGCTCTGTGCTGACAGCTCAGAGCCTGGACCCTGCTTCAGATTCTGTGTCTCCCTCTCTCTGACCCTCCCCCACTCACACTCTGTTTCACTCTCTCTCTCAAAAATAAACATTAAAAAAAAAAGAAAAAAAAAAGAAAAAGAATTCTATCAAAATTTCTTCAGGTATTTATTGGAAACACGTGTTTAAAAAAGATGAATCAGATGTGGGCTGTTAGCTCAACTCCTCAGAGACTGAGTTTTTTCTTCTTTGTAAACATCTTTGTATAGTTTTTAATGATGAAGAGTATAAATGGTGGGAAGATGAAGCAGGATTTCTTAGTGGTGAATCTTCCGAAATGTTAAGCAAGTTGTACATTCATGTTCTTTTTCTGGAGACAATCTAAAGTTTTATCTGGATTCTCAAAGAGGGCTATAGATCAGAAGAGATCTGAAAACATGGGTGTTCTTCCTACTCACGACTCTGAGTTTAACAGGCGGGCTGAAGACACTTCCAAATTACCTTTATTCCAAGTACGTGTGAAGTTTCAATGCATTTCTCACCAATTTCAAAGTAAGTTTTGAAAAACCTTTACCTTTAACAGACTCAAAATTAAAGAGGAAATCCACAGGTGGTAGTTGTTCAAAGGCTAAATGTATGTAATGATCCCATGGGCCTATGGAGCTTGACAAGGATTTCTGGAGTTGCTCTTGAGAGCTTTGAACATCTGGAGTCCTCATAAGAGTGGGACTGCTAGATCATTAAAAAGTGTTAGCTTTTTAGTTGGCCTGATTAAAAAGATAGTGTCATCTCCCCCAGGTGCCACAAAAATGACTAGAAGTACTTAACAGATTCCAACACAGTGTAACCGTTCTCTGGGCAGTTAATTAGGAACTGTGCCTTTCCTAGACTCAAAGAATGTTTCAAACTGCTCAGCACAACGTGTCTATTACACACATTCCTGAAAGTAAAAAAAAAAAAGAAAAAAAAAAAAAGAGAGAGACAGAGCGTGAACGGGGGAGGGGCAGAGACAGAGGGAGACACAGAATCGGAAACAGGCTCCAGGCTCTGAGCCATCAGCCCAGAGCCTGACGCGGGGCTCGAACTCACGGACCGCGAGATCGTGACCTGGCTGAAGTCGGACGCTTAACTGACTGCGCCACCCAGGTGCCCCCAAAAATTGCCTGAACTTATAGGAAAGGTTCTTACAGAAAATAAAAATCAAAAGAACCATTTTCCAACCAGGGGTGTTGTGAGAAATACAGCGAGTTTTTAAGAAGTCTGGTTTCTTGTTAATTAAATACATTGGAGGTGGAGCAGAGTGAGAAAAATAGGTTGTTGTTTTTCTAATGTTTATTTTTGACAGAGAGAGAGAGACAGAGCATGAGCGAGGGAGGGGCAGAGAGAGAGGGAGACACAGAATCCGGAGCAGACTCCAGGCTCCGAGCTGTCAGCACAGAGACTGATGTGGGGCTCAAACTCACAAACCATGAGATCATGACCTGAGCTGAAGTCAGATGCTCAACTGACTGAGCCACCCAGGCGCCCCAGAAAAATAGGTTTTTAGTGGAGGTGATTTTAAAGACTCCTGCTCCTGCCAGTGTGCTCATCATAAAGCAGAGAATGACACTCCAGCTAAGAAGAGCAGTCACTTCAGTGACAACAGAATTTGGAGAGGACAGCAAAGAGTTCTTTAAAAAATATATTTTTCTATCTTTTATGCTGAGGATCGCTGAAGAATATGATTAAAATACCAAAGAAAATACTCAAAATAAAAAATTAGAGGAAAGAACCTTGCCTGTTGGGCTTTACCTGTGCTAAAACATACTTTTACTCTTCCTCTTTGACCCCTAAGCCCCAGTCTAAACATATCTTGTTACTACATTAGATACAAAAAAATGGGGAAGGGGAGAGACTCATTTATTAGAGAATCATTTTTTCTTAAATAAAAATTTATTTTGCCTTTTGTCATATTTTTTCCTCCTTACACGTTGTCAGATCCTCCTTTTGAGGCTCAAACTTTAAAATACATACCTTTTAGGTGGATTGTTTCTTTCTTAATAGCATTGAAGATGTGTTATTCTAAGTAAGATGTTAATTCCCAGTGAAGACATTTGAGTGCATTGGCCTAACCTAACTCAAGCTGCCCCATGAAAAATCACACCTCAAAGCAGAGAATTAGGAGAACCCTGGTTATTATTCTACCTGTGCTTCCTTAGTACACACTACAGTCATACATATTTATAGAGAAGTGGCAGAAAGGGAATCAAGAATGTTGTAGGAAAGTGTTGAAATCTATTTTGTTTTTGTAAAAATGTATGTCTTATAGTGTGACCTTACCTATTTGTTCCGTGTGTCTATTCTTTCCTTCTAGGTTGTAATTTACATTATTATTAGCCTTAAGGAAATGGTTTTACTCTTTCACCCTCTCTTGAGATGTCCAGGGCTCATCTGCCCTTCTCTTGGACCATTAACAGTGGGTTGCTCACATGAGGAAGTAGGTAAGATCTGCCAAGATTTGGAGGCTAGGACTGGCATCCTTTCTGCAAGGTGATTACCAAGCAAAGTACTGGCTGCTGCTGTCAGAGGAAGATTTCCCTGAGCAGGTGTGAGGAGGGAGGATGGCTGGCCTCACCTCAGCTCATCCTGGTGCTCACACCAGTGGGGTCTGGGCCATCTGCAGAGCCAACTGAGCTCCCATAGTTCTTGACCTTCAAATAATGTCCCTCTCAGTGACCTTGGCTTTCATCTTCCTTATTGTTGTATGGCTACATTGATGGCTCTGCTCTCAGGCCTTTATCTCTTTTCTCTCCATGGCAGCAGGGACTCTTGTTCATCTTGAGAGGAGACTTCCACTTCCTTCAAACTCCATATTCTCGCTAACATTTTGAGTATGTTCCAAGTCCCATTACTCTGCTAGGGCCCGGGCTTTGGAAGACAAAGATGGGAAGACTTCTTTTCCTTCTATATTTTTTCCTATCGCTTACCCAGCCCTAAAGTTGTTGTTGTTGTTGTTGTTGTTGTTGTTTTAAGTTTATTCATTTTGAGAAAGAGAGAGAGAGAGAGAGAATGTGTGTGTGTGTGTGTGTGCGCGCGCGCGCGCACACGCGCGTGCATGGAGGAGGGACAGAGAGAAAGGGAGAAAGAATCCCAAGCAGGCTCCCCACTGTCAGTGCAGAGCCAATGCTGGGCTCAAACTCACCAACCCTGAGATCATGACCTGAGCTGAAATCAAGAGTCAGATGCTCAACCAACTGAGCCACCCAGGTGACTCAAAATAAACTTAAAAAAAAAAAAAAAAACAACCTTAAGTTTATTTATTTTGAGAGAGAGAGAGCAGGGGAGGAGCAGAGATAGAGGAAGAAAGAGAATCCTAAGCAGGCACCATGCTATCAGCACAGTGCCTGAAGCAGGGCTTGAATTCATGAATCGTGAGATCATGACCCGCAGCCGAAACTGAGTCGGACGCTTAACCAACTGAGCCACCCAGGTGCCCCAAACTATTTTTTAAAAATAAGCTTTACTTGGGGCACCTGGGTGGCTCAGTCAGTTAAGTGTCCGACTTCAGCTCAGATCACGATCTCGCGGTCTGTGAGTTCGAGCCCGGCGTCGGGCTCTGGGCTGATGGCTCAGAGCCTGGAGCCTGCTTCTGATTCTGTCTCCCTCTCTCTCTGCCCCTCCCCCGTTCATGCTCTGTCTCTCTCTGTCCCAAAAATAAATAAACGTTAAAAAAAAATTAAAAAAAAATAAGCTTTACTTGCCCACAAGTCGCCATTTCCGTTCAGTAGCAAAAACCCAACAAACTTAATCTTTTCACGTGCATATAACTGTCTTTTGGTTTAAGACTTAATTACTTTGGGCACTTGGGTGGCGCAGTCCTTTGAGCGTGTCTGGTTTTGGCTCAGGTCATAATCTCATGGTCCCCACATCGGGCTTGCTGATGTCAGCCTGCAGCACAGAGCCCGCTTCAGATCCTCTGTCCCCCTCTCTCCGCTCCTCCCGAGCTTGTGCTTTCCTAACAAATAAATAAATATTAAAAGGAAAAAAAAGACTTAATTTTTCCTTAGAATTTATTCAGACATGGAAAGATTTAAACTCTTCCCCAGAATGACCTCTCAGTACAGGTGCAGGAAGTTGTTATGAATAGCAAAGTTATTACAAAAGGGTAAATTAGTCAATATATGGGGGGGCGGGGTTCCCTTTAGGAAAAATAAAGTTAGATCCTACCCACAAAATAAATTTAAATATGAAGACAAAAATTTAAATATGAAAAAGAAAATACAGAGGACTATTTCCTGGTCTCCAGGTAGGAATAAGAAAAATAATTAGTATAAAGAAATTAAGTGATTTGGGGGCTCAGTCAGTTAAGTGTCCCACTTCAGCTCAGGTCATGATCTCATGATTCGTGAGTTCAAGCCCCACATCAGGTTCTGTGCTGACAGGTCAGAACCTGAAGCCTCCTTCGAATTGTGTCTCCCTCCCTCTGCCCCTCTCCTGCTCACACTGTCTCTCTCTGTCTCTCAAAAATGAATAAATGTTAAAAAAAAATAAAAAATAAATTAATTAAATGATCTTTATTAATAAATGATAATGGAATGATCTGATTTGAAAAACATACTGGAATTAATAAGAAACTTTGGTAATGTTACTAGATACAAAACAGTCAAAAACCACTCACTTTTTCTATACTAGTAGTCATCTGAAAATTAAAAGGAAAATATTGCATTTGCAGTAGCAACTAAACTATAAAATACGTAGGAATAAATTAAGAAAATAAAGGATATATATGGTAATCTGAAGTAAACATAATAGTAATTATGTAAATTGGCAGATAGAGATTTGTATTGCATATACTTTCCTGTACTTTAAAAATTTAAGATTAGAGTATGCGTGCATGCGTGCATTATACATGAGGTTTTTTTTCCAAGTTTACTGTTGGCTGACTTTACAATAATTGGAAGAAATTAAGGGAGGCGCCTTGGGTAAGTCTGAGTCTTGTTATTATTTCGTTTCTTTTGTCTCCTTTTTTGGTAACTGTTTGGTTTAATTCAATTTGGTAATTAACTGTTCATTACAATAACAATATGAAATTCTCTTAGATATTTACTTTAGAGCGGGGCAGTTATCTCTGCAAGAGTTAAGAGATAGATTCTGGATCTTTTGGGGGAATGGTTCCTCAACTGGGCAGATAGTGACAGGAAAGTGGCTCTTATCTCTATGCTGGGTTACCTATTTTGCAACATAGAAAATAAGGCGTGGTATCAGCCAATAACACAGGCAGTGACTTTGCATTAACAAAGAGTTCAGTGGCACACAAAGAGGAAGTTAGGAGAAAACAAAACAAAAACCCCATCTTAATTACGAATTCAGGAAACAAGACTATCTGTAACTTTGCATTTAGTCCTCCAACTGAGCAAATATTTAATATATCAATAGCTTGTTTGTATTTAATAGGTACTGTTGGGGAGATAGATATAAAGGGATTATACAACAGCCCCACCTTAAAAAAAATCATCTTGCTGGATTTGATGAATAAGAAAAAAATAAGTAGAAGTGAGTGAAGTGGGGCCCCTACCCTTTCAATTGTTTCGCCTGATACACCGTCTATGAGTTCTCTGACCTAGGAAGTTGATTTCTTTGAATTTAAATTGGGCTAATGCATGAAGATGAACGTGTAATCGATGGTACATTAAACCAGCAAGTCTGGTTTTTCACCAATTCAATACTATGCTATAGATCCTGTTTCACTTGGCAAAAAGATTTCTAGCCTGGCAGAGATGGGAAGATGTTCAGCAAGGAGAATCAGAGGAATAGGAGATTCAGTTCCAGAATTTGCAAGTCAAATTTAGGAAATATCCAGTTCAGGCAAGCAAATTTTCATATACACGAAAGTAAAAGAAGTTAAAAAAAAGTTTGGGCCTTGACATTTCACTCAATATAACACGTGCATTTAACCAATTCTCTATTGAAAACATTTGGGGTGCCTGGGTGGTTCAGTCTTTTAGAGTCCAACTCTTGATTCCAGCTCAAGTCATGATTCCGGGGTCGTGGGATAGAGCCCCAGGGTAGGCTCTGTGCCGAGTGGAGCCTGCTTAAGGTTCTCTCTCTCCCTCTGCCCCTCTCCCCTGCTTATGTGTGCTCTCTCTTTCTCTCAAACAAACATTCATACAGTTTTCAGTCTATTTTTTTGTTTTAAGTTACTACAGGATCTGAAGGCCTTTTTGTAACCCATTTGATAGTAAAAACCGACCTACCATGAACTTATTCGACAATAAAAACTATGAAGCTATTAAGTTACTTATTACCTTTACATATCTGACTTCACATGAATGCATTTCACTACAAAATTATTAATGTTTGATTATGGGATGTTGCCCTAGAATCTCCTGGGGATATTATATAACATGAAGTATATGCATATATTATCTTTTGCAAATCTGATAAATTCTGAATTCTGAAACATATGTGTCCCCAGGGTTTTGGATAAAGAATTATGGACTTGTATACACTGCAACAAATGTCCTCAATGTTTTTATTTGGTTAGGATAAATTTATTCCATGTACAGCATATTTTTTTTTTAAATTTTTTTTTCAACATTTATTTATTTTTGGGACAGAGAGAGACAGAGCATGAACAGGGGAGGGGCAGAGAGAGAGGGAGACAAGAATCGGAAACAGGCTCCAGGCTCCGAGCCATCAGCCCAGAGCCCGACGTGGGGCTCGAACTCACGGACCGCGAGATCGTGACCTGGCTGAAGTCGGACGCTTAACCGACTGCGCCACCCAGGCGCCCCTGTACAGCATATTTTTAAGTCAGATTTTCTGGGTTTGAATTCTAGTTCTGTTACTTATTAGCTATAGCTATACTTAAATTTTCTCAGCAGTAAAATGGGGATGATAACTGTTGGGAGTTATTCTGAGTATTAAGTAACACAGCAAAACACTTAGAACAATCTGGTAATTAGTAAACACTTAACACATACCAACTCTAATAACTAAATGTGCCAATTTATACTTCCAACACCAGTGCACCCGTTTCTCTATGCTCTTGCCTACATTTGGTATTGTCATTTTTAATTTTTTTTTTTCAACGTTTTATTTTATTTTTGGGACAGAGAGAGACAGAGCATGAACGGGGGAGGGACAGAGAGAGAGGGAGACACAGAATCGGAAACAGGCTCCAGGCTCTGAGACATCAGACCAGAGCCTGACGCGGGGCTCGAACTCACGGACCGCGAGATCGTGACCTGGCTGAAGTCGGACGCTTAACCGACCCTAACGTTTATTTATTTTTAAGACAGAGAGAGACAGAGCATGAATGGGGGAGGGACAGAGAGAGAGGGAGACACAGAATCGGAAGCAGGCTCCAGGCTCTGAGACATCAGACCAGAGCCTGACGCGGGGCTCGAACTCACGGACCGCGAGATCGTGACCTGGCTGAAGTCGGACGCTTAACCGACTGCGCCACCCAGGCGCCCCGGTATTGTCATTTTTATAATCTTGTCTAATGTGATGGCCCCTCCCCCCAAAGACGTCCCACTGTTTGCTTGCATTTCTTTGAGTGATGTTAACAATATTTTCATACTTTATTAGTATTTTTACACTCAACTATTCTTGAGCGTGATACCTTTTAAAATATTTTTCCTATTAAGATATTATTAAACATTTACATTTACCTTTACTTTCCTAGTATTTATAAGTTTCTTTTCTTTCTCCACATTCCTTTTCTTTCTTTCTTCCTTTCCTCCCTCTTTCTTCATTTTTTTCTTTCTTTCCTTCCTCCATTTCTTTTAGAGTTTTTTTAATCCTTTTGGGATTCATTTAGATGTAGGACTTTTTAAAAAAAATCCTGTGTCTTTAGCCAAGTTGCCCTAATATCAGTTACTGAATAATCCATCAATTTCACCAATGATTAAAAGCCATCTTTGGGGGTGCCTGGGTGGCTCAGTCAGGTAAGCATCCGACTTTGGCTCAGGTCATGATATCATGGTTCATGATTTCCAGCCCCACGTTGGGCTCTGTGCTGACAGCTCAGAGCCTGGAGCCTGCTTCAGATTCTGTGTCTCTCTCTCTCTCTCTCTACCCTATTCCATTCACACTCTGCCTCTCTCCCTCTCTCAAAAATAAACATTAAAAAAAATTTAAGCCACTTTTATCATATTATTTTTCTTTTTCTAGACATCATATATTATTCTTTTGATTGACCGATTAATTCTGTTGCCCATACCATATTGTTTAAAATTCTGCTATAGGTCAAATACTCCCTATTTTTATTTTCCAAAATTTTCTTAGATATCAATACATACTTATTCTTTTGGAAAAATCTGAATTATTTTGCAAAATTTTCAACAAACCTGCATTGGGATTTTGATTGGGATTAACTTAGAAGAAACAAACATATGTATTTCAATTTTGGGTCTGTCCATTTATTGAAGGCCATGAAAAATGTCCTCATTTCTTCTTAAAGTTTTATAAACTTTAAGGAACTTGCTAATAGCTATAGGTTCTGTAATATACATACCCTTTTAGTTTATAGCAAGTTGGAAACTGATACAGCAAGTCCATATTAATTAACATGTGAATGCCTTTATTGGTACTAGGTAATAGCTATGGACTGAAATGTTTGTCACCCTCAAAATTCATACACTGAAGCCCTAACCCCCAGTGTGATGGTACTTGGAGATGGGGTTTGGGGGAGGTAATTAGGGTTAGATGAGATCACGAAGATGGGTGCCTCATGATGGAATCAGTGCTCTTGTAAGAAGAGACAAAAGAGATCTCATCCCCCGCCCCCATGCTGGCACAAAGAGGTCATGTGAGCATATGGTGAGCAATTGACTGCCTACAATATTTTGCTGAAATGCTTTGCATAAGGAGCAATTCAGGAAAACTTGAAAGTTTCTAAGTTACCTTATTCCCTCATTCAAAGTGAAAATGTTTCAGTTCTACAGATAAATTGCGTATTCCTAGAAATGTTGAATTCCCTATTTTATTGCATCGAAGAATGTCAATGGGAAAATTGTCATTGGTATTTAGTGACCACAAGGCTAATATCTGAGCATATCTGGAAGTAGTAGCACAGAGGTGCCTTTCTAGTCATACCTTATAGTTAGGGAACACTTTAGAGTTTGCTAAGTGTATTCATCTGCATAATTTTCTTTCATCCTCGATAAATTCAAATGAAGTGTCAGTCTCATTTTATGGGTGGTACAAACTGCTATTTGGAGAAATGAAATGTCTTTTGCAAGGTAGCATTGAACTGGACTAGATTTAATTTATTCCATTGAAGAATTTTTTTTTCTGAGAACTTAGTGATGTACATTATGGTCCCCCAACCTAGGCCTGTCTTTCCTCCAATGGTAGGAATTCCTCCCAGCTACTGGTAGCTTCTTGGCTGACTTATGCCATGCTGTACTTGGCTAGGTAGCTCTAGGTGACCCCAAAGATCCAGCCCACCACCGGACTCTGAACCTGTTGGCAGATGTGTGTGCTGCCTCCCCTAAGGGACAAACCTCTCTCTGCCAGTCTCTATGGAGTCCCTACTGAGCCAATGATTGAAAAAGGACCTCCCTTCACATTGGAGGTGTTTGCTTAAGAAGCTCTCCTTCAATTCTCCCTCCCCTATTCCCCACCCCCCTGCCAATTATTCTGCTTTGTATACAGTAAATGGGAGGTTTTACACTTGATCTTAGGTCCAGATAAGAAGCCAGGCAGGAAACATAAAACCCATAGGCCTTGGTTTACTCATTGTCCTACTTTATCCTGAACCAAACCTTTCACTAGTGAAATGAAACAGTGTCCTAAATTCAACATAAGATTTGTTGCTTGATGAAGCAGACAAAAGGGAAAAACATTGTTGTAACAGTAAAAATTTATATAGCAAGAACAATAAAAACACTATATTTAACTGAAAAGCAGGTGAATTGCTAAATGAAGTTATTTTCTGAAAAGACAAGTGACATTTAGTCCCAACTTTGTGCTGATTATGTATGGAGAAAATAAATCAGGAGTGAGGTATGCAGGGATTGTCCTGGGAAAAGTAAATTAAAAAAATTTTTGTTCTGGGGGCACTTGCGTGGTTCAGTCAGTTAAGCGTTTGACTCTTTAGTTCAGCTCAGGTCAGGATCTCACAGTTTGTGAATTTCAGCCCTTAGTCGGACTCTGTGCTGACAGTGCAGAGCCTGCTTGGGATTTTGTCTCTCCCCCTCTCTCTGCCCCTCTCCTGATCGTCTGCACTCTTTCTCTCTCCAAATAAATAAACATTTTAAAAAATTGTTCTGAAAATAGTTTAAACGTATACAGCTTGTAAACTACACAGAAGAGTATACAACATTAACAACTTAAAGTTTATCTTTAAATTTAAATATGCAGGCATCTTTTTCTAATTCTCTATAGGAGCCTTATCTTCCTTTATCACCTTTAGATTTATTATGCCCCAGAAATAAAAAAAAGGAATGTCATATAGGAGAAAAAACAGTAGGTACTTTCAGCATTTGGACATTAAAGTTGTTTCAAGTATTTTTGTTTGAACTCCCCTAGAGCCTCTGTGTTAGAGTGGTACAGGATTACCCACTCACAAGGTCCCAGTGTTTCATTATCTCGGTGTTCTCAGGAGAGATCTCGGGAACAGAACTAACAGCATAGATCCAGCATATTCTCTGAAATATTTCACCCTCGGGTCCCTAAACTCAAGGGAAAAAAACAACAGAATTTTCTTTTACAGAATAGAGAAAAGAAGCAGAGGGGTGTATAGTTAGAGGAACACAGGTCTAGGTGATAGGGAACTACTGCATTTTGGGTTTGGTTCTGAGATTTTAACCAAATTATCTTTTCAGGTTTCAATGTCCTCACCTTACCAAAAATGGAGGTAATAATTCTTATGTCACAGAATATCTGGAATGGTTAAATAAGAACATTTGATAGTAAGATGGTATGAATGAAGTGGAGAAAGAGAGAGAAAAGAATTACTGAAGGCTGGATATATGCCAGGTACTCTAATTACAGCCAGGGCTCTTAAGAGAGATTAAGGTCCATGATTTAGGTACACAATTCCAATCACGCTAAAATTTTAAATCAAATCATTAATTAAAATGTTTTCAATTAAGCTTAAGTAATCTATATTTCACTCTATGAGAAATTTCCTTCAGCTTAATATATTTTTAAGGCTTACTATTACTAAATCTCAAAAGCAGAGTAAATCAACAGTGGAAAATAAAAATACTTTCTATAAATATTTCCTTCCAAATGTGTCTTATGTTGGCAGACTAATAATTCATAATAAAAATAATCTGTATAACATTTTACACTTTTCCAAAATATTTTTCAAAGGGTACCCTAACTTATATGTAATACATTAAATAAGCATGACTTTTAAAATGTAACAACAGAAAAGTCTGACACATGGCATTTTTCTAGTTTTAAAGACGATTTTATGGATGGAGAGTAAATAATTTCATACAGTATTTTCAAATATTCTATAGACAAAACTTCCTCAAACAGAAATTTAATACAATTTGAAAGAAAAAAAGATTAAATATATCAAAATATGCTGAAAACACTCAGTTTTTCCTGAAAATAAAATTCAGTAAAATCAAGAAATAATTAAATATTATAGATTAAAAGTTTCAGCTGTTAAAATTAGAAACATAAGAACCACATAAGATATTTTCTGTTTTAGTAACTGCATATATATCTTCATATATACTTTTCAAGAGTAATCTTATTAAAATATATCATAAGAATTTAACAAATGTTTCAGTAATGTATTTTTCTATTAAATGTACACACATACATATAAATATTTAGGAAGAAACTATATCATCTTCTGGTTATAGATGACAGAAAGAATCTGATAAGGTCATAGTCTTTCATTTGACCTTATATAGAAATAACTGGAAAGTAGCGAGACATATATTTTTAATCATTTTGGTATATAATTGGGTCAGGTTTTATTTTCAGTGCTTATTCATAATTTCCTGTTAGCAAGATAAGCTAGTTACAAGAAAAATAAAGTAATTTAAAATTAATACTTGATATGAGGCTAGAATATATGTCTTTATAAAAATAAATATCTAAGTAATAGATATTTTATTTCTTAGACGAGGTAGATAAATTAAAATATTCTAGAACATGATCTGTGCTTTAAAAAAAAAAGAGAAAAATAGCAATCACCAATTCAACCTGTATGAATCAAATAGCTGGAGAGTTTTCTATTTTTGACATATGTACCATATATTTCAAGTACAAGGCCTCTGTAATACAGTTTCTACTCCCCAAAACCTTGGTAAGTTGAAATTCATATTTTTCATTTATTTACTCTTTATTTAATCTACCTAGGGCAACTTTGCTATTCAGGTCAAAGACATGTGCAATTAACCTAAAGATTGCTAGTTTTTAAATTTTTTGTGTTTAAGTGGTAGTTTCCCTTTATATACCTTATCCAGTAAAATACATTAGGAAAAGATGTTATACCACAAATAATTATTTAGATGATGAGTTAATAAAAATTTCAAGGTCTGCTAAAGAATTATGAAGCTCCTCATTCATATCTTGACTTCTAAGAAAACTTTTAAGAGTATCTAAAGCAGTTATGGCCTCATTTTTTGATGGTAAAGGGAGCTCAGTTCCTAGAGATCCACCATCATCCTCTTCATCAGAAGTATAAAGCCCAGTTTCATCTGATTTACTCTCTTCGGTCCATACAGAATCACCTTTTGGTGCCGCTTCGCAGGTCTCCAAATCATCATCGAGGGCAGCATACTCTTCTAGAGATAAACCTTCAGGAAATTCCACACCTGCTGCCTGAGCATGGGCAACCAAATCAAGACCAGTGTCTGTCTCTGCATTTGTCTTGTCACTTTCTCCCTTTTGAGATTTGAATCCTGCCTCTTCATAGCTCTTAACAATAGTCTCGGGGGTTACAGCCCTCCAGCAAAGGTGCAAAGTATCAACTGCGTCTAGTAGGGAAAATGTAAATTCTTTGCTGCCTTCAACAGAACTTAAAAATTTTTTGATAAGACAATGTCGATATTTGATTTTAAGGCTTTTAATAACACCTTGTTTCATAGCTATAAATTTGGAAGATACACATGACGGAAAGAATGCTAACTCAATGGACTTTAGGTTCTTTACCTCTGGATGTGAAGGAAAAGAATCAACAAAGATCACCACTCTTCGTTGCTGGGCTTGAAATTTCTCATCGAGCTTCCGCATCCATTGTTCAAATACATCTGACGTCATCCATGCCATCCTGTTAGCTTCATAACACACAGGCAATGATTTTATACCTTTGAAACAATGTGGATTTCTGTGTTTTCCAATGATGAGCAAAGGAAGTTTCTCTGAGCCATCCATGTTTGTCCCAACCACTAGAGTTATTCTGTCTTTGCATAACTTTCCAATCGAGCAGGTTTCTCCTTTAAATGCAAATGTATTTGTAGGTAACATTCGATAAAGCAGCCCGGTCTCTTTTATATTAAAAACATTTTTAGGATGATAATCATTTAAATAATAAGGAAGTACATTTTGGTGCCAGACAGTTGAAGGGTCTACTGAAACACCTGTAGCTTCCACAGGTTGAGCTCTGAATACTAAACCGTACCTGGATTTAAAGCGATCCAGCCAACCGTTACTGCACTTAAAATCATTATGTCCCAGTTTCTGTGCAAAATCATTAGCTTTTAGACGTAGCATTGGACCATTAACTGGTACATTTAGACACTGAGCAATTCGATACCACCTCATTAATGCCTCTTCCAGATCTGTGTAAAAAGCAGTTCTCAGTCTTTTTCTCTTTGGATCAAATCTCAGAGATTCAAAGGCTTCTAGAACTTTGTCTTTATTCTTCATAATAGAAGACAGTGAATTTTTCTTTATTCCATATTCAGCTGCAATTTCTGCCTTTTTCTTGCCACTTTCTACCGCGTTTATAATGTCGATCTTTTCTTCAATGGATAAACTTTTCTTTTTCTTCACTGTTACGGGCAGAGTCGAGGCATCCACAGAAGCTTCTGCCATCTCAACCGGTGCTTATGTAGAGATTTCTCGTCTTCCTGGTGTCTGTTTCTTTAAGTTTCTTTTCCAAAATGATACAAATTGCTGCTTTCTATCCCGCTTCATATATTAAAAGTTGGCAAGTGTCTATTAGTCTTAATTCTCAGGAAATTGAGATGTAAATATATTTTTTCAAAGGTTCTGAATAAGGAAAATGTTATATGCAACTAGAATATTTTAGAAGAGAAACTTCCTTCCCAGGACCTGTGCAGCTCAGTTTATAGTTTATTCAGAGTTCCAGAAGTCAAGCTAAAATAGAAATCTCATTATGTCAAACCTGTCCAGTCCTGCTGATATATTTTTGGAACTTCAATCCTTTAAGATGATCCATTTTATCCATGCACACTCAACCTCCTATTAATTCTCCACAGAAGGCCTCAGAGATAAGAAGGAATATATTCAGTAATTTTCATGCAAAATGTTACCCATTAATTTCCAAGTCTCTTCAGGGTAGAGAAGAAAGTGGTAGACTCCTTCTAGGACCTGATGGTATATCTTCTGCCTCTTGAAAATGTAAAAAAAAACACAACAACTTATTTTAGCAATTATGTGTCAATCGAATATCAAAAAGAATATTTATACTAATTAGTGATGCTTTTAATAATAAAGAAAAGAATGGGACCATGTTTCTGAAAATATAATAACCAAAGCTTCCAGGAGAAAGGCTTACCTCCTCAACGGCCTCGGTAAAAAGCCCTGTAGCTTTGCTCTATGCGTTTGAATTCTCACTTGCTTTTGAATGTTTTGTAATATATACTTTCAAAATAATTCAGACAAACTTAATCTGTTTTAAAAATGGGCACTTACCAAAATTAAAAAACTAAAAATTATGCTGGATAGCTCTTTGGTGGCTATTTTTCACATGAAGTCATAGCCTGCCCCCTCTGACTCCTCTAAAAGAAAAACATAGTCAGACAGTAGTCACAAGGTTCAACTTTTAATAGCACATGGGAGACAGTGTCTCCTTTATAGGAGTCTGGTAGAAAAGGCTTCACTAAAAATCAAAACAAGTGATTCGATTACAAATTTTAGAAATCCAAGTCTTATTTTATCTAAATGCTTACAAACCTAGTAACTTTTCCATCAACTTGACACACCAGCCAGACGTGCAGAGGCCAGAAATAGTTGACAAAATGCATAGGAATAAGCAAATTCTTACAAGGGTATAAAGCAGAAAAAGACCTAGACTAAGAGTAAGAAGGAGAGTGACCATGGGTCTTACTTAATGTCTCAGGACCTCCACTTCCTTATCTGTAAAATAGAGCTTATTATAGTGTAAGGATATGGGCTTTGGTGCCAGCCACACCTGAGTTGACAAGTGATTCTGCCATTTAGTACTTACGGAATCCTGGGTAGATTACTTAACCATTTGAAGCTTCAGCTTCCTTGTTTGTAAAATAGGTGTAACTACAGCCCCTACCAAACAGGCTCATTGCACATTCAATGAGATTCAACGAGAGAGAGTGAAGTGCTCAGCCCAGTATTTAGCACCTTGCAAAGTGTTCAGTGAATGCCTGGTCATAATCTCGTTATCATTATTTTCTCTCTAATGTCCCTTTGGCTGTGTCAATCTACACAATTCAAAGATTTTACAAAATCCTACTTGCAAACTGAAGCAAGAATCCCACCTTAAACATATACTGAAAGCAGAGATCTTCTTAAATCAAACAGTACTGTGAGAACAGTCACATGGACCAGATAAGCTTGCCCCTACCTTCCCAGGTAGCACCTACTATACCAGAATCTACAGGCTTCGGGCCTACTGCAGGCCAAGGTAACAAGCTAATTTGATGAGCAGGTGTTACTGCTGTGTGATATAGTGTGGGCACTCCATTCCTCTAGTTTTTCTCTTCTCCCAGGTTTCAAGATGTCATATGCATTTTTTGCACAAAATTTTTTGACAAAACTTTTTGTCAAAATTCCTCTGCCTTTGTTGTCTAAAAAAAGTAATTTTTATCATAGGAATTACAACCAGTAAAGGATTTTCGTTGTTGTTGTTGTAAAAAGACCTTAACGATAATTATGATAGCCCAGGGCTTTATTTTCCAAACACCTTTACTTCCTGTATTTCAAACAACTCAGGAGGAAGATAAAACTGAATTTCAAAGCTCATGTAGTTATAACGTGGTTGAGGGCACTAATATAAAATCTACCATTCTCTTCACTATATTACAGTGCCTTTGGATCACACACTTTGGATCTACCATTCTCTTCACTATATTACAGTGCCTTTGGATCACAAAGGTGTGGCCTCCTTTGATAATAGTTGTACACTCTGTGTCCCCAGCACCCAACCAAGACAGCATTTGCAATGCCTATCCAAAACCCAACAACAACAACAACAACAAAGCAACATCAAACCTCTACAGAAGAATAGGCCTTTATGAATTCTGTGAACACAAATAGCAACCATATCCCAACGTTGGGGTGGGCTGACCTTTCTAAGTAAATAAGCTTTGAGCATTCAACTAAAACAAACAAACAAAACAAATTTGCTCATATATGGGACCTCCCTATACATATTTCTGCAATTCCCTGTAAATCTACAATTACTTCAAAATAAACATTTTTAAATTTTTTTTTTAATTTTAAAAAATTTAGAGAGAGAGCATGCAAGTGGGAGTGAGGGGCGGGGGGGGGGGGGACCTGGGGGGGGGAGGGAGAGAATCTTAAGCAGGCTCCACGTTCAGTGTGGAGTCTGACATAGGGGTTCGATCCCGTGACCCTGAGCCAAAATCAAGAGTCAGATGCTCAACAGATTGAGCAAACCAGGTACCCCTCAAAATAAACATTTTTAAATATCTTGCTCTTATTAGGAAGATACCAACCTTTAGAAATTGAGGTAGCAAGAAACAATTTTTTAAGACAAAACCACACAGAACTACTCTCCAAGAGAAAAAGGGACTCTCCCAACTTCTCCCTTCCTTCTTTCTTCTGTTCTTTCCTTATTCTTCTTTTCTTCCTTCCTTCCTTTTTTCCTTCTGCCTTATTTCATTTGTTAGAAATAAACCCTCTCATCTCAAATAACAAGGATTAGAGAAAAAATAACTTGAATTTCCTCCTTCACTCCCTCTTAAATAAAGCAATATAATATACACAGAGATTAGTGATTATCTTGATCAAACTGAAAATAATGATGTTCATTTAGGAAGATCTTAGTTGTTTTCTGAGAGTTAACAGTATATATTTCCTTCTAAAACAAGAGTGAAACCTATAATTTTCCATGGTAATATACAATATATGTTTATACCCGAAACAACCACATTTCTGATGCTGAGCCAGACAAGCCAGACTTCTTTTCCCTAGAAAAGAACAAGGCACCAATACTGCTTAACCAATGAAGACAACATTTTCCATTCTCGCACAGTATAATGTCTGGGATATTTCTTGCAGGGAGTAATGGCGGTAGCTAATATTTCTCAGAAGTACCCATTCTCTCAATTATGCTCATGAATCATTCTACTCCATGAAAATATTACAGCAGAAAAATACCGTACACATTAGATACTATTTTCTCCGTGTCAATGGTAAAGCTACCTAAAGAAAAAGAATTGGCAAGTCACTAAAAAAGACTTACCAAGTGAACTCCAAGTAAAGGAAACAATAATCAATTCTACTGGTAATAAGAGAAATGTAAATCTTCTTTCAAACCAGGAGATGCCCTTTTTGTTTTTTGTTTTTGCCTACCAGAATGGCAGTATCTAGTGTTTGCCAGAATATAACATAGGTTGTGAGGCGGTATATAAACGGGTACAAAGCTTACAAAGGGCAAATTAGTAACATGATACAAAAATCTAAAAAATGTGCATCACTTTTATCCAGCAAGTCCATGCCTAGGATTTTATCCCCAGATAATAATTTGAGATGCAAAAATCATCTAGCTTACAAATGTATTCATTTCCTATTTCTGCATTAAGTAGCTTAAAACAATACCCTCTTACTATCTCACAGTCCTGCAGGTCAGAAGTCCAGGTGAGCTCAACTGGGTCCTCTGCTTAGGATCTCACAAGGCAGAATCAAGATGTTAGTCAAATGGACTTTTATCTGGAGGTTCTAGGGAAGAATCTGCTTGTAAGTTCATTCAGGTTATTTGCAGAATTCAACTTCTGTGGTTGTAGGACTGAGGTCCCTGAGTTTTTGATGGCTGTTAGCAGAGACTGCTCTCAGCTCCTGGAGGCCTCCTTCAGGTCCTCGACTGTGGCCCTTTTCATTTCAGCAACAGAGAACCTTTCTCCTGTCAAATCTCTCTCATGCTTCGAATCTCTCTGCCTTCTCTGGTGCAACCAGCAGGAGAAAACTCTCTGCTCTTAAAAGGCTCATGCAATCAGTTTAGGCCCATCCAGATTATCTCCCTGTTGATGAACTTAAAGTCAACTGGTTGCTTCTGCAAAATCCCTTGTACATGTAAGAAAACATTATAATGAGAATGATATCCTATCATGTTCAAATGAGAGGGAATTATACAAAGTGAGAATCACTGGAAATCATAGAATTTTACCATACAACAATATTCCTCCCACTGTTGTTTTAATTACAGACAAAATGGGAAAGAACCTAAATGTGTAGCAAAAAGGATTAGGTAAATAAATTAAGAAATATATATGCTAAAATACTACTGAGCCACTGAAGGAGAGTATTTAATGATTGGAAGAAAATTCCATAATATATTCAGTGAAAAAAGCAAAATACAAAACCGGATGCCAACAAAACCAACATACACTGAAAGTTACATGAGGACAGGGGCTCATGGCTATTCCTACCGTGTTTAGTACTCAGCAAACAGTAGGTTCTAAATCACAATTTGTTAAATAAATATAGAAAAATATATATTTATAGAAAAAAGACATTGACAAAAATGTTCAGTGTTAATTCTAGATAATGGAATTATGGATAACTTCAGTTTTTTTCTCTTTGTAGTTAAAACAATTTCTACTCTTATGTTCTAATCATACTACTATTCACAGGCTTCTTAAATGTTCCATTTATCAGTACCCTCCAACACAGGGTTTGTTTCCAGAGAATTACATTGTGCAATCATTAACACAACATGTCTCCATGAAAAGGGAGCTGATGATAGAGAGTGATAAAATTATTGTGACATTACCAGAATCCCCCTAGAAAAGATTTGAAGGTAGCACCTCTTACTTTCTCTTGAGAAAGTATTATTTGTAAACAATATAAAGTATTTAACATCTAAAGCAAAGAAAAAAAGTTGAATGCACATTTAATTCATTCAGAAAGGAATAATATTCTTTAACCTGTTGCCCTCTTTCCTTCTTGGTCAATAAATGAAATATAGACCGTCAGAGTTCCCCATAAGCCAAGTGAAAAAGTGGCACCTGATTTTGCAAAAGCTGAATAATAGCCAATAGCAGTACAAAGGTAAATGAGTAGATAATCCCCATATCATAAACATATATGGCAGACAACTATTACCTTTTTTCTTACCTCTCCAAACACAGATGTCAATTTAGAGAAAAGTAGTAATCTTCTATTCTTCCTAAAGAGAATGGGCAGGCAGAATTCCCCAAACTCTAGGGCAAAGAAAAAGAGAGAGAGAGAGAGAGAAAAAAAAAAAAGAGAGAAAAGAAAGAGAGAGAGAGAAAGGAAGGAAGGTAGGTCTCCATCTAAGCAGAGTTAGATTTAAAATAAGAACTTTCTGTTAGAATCAAAAATTTCCCCCAATCAAAAAATACCAGCTTCTGCTTTCTTTTTCCAAAATAAAGTTCATAGTATTTCACTGTGTTCCATCACCAGCTGAAGTAGCTTCCAGTGTTTTCTTTGAGCCAACCTACATTCTAATTTCCCTCGGAGCAGCAGAAGTCATGGGAAGATTAATCCTGTGTGTCGCCCTGTACTATGCATGAGGACTAATCATGCACAGTACCAGAAATGCACTGACCAAAGTACCTAACATGATTAACAGCACCTTCACTAAACAGAAATTAGGATGAGTTCCAAGTGGTTCCAAGTCCATCAGAATCTCTAGCAAAACCGCCAGCAGCTGCCAAGGAAACTATCCAGCTAAGGACAAATAATTAAAGCAAGTGTCCACCCTTCCAATGTAAGAAACACCTCTGATCCTAACAATTTAATAACTAGACGGATTCTAATGAAGTTAAGCATTCCTGAACTCAAGAGACACCTGGCATGAATCGTTAAAACACCAGCCAACTCAGTCACGTACAGGTCATTCAAGCACGACTGAGCTCAGCCATGCACCTCTTCCTAGTCACCCTTCCAGAACTCTAAGAATACTTGCACTTTGCTACTATGCTCCATTCTGTTCCTATACAAGAACGGCAGTAATTATTCTAGATTGGGATCCTTTTCTTACAATTGAAACGACGGTTAGGCGTCCGACTTCGGCCAGGTCACGATCTCGCGATCCGCGAGTTCGAGCCCCGCGTCGGGCTCTGGGCTGATGGCTCGGAGCCTGGAGCCTGTTTCCGATTCTGTGTCTCCCTCTCTCTCTGCCCCTCCCCGGTTCATGCTCTGTCTCTGTCCCAAAAATAAATAAACGTTGAAAAAAAAAATCTAAAAAAAAAAAACCAATTGAAAAGACTAACAGGATGGCTCTAAACAGAAAACGTCACAGTGGGCTATAGAACTGAAGATACAGTTTAAGTGAACTAGCATATATATTTGGTCTTCTCTTTTGTTAGGGACAGAGCCACTTAAGATAAGGGTCCTTTATACATAGATTTACATTTTGGGACTTGAGTACTGTTTTTGTCAGAGGAAGTCTCCTGGAGATCTCAGCTGATAAATATTGTTATTCACTTCTGACACATTTGCGTTGTCGTGGGTATTAACCATTTATGGCTATGGGGAAGATATTTGTACAGGGATATACGATTCACTATGCTGAAACTCCCTAGAATTTGTAAAGGCAGAATTCTGCCTTCGGGCACCTAGCCACTAAAAATGTATCATCAACTAATATGACAAATAAAGGAGGTAAGAAGTACGGTCTTTAGACCGTAAATGAATGGTAAATTCTACGGAATGCACTGTTACCCTTCGCATTTCTACAAGTGAAGTGGTAAAAATGAGCGAGCACCCAAGGCTGTCAAAGGAAATGCAATCCGGAGCCTTGAAGGGGGATGAATGTGGATGGATCAACTGTGTGTACTGAAGGCAAACGAGCTTCAGGTATGTCTAGCACCATTGCACAGTCATACATTCCCTCCATTCCGTTCCGGGGATGGGGAGAGTGTCCAAAGTACAGGTTGGGGTCTCAACTTAGTGAACTACAAAGGGCTCTGAGAAAAAGGATTGTTCGGCGGTTTCCGTAGAGAGGGCAGTGATCTGCTTAAGAAGAAATGGGACGGGCAAATAAAGCAGAAATCAGTCATACGGATAAAGAAAGAGGAGCAGGAAAGAAAAGTATCCGGGATCCACCGTTAGCGAGAGAGCAGTGCAGAAAGTGATCACAAAGACAGCAAGTGACAAGAACTCAGGGATGCCAGGCTTGGGGGTCTGGTCTTCCTGAAGTGGGTGGACGTGAGCGACGCAGCCGGAGTGGGGCGCTCCAGGCACTGGGGAAGCGATTGTGGGGCGCCCGCATCCCGTCTGTTCCCTTAACCCCGCATTCCCTCCACCCTCCCACCCGCCGCAGGACTGAAACAACCTTCTAAGTGCTCTCCAGCAGCTGAGAAAGAAGCTTTGGCTCTCCTGTGGTACGCGTGGCAGCGAGCTACGTCCACCTCCACCTTCCCGCCGCCGGCTCACCATCTGCAGGGGGAACGCCTAACGCGTGAGGCTGGGGTGTATAAGTAAGAAAGAAGGGATGCTGAGGGCTTCTGGAGACCTCCGACCACTCAAGACCAGGCCCGCGCGCGCCCTTCCGCAAGCTCCCAGCTCTGGCAGATGCATCGGGACCCGCGCGCACACCCCTCTGTGATCCGGCCGGAGCCAGAAAATTACCCGGGCAACCGCGCCGGCGGAGCCCCGGATGTGGTTGCTAGGGCCGCAACGGGAGGGGCGGGGCCAGCCTCCAGGAGTGGGGCGGAGGAGGCCTCAAGGGAAGCGCGCTGGCACCACCGAGATGTGGCTGGGCCGGGCCAGATTGAGGGAGAGAGAGGCCGTCCAGGGCCAAGGACAACGCTACTTCCGGTCTCCTCACTTCCGGCTCCGCTGCTCTCTGTGCTGGTGCTGCAGGCCGGGTTGAGAGGCAGCCGGTCTGTGTGTCCTCGGCGGTTGGTCAGTGTGAGGCGGTGACAGCTGCAGTTGCTCCCCGCCCCCGAGGATCCGAGGTGCGTGGGGGGAGGGGAAGAAGGAAAAGGCCTAGGTCGCGTTTCCGCTCACTTCTTGCCAGGTTTGAGGCTATTCCGGAGAGCAGCGGCAAAGATAATCCTCGACGTGAGAGCTGCCGGGTTCCCCGCAGACAGGTGAGGGCGGTGCTGGCTCGCCGGGAAAGAAGTGGGAGGGGGGTGGGGGTGGGAGGAGGAAGGCTGGTCCGAGGTAGTTGGCGGGGGTGGACACATTGCTTGTGGAGCTTGCCATTCCAGACTTTTCACTAGACACTTCTGCCCCTCGTCTGTGACATATCTGCCCAAGCATTCGGCATTTGGTTTCTGCCCCCGACCCCCGGTGTCCCGGAAACAGCGGGTGGAAAGGGAAGACTGGCCCTTGTAGGGCTGCGCCCTCTCATCTTTGCATGCATTGGGTGGGAAAAGGGGTGGCAGGATCCAGGTCTTTCTCGGCTCAGTCTCGAAGTGGGCCACCTTCAGGTTTGGTGTCCAGTCTTTATTTTTCTCCTCCGCTCACTGCATCCCCCACTTCCTCTCTCCCGCAGTGAGAGGAATGGAGATAGTTGGTAGTCCCTCCAAGAAGTTCACTGGGCAGTGGTGCAGGGAGGAGCCTTGCCTAAGAAATGTCCCAAGTCTGACTGCTTGTGAGGACGGCCAACGAATGCTGGAGTTTGGGAAGGAAGTCGTGCTGTCGTCTTCTCATCCGTTCCTTTTTGCCAAGTTACTGTTTACGTGTCTAGGAAGAGGAAAGAGGTTTTTGTTCTGTTTTGTTTCAAAGAACAGCTTCTAGACGCTTTCCCTTTTACTTTATTACTTCCTTTGTTTTGCTTTCATCTCCCTCTTGCACCCATTGATCTCAAAAAGTTTGTAGTTGATACTTCCTACAGATCCTTAAGCCACCCCCTGTTAGGATTTCTGTACCCTCCCTTTGTTTTCTCCTAGATTAAAGTACATGATTTCTCTTACTTGGTTCTTTTTTTGTTTTAAGGTTTATTTATTTACCTTAAGAGAGAGAGCGCGTGCTTGAGCATGAGTGGGGGAGGTGCAGAGAGGGAGGGAGAGTATCTCAAATAGGCTCCGTGCTCAGACCTGGACTCTGGGCTCTGTCCGACCAGGGCGAGATCATGAACTGGGTCACACCAAGAGTTGGATGCTTAAGTGACTGAGCACTCCATCTAACTCAGCTCTTATCTGATAAGGAAACATGGAATATTTACAGGACTTTTCATAAACTTGTGCTTTGACCTACAGGGGTGTGCTAACATTAGCCATTTAATTAACTTCATTGGCATGGAAATGTGCACCAGAATTGGTTTTGTTAAAACAGTCCTGTGTTGGGGCGCCTGGGTGGCGCAGTCGGTTAGGCGTCTGACTTCAGCCAGGTCACGATCTCGCAGTCCGTGAGTTTGAGCCCCGCGTCAGGCTCTGGGCTGATGGCTCAGAGCCTGGAGGCTGTTTCCGATTCTGTGTCTCCCCCTCTCTCTGCCCCTCCCCCGTTCATGCTCTGTCTCTCTCTGTCCCAAAAATAAATAAACGTTGAAAAAAAAAATTAAAAAAAAAAAAAACAGTCCTGTGTTAAGGCTGCAGGCCATTTCATTGCTGCTGTCTCAGAGTGACTACAATGGACTGTGTGTTAATACTGCTTTAACTCTACTTTTCTTGTTTGTCCCATGGTTTTTTGTTTTCCTTGCTCAACATGACCAACACCCTCTCCCAACCACCACATCTAATGCTCATTACCTGAGAAAATAGAAAATATTTCTGATTTTCTTTTTTGTATGAAAGTCTCTGCCTCAGTTACTTTCATTCCTTTTCAAATTGATAAATTAGTTTGCCTTACTCATGAGTTATGCGTGGGGTCCATGGTCTAGAAGTCTGTAACTTTCACGGGTCTTCCTCATCCCCACCTTTTAAAGTATGTGCAGTTTTGTTTGAATGCATTTTGGAGGGAGGTAGGGGGGATTGTCCATTTTAAAAAAACCAAATTCTTAAGAAGTGCATAACCTCCAGATAGGTTAAAAACTATTCCTTAGTGTCTTGTTTAAGTTAATGACAACTTTTTTTTGTGGAGCTTTTTATTTTTTCAAACTGTAAATAGCTTGTATTGGGAGAGTAGAATGCAGAGATTCTAGGCTTTAAACTGAAATCTCTTAACTACTTCAAAACATCTGCGTTTCTAAATTCCTTCCTAGACCTAGAGAAGGAAGTAAGACTGCCTACTTACTTAGTTCCTGATTTGTGGTTTTGAGGTTTCTTTTTAGGGATAGCTGTTTGTGGCCAATGCTGCGGAGATCCAATGGGTTTATAAGTTAATGTGTTTATTATTATTTAATACGTATTAAATATCACCATCCTACTTGGTACAGTTCAGAATTTAAAAATTACATTTTGGTTATCCTATGCTTTCATTTTCTTGTTTTTTACTTGAGGCATTATTTTAGACTTTGGCTTTGCCAGGAATGGCAAATAAGATGGTTTAGTAGTGTGGTTCATAACTTTTGGTATGTTGCTGCTTATCTAGTCATCCCCTTTCCCTCTAGTCTATATCAGGTATTTTAATGATTGTTCTTTCATGTAAAAAAGTTAGTATCCCTCCAAATGCAGTACGAGTTTAGAGTGTGTACTTGAACTTACCGATTTGGTTGCCAAGTGTTTATTGGTCGAGGGTTGAAGTTGTAAAATGTTTGACATTTGCAGAAACCTATACAGCTTGTCATAAGCTCATGCAGAGCAACTAGATTCTTCTCACAAAGTAAGAGAACTTCCTGCTGTCTAGCATCCTCACTTGGGGGAGAAGAAAACATAATTTCATAAAGAGAGGATTATGCTAAATTAGCTTCTTTCTAAAAAGGTAATGACAGAGTCAGAAGATAGGTTATATCTGACACCATACCAACAGTTAACATTTGTTTGCTTACTATGTGCCGGGCCCTATGCTAATTGCTTTATGTGATTATCTCATCTAATCCTCACAGCAACTTTTACAGGGTGGCTAAAATCCCCATTTTTATAGATGAAGAAACTGAAACTAAACAATTAACTGAGGCCAAAGGAATCTGCTCAAAATTACACTGATGGAGCCAGGATTGAACCTAGTAGTAGACTAGTCTAGTCTAGACTGCTTCTGCTGTGTTTCCGTTACATTGTTTTTGGCATGACTTCAGGATATCTCACCTGATTTCTCTATCAGCTGTTAAGAAAAGAATATGTTTTCCCTTAATAATCATCAGTAGATGAACACCTTGTTGAATGTCCTATCTAAAAGTATGACCAAAAGAAATGAACTTGGAGAAAGCTTATGGAGTGTTATTTGGTAGAGTTTTCCCATCAGGATGGATATAAATCTGTGTGTATATGGAGTGTATGTGCATTTATGACATGAAGAGTGGTAAATAAGAAAAAGGTTTTAAGTAATAAACTTGGCTTTGTGAGATTCTGGAGGTATAAATACATTTGAGAATGATCAATTTGGGATGGAGAAAGGAATAAACTCAGGATGAAGGAAAGAATAAATTCAACAGGGAATTTAAGATAATATGGCCATGTATGAAAAAACTAACAATGTATGTACACACTGGAAAGAGTAGTTCTACATAATGAAAGATGATGATTTAGGGACCATGACAGTCTAAAACTATGCAGCAGCATTAGTTCTAGGATGTATGAAAAAGACTATAAAACGAAAGAATCTGAAAATAATCTTGTCATCTTTGGCCTACTACCTTTAGGCAAACATGGAAGCCACTGAATTCTCAGAGTCTTGCAGATTCTCAGCTGTTTTCTACAAAAGTATATGTTTTCTTTTTCCTTTATTCCTTTTGTCTTTCACCTATCTCTGATTCTCTTCTCCATGACTTCTAAACCTTTGTCTTGCGGTGGTCATAGATAGGTGTTACTGGAAATTGCTCTAATCTTTTGTGAAAATATGGCAATATCTTTGCCATATTCTCATCTAAGAGTTTTTTATTTTGTTTCATTTTTGTATATCTCTGATAGCATTGGACTAAACAGCTCCTTGATCTTCTTTAGCCCTTTAGGGAACTGCGAGGCACTGTTTTTGAAGCAGGATCGTAAGAACAGTGGAACTTGTGATGAAGCCTAAGTCATACAGAGGAGAGAGTCAGTTAGCCAACTCCAGTTTCTGCTAGCATGCGATAGTATTTTAGAGCAAGGCTTCCAAATTGTTCTCCATCATGGCACACATAGAAAATGAATGTATTTGTAGGGCAGACTATATTCAGGCTCTCTCTGGTTCCCTGAAGGCTGAGGGGGCAGTCAGTATTTCAGCACATCTGTAATTCATTCTCGGCATACTCGTTGGAAAGCTTTGTCTGGGACAAGAGGAATATGTTACTCTTTGTTTAATACCTTCTGTTTATTTAGCCTCTAATAATTTACAAAGCACTTTGATATACTCAGTTTTCTATACTTTCATATACTCAGTTTTCATATACATAGTTTTATTTTAGCCATATCAAGTGGATATGATAATATTACCATGTTAGAAATGAAGAAATGGAGATTTTAGCTAAAGTGCTTTGTATAAGGTCAGACACCTAATAAGGGATGGATCAGGAGTTCAAATCCCAGGTGGAAAGAGTCCCTAGGGGTTAAATCAGTGGCATGTAGCCTCCAGGATGGCCAGCCCCCTATCTGTTTTGTTTGAGTGCTACTACCTTCAGGGCATGTAGAGCAGTCCTAAGTCCATAATAGTTGTCGTTTATTAAGTGCTACTTTGGCTAGGCATTATGCTTTATAGATACTGTATATTAAGTATTCTTATTTTCTATTAACAAATGAAGAAACAGGTACACAAACCAGCAGAAGTAAGTAGTCCAAGGTCACCGGCGCTGTAAAAGGAGAACCACAGACTCACAATCGCAGTTGCTCTACTCCAAAGCTTGTACTCTTTTCATGATAGTGACTAAATGATTTCATGACATTGTGGGGTACAGATTGGGTTCCAGTTAAAGTGTGTGACATTAGTGGCAAAGGGTGATGGTAATAAAGGGAGACAGGCGAGTGGACTGTGTTTATTTTTGGCAGGTTCAAGGTTGAGTTCTGGAGATAGTGGCTGTCTAAAAGGATTTCCGAGGTGTTTGGAGATGGGGGTGGGAGAGAAGAGTAATGTGATAAAACTCAGAGAATAACTTGGGCCATTGTGCTACAAGTACTTCTAGCAAAAGTGTTAAAAATACAGATCCTCTTCAGATACGAGTAAATGTTAATTGCAGATTATTTCTTAAAGATAGATGTACAGATTATTTTTATTTTGTTCTTTCTGTATTTCCTAATTTTTCTATGTGGCATATTAATTACTTTTAAAATTAAAAATATGTTTAATTATACAAGTAATATATATTCTTGAAACTAAAATTCGAATAATGTAGTGGGCAGATGGAATGAAAGTTTCTAGTGCTCTAATCCCTCTATCACCCACAACTACTCACAGTTAATTTGCAGGGTAGTTGTTGGGGATTAGATGAAATAGATGAAGAAGTTCTAAACCAGCTCTAATACTGTAGCCACTAGCCACGTGTGGGTATTTAAATTGGTTAAAATAAACTAGGATTAAAAATTCAGTTCCTCAGTCACACCAGTCATATTTCAGGTGCTCAGCGGCCACATGAAGCTAAGCGGCTACTTTATTGGACAGCACAGGTATAAAACATTCCCAACAATGTTCGCCAGCCATGCTAAAACCTTAAAATACCGCATGATTAGTGACATAATTACTGTACTATTGAACCAAGATTTTAAAAAACTCTCTATTTCCCGTGGTGCCTAGCAGTTTTCGTTTTAGCTGATGAAATATTATTGCCATGTTCTCTCTCAGCTTTTGTTTTAATTAAATCCAGATGGTCAAAGTCTAATGTTTTTCTTGGATATTTGGGGATTATAGTTAGCTGCTTTTCTAGGCTAAAGACGACAGCTTTTCTAAGGGTGTGTTTTCGTTCTCCTCTGTGCTCTAGGCCTGTATATCTTGCTTCCTTGTTGGCACCCTCTGTTGAATATATTAAAGTTCTCTCAAATACAATATGTTTACAACTAAATTGATTTCCCCCCTCACTCCCACACAAAACAAAACAAAACAAATGTTCATTTTTCTTTGCTCCTTATTTCAGTGAGTGACTCTATTATCTTTCCAGTTGTGCAAAACAGAAAATTAGGAGTGATCCTTAATAACTCCCTTTCCCAGTTACCGTCAACAAGTTTTATTACTCTTGCTTTTTGAATACCTCTTGAATCTGTTTACGTCTTTCCATTTCCACTGCTACCACTTTAGTTTTTACCATCATCTTGCCTGACATTTCTATAGTAGCCTCCATTCGTCTCTGCTCACTTCTATTTTGGCCCCTCTCTAATCCATTATCCATCTTGGAGGCATAGTGGCTTATTTTGAAACACGCATCTGATTGTCCCTTCTCTCTCCTCCCCAATCTTTCTATGACTTCCCATTGCTTCTAGGATAAAAATAAAACTCCTTAACAGTGCTTAACTCATCGTCGTCCTCCAGCCTCATCATTTACCATGTTCTGCTTAACTCTCCACTTCAACCATGCTGGCCACCTTTTAGTCCTTTGTACTTGTCTTGCTCCTTGCCATTACAAGGCTCCTTATTAGCTCCTAACTATCCTTCACACTTCAACAGAAGTTTTGTTTCCTTAGGGAATACTCTAACCACCCAGATCATACATTTACCACAGTTACAGTTTACATTTTGTGTGTGATTATATGCCTCCAAACTCCATGAAGATAGGGACCAAATCTTACATTCTTTTTTGGCTTGTTCTTAAATCCCTATCTTCTAGCTCAGTACCTCATGCCTAAATATTGCTTGAATTTCCAAGTATATAGTATTAAAGATTTCAGTTCATGAAGTTTTAGACTACAGGATTTTGAATATAACTATTTTTTTTAAATTTTTTTTTCAACGTTTTTTATTTATTTTTGGGACAGAGAGAGACAGAGCATGAACGTGGGAGGGGCAGAGAGAGAGGGAGACACAGAATCGGAAACAGGCTCCAGGCTCCGAGCCATCAGCCCAGAGCCTGACGCGGGGCTCGAACTCACGGACCGCGAGATCGTGACCTGGCTGAAGTCGGACGCTTTAAACCGACTGTGCCACCCAGGCGCCCCTATTTTTAATATAGTAGTTAAAATAGTAGTTAAATTGAGTTACACTGTTTCTTAAGTATATGAAAAATTTTAATAATATAAGTTTATATTAATTATTAAAAACTATAACATATAACACAGTATTCTTAGATTATTTTATAATAAGCTCTTATTTTAGAAAAATTTTAGATTTTTAGAATTATTGCAGATAGTGTAGAAATTCCTGTATACCCCATGCCCAGCTTCCCCTGTTATTAACATACTGCATTAGTGTGGTACATCTGTCACAATTCATAAACCAGTATTTATATGTACTAATGTTTGTTCAGATTGCTTCAGTTTTCTCCTAATGTCCATTTTCTGTTCCAGAATACCACATTACATTTAGTTGTCATGTGCCCTTTTGGTTTTGACCAGTTCTCAGACTCCTTGATTTTGATTATAAGTTGATAGTTTTGAGAGTTACTGGTCAAGTATTATGTAGACTGTCCCTCAATTGAGGTTTGTCTGGTGCTGTTCTTAGGATTAGACTGGATAATATGTTTTTGGGAGGAAGACCCACAGGAATAAAGTGACATTCTCATTATATAAAAAGTATGTTTATCAGTGGTTATCAGTGGTTGTTGTTGACTTAGTCCCCTGGCTTGAGATTGGGTTTATTAGATTTGTCCTCTGTAAAGTTACTCCTTCCCCAACCTTTGCATATTGTACTTCTTAGAAAAAAGTCACTATGTGAAGTACATGCTTAAGAAGTAGGGAGTTATATTCCACCTTCTTAACAGTGCAGTATGTACATAAATTTTTTGGAATTCTTTTGCAAGGGAAATTTGTCTCCTTGTCCTCATTTGTTATTTAGTCATTTATTTATATGAATATTGACTCGTGGATATTTATTTTATACTTTGAGTTATATAATCCAGTAGTACTTTATTTTGTTGCTTAGATTACTCCAGCTTTGGCTATTGGGAGCTCTTTCGGTTCGTTTTTATATTCCTTTGACATATCCCTATCGTTGTGAGGATTTTGTTGTTTGGTTTGTTGTTGGGATTTTTTTTTAGCACATCTTTACTTTCTGGCACTACAAGATGTTCAGGCTCATCTTGTATATTTCCTGCCCCAGGCCTAGACTCAGCTATTTCTCCAAGAAGTGCTGGTTCCCTTTACTGGAGAATGGTATTAGAAACCAATATCTGGGCACTATGTGTGCTCATTCTGGCTGCAGTTGCTTCTAAGAAATATACACCAACTCATGTAAATACGCGTATCTATAAATTTTTCTATATGTTACTATCTGTGTCTGTGTTTAAGCCGTATTCTTACTTTATTTATTCTGAAGCTTTTTTCCACTGAAAAAAATATTGAGGAGTTTACTTTATATAGTTTTGGGAATTTAGTTACAGAATTAAAGTAACTCCCCAGTTCTTTCGGTTCTTGGTTGGCCTCACTGCTAATATTCTGGAACGCAACTAGTTATCTATGAAGAATTCAGGAAGTACTTTAGTTTTGAGACTCTTATCATTTTACTTCTCATTAGTTTCTCTGAAACACAATCTAAATGGGGAAAATAAGACTTTCCCAGTTAATTTTATTACTTGGTTGAAAGTTAGTAATGATGGCGGAGATGGGAATAGTTGAATATTGATTTTTATTTATTATTATTTTTTAAGTTTGTTTGTTTGTTTTTAGTAATCTATACACCCAGCATGGGGCTCAGACTCATGACCCCAAGATCAAGAGTTGGATGCTTTTCCAGCTGAGCCAGCCAATCACCCCTGAATATTGATTTTTAAATTGTTTCCCATTATAACCTGTAATGGGGAATTAACTATATTTTGTCAAAGCTTTCTACTTTTGAATTGTCTAGACTGATGAGCAATGTAATCTTAACTTATCACCAAAAGGACTTGTAGGTGTATGGTAAAATAGCTTTTACAGATATGAGATAATTGTTGACATAAGGCAGCAGCATAATGTAAATGATTTGTTATTATATTTCCTTTTATTTAGTTATTATACTTATGAAAGGGAATGTAATTGTACTTTGAACATATTGTGTTGTAAACCATTTTTAGTTCAGTATCATTTGCATTAGATAGTAGGGGAAAGGATTTTTTCCTTATGTTAAGACTACTGTCATAAAAAAGAAAATTAAATTGTTTTGACTACAGCAGAAAGCTTCTGTATTTTAGATGTTATTTTTCAACTCTGAACACATGTAGTTACTTAATGTCACTATATGTTTTAACTAAGTTTTTTTATTGTAAGTTAGTTCAACTTTAAAATTAGTATTAAATTATGAAATTAAAACAAGTCTTTCCATTCTGTTTATTCATAAGCGAGAAAAACTAGACATATTCTAATAAATTCCATCAAGAATGAAAGAAATAGAATAACTTTCTTTAATATTTAGCCTGGTAACCAGTCTCTGGAATATCAGCAATACAATAGTCTAAAGAAACTAAGCAAATTTAAATTAAAGCAAGCCCAAGTTTTGCTACTTTTTGCTTTCAATTTGCTGTATTTACCTCCTTAGCATTGTCCTTATCTCACCAGGTAGAACTCCTTGGTCACATATATTAATAATTATTTATAGTATTTCTCCAACGTTTTTACTAAAGTACCTCTAGAAGGAAGTATCCCTCTTCAGATGTTTCTTTCTTCCCCCCCCCCCCCCCGATGTTTCTTTAGAGACACATATTTTTTTACAAAACTTCAAGAAATTTCTTGGAAGACTTATGTATATTGTTTTATTCAAGTGAATTTTGTTTTAGATCCCATAATATTATAGTACTTATTTTAATAAAAAGAATGTAAATTCTCATTCCAATATGATGTGCCATATTTATCCTGTTTACCTCTGCCCTGTTTCTATTTGCCTTCCTGTGCCTTGAGCACACCATTTCAGACTCTGTGTGGTATGTGAGTACCTTAATTTGAAAAATTCATGGTTTCTGTTTAACGATATCATCCCATACATACATCCTTTAGTGTTAGACTTCTAACTTCTAGTCTTTAACTCATTGGCAACACGGAGACTGTAAATGTAGTTTTTTCTTTTCTGGCATCCATAGAATCTTCTATTTCCTCTTCCAGTATCCTGGCAAATTTGGTACCTTCTGGCCTCTCTTTCTTGGGTCCTTAGGAAGAACCTAAACGCAATTAAGTATTATAGGGTATAGAATTCTCCCTCATTGAATTCTGGTTAAAGTTCTTATATAAATTCCCCTTGGATAAATCTAGTTTATTCAGTTTATAGAAATTAAAATATGATTTTAATAATAAAATAAAAAATAATCCCAGACAGTTGGATGAATTATAAACTTCGGGTGATATTATTTAAGCACTTTTTCTAGTGCTCATTAATAATTCACGCCAAAGGTCATTTGTTCTTAACACTCCTTAGTTAATGAGTACCTCTGGCTGATTTATAGAATCAGAGCCCCAGAGATGACCTGAAGCATTTTTGGCCTGCAGTCTAAATTTGCTTAAGAGGCTTGAGCATTAATGGTAGTTTTGAAAGAGTAGCTTATCATTCTATTTTGAAAACAGTTTTTAAAGATAACTGAATATGTGTAAAGATCAAAAACCATGTATCTTAAACAGTACAAACTAGAAGTCATTAACTTTTTAAATCTTTTTGTTCCCCATGTATATTAGTTATCAAACTTTATGAACAAACTTCTAAAAAATAAATGTGAAGTAGGTCAGAGCATTTAAAGAATGTCAATAAAACACAGATTATTTAGTACCTATCTCTGTAATTCTCAGAAATTTGATTTCCTGTTTCTCTCTATGTCCAGGGTTATTTGACCTTTTCTTCAGTTGGATGATAATGATATATTTTCCTAATTAATGCTACTGATTAATACAGAGAAACAGATGCTAACTTCTATTTCATAAGAAAGTAGAAGACAGCGAAAGTGAATTGCCTTAACTTTCTTCTGTTTTCTATTCCACTCTTTGCTATCTCCAGGGGTTCCTTCCTTTCCTTCCTCCTTTTCATTCTTCCCTCAGTGGAAGAGGTTTCCTACTTTTATCTAAGGGTAATTCCTCAACCTTTGTTCAGAATTTCTTTCTGTTTTTAAAAAACTAATTTTGATCTAATTTTAGACTTGCAAAAATAGTGCAGTTTCCTTAGATTCTTCACCCCACTTCCCTGAATGCTAACAGCTTACATAGCTATAGTTATCAAGAATAGGAAACTAACATTGGTATCATATTATTAACTAAACTACAGACCTTATTAGAATTTCACTAAATTATCAGTTGTCTTTTTTTCTGTTCCAGGATCCTATCTAGGAAACATGACACTTTTAAAGAGTATTGATCAGTTATTTTGTGGAGCATCCCTTAGTTTGCGTTAGTCCAGTATTTTCTCATGATAGGCCTGAGCTTATGCATTTTTGGCAAGAATATCACAGAAATGATGTGTCCTTCTCAGTGCAGTGTTTCAAGGGGATTATGATGTTATATCTTACTACTGGTAATTACTTGATCACTTGGTTAAGTTATATCTGTTGAGTTTCTTCACTACGAACCATTATTTCCTTTACTGTCTTTCCCTTTTCAGTTTGTAAGTACCTTGTGGGAGATACTTGGAAATTATGTAAACCCTGTTTCTCCTCTCTAACTTTTGCCTTCTAATTTTAGCATCTATCAGTGGATCTTGTCTGCAACATTTATTACTGTGGTATTTGCCAGATGGTGATTCTGTTTCCCTCTTTTCTATGTTTATTAATTGAGACTTTGTCATATGGAAGTATTGCATCTTTACCCCCATTTACTTATTTATTTGGCTATTTATATCAGTATGGACTCACTTGTCTTAATCTATGGGTCTAAATACAGTATTATCATAAGTTATTTTGTTGCTCAGTTTGTTCTAGCATTGGCCTTTAAGGGTTCCTTCAGGTTGGCTCCTGTATTCTTTCAACAGGTTCTCATCTTTTTTTTTTTTTTTAAACTTCTCCTTCCTTTCTGACACCAGAAAATGTTCCAGACTCATCTTGTATTTTCCCTGCTCCAGCCTTAGAATCAACCAATTCTTCTAAAAGTTACAGTTCCTTACTGAAGAATGGTATTTAGAGGGGCACCTGAGTGGCTCAGTCGGTTAAGCCTCCGATTTTGGCTGAGGTCATAATATCACAGTTCATGGGTTTGAGCCCCATGCTGGGCTCTCTGCAGACAGCTCAGAGCCTGGAGCCTGCTTTGGACTCTGTGTGTGTGTGTGTGTGTGTGTGTGTGTGTGTGTGTGTGTCTGTCTGTTCTTGTATTTCTTTTTGCTCTAATGAACAGAAACATGTATTTTCTTATATTCCCTTTGTTCTTACATGAAGGTAGTATACCTATAAGTATTTTTGGGCTTTGTGTTTTTTTCACTTAACAGTATGTCCTGGAAATCACTCCATATCATAGAGATCTTCCTCATTTTTTTAATAGTTGCATAGTACTCTATTCTTTGGCTGTGCCATGGTTTATTCAGTCACTTTCCTATGTATAGACATTTAGGCTGTTTCCAATATTTTACATTTATGAAGAATACTGCAATGTCTATGTATTTTTGTATTGCTGGAGGTATATTCCTAGGATGGATTCCTAGAAATGAGATTGCTGGGTATAGCAGTAAATGCATATGTGATGATGATCTTAGGCATCACTAAAGTTGCCTCCAGAATGGCTGTGCCAATTTGTATTCCCATTAGCACTGTATGAGAGTCCTGTTTTTCCGTACTTCCTCACGAACAGAAAGTTTTGTTATATTGAAAATTTTTTTGCCAGTCTGGTAGGTAAGAAATGGTTATCTCGGTGTTGTTTTAACTTGCATTTCTCTAATTATGAGTGAATTTGAACATTTTTATATTTTGGAGGGCCGTTTTAATGTCTTTCTGTGTGTGTGTGAATTTTCTGTTCATGTCTTTTTCCTGCTTTCAATCTGGTTTTTGAGTTTTTTCTTTTTGTTTTTAAGAGTTCTTTACAGTAGTCTCCCTTTATCTGTGGGGGATACATTCCAAAACTGCCAGTGGATGCCTGAAACTGGGGATTGTACTGAACCCTTTATATACTGTGTTTTTTCCTACACATACATACCTATGATAAAGTTTAATTTATAAACTAGGCACGTTAAGAGGTTAACAACAACAATAATAAAATAGAAGAGTTATAACACTATATGGTAATAAAAGTTTTGTGAATGTGGTCTTTTTCTTTCTCTCAAAATATATTATACTGTACTCACCCTTCTTCCTATGGTAATGTGAGATGATAAAATGGCCATGCGATGAGATGAAGTTGAAGTGAATGATGTAGACACTGTGATGCAGTGTGAAGCTGCTGTTAATTTTTTGACAACGTATCAAGAGGAGGATAATGTGCTAATCGACCATAGTTGACTGTAGGGAACTGAAACACAACAGACTAATATCCCTAATATGTACAGTAGTCTCCCTTTAGCTGCAATTTTACTTTCTCCGATTTCAGTTACCCAAGGTCGTGATTGGAAATCATGTTGAGAAAGTCTCCCTTAGTTCCCTTTTCCTTGAGTACTGAATTTTGAATGGATGTTGCATTTTGTCAAAAGATCTCTCAACATATGTGAAGAAAACTGTGTTTTTTCCCTTAGGTTTAGGAATACAGTATATAGTAATAGATTTCCTAATTGAGGTAGTTTTGTATTCCTGGGATAAATCCCAATTGTTCATGTTGTATTATTTTCTTAATGTGGTATTGGGTTCGGTTTACAAACTGAAATTGTAAAATTGTTCCCTCCAGTGTATTTCAAAAGTAAAAATTTGTTTCTTTGCCTTATAATACCTAACGTGGTACCTTGTAATTATTTATCTCTGTCTCCTTGATTAGATTCAGAGTACTTGCAGACCGTGAATTCGATTTTACTCTTCTTTCTCCTTAGTGCCTAGAAGAGTTCTTCGTGTATAGTTGGCATTCTATAAATGTTGTCGCATAACTTAGAAGCAGAAATAGCTCAAACTTTTTATTTAATGAAATCTGGGTATAGTGTTTCACTTCGAGAATGAATAGTCATGTCTGTGTTATCAATATGAAAGAGCACTGGCCAGGGAGGTAGAAGAGGTCTGAGTTCTAGTCTAAAACTTTGGTTTTATGTAGGCCATGAATAATATTTTTGCTTCAGATATCTTGTATATGAGTTTTTCATCTGTCACATCAAGTTGATGTTCTGGTCTTTTAAATTTTGTTTCATATCTAAAATGTTTTATGAAATTATTTTTTAATCATCGAGGTACATGTTTTCACATTCTGCATAAATACTTTTTCTCAAATTTTGTTGTTAGAATTGTTTACCTGTTATAATCAATAGATACTCATGTGATTGTAATTTTGCAGAGCACATTCTGACCGCAAATAAATTATGTTACAGAATATTTATAAGAATATCACTGAGATTGTACAGCTTTTTAAACTAAATTATTTAATGTGTGCTTAACACATTTTACTTTTAGGTATGTCTGACTGCAACAATGATACTACAACTCATGGTGCATCTAAACCAGGCACAGAAGAAGTCAAGTCTAATTCCGAGGTGATTGGATGGTATTTCTATAGATTTTTGAAATCAGCCCATCTCAGTCAGTTTTACACTGTCCAGATTGACTCAGTTGGTCTAAACATGGGCCTTTCTGAATAAACTCTTTTACACACATAGACACAGACACAGTAAGGAGTGGGAAGAGAGAGATTCCTTCATAATGGGAAATAATTATTTGCCTTTGGCATCTAAAATTCTAGAGTATATTTGTTACATAAAGATGAATGTAAAAGTTGGGGTCAAACTATAGTTGTTTATTTTTTATTTTTTTAATTTTTTTAGAGTGAGCACATGAGTGGGAGAGGGGCGGAGGGGGAGAGAGAGAGAGTTCACGCTCAGCACGGAGCCTGACACGGGGTTTCAAACCCACGACCCTGGGATCATGACTTAAGCTGAAATTGGGAGTTGGATGCTCAACGAACTGAGCCACCCAAGCGCCCCAAACTATAGCTTTTACTATAAATATGAAATGAGATTTCTGTTGAAATAATACAGTAATAGGTTCATATTTGAGCTTGTCTACTCCTGTATACTCTCTTTAGTTAGGTACGCATTAGAATCCAAGTGTAGAGTTAAAAAAAACCAAAAACCTGAGTTCTGGACTTAACTTTTGACTCACTGAATGTGAATCTATAGTGATAAGACAACCGGCATGTGGGATTTTTTTGTTTTTGTTTCTTTTTGGAAGTTCTACAAATGATTCTAACCACTTTGATGGTTCAGTGAACCACTAGCTCATTAGATTAAGGAAAGAGATATGAAAAAGTTAGTTTTATATTGAATTCAAGTTATCAGATGTTTTTTGAATACCTAATACTAGTAAAACCTTCAGGTTTATAGTGTTTGATGATTTACAGAGTAGCACTTTTATATTGTCCCATTTTGAACGTTAGAACAATTTGGTATCATTCAGTTAGGTATTAGAACAAGTATTGTCGGGGCGCCTGGGTGGCGCAGTCGGTTAAGCGTCCGACTTCAGGCAGGTCACGATCTCGCGGTCCGGGAGTTCGAGCCCCGTGTCAGGCTCTGGGCTGATGGCTCAGAGCCTGGAGCCTGTTTCCAATTCTGTGTCTCCCTCTCTCTCTCTGCCCCTCCCCCGTTCATGCTCTGTCTCTCTCTGTCCCAAAAATAAATAAACGTTGAAAAAAAAAAATTAAAAAAAAAAAAAAAAAGAACTATTGTTTTCCCTATTTATTTGTTAAACATACTTAACTTTCAAAGAGATAGTGACTGACTCAGAGGAATTGGCAAGCCCGGAACACTTCATGGAGTCTGAACCAATTTGCCATCAGTATATGTGCACAATGCTAGATGTAGTATGTCTTCAACCAAGCCAAGATACTGTGAGTCTGTGTGAAAGCTTTAATGTAGGATTTAGAACTAGATACTTTACTTTTAGTCCAAAAGTCAAAGATGAGTTCTGGTTGGCAAAATATGTGTTATCTAGGGGAGGATTCAAGATTCTTTGTGATTTAAAATAGTTTGGCTATTTACTATTTGTGAAAGCAATGTTTTAATTGCGTTTAGTTCAGAGAAACTAGGAAATTATGTATACTGTATTTATCTTAACTCATGGATTTGATTTTTATGATCAGATCTCAGAATCTATACTGTTGAGAGATGATCAGAGGAGGTTTCATGCATGTGAACTACAGGAAGGATTGGCAGCCCAGCCAATAACAGGATTCATAAAAAATGAAAGTGTTGTGTTTGTGGTTTACCACTGTGAATTTCGTCTATGTGAATGTCACTCACATAGATGCTAAGCTAGAAATTTCTTGCCTAATAGAGAGTTAATCCTGGATGACAGTGATCTGAAGGAAACCACTGCCATGTAATTGTTCTGAAAATTTAGTATATATTAACATTAAAATCCATGTTAAGCATTCCCTGCATTTTTAGCCATACCCATTGTGCACTCTTCACAGGGAATGTTGTAATTTTTTTTAAAAAGATCAGGTGTGTGAGTATAGTCTGAATTTATGTCCAAATTTAATTTAAAAGTACTGAGTTTAGAGTTCACCAGTGTAGGATTTAGGGGTTTATTTGGGGTTTAAAATTCCCCTTTTAGGGGCGCCTGGGTGGCTCAGTCGGTTAAGCGGCAGGCTCCGCACTGTCAGTGGGATTATCTTCCTCCTCTCTCTCTGTCCCTCTCCACTTGCAAATTCCCTCTCTTTCTCAAAATAAATAAATATTTTTAATTCCTCCTTTATTAGTATAATACTGACTTGAACCTTTTTTTTTTCCAAAGTCCATGATGAAAACATTTTCAGGGGTCAGATTTGCTTACAAGAATTTTTCTTGTGGGGTGGCTCAGTTGTTAAAGCATCCAGATTTTGGCTCAGGTCATGATCTCATGGTTGTGAGATCCATGCTGAGCATGGAGCCTGCTTGGGATTCTCTCTCTCCCTCTTTCTCCACTCTGTTCGATCTTTCTCTCTCTTTCAAAATAAACATTTTTTTTAAAAGTTTTCTTTTAATATATTGCTATGTGTATTATGGCTGTGAACTTCTTAAATGTTCTATGTATCAGACTTTTCAGTAATTCAGACTAATCTTCAAGCTTAGCACATCACTGGTGGTCAGTTTGGTGAATGAATTAATTTTTACTCCACTGCTATAAATGATACATTAATACTTGTTTCTTAGGAATAGAATATGATGACATGGGTGATAGTTTTTATTTCTTCAAAGGCAAAACAAAAAAACAAGGGAAAAACTCCAGCTTTTTGAACTGAGCCAAAAGCATTGTCAACCCTGGACAAGAAGAGACATAAAGTTCATTTAGGTTCTGTAAGGTGAATCGCCTTGCTCAGGCTCGCTCACCGAGGAATCCAGGATGCTCATCAGTGATCATAAAAATGCTTTCTTCTTCTACATGTGATTTTTTTTTAAGTGACATTAGCTTTTTTCTTTTTTAGTTAAAAAAGGAGAAGAAAACATGGGGTTGGCTTGCTTTGTACCCTAGTCCAGTCTTGATTAGAGCAGATGAAAGTGGATTTCGTTCTTTGCGTTTTTAATATTTAAACTTTATACCTGGAAATGTGTTTAAACTGCTGCTTCTCTATCTGTAGGCACCATTCACTGAGAGTCTGGTGGTGCCAGATACCGTACGGCGTTTTACGTATTTATGATTTCATTTAATACCATAATAACCCTGTTTGCAGTTGAGGTTTTCTCCCTCATTTTACAGATTTAGGCAACAAAGACCTGAAAAGGCTTATACAGCTAATGAGGAACAGAGCTGTGATTTGAACTCAAGTTAATTAAAGTGAAAAATAGAAGTAAATTTAAGAAACTAAATAAGGGGAAAATTACTTAAAGGTAGAAGCAAGGATATTAGGAAAACAAGCAAATAAGATGTATTTTTAACAACAAAAAAGGAAAGAAAAGAAAAATAGTTCTGTTAGGTATTTATTAGTGTGTTCTAGGATTATTGCCAGAATTACTCTTTTTCTGTCTGCCCTTCAATATAGTAACACTAATACATATACCAGTTTCTAATACCCAGAAAACATACACAAATAATTGCATTTTTCTTTTACATAAGTAACTCGGAGGTCTAAAAAGGAAATAGAGATCCTGCATTCTAGGTACATGTTGATTAATAGAGGAAATTTAAAATAAATAAAATGTAGAATAATAATGCCTGTAGAGTGGTACAAATAAAGAATTTTGGCAGTTCAGAGGAGTATCAGCCAGGAATATCAACACAAGTGGCATTTTGAACTGAGTTTTAGTTTTATAGTGTGGGTAAAATTTGAGCATATGAGTGATGATGATCACTGCTTGAGCAAAGGCATAGAGAAAGGAGATTGAGAGACATGTATGTGGAAGTGTGAATAATTAAGTTTGATTTAATAGGGTAAACATAATTGGTGGAAAAAAGATGGTCCAGGTCATGGAAGGATCTTGAGTGTCAAGAGGACAGCTTTTATGTTGTAAACATAATGGGGAGGGAGACAGGCGTGTTAAACATACGCATAAATAATTTTATAATTTAATATAGTCTTTACTGCTATAAAGCAGGCTAAAGGGCTAATGAGTGATGAAAACTGAATTTGCATTAGTTGGTCAGGGAAGGCCTTTCTTAGATGATGTTTAAGCAGAAACCTGAATGAGGTGAAGGAGAATCGCGTGAAAATCTGGAAGTATGAACTTTCCAGAGAGAGGAAAGAAGGGCAAAAATAAGATTGATGTGTTTGAGGGACAGTGGTGAGGGCTTTGTGGCTGAAACTGAGTGTCAGTGGGGAAAGAGTGGGAGGAAATGTGGTTCAAGTGGTGGCTGGCAGCTGAGATTGGCTTGATGTAGAAAAGAGAATGACAGGAGATGAGAAAGTTGGGGGAAGGTTTGAAATGCAGTGTTCAGGTAGCACCTGGTTGAAAATATAAGACAAATTAGGTATTGATACTAATATATAAAAGCATTTTTTTTAAGGAAAACTTGCAACATATGAAGTAAAGGTTAAATAGTAAATGAATTCCCTTATATTCATCATCCAGATTCAGTAATTATCTGGATTTTACCACATTTGCTTTATCCATCCTTTTATCATAGGTTTGAGGGTCATATTCCCTCTAAAACCATGAAATCTCGGGGCGCCTGGGTGGCGCAGTTGGTTAAGCGTCCGACTTCAGCCAGGTCACAATCTCGCGGTCCGTGAGTTCGAGCCCCGCGTCGGGCTCTGGGCTGATGGCTCAGAGCCTGGAGCCTGTTTCCGATTCTGTGTCTCCCTCTCTCTCTGCCCCTCCCCCGTTCATGCTCTGTCTCTCTCTGTCCCAAAAATAAATAAACGTTGAAAAACCATGAAATCTCTGAGATAGAACAAAATAAAAAAGAAAAAGGTTACAAACATTAACATCTGGATTCCATTTCAACTGTCTTGATATTGGTCTGTTTAGAAAAGTGTAGTTAGCAAGGGGAGATGTGCTGGCAGGTATTAGTGTTGATGGACCTATTCCGGTATTCATCTTGTTGGAGCCGAGCTGAAACCAATGTGCTATAATTATGACATCTTTATATAAAATAGCATTTTCAGTTTTCAAAGCAATTTCATATTTGATTCTTATGGTACATAGGTGAGGTTAATAATCTCATTTTATGAGGAGGAAATTGAAACTTAGGAATATTTATAAACTTATAAAAAGGGGCAAAGCTGGTCCTTATGTCCACGTTTCCTGATATGTTGGGTAGTTCTCGTGAAACTTCATGCAGGAGATTTATTCACCTAATATTTTTGAACTATGTTAACACTTTATAATAAATACATTAATCATTTTTAAAAGAAGGTCATATTTTTACTAATACAGAAGGAAATTTCAAAGACTTTGAATTATGAGTTTAATATAATTGCTTTCTCTTTTTGTAGGCAAACAAAAATGTAAATAATTTCATCTAACACAGAAGGCATTTGTGCTTTTTGGTACTGGAACAAAGTATGGTCTCTCTTGACATGCATAATTACCCCAGTAAACACTGCGACCTTCATTGTCTGAAGCCATAACTAGAACAATTAGAGTTAAATATTTATGGCTACTTTTTCTTCTTTCACACTGTTTACTTTTTTCATTGCTCTTTTGTCTCAAATTGATTGAAATTAAGAAGTTAGTCTTTTAAATTAGAAGAAACTATAGCTACGTGATTGAACAACATGTCTACTAAATATATGCATCCAGTGATCTGAGCACTGAAAATATTTCACAGTACTTTTTAATGAATTTTCGAATAACTTTTTTTTTTTTTTAATTTTTTTTTCAACGTTTTTTATTTATTTTTGGGACAGAGAGAGACAGAGCATGAACGGGGGAGGGGCAGAGAGAGAGGGAGACACAGAATCGGAAACAGGCTCCAGGCTCTGAGCCATCAGCCCAGAGCCCGACGCGGGGCTCGAACTCACGGACCGCGAGATTGTGACCTGGCTGAAGTCGGACGCTTAACCGACTGCGCCACCCAGGCGCCCCACGAATAACTTTTTTAAATAATAGATTTAATAAAGAATTGGAAAAGCTTTACGCTTATTACTATATCACTTTATTTTTGCTTGTTCAGTGGTCAATTGGAATAAAAACCAATGTTAAATGTGTGTGTTTTAGAAGATACAGTGCCTTGTATAGTTCCAGAAGCTAAGGCTAAGACAAGTTCTTTTACATCTTTTTTAGAAAGTTTCTACCTTGTTTCTAAGCATTGTAGAAATTAGGCTTTACCATTAATAAGGTAATAAATTGATAACAACAATTTATTGTATTTCCAGTATGCCTTCTCTTTCCTTATTAAAAGGTAGATTTTCGGGGTGCCTGAGTGGCTCAGTCAGCTAAGCGTCATACTTCAGCACAGGTCATGATCTTGGAGTTCATGGGATCAAGCCCCGTGTCGGGCTCTGTGCTGACAGCTCAGAGCCTGGAGCCTGCTTCGGATTTTGTGTCTCCCTCTATCTCTGCCCCTCCCCCACTCATGCTGTTTATTTCTTTTAAAAATAATAAACATTAAAAAAAAAACTTAAGCTAGATTTTTAGTCTGGGTGAATTTTGGTTTATGTTGTATCTTTTATTTTCCATAGGGTTTTCACCTATAAATGTTGACTATCATTTGTAAGGCCTTTTTAAATGTTAGTGTCAAGGTATATTTTTAGAATTTGAAAAACATAAGTTGTACCAGAAAAAATTACATGAGGAGCTTTTTTTCTTTTAGTCTAGGTTTTCGGTAACCACAGAAGAGGTCATAGACTGAAAGTTGAATTGACAGGGAGAAGAGTTGTTGTGCATCCTGAGTGTGAAGATGAAGTTATTTGGTTGCCTAATTGGCCAAGTTGGAGATAGAGGAGAGAATGGTATGAGAAGCAGCTGGAGGAATAGGTAGGGGTCAGACAGTAAGCAGTTTTATGAGTCATGTTATAGCTCTTATGGTGTTGAAAACGTTTGCTGGAATGATGGACAGTGTTAAGTGGTTCAGCAAAGGAGGGCATGGGGGGAGTAATTCTCCCCCCAGTGCAGTTGGTCTCATGCTTTGGAATGGGTTATTTCTATGACATTAAAGTGAGTAAGTATTAAGACTAGTGTATGAAGCAGTTTATAGCATCAAGCTGTTTATAGAGTCTTTCATCCTTGACACTGTGACATATTTGGCTGGATGATTTTTTATTGTGGGGGATTATCCTGTGCATTGTAGGATGTCTAGCAACATCCCTGTCCTGTCCCTTCAGGATGCCAGTAGCACACTATCCTCACTATAAGAACCAGAAATGTCTCCAGACATTGCTAAATATTTGGGGAGGGGGTGTGCAATTCAGCCTGGTTGAGAACCATTGAGTTATCAGGATCATTGATAACACATACGTATTTTCTGGCAGTTGACGCCATTTGCAGTAACAGACTTGGTATCCTGAACCTCTTGATTCACAGATGTCCTAGCGTAATTCTGCATTTGCCCACAGTGAGGAGTAGGAAGTTCCGGGGTACAGCTGTCTCTAGGGCTCTGGTGTTAGCAAAAGACAGTGCTAATGATGTAATTGGAGGCTGATGCTTCATTCATTCTTCAGTTGTTGGAAATGAGGGTCAGGTAAAGACAGTGCTACTCTTTAGCTGTGCATGATGATACGGAAATAGAAGAAACAACAGTACAAGTTGTCAACATTAAGAAAGCAGTAGGTTTGACCCACATAAAAACCTGAATGCATATACATTGGTTGGCATGGCCCAATGATGTATTTCAGTCACCTTTGGAAAGGTAGTGTAATGTAGAGGTTGAAAATGAAGTTCTTAAAGCCAGATTTGAATCCCAGTTCATCACTTGCTAGCTGCATGTTACGAACCAAATTTCTTAATCTTTCTGTTTTCTTACCTGTAAAACAGGAATAATAATGGAACCTATATTAGAGAGTTGTGGGGTTGAATGAGATAATGCACATAGAACAATTAGAACTAAATCAGTTAATATAATAATATAACACACACAACACACATAATATAACAAAAACACAATAATGCCTGACACATGGTAAGTGCTCATTAAATGTTAGCTCTTAATATTCTTGTGGGCTCTGTACACAAGAGGATACGTTATTTAAATTCCTTAAGTTTCCTAGTCCTCAGTTTCCTCATCTGTAAAATTGGGAAAGTCTCCTCTACCTCCCAGGGCACCTGTGAAGGTTAAATGAAATAATTAATGTGAGGTGCTTAGCACAGTACCTGGCACATAGAAAGTAGTCAATAAAGATCAGGTTTTCAGTTACTATTGTTGTATTAGATTAGGGAGCCATGGCTATCAAACAAGTTTCATAGCATTGTAACATTCTGAAAACTTTCTAGACCATTTCATAGTTTTCACTTGATACTCAGAAACATTCACAAAGATATTCTAAGACCATTTTCCATTATTCACTTATGCAGGTCTGATGTCAGGGTCTTACGTTGCGAGCAATGAAACCAACTCCAACTCACTTAGATGGAAAAGACATTTACTAAGAGGACATGAGGTAGCTTACAGAATTGTCAGAAAGATTGACAAATCAGACTCCAGGCTTTGTGCCTAGGACTATGCCCAAAATCATGGTCCAGCACTGTTTTAGTGAGGGTACCAGTGCTCTGCCATTGCCTAGCAACAGACAGCAGCTTGCACTGCCAGTACCTCTAGCTATGGTGCCTGGATGCTGCCACGAGTGCTTTGGCCTCTGCTGACCCAGAGTTTGATCTTGCAAGTTACGGCTGCTCCAGAGTGAGTTCCTGTTGTCCCTCTTTCTTTTTATTACTGGTTTCTGATTCCAGGTCTGGGTCATTTGCCTTCGATTTGACAGAACCTAGGTTTATGGCAGTGCCAGCAGAGCTTGGGAAATAAATAATAACTTCTATGGCACTTCTTGTATGCCAGGCACTCTTCTAAGTACTTTATATTTATTTCATTTTATTCTCACAGCAGTGCTACAAAGTAGGTACTATTATCATTTTACAAATGAGGAAGGAGAACTTCAGAAATTTGCTTAAGGTTACATAGCTAGTATGTGGAGGAGCCAGGGATTGAACCCAAGTAATCTGGATCCAGATATTTGCTTGATTGTCTGGTATTTTGAGTTTTTATATAAGAAGACACAGGCTCTCCCTTTCACCAGCCTTATCACGTGGAGGCTTTCCCCAACATTGGAAGCAGGCTGTGGCTGGGCAGCCAAATGAATGAGATATATACAATACTTGACTAAAGTCTGATTTGGCAAACTGGTTATTGCCCCTATTGCTGATTTAAAAGATCTAGAAGGAGGGACACTAGATCTGAGAAACAGAGGGATTTTTTTTTTAATCTTCTGCCATTTATTAGATATTCTCTTAGAAAGCAAGTGCTTACGATGTTCAGACTGGCTTAAAACGGGACCATAAATCCGTAAATGACACTTAGGACTCGGGAGTGATTTTTATAGTGAGAGGGTATTGGTCTAATACATTTTTGTCATGGAGACATATTTTGGAAAATGACAAACTTATTTGCTATTAGGTTGTAGAGCTGTGAGTCAGTCCTTATAAGTGGGTACTATGATAAGGCCACAAACCTCCCCACCAGCTTGGGCTCTCTGGGTGGATTTGGGGCTAACAGGAGAAATGGATCCTCTACCATTAGGCATGATAGAATGGAATTTTACTCTTTCTTTGAAAAAGAAAATCAACAGTTTATTGAGATAAAATTTCTGTATAATAAAATGCACCCATTGTAAATATGCAGTCTGATGAGTCTGATGAGTTTTGATGAATGTATAAACTTGGGAAACCATAATTGTAATCAAGATACAGAATGTTTCCATCATCCTCAAGTTTCCATGTCCCTTTGAAGTCAGTCCTCCCCTCTCCTACCCTTCTCCCAAGGCAACAGCTGATCTGTCATTATAGATTAGTATGTTCTTAACTCCTATATAAATGGAATCATTTGGTATTTATTCTTTTGTGTCTGGCTTTTTTTGGCTCAGCATAATGTTTTGAGATTAATCAACAGTTACTGCATACATCAGGAATTCATTCCTTTTTATTGCTGAGGAATATACCATTATATGTATATACCACAATTTGTTTATCTGTAACCTGTTGATGGACATTTTTTTCTAGTTTGGGGCCCTTATGAATATGCTCATAAAAGTCTCTTCTGGATGTTTAATTTCTGTGGTGAATGATTAGAGTCATATGGTCAAGTGTGTTTTTACTTTTATACGAATTTGTTAAACATTTCTCCAAGTGAAGTACTTTTTTACATTCCCTCCAGCATTGTATACAGATTACAGCTACTCTACCAACACCTGTCAGTCTTCTTAAACTTCAGCCCATAATAGTAGGTATTTAGTAGTATCTTATTATAGTTTTATTGGTTTATTTGTTTTTTAGAGAGAGAGAAAGGGAGAGAGAGCGTGTATGCACGTGTGTATGTGAGAGCGAGTGGAGGAGGGGCAGAGAGAGAGAGAGAATCCCAAGCAGACTCCACACTAAGCGAGGAGCCTGATGCAGGGCTCTATCCCGTGACCCTGACCCTGGGGTCAAGACCTGAGCCAAAATCAAGAGTCGGACACCCAACCAACTAAGCCACCTAGTCGCCCCTTATTGTAGTTTTAAATTGCATTTCCTTGATGATTAGTGATGTTTCATATATTTTCTTTTGTGAAGTGCCTGTTAGAAGTTTGGCCATATTTTGAGCTATTGGTCTTCGTATTACTAAATTGTAAGACTCATTTATATATATATATATATATATATATTTTTTTTTTTTACATATTTTGAATACTAGGCATTTGTCAGATACATAAATTATGTCTGTTCTCATCCCGTCCGTGGCTTGCCTTTTCATTTTTTTAATGTTTTCTTTTGAAGACAAATTTTTTTTAACTTTATTTTTTATTTTTTAGAATTTACATACAAATTAGTTAATATATAGTGAAGCAATGATTTCAGTGGATTCCTTAATGCCCCTTACCCAGTTGGCCCATCCCCCCTCCCACAACCCCTCCAGTAACCCTCTGTTTGTTCTCCATATTTATGAGTCACTTTTGTTTTGTCCCCCTCCCCATTTTTATATTGTTTCCCTTCCCTTATGTTCATCTGTTTTGTCTCTTAAAGTCCTCATATGAGTGAAGTCATATGATTTTTGTCTTTCTCTGACTAATTTCACTTAGCATAATACCCTCCAGTTCCATCTACGTAGTTGCAAATGGCAAGATTTCATTCTTTTTGATTGCCGAGTAATACTCCGTTGTGTATATAGATAGATAGATAGATAGATAGATAGATAGATAGATAGATAGATAGATACACACACACACACCACATCTTCTTTATCCATTCATCCATCGAGGGACATTTGGGCTCTTTCCATACTTTGGCTATTGTTGATAAGTGCTGCTATAAACATGGGGGTGCATGTGTCCCTTCGAAACAGCACACCTGTATCCCTTGGATAAATGCCTAGTAGTGCAATTACTGGGTCATAGGGTAGTTCTATTTTTAGTTTTTTGAGAAACCTCCATACTGTTTTCCAGAGTGGCTGTACCAGCTTGCATTGCCACCAACAATGCAAAAGAGATCTTCTTTCTCCGCATCCTCGCCAACACGTGTTGTTGCCTGAGTTAATGTTAGCCATTCTGACAGGTGTAAGGTGGTATCTCATTGTGGTTTTGATTTGTATTTCCCTGATGATGAGTGATGTTGAGCATTTTTTTCATATGTCGGTTGCCCATCTAGATGTCTTCTTTGGAGAAGTGTCTATTCATGTCTTTTGCCCATTCCTTCACTGGATTATTTGTTTTTTGGGCGTTGAGTTGGATAAGTTCTTTGTAGAATTTGGATACTGAAGACAAATTTTTAATTTTGATGAAGTCCAGGTTATCAGTGTTTCTTTTTTATTTTTTATGGTTTTAGTGTCCTAAGAAATATTTGCCTACTCCAAGGTCATTAGATAGTAAAATAAGCCCGTTTCTGGCTCTTCATTTCCATTACAATGATTTTGATCTCTAGCATTTCTTTTTGGTTCTTTCCTACGACTTCTTTATCTGCTTACATTGCCCATCTGTTCATGCGTGCTACTTCATCCATTATAGCCCTTAGCATATTAATCATAGTTGTTTTAAATTTTTTTTTCAACGTTTATTTATTTTTGGGACAGAGAGAGACAGAGCATGAACGGGGGAGGGGCAGAGAGAGAGGGAGACACAGAATCGGAAACAGGCTCCAGGCTCTGAGCCATCAGCCCAGAGCCCGACGCGGGGCTCGAACTCCCGGACCGCGAGATAGTGACCTGGCTGAAGTCGGACACTTAACCGACTGCGCCACCCAGGCGCCCCAGTCATAGTTGTTTTAAATACCCAGTCTGATATTTCCAACATCCTTGCCATATCTGGTTGTGATGCTTGCTCTGTTTCTTCAAGTTGTGATTTTGCCTTTTGGTAGGCCTTAACAATTTTTTTCTTGATAACCAGACATGATGTAAAAGGAACTGCTATAAACAGGCCTTGAGCAATGTGGTGGTAGGATATGGGAGAAAGGAAGCATTATATAGTCTTATGATTAGGTCTCAGTTTTTTTAGTGAGCCTGTGCCTCCAGACGGTAAACTTCCTAAGTGTTTCTCAGTTTTTCTCTCCCCTGCCTGGGTGAGACATGATAGCTAGAGTGTGCTGGATTTGTTTATTTCTCTTCCTGAGGTCACTTAGGGGCTGATTATACCCAAGCAGGTTAGGTTCTGGTTTCCCCTGAGGGTAGGCCTTTTTAAGAAGAGCAGAGTGGTCTGATGTATTTCAAAATGGTTCATATCTCCTTTCTCTACCGAAAGGATGAGGGGATTTTTCTCCCATATTTACTGTGGTAACCTCGTCCAGCTTTTGGAGGTAAAACTCAGAATACTGTGGGGCCCTCCTTATGACAGAGTACCCCTGCAGTTTTAACTTTCAGAGTTTTCCACAGTGAGCTTCCAGTCATTTGTTGATTACAGTTCAGCTTTTCCTACCCCAGCACTGGTTCCCAAGATGATTTCTACTAGTGAGTTTTTGCTCTGCTAAGCCTTGACTCTCTGTATTCACCTATCTGTCTCTCCAGTTTTGGAGGCAGCACTTTGCCCTGTGTCTTTGCTGGTTTGCATCCCTCTCAGAAGCTTCCCTGGTGTAGTCTGGAATTCTCCCCCTGCCCCCCAAATACCTGGAGGGCAGGGAGAAACTGAAGAAAGAGGCAGGCCACTCCAGGTCAGTAGGTGTCAGTTTTAATAAGCTAAGGGAACTTAGGTACGAGACGCTTGTCTTGAGTGGCAACAAGATGAATGGATCCCTGTACCCACCTGCCAAATCTTAAGTTTATGCAGAGGCCTTAACTGGGTTCTGTCACATGTACACCGTGCAGCTGTTTTAAACACCACTTTACTGTCTCAAGGCTATGTCCTTGGAGGAGCCTCTGTAGCATAAAAGGCAAGTGGAACCCACATTCCAAGGACAGAGAAGAGGGTGAGGAGCCTCCAACAGCCTGGGTCCAGTTCATGGGTCAGCTGGCTGTCATCATGTCTGTTCAGTGACCTTCTCCAGCAGTCTTCCTCGCTCTTAAAAATCCAAGCAGAGTTGTTGATTTTTCAGTCTCTTCAGCTTTTTACCTGTTAGGATGGCGTGGTGATTTCCAAGCTCCTTACACGCAGAAATAGAAACTGGAAGTCCCACCTTCAAGGTCATGTCTTAGTACTCCTATCCCATCTCCGCCCACAAGGTGACCACTATTCTGCCTATAATCATCATAACTTACTGGTTATTTGAATTTATTTTTATTTGAATTTAATCCTGTAGTGTATACTCTTTAGGTCTGTCTTTATTTGTTCAACATTATGTCTGTGAGCTATTTTTCTGTTTTTTATAGTAGTAGTTCTATTTCATTGCTGTATAGTATTCCATTGTATGCCTATATTATTATCTGTTTTACTGTTGATGGGCAGCTTGTTGTTTCCAGGTTTTAGCTCTTCTGAATAAAGGTGCTATGAATATTCTTTCAGCTATTTTTTGATGGACATATGCACTTTTATTTCTTGGTTATATTTCCTGGGAGTGGAATTGCCGAGTCATAGGATAGGCATATGTTTAACTCTAACAGCACTGCCAAATAGTTTTCCAAAGTGATTTTACTGATTTTTACTTGCACCAACAATGCAGAAGAGTCTGGTTGCCCCACATACTTGCCAACACTTGATTTTGTCAGTCTTTCTAATTTTGGCCATTTTAACAGGTATACAATAGTGTCTGACTTGTAATTTTAATCTGCATGATAAGTAGAAATGAAGGATTTGTAGATCTATCCCATTACTAAAGTTTTTTTGCATATATGTTTGTTTAGAGTCTAGAGCATGATCAAATCAGTGAGGTTTTTTATGGCAGGTGATTTTTTTTTTTTTTTAAGTTTTATTTAAGTAATCTTGGCTCAAACTCACAACCCCAAGATCAAGAGTTGCATGATCCTCCAACTGAGCCAGCCAGGTGGCCTGGCCAGTACTTTTAAAAAATATGTTTAAAAGCTCACCAGGTGATTCTAACGTGTGCCATAAAAAAGTAAATAAATAAATAAAACTTATTGGCTATTCATATGGGACTTACTGGGACCCATCATTAAATCATTGATATATGGTGGTATTTCAATTGTTTTCTTTTTTTCTTTTAATCCAACATAGTTAACACACAGTGTTATGTTTGTGTACAATATAATGATTCAACAATCCATGTATCACCCAGAGCTCATCACAACAAGTACACTCCTTAATCCCCATCACCTATTTCACCCATCCCTCCACCTGTCTCCTTCTGGTAACCATCAGTTCTCTATAGTTGAGAGCCTGTTACTTGGTTTGTCTTTTTTTTTTTCTTTTGCTCGTTTGTTTTGTTTCTTACATTACACATTTGAGTGAAATCATGTAGTAGTTGCCTTTCTGTGACTGATTTATTTTGCTTAGGATCATACTTTCTAGATCTATTCATGTTGTTATAAATCTCAATTTCATTCTTTTTTTATTGCATCCATTGTATGTATATATACCACATCTTTATCCATTCATCTATCATTAGACATTTGGGCTGCTTCCATAATTTGGCTATTGCAGATAATGCTGCTATAAGCATAGGGGTGCATGTATCCCTTTGAATTAGTATTCTCATATTTTGGGGGTAAACACCCTGTAGTGCGATTACTGAATCGTAGGGTAGTTCTATTTTTAACTTTTTGAGGAACCTCCATACTGTTTTCCACAGTGGCTGCACCAGTTTGCATTCCTGTCAGCTGCACATGAGGGTTTCTTTTTCTTCACATCCTTACCAACACTTGTTTCTTGTGTTTTGGTTTTAGCCATTCTGACATGTGTCAGGTGGTATCTCATTGTAGTTTTGATTTGATTTGTACTTCCCTGATGATGAGTGATTTTGAGCATCAGTTCATCTGTCTGGTGGCTGTCTGGACATCTTTGGAGAAGTCTCTGTTCATGTCTTCTGCCCATTTTTTAATTGGATTATTTGGTTTTTGGGGTGTTGATTTGTGTAAGTTTTTATGTATTTTGGATACTAATCCTTTATCGGATATGTCATTTGCACATATCTTCTCCCATTCTGTGGGTTGCCTTTTAGTTTCATTGATTATTTCCTTCACTGTGCAGAAGCTTTTTATTTTGATGTAGTCCCAGTAGTTTATTCTTACTTTTATTTCCCTTGCCTCCAGAGACATATCTAGAACAGTGTAGCTACAGCCTATGTCAGAGACATCATGCTCTCTTCTAGGATTTTTATGGTTTCAGGTCTCACATTTGGTCTTAATCTATTTTTTTTTAATTTTTTAAAAAATGTTTATTTATTTTTGAGAGACAGAGAGAGAACGTGAATGGGGGAGGGGCAGAGAGGAAGAGGGAGACACAGAACCTGAAGCAGGCTCCAGGCTCTGAGCTGTCAGCACAGAGCCCGCTGCAGGGCTCAAACCCACAAACCACAAGATCATGACCTGAGGTGAGGTCAGACGCTTAACCGACTGAGCCACCCAGGCACCCTTGATGGTCTCTTAATTTTGAACTCATTCTTTGCTCATCTACCCTCCATGTTTCAGATATTTCGTATCATATTTTACATTGTTTTATCTTGTGCTTCTCTTGACTGATTTTTTACAGATATGCTTAATTTCCTTTTTCTTTTGTGCTTTCTGTTTTTCTTACTCTTTCTTACTTATGGGTTTCGTTTTTCGCTCAGAGTCCTCCATAACGTTTCCTATAGGGCTGGTTTAGTGGTCATGAATTCTTTTAACTTTTGTCTGTCTGGGAAACTCTTTATTTCTCCTTCTATTCTGAATGATAGCCTTGCTGGATAAAGGATTCTTGGCTGCAGATTTTTCCCTTTGAGCACTTTGAATACATCATGCCATTTCCTCCTAGCCTGAAAAGTTTCTGCTGAAAAATTAGTTGATAGCCTTATGGGGTTTTTTTTTGTACATACGTAGCTATCTTCTTTTCTTTTGCAACCTTAAAAAATTTTTATCACTATTTTTTGCTATTTTAATTACTATATCCACTTGGTGTGGACCTCCTTTGGTTGAATTTGTCAGGCGAGCTCTGTGCCTCCTGAATATGGATATCTGTTTCCCTCCCCATATTCAGGAAGTTTTCAGCTGTCACTTCTTCAAATACATTTTCTGCCTCCCTTTCTCTCCCTTCCCTTCTGGGATCTGTATAATGCAAATATTAGTACGCTTGATGGAGTCACTGAGTTGTCTAAGTCTGTTGTCATTATTCAGTGTTGTTTGTCTCTCACCTGTTCACCTTGATTGCTTTCCATTACTCTGTTATCCAGGTCACTGATAATATTTCTCTGCGTCTTGTAGCCTGCTTATTCCATCTAGTATATTTTTAATTTCACTTATTGAGTTCTTCATCTCTGATGTGTTAGTTTTTATTTCTTTGTCAAGGGTTTCTGATGTCCTCTACCCTTTTCTAAAGTCCAGTGAGTATCTTTATGATCATGACTTTAAATTCCGTATCAGGTATATTACTCATTTCTGTTTCGCTTAGATCTCCTGCTGTAATTTTGTTCTGTTCTTTCATTTGGGATATATTTCTCTTTCTCCTCACTTTGTCTACCTCTCTATGTCTGTTTCTCTGTGTTAGAAAATCAGCTACCTCTTCTGCTCTTGAGAGTAGGGGCTTTATGAAGAGGTTCTGAGGTGCCCTGGAGTGCAGTGTCCCCTGTTCACCAGAACCTGGCATTTAAGTGTCTCTGAGTCACTTTTCCTTTCAGTTCAGATATTTGCGCTGACTCTCTGCCTGTTGAGGGCTGTGCTTGCTGTCTGTGATGTTAGTAAGACCCAGGCAGGCTGGCTCTGGGGGACCTGGCCACAGAAGGGCTCAGGGAGCAGGGCCACAGCATTAGCAAAAATTGTGCTTAGTGCAGGATCAAGGCCATCAGGCTTGGAATGGACGAGTCTCTGGAGAACTTGTGGAGACATACTGCTAGCAGGTTAGGTATCAAGTATCCATGCAGCATCCCTTCCTGGAGGTGGCTCTGTTTATGCTGGTGGCAGAGGAGGGAAATGGCACCGGGTAGCTCTTTTGTTCCTAGAGAAGTCCCCCCAACACACTCCCTTCCAGCTGGCCCAGCTGACTTTTAAAGCTCTAGCCTTCCAAGTCCTGCTGGCTGTCCAAACTCACAGAATTAAGCCCCTCTGGTTTTCAAGGCAAGATGTTACAGGAATTCATTTTCCCCTTACGGGCTGCCTGGCATTTTGCCCCTCTCTGTGGCAGCAGCTCCCTCCCTCCTGTGGGCAGCTCCAGACCCGTTTCTGCCTTTCTTAACCTCTCCAATGTGGCTTTTCTACATGTAGTTGTGGACTTTGTTCTGAGTCTTCAGATCAGTCTCTGGTTTATTTACTAGGATGTGAGTGATATCTAGTTGTAAATGTGGGACAGGATGATCCTAGAGTCCTCTTACTCCACCAGTTTCCCAAGCCTTTCTCGTCTGTGGGATATTTTTTTTCAAAAGCTCCCTAGTTCTAAGATGCAGAGAAGGTTGAGAATCATTGGCATATGTGAATGAAACATTCCGTGCTTCTCAGGGCTTTGCTGTATACTCTTTAGAAATGAAACACCAACAATAAAACCTTTATTAGGTACTTTTATGTTAATTTATCTCCAATTCGACCCACTGAAAGGGTTTAAGAAACTAGTACTGAGCTTGCACTTTTTTGGTCGTAGAATATATTAACTCTCCAGGTCAGTTCTAGCCTCCTTGTTTTGGTTTTGCATTTCTCTTCATGTTACAAGGCTAATTCTGCTTTTCGGGTGCATTCTAGCACATAATGGATCAAGACAATCACTTACTATAAAATAAATGCACTTTGGGGTGCCTGGGTGGCTCAGTTAGTTAAGCATCTGACTCAATTTCGGCTCAGGTCATGATCTCAAGGTTTGTGAGATCAAGCCCTACATCGGGCTCTGGACTGACAGTGTGGAGCCTGCTTGGTATTCTTTCTCTCTCTCTTTCTTTGTTCCTCCTCCACTAGAACACTTACTGTCTCTGTCTCTTTCTCAAAATAAATAAATAGACTTAAAAAAATAATAGATGCACTTTTACTGTTAGTATGTACAGCACTATCACAATCACATGTAGTATTAAATGCTCAGCTTTGATCGTCTCCTAAAATAGGAGTATGAATTTACAATGTATTTGGAATTACCAAGGAAGGAAAGAAAAGGAGCATGACTTTGTGGTTGCTTTATCAAATAAAAAGTGAATAAAATGTGTTCACCTTTTTGTTCACAAATATAGTAATAAACCTAACCTCCTGTAGATATGTAGTTCTTTTGCATGAGGATGATTTTTGATCGTCTCCAAAGAAATAACATAATTGGGGGTGTGATATACATATATTGGATTTAAAAAAATTTTTTTAAATTTATATCTCCACATTCTTTCTTTCTTTTTTTTTTTTTTAATAATTTATTGTCAAGTTAGCTAACATATAGTATATACAGTGTGCTCTTGCTTCCTGGATAGATTCCTGTGATTCATCACTTACATAAAACACGCAGTGCTCATCCCAACAGGTGCACTCCTCAATGCCCACCTTCCAGTTTCCCCCTCTCCCCTTTCCCCCCTCCCCCCCCCCCCCCCGCCCCTGTCAACCCTCAGTTTGTTCTGTGTATTTAAGAGTCTCTTATGGTTTGCCTCCTTTGTTTGAAACTATTTTTTCCCCTTCCCTTCCCCCATGGTCTTCTGTTAAGTTTCTCAAATTCCACATATCAGCATTGTTTCTAAAGATTGAACTATATAATGTGTGTGTCCATACTTATTTTCTGACTTGGAAATAATTTGGTGCTGGCTGGAGCAGGTTTGTACTGACCTGTAAGAGCTGTTTGTTAAATTTCCAAGAATTTTATAAGCCAGCTGTTAAATACAGACATTATATAAAAATTAAGATTTATAAACTTAAAATATATATATTAAAAACAGTAAATACTTAAAACTTGTCAGTTCCTAAATATTTTACTATTAACTGTACTCTTGAGGTTATTTGTGTCTGTGGTATTTCTCTGGTAGAAATACTATATAATGATATGCTACTGCACATCTCATCCCATCTCTGGAATCAGTGAGGTCATGTTGGAAGCTTGAAATTGGCCATAGTGAGAGCATTGACACCCTGAAAATTAATGCAGAGAAGCCTCAATAAAATGGAGGTAGAGGCCAGAAGGGGGGGCTCTCATGCCCTACCACTCATCATCAATTGTAGACCCCAACAGGGAGAGAGTACCTTCCTGATAAGAACAACCTATGCTTCACTACCCCAGCGGAAAGATTTTTCTTGTTGCCCAGCAACAGCCCAGCCAATGAGAGACTGTCACAACTCAGCCAATGAAAAGCCACTAAGACCCCCAGTTTATTTCAGTAGACTTTTTGTATATAACAGCCCCTCCTAACTCCCCCCCCCCCTTTTTCAATAAAAGAATGTTCCTCTTCTTTGTTCTCTGGACTTGCCCATATTTTAGCTATGTTTTTGCTTGTAGCTTACATGTTCTGAATTGCAGTCCTCTGCTATTCCTGAATAAATTCATTTTGCTGGTAAAGTAACTGGATCTTTTATTTTTAAGGTAACATCATGGAAATGGACAAACATCACAAATTAGGGCTTTTAAAAAATTATTATTTTTAATTTGGAGAACTGGTTGTTAAACATTCACAAGGCACAGTATTGGAAGCATCTTTCTTTTATTCAGTTAATGCCTACTGTGGGGTAGGTACTCTTTATCAGTTGTTTGAATATATCTTCCCTTAAGTATTATTTAAGATGTATATATTTTCTTAATTTTATACATGAGAAATATAAGATTAACAAAGATCACAAAACAACTATATTGTCGATATGGTGTTTTAACTTAAGTCTCTCATTTCAAAGTCCTTACCCTTCTCATTATATCATGCTGTTTTTCTGATGCTTTGGAATATGTTTTTAAAGAGGTAACATTTGAGCTGAGCCTTAAATTATGGGCAGGATTTTACTAGATTTGAAGATGAAAGAACATTTTAAACATTGGAAACCATGTGAGCAAATGTTTGCAGATTTCATTCCAGAAATGGCAGGTAGATTTATTGGTAGAAGCTCTTTAGAAGGGTAAAAGTTAAGAGAAATAAAGCCTGAAAATTGATTGGACCCTATTGTGGAGGACCTTGTCTTAGTCCATTCTGGCTGCTATAACAGAACAGATTAGGTGGATTTTAAACAACAGAAATTTATTTTTCACAATTCTGGAGATTGGAAGTTCAAGATCAGGTGCCAGCAAAGTTCAGTTCTGGTGAAAGCCCTCTTCTAGGGAGCTCTCTTGGGCCTCTAAGAACACTAATTCCATCCATCCTTTCAAAGGACCTTCTAAAGGACTCACCTCCTAATATCACATTGGGTAATAGGATTTTAACATGTGAATTTGGGAAGTGGTGGATACAAACACTCAGACCTTTGCAAACCTTAAATGACATGGATCTTAGAAGAGATTCTAACTTTATTTCTAAAGGACATAATCCTCAAAGCCTTTTGTATAATTATTTTGAGTATTTAATTTAAATTCAAATTCAAATTAAATTTAAATTTAAATTCAAATTCAGTTTCAGTTTAAAGCATGAGTGAAGTGGGGCGCCTGGGTGGCTCAGTCGGTTGAGCGTCCGGCTTCTTCTTAGGTCATGATCTCACGGTCTGTGAGTTCGAGCCCTGCGTCGGGCTCTGTGCTGACAGCTCAGAGCCTGGAGCCTGTTTCCGATTCTGTGTCTCCCTCTCTCTCTGCCCCTCCCCTGTTCACGCTCTGTCTCTCTCTGTCTCAAAATAAATAAACGTTAAAAAAAAAAAAAAAAAGAAAAAAAAAAGAAAGCATGAGTGAAGTACCGTGAACGGATTTTGTCCTGGAAGATGGCATGGAGTTTTTGGTGTTGAGCCCCTGCCAATTTATGTATTGGCTATTAATTTTCACTTCTATAATTAATGTTTTGTAAATGATGTTTCTAAAAGTAGGTCATTCTTTGTGGATAAGTGAATAGATAATAGATGGAATATTTATATATTTTTTTGGCAAATGACTATTCCTATTAACCTCATTTATGGCATAAAGTGGTATTAGTTTATCATACTTTTCATTTTCAGAACATTTGTTATAAACTAAAACAACACATGGTTTTACTGCTATAATTTTATCTGCTGTGTCTGTATCATTAACTATTTGTCTCTCCTCCCCCGTCTCTTTTGCAGTGTTCTTTGCCTTTTAATGTTCCATTGGATGTTCCTCTTCAGTTTCTCTTGTCACTCTTATCAATTCATGCCATCTACATCTACATCCCTGGATTGATAACTCCCAGATTTATGTCTTCATTCTGAGACTCTAGACCTGATTTTGAAATTTCTAATGTACTAGTGGACTTGGATACCCCACAAACATCTTAAATTCAGAACATCTACAACAGAACTCATTTTCTGACCTTCCCAAAGGCAAATAAACCTCCACTTTTCCCACTTTGTTGAGTGACATGGTGGTCTTTCTAACTGTCCAAGCCCCAAATTGGGCATGGGTCAGGAGGAGGCATAGGTCATCCTAGATGTTTCTTCCTTTCTTATTTTCAGCAATCTCATCACTCTGTAAGTCTCTTCTGACTTTTAAATAACTCTTGAATCTACTTTTTTCCATTCCCATAACCTTAATTTAGATCATTATTATTTCTTAGTAGAACTGTGAAATAGTGTCTTAAATAGTTTTCTGTGTGCGGTCTTTCCTACTTTCCCTTCAGTCTAACCTCCCACTAGATCAACAATAATTGATCAGGTTCTCCTGCTACTTTTTCCTTATCCCTTTCAAGATGAAGTCCAAGCTGTCTGGCATTATGAAGCCCATCATGAGAGGCTGCTGCATACTTTTCTAGCCTCATTATTATTATTATTTTAAAAACTTCTAATTTTGGTGTGCTGGGTGGCTCAGTCTTTTAAGTGTCTGATTCTTAATTTTGACTCAGGTCATGATCTCATCATCTTGTGATCTCATGGCTCTTGTAAGATCGAGCCCCATGTCAGACTTCACACTATCAGTGTAGATTCTCTCTTCTTTCTGCCCCTCTCCAACTCATGTGCACACATGCACTATCAATCTGTCTCTCAAACTAAATAAGTAAACACTAAAAAAATTCTAATTTTGATAAGATTTCGTACTGAAAACTTAAACTCTTTACCCAGATTCACTAACTATTGTTTTGTCCCATTTAATTTAACATTTTTTCTCTTGGTATATACAACTTCTTTTTTGAACCATTTGAGAGTGATTTGCAGACGTCATGTGCCTTTCTTCCTAAGAACAACTTTCTCTTATATAACCTCAATATATTTATCAAAATTAGAAAATGTAATTAAAAAATAGATACTGTGCTATTGTTTAATCCACAGTTGTTCTGATAACATGCTCTACAGCTGTTTTTTCCCTTGTTTGTGAACCAATCCATATTGTACATCATACTTAGCTGTCATTTAAGACTCTTCTTATGTACAACATTCATCTATTTTTGTTTCTTATGAGCTTAAGCTTTTTAAATGTACAGGACAGTTTTTGTACTATTTCCTTGATTTTCTTAAAAAATTTTTTAATGTTTATTTTTGAGAGAGAAAGTGAGCATGAGTGGGGGAGGGGCACAGAGAAAGAGGGAGACAGAAGATCTGAAGCAGGCTCCCTGCTGACCGTGCAAAACCCAGAGTGGGGCTTGAACCCACAAATTGTGAGATCATGACCTGAGCCGAAGTCCTATGCTCAACCGACTGAGCCACCCAGGCGCCCCTCCTTGATTTTTGATGTTTATTATTATTTCCTTCCTATTGCTTGCTTTGAATTTAATTCGCTCCTTTTTTTATTTTCTTAAGGTACAACCTTAGATCGTTGGTTTAAGATCTTCTATTCAAATGTAAGCATGTAAAGCTATAATTGCTCTCTAAGCATTGATTTAGGAGCATCACACGAACATTGTTGTTTTTCTTATCATTTCAGTTCAACATATTTTCTTTCATAATTTTTTCTTTGTCCCATTAATTACTTAGATGTGTTATTTAATTTCCGAATTTTGGCGAGGGGGCAGTTCATGGATATCTTACTATGATTGATTGTAAATTAATTCCCCTGTGTTCAGAGTACATACTCTGTATGGTTTTAGTATTTTAAAATTTAATTTATTGAGGCTTGTTTATGCCCCTAAATGTGATCTGTTTTGCTAAACATGTCATGTTCATGTGAAAATGTATATCCTGCCATTACTGAGTCTACTATAAATAGTAGACAAGGTGGCTGATAGTGTTCAGATCTGCTGTGTCTATGCAAATTTTCTTTGTCTAGTTCTTTTAATTGCTATGAGAGTAGTGGTAAAATCTCTAATTGTGATTATGGACTTGTGTGTCTCTCCCTTTAATTCTGTCAGTGTTTATTTCATTTATTTTGAAGCTCTGTTATTGGGACCAACGTACACATTTCTGATTGTTATATATCCCTGATGAACTGATCCTTGTATCATTATGAGATGTCCCTCTTAGCTCTGGTAATGAAGAGAAGGCTTTCTTCATATCTGTTTTAGTCAGGTATTAATAAAGCTGCATTGACTTTGTAGGTCACCATCGTCTCTTGCTTAGATTATTCTGTTAGCCTCCTGATTGTTCTCTTTGCTTCTGCCTTTGCTCACTTTTGGTTTAATTCAACACAGCAGGAAAAGCGTGATCCTTTTAAAACACAAGTCAGATCATTTCATTCTTATGTTCAGAACCCTAAAGTGGCTTCTTGTTTCACTGAAAATAAAATCCAAAGCTCTTATGATGGTCTCTAAAGCCACACATGTTCTTGCCACTGGCTGCCTCTTGACATTTCCTGCTCTTCTTCCCTTGCCCTCCCTCAAGCCACCCGGCCTTCTTGTCTTTGCTTGAAAAGCTGAGCTGCTTCTCACTGTCTCGTCTTTGTATTTACTACTCCCTCTGTCTGGAATGCTTTACTCCAAAATAATTGTATGGCTTTCTTCCTCACTTTATTCAGGTCTTAACAAAAATATTAAAACTTCTGAAGTTTTCCCTGATATATGTGCACATATACATGCCCATTAGCACTTACAACTGTATGACATATATATTTATTTGTTTTTTCCCCCAACTAGAATGTAAGGTTTATGAGGGTGGAGAGTCTTGTCTGTTTTGTTCACCATTTCTGTCCTGTGTCCCGTGTCCTGTTTGAAATTGTACCTGGCACATTAGAGAGCTCAGTAAGTTAGTTGAACCCGTGAGTATATGAATGAGTAATCACCATTCTAACCAATTTGCTTTACTTGCAGTTTCTAGACTATACCAACTTCTTTTCCACTATGCTCCTATTATTCCGTCTATTTAGAATCTTTTCTTTACTGTGTCCCCCTCTGTTACCCCACAAGATCCAGCTTAGATACCACTTCTGATTCCCTCTTGGTGTTCACCACATTGTTAAGTGCTTCCTTCTGGTATTCACCACATTGTATTATAATTATTTCCTAAATATACAATACACTTTAAATTTCTGTAAGCCCAAGACCTTATTTCTATTTTTATTTTATCCCTTGCACATTGCCTAGAAGATAGTAAATACTTGTTGAATCACCAGCTGTTTCTAGGAGGAAGAGGAGTAAGAACTTTCTTACAGCTTGAAAAAGTGATGACTGTTTAGATAGCTAATCTTAGTCATGAAGATTGGATTAGAAACCAAAGAACCTAGTGTCTCTTATTTGCAAGAAGCAGACACTTAACTCCAGCAGCCACGAATAATCCAGGTGTATTGTAAGAATGTAGTAGTAGTGAGGAAAATAGGAATCTCAAAAGAATCCAAGATGACAAGAACATTCAGGATGCTAGTGGAAAAAGGAATGTCTTTTCAAGAGATGATGCTGGGAAAACTGGATTATCCACATGCAAAAGAATGAAGTTGGACACTTATACACAGAGTAGCTCAAAATGGATCAAAGATCTAAATGTAAGACCTAAAACCATATAACTCTTAAAAAGAAAACCTTCATGACATTGGATTTGGCAAATTTTTCCTGAATATGGTACCAGAAGCACTGGAAACAAAAGTAAAAATAGACAAATTGACTACATCAAAACTGGAAATTTCTATGCATCAAAGGATACAATGATCAGAGTGGAAAGGCAGCCTATGGAATGGGAGAAAATATTGGCAAACCATATATCTGATGTAGTTAATACCAGAATATAGAAAGAACTCCTGTAACTCAAAATAAAAACACACCCCGATTAAAAAACTGAGCAAAGGACTTAAATAGACATTTCTCCAAACATGATATGCACATGGCCAACAAGCATCTGAAAAGGTGCTTGATAGCACTAATCAGAGAAATGTAAGTCAAAACCACAATGAGGTGTTGCCTCTTAGTTATTAGGATAGTTACAACCAAAAAACTGGTAAATAGTGCTGGTGAATATATGAAGTAATTGGAACTTTTGTGTACTGTTGGCGGGAATATAAAATGACACAACTATTATGGAAAACAGTATGCTGTTTCTTCCAGAATTTAAACATAGAATTACCATATGATCTAGTAATCCCACTTCTGGGTATATTTCCCAAAGAATTGGAAACAGAACCTTGAAGAGATACCTACATACCCGTGTTTATAGACTCATTATTCACAATAGCCAAGAGGTAGAAGCAACCTAAGCATCCATTGTTGAATGAATGGATAAATAAAATGTGGTGTATACATACAATGGGATATTCATCTTTAAAAAGGAGAAATTCTGGTGCATGTTACAATCTAGATGAATCTTGACATTGTGCTAAATGAAATAGGCCAGTCACAAAGTCAAATACTATATGATTTCATTGATACAAGGTATCCAGAGTAGTCACATTCACAGAAACAGAAAGTAGGATGATACTTGCCAAGGGCTTGGGGGAGAGGGGAATGGAGAGTTGTTGTTTAATGTGTGTAGAGTTTCAGTTTTGTAAGATGAAGAAGTTCTGGAGATTGGTTGTTCAACAGTGTGAATACATTTAATAGTACTGAACTATACACTTAGAAATGGTTAAGATGGTAAATTTTATGGTATGTGTTTTTATCACAATTCTGTCTATCTATGTATCTATTTATATATGTATGTATGTGTGTATTTATTTATTTTCCTTTGGGGGAGTTTATTTCCCGGTTAGAAAAGGAGCAGGGTCAGGTTCTTGGGCATTCTAGGCTCAGGCTTGACAGGGGAGGTAAGGGGAGGGGGAGGCACAGGGGTGGGCTCCCACTGTGTCCACTTGGTCCCACAGTTGTCCTGGCTGGATCCGGAGAGGGCATGTCAGGGACGGTGGCACCAAGCCTGGGGGCAGAGGTGGCAGGCCAGGGGGCCCAGAGGATGGCACATATGGAGACACTGACAGGCCAGGCACACGACTCCAGGCTGGCAGGCCCAGGTGGGATAAGTAAGGCTCGGCCACTGACCTTGTCCAGAGGGGGCTGTCTGCTGGGACCATGGGCTCCGGCACTGCCCGCTGGGACAGAGAAAGCAGGGGCGTCAGGACACCTGGCCTCCTAGGTTAGAATGGAGACTACTTCAGTTTTGGCAGTTTGGCTTTCCCCAAGCCCCTGGAGCTGTCCCCACAGCCCTGGCTCAGGGAGGGGGGCTGGCTAATCCCCGGCAGGCAGGAGAGCAACAGCAGCACGTCCCACACACCTCCCCAGGGCCTCAGGAATTGCCGATGGGGCTGGGACGGGGGAGATCATGTGCTCATGGGGACGTGGGAGGTTAGAGGTTAGTGACGGCCCCCACAGCACATGTTCTACATGTTAAGGCATCATGGTTAGATGGTTACTAACAGTGTTGGATTAATTGACTGGACACAGGTGAAAGCTGGAAGGTGGCTGGCCCCCAGGAAGCCTCCAGTTATGCACCCCACCCCATTCCCACCCTGGAAGAAGAGAAAGAACAGGATTCAGGGCAACTGCAAAGGCCCACAAGGATCTGAGCACCCCATGAGATTCCCTTGGAAAAGCCGGGACCTCAGATCAGGCTAGGACAGGTAGGGGAACCTGAAGGTATGGAAGGGAAGGTGGAGACCTGGGCTGGAGGCTCCCTCTCTCCTCTACCCCCCAGCACAGGCAGAAGCAGCAAGGCGAGACCACCAAGGAGACTTCCATTCCTTTTTGATGGTAAGTTTCCACTCCCAAGACAGGTGGTCAGTCTTATCGTCGTCTGTGAAGCGAGACTTGATGTTGTAGCTGTCATGAGTCAGCATACCCTTGGGCGCCTCCTCCATGGAGGCCAGAAGCTCATACTCCTCTGCCTGGGGACCATAGCTTTCCATCAGGTACCAGGTGGTCGATGTTGTCAATCTTGACGCCTTTCCTGTACGTGTGCTGGATGTATTTCATGCCAGACACAGTCTCCCAGTTCACATCTGGTATTCCATCCCCTCCTTCGGCACAAAGGACTGCTTCTTGAAGCTCTCCAGATCACTTATCAGGTCCAGCTCCAGAAGACCCAGGGCTGTAACTGCACACCAGGATCAGGCGGGTCACAGCAACACTGGGGATTTTGGGGTCAGCAGACACAGCTACGTGGCCCAACAGGGCCTCCTTGTACTTGCGCAGACTCTCGTCATCCTTGTCCAGCTCCTGGATCTCTTGGATCCCCTTCTGGGTGGGGGGGGGCTTATGGTTGACCACGTGTTCATCCTCCTCATTTTCAGCCGCAGTCTGTGCTAGCCACTGAGCTATGGGTTCCTGCTCAGCCATGCTCACACCTAGCTGACTCGGACACTGGAGGCTTGACCACGCTACTCTCATGCTCCCTCCTGCACAGAATCCACCACAATTTTAAAAAAAGAATCTAAGAACAGAAGATTTTCATAAGGTCATACTTCAGAAAGGAAGAACTGGACACATAACATTGTCAATAAACTTTGACAAGCTTGATTAACACTTGTGAGCTAGCGTTTGGGAATGTTTAAGCTGTGACCTGTCATCTGCATAATTCTCCTCTTTGCTTTTCTTTTCCACTCATTTGTCTTCCAATACCCCCATTGACTAATTCTCTAAGCATCCCTTATTTACCCTTCAGAAAGAGTCTGATTAGCTCAGGACATTTCTCTTTCCTCTATTGGGCAATACTTTTCTAACCGGCCCTTCTCTTAGCTTGTGACCTGTGGATCAGCCAGCCTGTGTCAGGGGCTCTTCTTTGTTTCAATTACTGGGCACCCCTTAATTGGGGACTATGAAAGAAACAGTTTCTCTTAGTAGAGACCAGTGAATTTCTGTAAATTTATGCATAAAGTAGCCAGATATCCCCTAAACAAGACATTTCAAGCTCTTTTAAAATAGATACTATTTTCGGGCACCTGGGTGGCTCAATCTGTGAAGCAAGTCTGACTTCAGCTTAGGTCATGATCTTGCAGTTTGTGAGTTCCAGCTCTGCATTGGGCTGTCTGCTGTCAGCACAGATCCCACTTCAGATCCTCTGTTCCCCTTTCTCTCTGCCCTCCACCCTGCTCACGCTCTCTGTCTGTCTCAAAAATAAATAAAATACTTAAAAAAAAAATAGAATAGGTACTACCTTAGTAATAAGGAGCTCTCTCCTTTTCTCCACCATTATGGTGCAGCTGACCATTCCTCACCAGGTCTTCTCACAAGACTTTCAGGAACAGACAATTCCTTGCCAAGAAATAAAAGCAGAATTGTCCCATCTGCCTGTGGATTCAGATGAAAACTGGTAATAAAATCAGGTACAACTCCAAACGGTGGCATTGGAGGAGAACCAAGCTGGGTCTATAAGGGATCGCACGTGAGATGGCACACATATTTATGCTGCCTGAAGGTCATGTGTTCTGTCCCATCCTTCTGTAAACCTCCCTACTACCTGAACAGCAGATGTTTTATCAGAGAAATGATTTTTCTCTGTTACTATGCTTCTATACCATAGGTTGGTTCAGTTATAAATATGTGAGACCTTTCGATTGAAAAAAAAAAAAATAGAATAGTAATAAGGAGGATATAGTGGATGCTGTGGTGCGTAGCCCATTTACTCCCTTTGGAACTAAAGCCCTCATTCCAAGAGTATTGCTTGCTGAGGGCTCATAGCTGAGTCTTCCCAGGAATTGCCTCTGCCAATGACAGTTGCCTTGTCCATGGTTATACCCCTAGAGGATAGCCTGCACCTAGTGGTAGAGATGTGGGGGTACAAGGGCCTGGCCGCCTTGCCTTAATTTGGACAACTGTAAAGAGCCATCTCAGCTTCAGCACTCCCTGTGGTATTGGCCAACACATATAATGTTACAATAGCATTGCTGTTCTATCCAGTCTTACTGGCCTCTACTGAAGTACTTTACTGGAGATCTCTCCAGTACCTGTCTGAATGCAAACTTCTCTTTCACATCTATTTCAGAGACTCTTTCCCTTGGAATCCCCTCTAAAGTGGAAGAGTTTTGTTTTCCCTTTTTAAACTTTTGGAATCTTCTCTAATTTATTTTTTCCTTTACTTGCAAGCCTTAAGTAAGATTTAGTTTTACTGATTCCTCACTTGTTTGAAGTCTGTGATAAGATGAACTCTGAAATAAGACTTTTTAAAAAAATCAGTATTTGGGGGGGGCACCTAAGGTGGCACAGTCAGTTGAGCCTCTCTTGATTTTGGCTCAGGTCATGATGCCAGGGTCATGGGATTGAGCCCCATGTTGGGCTCCGTGCAGAGCATGGATCCGCTTGGGATTTTGTCTCTCTCTCTAAAATAAAATAATTAAAAATAAATTTAAAAATCAGTAGTTTTTATAATATATTTAGGAATGCAAGGAAATAAGTTTTTTGGTAAATGTTTTAATGTTTAATTAAATGATTAATGTTTAAATGTGTAAGGATTTTGCATTATTTTGAAAGTTCTTTTTTCATTGGCCTAACCAAATAGTATTTCAGTTTGACATTTTAGTCTTTCATTATAACTGTCTCAAAATAATTAAAGTGCACTAATTTTGAAATATTGATAATTAACTTTTTTTTCTGTTCCACACGTTTCCCCCTGGTTTGTTTTACTACAGTGATATCCACAAGAAGTAACAAATGTGTTATTCTGTACTCCTTGGGTGGGACAAAGGAGAGAGTGGATGTGGAGCACAAATGCATAATGATTATTTTAACACCTTCCCAACTACAAATCTGACTTTTGGTGTAATTCATGGCACTCCTTGCCGTTCAGTAAACATTTATTGAGAACCTTTTGCTTGCCAAATCCTGGGCTAATCTCTGAGCACACAGATATGGCTAAGAGTGTCTCCATCCTCAAGGACCTTACTTTATTCACTCAGATCTTTGTTCTTTTGCCCTAGGAATACAAACAGGGATACAAGGATGTAGAGATAGTCCATTTTTGTGCCAGATAGTATAAACATTATTAGGTATAAGATTTATCGTGATAAAAAGGTTTGTATAACGAGTAGAATGTAACATAAATGAGGATCTACGGGAAGCAGAACATTTCTGGAGCTGCCAAGAAATAGAGATTTGGCCTAGAATGACCCTAGGATTTATGTTATCCGTAACTATTCCGGTAGGTTTGGTATTAGAGGGTCCTAAAGAAAGAGGAGCACACACTTGCTGTTCTAGGTATTTATTAAAGAGTCTAGTTGGGCTCCCAAACTAAATCAGTGGTGCTTTTCCCCAGAGCAGTGACTACCTTATTTGTTTTTTATATTCTCTAGAATTTAGTAAGAATGCCTCACACATAACAAGCCTTCACTAAATGTTGGGTAAATTTGTCTACACCAGTGTTTTTCAAAGTGTGGCTTGGAGGCCCTAGAGGTCCCCAGGAATATTCCAGGGAGTCTACAAGGTAAAACTTTGAAACGTTACTGAGAAGACATTTGAATTGTTTGCATTTTTCATTGTTGTGTCGTTTGCACTGATGGTGCACAAGAATAGGTAAATAACACTGCTGGTGTCTTAGCAGGAATCAAGGTGGTTGTCCCAAGCTGTAGGAGTAGTCATATTCTAGACCATTATGTACTTGCATTGAAAAAAAATTACCAGGGCACCTAGGTGGCTCAGTCAGTTAAGCGTCCGACGTCGGTGCAGGTCATGATCTCACGGCTTGTGAGTTCGAGCCCCATGTCGGGCTCTGTGCTGACAGCTCAGAGCCTGGAGCATCTTCAGATTCTGTGTTTCTCTCTGTGTCTCTCTGCCCCTCCCCTACTGACACTCTGTCTCTCAAAAATAAATAAACATTAAAAAAATTTTTTTTTAATTACCAACTTCACTTAAGAATGTTTTCAGTGAAGCAGTAAAAGTTTTCAATCTTATTAAGCCTTTTTAACATTCTGTGGGACAAAATGGGAAGTATGTATAAAGCACTCTTGCTGCATGACAAGGGTAGCTGAACTAACTGCAGAAGCAAACTGTGGCTATATTCAGACTTGGTTATTTAGGAGACATACTTTTGGAAAACCTGTTACTGTAAGTAAAATAATGGACATTATTTTTTGCCAGCGGTCAAATTCAAGTTTTCCAGCAAAAATTAGAATTTTGGAAAATTTGAATCCAAAGACTGTTTTTGATAAAAATCAGATATAAAAGTAAGACTTTTTATTATATAAGGAACTGTGTCAATATTTAGATGATATGTGTAAGTCATCAAACCAATGTTTTCTTTTTCTTTTTTTTTTTTTTTTTTAATTTTTTTTTTCAACATTTATTTATTTTTGGGACAGAGAGAGACAGAGCATGAACGGGGGAGGGGGCAGAGAGAGAGGGAGACACGGAATCGGAAACAGGCTCCAGGCTCCGAGCCATCAGCCCAGAGCCTGACGCGGGGCTCGAACTCCCGGACCGCGAGATCGTGACCTGGCTGAAGTCGGACGCTTAACCGACTGCGCCACCCAGGCGCCCCCCAAACCAATGTTTTCTAAATGACCAATGCATGATGGTACCAAATCATGCATATGTGAAAGACACATTCAAAGTACAGGGTAGACCGAGGGATTTTAATGCTATAGATTATGAAAGATGTTCATCATTATGGTATCATGCTTTTATATTCCACATTGTAGTTAACTTTTTTTTTTAATATATGAAATTTATTGACAAATTGGTTTCCATACAACACCCAGTGCTCATCCCAAAAGGTGCCCTCCTCAATACCCATCACCCACCCTCCCCTCCCTCCCACCCCCCATCAACCCTCAGTTTGCTCTCAGTTTTTAACAGTCTCTTATGCTTTGGCTCTCTCCCACTCTAACCTCCCTTTTTTTTTTTTTTCCCTTCCCCTCCCCCATGGGTTCCCGTTAAGTTTCTCAGGATCCACATAAGAGTGAAACCATATGGTCTCTGTCTTTCTCTGTATGGCTTATTTCACTTAGCATCACACTCTCCAGTTCCATCCACGTTGCTACAAAAGGCCATATTTCATTTTTTCTCATTGCCACGTAGTATTCCATTGTGTATATAAACCACAATTTCTTTTTAAAAATTTTTTTCAACGTTTATTTATTTTTGGGACAGAGAGAGACAGAGCATGAACGGGGGAGGGGCAGAGAGAGAGGGAGACACAGAATCAGAAACAGGCTCCAGGCTCTGAGCCATCAGCCCAGAGCCTGACACGGGGCTCGAACTCCCGGACCACGAGATCGTGACCTGGCTGAAGTTGGACGCTTAACCGACTGCGCCACCCAGGCGCCCCAGAACCACAATTTCTTTATCCATTCATCAGTTGATGGACATTTCGGCTCTTTCCATAATTTGGCTATTGTTGAGAGTGCTGCTATGAACATTGGGGTACAAGTGCCCCTATGCATCAGTACTCCTGTATCCCTTGGATAAATTCCTAGCAGTGCTATTGCTGGGTCATAGGGTAGGTCTATTTTTAATTTTCTGAGGAACCTCCACACTGCTTTCCAGAGCGGCTGCACCAGTTTGCATTCCCACCAACAGTGCAAGAGGGTTCCCGTTTCTCCACATCCTCTCCAGCATCTATAGTCTCCTGATTTGTTCATTTTGGCCACTCTGACTGGCGTGAGGTGATACCTGAGTGTGGTTTTGATTTGTATTTCCCTGATAAGGAGCGACGCTGAACATCTTTTCATGTGCCTGTTGGCCATCCGGATGGCTTCTTTAGAGAAGTGTCTATTCATGTTTTCTGCCCATTTCTTCACTGGGTTATTTGTTTTTCGGGTGTGGAGTTTGGTGAGCTCTTTATAGATTTTAGATACTAGCCCTTTGTCCGATATGTCATTTGCAAATATCTTTTCCCATTCCGTTGGTTGCCTTTTAGTTTTATTGGTTGTTTCCTTTGCTGTGCAGAAGCTTTTTATCTTCATAAGGTCCCAGTAATTCACTTTTGTTTTTAATTCCCTTGCCTTTGGGGATGTGTCGAGTAAGAGATTGCTACGGCTGAGGTCAGAGAGGTCTTTTCCTGCTTTCTCCTCTAGGGTTTTGATGGTTTCCTGTCTCACATTTAGGTCCTTTATCCATTTTGAGTTTATTTTTGTGAATGGTGTGAGAAAGTGGTCTAGTTTCAACCTTCTGCATGTTGCTGTCCAGTTCTCCCAGCACCATTTGTTAAAGAGACTGTCTTTTTTCCATTGGATGTTCTTTCCTGCTTTGTCAAAGATGAGTTGGCCATACGTTTGTGGGTCTAGTTCTGGGGTTTCTATTCTATTCCATTGGTCTGTGTGTCTGTTTTTGTGCCAATACCATGCTGTCTTGATGATGACAGCTTTGTAGTAGAGGCTAAAGTCTGGGATTGTGATGCCTCCTGCTTTGGTCTTCTTCTTCAAAATTCCTTTGGCTATTCGGGGCCTTTTGTGGTTCCATATGAATTTTAGGATTGCTTGTTCTAGTTTCGAGAAGAATGCTGGTGCAATTTTGATTGGGATTGCATTGAATGTGTAGATAGCTTTGGGTAGTATTGACATTTTGACAATATTTATTCTTCCAATCCATGAGCAGGGAATGTCTTTCCATTTCTTTAAATCTTCTTCAATTACCTTCATAAGCTTTCTATAGTTTTCAGCATACAGATCCTTTACATCTTTGGTTAGATTTATTCCTAGGTATTTTATGCTTCTTGGTGCAATTGTGAATGGGATCAGTTTCTTTATTTGTCTTTCTGTTGCTTCATTGTTAGTGTATAAGAATGCAACTGATTTCTGTACATTGATTTTGTATCCTGCAACTTTGCTGAATTCCTGTATCAGTTCTAGCAGACTTTTGGTGGAGTCTGTCGGATTTTCCATGTATAATATCATGTCATCTGCAAAAAGCGAAAGCTTGACTTCATCTTTGCCAATTTTGATGCCTTTGATTTCCTTTTGTTGTCTGATTGCTGATGCTAGAACTTCCAGCACTATGTTAAACAACAGCGGTGAGAGTGGGCATCCCTGTCGTGTTCCTGATCTCAGGGAAAAAGCTCTCAGTTTTTCCCCGTTGAGGATGATGTTAGCTGTGGGCTTTTCATAAATGGCTTTTATGATCTTTAAGTATGTTCCTTCTATCCCGACTTTCTCAAGGGTTTTTATTAAGAAAGATTGCAGAATTTTGTCAAAGGCCTTTTCTGCATCGATTGACAGGATCATATGGTTCTTCTCTTTTTTTTTGTTAATGTGATGTATCACGTTGATTGATTTGCGAATGTTGAACCAGCCCTGCATCCCAGGAATGAATCCCACTTGATCATGGTGAATAATTCTTTTTATATGCCGTTGAATTCGATTTGCTAGTATCTTATTGAGAATTTTTGCATCCATATTCATCAGGGATATTGGCCTGTAGTTCTCTTTTTTTACTGGGTCTCTGTCTGGTTTAGGAATCAAAGTCATACTGGCTTCATAGAATGAGTCTGGAAGTTTTCCTTCCCTTTCTATTTCTTGGAATAGCTTGAGAAGGATAGGTATTATCTCTGCTTTAAACGTCTGGTAGAACTCCCCTGGGAAGCCATCTGGTCCTGGACTCTTATTTGTTGGGAGATTTTTGATAACCGATTCAATTTCTTCTCTGGTTATGGGTCTGTTCAAGCTTTCTATTTCCTCCTGATTGAGTTTTGGAAGAGTGTGGGTGTTCAGGAATTTGTCCATTTCTTCCAGGTTGTCCAGTTTGTTGGCATATAATTTTTCATAGTATTCCCTGATAATTGTTTGTATCTCTGAGGGATTGGTTGTAATAATTCCATTTTCATTCATGATTTTATCTATTTGGGTCATCTCCCTTTTCTTTTTGAGAAGCCTGGCTAGAGGTTTGTCAATTTTGTTTATTTTTTCAAAAAACCAACTCTTGGTTTCGTTGATCTGCTCTACAGTTTTTTTAGATTCTATATTGTTTATTTCTGCTCTGATCTTTATTATTTCTCTTCTTCTGCTGGGTTTAGGCTGCCTTTGCTGTTCTGCTTCTAGTTCCTTTAGGTGTGCTGTTAGATTTTGTATTTGGGATTTTTCTTGTTTCTTGAGATAGGCCTGGATTGCAATGTATTTTCCTCTCAGGACTGCCTTCACTGCGTCCCAAAGCGTTTGGATTGTTGTATTTTCATTTTCGTTTGTTTCCATATATTTTTTAATTTCTTCTCTAATTGCCTGGTTGACCCACTGATTCGTTAGTAGGGTGTTCTTTAACCTCCATACTTTTGGAGGTTTTCCAGACTTTTTTCTGTGGTTGATTTCAAGCTTCATAGCATTGTGGTCTGAAAGTATGCATGGTATAATTTCAATTCTTGTAAACTTATGAAGGGCTGTTTTGTGACCCAGTATATGATCTATCTTGGAGAATCTTCCATGTGCACTCGAGAAGAAAGTATATTCTGTTGCTTTGGGATGCAGAGTTCTAAATATATCTGTCAAGTCCATCTGATCCAATGTCTCATTCAGGGCCCTTGTTTCTTTATTGACCGTGTGTCTAGATGATCTATCCATTTCTGTAAGTGGGGTGTTAAAGTCCCCTGCAATTACCACATTCTTCTTAATAAGGTTGCTTATGTTTATGAGTAATTGTTTTATATATTTGGGGGCTCCGGTATTCGGCGCATAGACATTTATAATTGTTAGCTCTTCCTGATGGATAGACCCTGTAACTATTATATAATGTCCTTCTTCATCTCTTGTTACAGCCTTTAATTTAAAGTCTAGTTTGTCTGAAATAAGTATGGCTACTCCAGCTTTCTTTTGGCTTCCAGTAGCATGATAAATAGTTCTCCATCCCCTCACTCTCAATCTAAAGGTGTCCTCAGGTCTAAAATGAGGCTCTTGTAGACAGCAAATAGATGGGTCTTGTTTTTTTATCCATTCTGATACCCTATGTCTTTTGGTTGGCACATTTAATCCATTTACATTCAGTGTTATTATAGAAAGATACGGGTTTAGAGTCATTGTGATGTCTGTACGTTTTATGCTTGTAGTGATGTCTCTGGTACTTTGTCTCACAGGGTCCCCCTTAGGATCTCTTGTAGGGCTGGTTTAGTGGTGACAAATTCCTTCAGTTTTTGTTTGTTTGGGAAGACCTTTATCTCTCCTTCTATTCTAAATGACAGACTTGCTGGATAAAGGATTCTTGGCTGCATATTTTTTCTGTCTAGCACCCTGAAAATCTCGTGCCAATTCTTTCTGGCCTGCCAAGTTTCAAAAGAGAGATCAGTCACGAGTCTTATAGGTCTCCCTTTATAGGTGAGGGCACGTTTACCCCTTGCTGCTTTCAGAATTTTCTCTTTATCCTTGTATTTTGCCAGTTTCAGTATGATATGTCGTGCAGAAGAACGATTCAAGTTCCGTCTGAAGGGAGTTCTCTGTGCCTCTTGGATTTCAATGCCTTTTTCCTTCCCCAGTTCAGGGAAGTTCTCAGCTATGATTTCTTCAAGTACCCCTTCAGCACCTTTCCCTCTCTCTTCCTCTGGAATACCAATTATGCGTAGATTATTTCTTTTTAGTGTATCACTTAGTTCTCTAATTTTCCCCTCATACTCCTGGATTTTTTTTCTCTCTCTTTTTCTCAGCTTCCTCTTTTTCCGTAACTTTATCTTCTAGTTCACCTATTCTCTTCTCTGCCTCTTCAATCCGAGCCGTGGTGGTTTCCATTTTGTTTTGCATTTCATTTAAAGCGTTTTTCAGCTCCTCGTGACTGTTCCTTAGTCCCTTGATCTCTGTAACAAGAGATTCTCTGCTGTCCTCTATACTGTTTTCAAGCCCAGTGATTAATTTTATGACTATTATTCTAAATTCACTTTCTGTTATATTATTTAAATCCTTTTTGATCAGCTCATTAGCTGTTGTTATTTCCTCGAGATTCTTCTGAGGGGAATTCTTCTGCTTGGTCATTTTGGATAGTCCCTGGCGTGGTGAGGGCCTGCAGGGCACTTCCCCTGTGCTGTGGTGTATAACTGGAGTTGGTGGCGGGGCCACAGTCCGACCTGATGTCTGCCCCCAGCCCACCGCTGGGGCCACAGTCAGACTGGTGTGTGCCTTCTCTTCCCCTCTCCTAGGGGCGGGTTTCACTGTGGGGTGGTGTGGCTCATCTGGGCTACTTGCACCCTGTCAGGCTTGTGATGCTGGGGATCTGGCGTATTAGCTGGGGTGGGTAGGCAAGGTGCACAGGGGCAGGAGGGGCAGGCTTAGCTCGCTTCTCCTTAGGTGATCCACTTCAGGAGGGGCCCCTCTTCCGTGGGCCTCTCGTCTGCGCTTGGCTCCAGCGACTCCGTTCTGCTAATCCTCTGGCGGTTTTCTGGGTTATTTAGGCAGGTGTAAGTGGAATCTAAGTGATCAGCAGGACGCGCGGTGAGCCCAGCGTCCTCCTACGCCGCCATCTTCCCTCCAAAACCTCCACCCTGCTGTCTTAAATGTTGTAGTTAACTTTTAAGACAGGACCACTTGCTGGGGCGCCTGGGTGGCTCAGTCGGTTAAGCGTCTGACCTTGGCTCAGGTCATGATCTCACGGCTTGTGTATTGGAGCCCCGCATTGGGCTCTGTGCTGATAGCTCGGAGCCTGGAGCCTATTTTGGATTCTGTGTCTCCCTCTGTCTCTGCCCCTCCCCTGCTCTCACTTTGTCTCTCTTTTTCTCTCCTTCTCTCTCAAAATAAATAAACATAATAAAAATTTTTTTTTAAAAATTGACCACTTGTCAAGTTTTGATATAGTATCAAAAAAGTATATCCACAATTATTTGAAAAGACAGTAGCCACATAAGCCATATTTTCTTCATATACTTCTACCAAAACAACATATTGCAACAGATTGAATGTGGGAATAGATAGAAGAGTCCAGCTGTCTTCTCATAAAGCCAGAAGAATTCAGAAATTTGCAAAACCATGTAACAGTGCTACTGTTCTAAGTTTTTGTTGCTTTAAGTATAATTATTTTCATATTAAGAATTTATGTTAACATGTGTATATAATTATTACTTTTTTTTTTTTTTTTTTTTTTTTTTTAGTGAGAGAGAAAGAGTGCAAGCTGGGGAGAGGGGTAGAGGGAGAGAAAGAGAGAGGGAGAGAGAATTCTAAGCAGGCTCCATCTTAGCACAGAGCCTAATGCAGGGCTCAGTCCCACAACGCCAGGATCATGACCTGAGCTGAAATCAGGATTTGGATGCTCAACCAACTGAGCCATCCAGGCACCCCTGTATTATTACTTTAAAATGGATTAATAATTAGCTTTTTTAATTTACAGCATTACTTTCTAATACAGTAAACATTGATGGATATAACCCATATAAATAAAAGCTTTTGGGGATACTTAATGATTTTAAAGAATGTAAATGGGTCTAGGGGTGCCTGGGTGGTTCAGTCAGTTGAGTATCCGACTTTGGCTCAGGTCATGATCTCACATATTAAGGGTTCAAGCTCCTTAAGTCAGAGGCTGTGCTGACAGCTCAGAGCCTGGAACCTGCGTCAGATTCTGTCTCCCTTTCTCTCTCTCTCTCTCTCTCTCTCTCTCTCTCTCTCTGCCCCTCCCCTGCTTGCTCTCTCTCTCTCTCTCTCAAAAATAAACATTAAAATAAAAAGAAGAAGAATGTAAAGGTGTCTTGAGCCCAAAAAGTTTGAGAATTGCTGATCTGTATAGTGTTATCAATAGATTCGTTTAAGTCCTACCTTATATATTTGACAGTATCTTTTGTCTCACATACTTAATGATATACACACTATATGAAAAGTATCGTTGGGTGTCATTCAGTATTTTAATTAGGCCTTTTTATATTTCATGGAAGTAGAGACTAGACCACAAACCAATTTGCATTCGTACTTGCTTTTAGTAGTATAACTTACCTAATTATAAAAGTTCAGTGCAATTTTTTTTTAAGTTTTCTGGCCTTGGTGTGCCTGGGTAGCTCAGTCAGTTAAGCGTCTGACTCTTGATCTCGGATCAGGTCTTGATCTTGGGGTCGTAAGTTCAATCCCTGTGTTGGGCTCTGCGCTGGGTGTGAAGCCTACTTAAAAAAAAAATAAAAGTTTTTTTTTTTTTCCTTAAATAAAGTTTTCTGGCCTTGAACCTTTCCTTAACCCCTTAAAAATTAGTAATGCACGAGCTAGATATGACAATACTCTCTTAGTTATTTTAATCTTAAAAACAATTCCTTCAGAGAAAATCAAAGAACCGCTTATGCTCTTGGCAGTAAGATTCAGTTCTGTAAATTAAACACGCACACACATTTTAGTTATTTGGTTTGGTTTTGGTAATTCTGTGCAGTGCAGAATCAGGGATAGCAGGATTCAGGTCTGAGTGTTAGAACATACAATGTTAGGTATCAATTGTGTACCTAACATGTATTTTATTCTAGTGGGCACTGTTGTTATAAGTGTGAGTGCATGTGCATGTAATGCTTTTAAAGCCATTACTGGTTTAAAAGGGAAGGGAGGCAAGGAGAAGAGAGGGATGAGGGATACCTCTTCTCTGTGAAAAGTGGAATCAATGGTTTAGTTATTTACTCTGAAGTTTTTAAAGTGAGGGAAACTAGATCATTTTTAAGACCCTTTACAGGTATAAAATTCTCATTTTATCTTGTAGCCACGCATGTTTCTTAAATCACATAGGATTGGAGCAAAAAAAGTTTTTATTAACCAGAATTGACTTTCTGTTACCGATTAACTATATTTAAGTTCCTGAAAGAAATTTATATTTTATAGAAAATGTGCTTATAAAATTAAGGAATGTATTTTTAAACATTATTTGACTGTTAGAACAGTAAAGCCAGAATGTAAAATTTTAATTCTCCTAGTGTACAGATTTAAACATTTTGTTGTATCAGGGAAACTCTTTAAACAAAAGCTGGCTGAGAAGCCCATTATGTACAACAGGAAAAGTAGAGTTGCTGTAGTTGAATTAATAATGAAGTGTGGCTTTCTGTGATATTTTTTTCAGTTGTTACTGGTAGCCTTATCATAATACTATTTATGAGGCAATTTATTATTGCCCCCTGGGATCTGCAAGTAACTTGTTCTTAAATAAGAAGTTTAAGTTGACTCCAGTTTTAAAAGCCGGATACATTTTTATTACATTAATATCATATTTATTATGTGTTAGTTAGGTTGTAATTATTTTTTTTAATGCTATAATGATGGCTTTTAAGTGCTATAAATATTAACAATCTTTTGAATATTTGCCTCTTATGATTTGGTGCTATTTACAGCTGTTTCTTGTTTTGTTTTGTTTTGTTTTGTTTTGTTTTGTTTTGTTTTAGGAGTCTAGCATGGCTCAAGAATCTCCCAAAAATTCAGCAGCAGAAATTCCAGTGACTAGTAATGGAGAAGTTGATGACTCTCATGAACATGGCTTTAATAGGGTAAGAATATTTTCCTTTCTGTTGATACAGAGGACCACGATAAGCCTATCAGATGAAAGTAATAGAATTTAATTTAGGAATATTTTCTTAGATTGGCCAAAGTGTTAGGAACCTAATGTTACCACGTAGGGATGACTAGGTGGGTTATGTTCGTGATTTGTCAAGGTTAAGCTCCTAGCCAATAAGCATTCATGCCTTGATGTTATCATCAGTAGTTCTGTTACATGACTGGAACAAAGTATATCTGATGATTTTGGTATATGACTTTATGAAACTATTTAATATTTGTGATAAGAAAAAATACTAACTATAGATTACCCTTTCAAAAATTGGCAGTAATCTCTTTTCTGTGTGTCTTTAGTACATATTTCCTAAGTAGGCTTCTCCTGACTTTGCCATTTACTTTCTAAAGTGGCATACTTGACTTGGTGGAAAATGAAAGTTGCAGTGCTTTCAATTTTGATCTGCCTCTCATTTGAAATTGAAATTTAATGCATTTTAATGGAAACACCATGGGTTTGAAGATAACTTGGGTGCACATTTTAGCTATGTCATTTCTAGCAGTGTAACCTTGGGCAGGTGTTTAATCTCTTCTAGTTTTTGTTTTATGATCTCTATAAATGAGAATCTTACTTTCATGGGGATATTGATATTAAATGAGATAAAATAAATAATATGCCTAGGATAGTCCTAGAAATGGTAGTGATGGTTATTATTTCTGGATATATTTACAATAAATACCCCTTTTTATGACATTTGGTACATGTACAACTTTAAAAATATAATGTTCATATTTTTGAAAAAGGAATAGTTGAAAGAAATGGATTATTTTATAGGTTTTTTTAATTTAATTTTTTTTTTTTTTATTTTTAAAAAAATTTTTTTTTTTTCAACGTTTATTTATTTTTGGGACAGAGAGAGACAGAGCATGAACGGGGGAGGGGCAGAGAGAGAGGGAGACACAGAATCGGAAACAGGCTCCAGGCTCTGAGCCATCAACCCAGAGCCCGACGCGGGGCTCGAACTCACGGACCGCGAGATCGTGACCTGGCTGAAGTCGGACGCCTAACCGACTGCGCCACCCAGGCGCCCCTAATTTAATTTTTTAAAATAAATTTCTTTAATGTTTACTTATTTTTGAGAGAGAGAGAGAGAGAGAGAGAGAGACTGAGCATGAGCTGGGAGAGAGACAGAGAGAGAGGGAGACAACAGAATCCGAAGCAGGCTCTGGGCTCTGAGCTGTCAGCACAGAGCCCGATGTGGGGCTCGAACCCCCAGACTGCAAGATCATGACCTGAGCCGAAGTCACACTCAACCTACCGAGCCACCCAGGCGCCCCAAATTATTTTATAGTTTAAATAGGACTCTTTCATATGCTGAAGAATAAAATCCTTTATTTTAACATAATTTGACATTTTGGGTCAGATAAATTCCTTGTTGTAGAGGATTGGCCTCTGCATGTAGGATGGTTAGCGGCATCCCTGGCCTCTTCCTCCTGTTGTGACAAGCAAAAATGTCTCCAGACATTGCCAAATGACCCCTGGTGTGAGGAGAAACTCACCTCTGGTTGAGAACCACTGGTTTAGATTGTTTTAATTGATTTTAGTAAATTCCACTGAATTTCACTTATTTTTGCCTTCACAGTTTTTTTGGAAGGAATGAATGTGTCTTCAAACTTGAGGGTTATTTTTTTTTTAACTTTTTTTTTTTTAACGTTTATTTATTTTTGAGACAGAGAGAGACAGAGCATGAACGGGGGAGGGTCAGAGAGAGGGAGACACAGAATCTGAAACAGGCTCCAGGCTCTGAGCTGTCAGCACAGAACCCGACGCGGGGCTCGAACTCACGGACCGTGAGACCATGAACTGAGCCGAAGTTGGCCGCTTAACCAACTGAGCCACCCAGGCGCCCCAAACTTGAGGGTTATTTTAATTGTGAGTGCTTTAATTTGGTGTCTATGTACCTGTGGCCTTAAAATAGAGGAACTCACAGAATAGAGACTCTTTAAATTCTGGGCACACAAAGGAAATTTTCACTTCAGGTTTTAGTCTTTCTTGTGTTGGAAAGTACTAAGACACACCTGCATAATAAGCTAATCACGTTACCACCATTAGACTCTAGCAATTGCTTTATAAACTTCTGTTAATTCAAATAACTCATTATACCAAGATTTTAGTTAATGAGTTTCATTTTATTTTTGGTAACAGTCCTTTTGCAAACTTATTCTGCAGATAGTTATCGAGTATCTGCTGTGTATCGAGTATCTGCTGTGTATCACACTGTGGATATGGTAGTGAATAAAAATGACAAAAATACTGCCATCAGGGAGTTGATGTTCTAATAGACAGTCTAATGACTTTAGTCCAAGAAAATGCAGTACATACAAATGCTGCATTGTTTTGGATATTCACCTGCCACCTTAAGCCTGTTTCTTTTTCTTTTCTGTTGGTTTTGTTCTCTTTTGAGCTACCACTTACGCACAGTAAAACACAGATGTTAAGTATACAGCTCAATGGAAGCACCACACACATCAAGATGTAGAACATTTCCAGGACTTTAACTGGCTCCGTCTTGCCCCCTTCAAGGCAGTACACTGCCCTGTCTCCCAGAATAATCACTGCTACTCTGACTTTATCATCACAGATTGCTTTGGACTATTCCTGAACTACAAATAAATGGAATCTTACAGTATGTACTCTTTTTTGACTGGCTTCACTCAGTGTTATTCCTGTGAAGTTTATTCAGTACTGTTTGTGGCAGTATTTCATTCTTTTTCACTGTGCTGTAGTTTTCCATTCTGTTAATATGTCACAATTTTGTATATCCATTCTTCAGTTGATGGATACTTAGGTTTCCAGTCTGTGGCTATTATGAATAAAGCTGTTGTGACCATTCTGGTGCAAGTCTTTTGGTGTACGTAATCACCTATTTCTATTGGGTACATACCCTAGTGTGGAATTGCTAGATACATGATGTTTGGCTTTGGTAGATATTGTCAACTAATTTTCCAAAGTGGTTCCAGCAGCAGGTAAGAGTTCTAGTTATTACACATCCTTACCAATTCTTAGTATTGTCATGCCTTTTAATTTTAGCGATTCTGGTGGAAGCGTAATATTCATCTCTCTAATGACTAATGATGTTAAGCGTATTTTTATATTCTTACTGATCGTTTGGATATTATCTTGTATGAAGTCCTTTTTCAAGCCTTTTGCCCATTTTTCTATTGGGCGTGTGCCTTTTTCTAATTTTTTTACAGGAGTTCTTTATTCTGGATATAAGTCATTTGTTTGGATATGTGTATTTCACATATTTTGTTCTAGTCAGTAGCTTGCTTTTATATTCTATTAATGGTATCTTTTGATGAACAAAAGTTGCTAATTTTAATGAAGTCAAATTTATCTGTGTCATTTTAGTGATTTTTGTGCCCCTTTTGAGAAATCTTGGCCTATCCCAGTATCATGAAGATACTGTTTTCTTCTAAAAGGTTTTTTTTTTAAGTTTATTTATTTATTTTGAGAGAGAGAGGGTGCAAGTGGGGGAGAAACAAAGAGATAGAGAGAGAAAGAATCCCAAGCAGGCTCTTAGCTGTCAGCACAGAACCCTACGCAGGGCTCAAACTCACAAACCGTGAGACCATGATCTTAGCTGAGATCAAGAGTCAGATGCTTAACCAACTGAGCCACCCAGACGCTCCTGAAAGTTTTTTTGTTTTGCTTCTCACACTTAGCTCTGTGATTCATCTTGAATTAAATTTTTGTGTAGTGTGATGCAGGTGCCAAGGTTCATTTTTTTTTCCTCATGAGTATCTTACTGCTATTCGCTGTTTATTGAAAAGACTGTCCTTTCTCCACTGGGAGCTTTTGCTGTCAATCAGGTGGTCATATATGTGCGGGACTGTCTCTGGACTCTGTTTTATTTCTTTGTCTTTTTGTCTTTCTTTACAATAATACCACACTATGTTACTTAATTACTACACTAATTAAGTCTGGAACCAATACTATCTTTAACCTTAATACCTGGTGGGTAATTCCTCCAGCTCTGTTCTTTTTCTGGGTTGCCTTAAACTTATTCATGACTCTTCACTTAACCTTATTTGCCTTTGAGTAGCACTGAAAAAAAAATAGAGTCTTACTAGAGTGAAGTGATTTAAACCTTCAAATATCTGTATAAGCTCTTTGCTTATGCAGTCAAAGCCAGTTAACTTGCTGCTTTGTAAGTTTACTCATTGGTTAATGTCAGATTCTTTTTGGACATTTTCCTGCAGTGTTATTTCACTTCTCTTGGGTGGTAAAAGAAGAAAAAAAGATGTTCTCCTGGAGGCCTCCTTTTATTGGATGTGAACTTTACCTGGGAAAGGCTCCTTAAGAAGCAGTTAACCTGGAGCACCCAGGTGGCTCAGTCAGTTGAGTGTCCAACTCTTGACTTCGGCTTAGGTCGTGATCCCAGGGTTGGGAGATCGAGCCCTGCATTGGGCTCCACATTGAGTATAGAGCCTGCTTGAGATTCATTCTCTCTCTCTCTCTCCCTCCCTCCCTCCCTTCCCTCCCCCTCTTCCCCACTCACATGCAGTCTTTCTCTATCTAAAAATAAAAAATAAAAGTGCTCAGTTGGTTATGTGTCCGACTTCAGCTCAGGTCATGATCTCCCGGTTCATGGGTTCGAACCCCGCATCGGGCTCTGTGCTTGTCAGCACAGAGCCTGCTTCAGATCCTCTGTCCCTCTCTGCTCTATCTCTTCCTCTCTCAAAAATAAATAAATATTTAAAAATAAATAATTTAGAAATAAACAATATCTACTTCAAGTAGTATACCCCACTTCACCTCCCTAAAGAAATTCAACATGATAAAATTTCTGTATCTGCTCTTATTAAAAATATATGTATCACAAGAGTCTCTTATTTGATACGTTGAATTAAAATAAAATTGGCTGTGTGATTCCTTTCACCACGAGTGAAAATAATGTTTCAAGAGCAACTTTTGACCATTTTGAATAAATTATACTCAAGATCTTTTAGGCATATGTTTACTTCAGTTTTAGCATACTCCTTTGTTTTCCTGAGAAATAAAAGGGAAATTGCATTTAGCCTGAAATTCATGTTTATATTTTATTACTGATGAAAATTCATATGGAAAATAAGTGTTAAAATGTATTGTTTAGCGTTAGACTGTATTTTATAGACTAGTAAAGAGGTCTCATGTTAAACTAGATAATAACCAGAGTTTGCTCAAGTATTTTACTTATATACATCTTCCTTTTACACCTGTTTGTTGTTTAAAATCATATACTGGTTTTTATTTACGTTTATTTATTTTTGAGAGACAGAGAGAGACAGAGCGTGAGCAGGAGAGGGGGCAAAGAGAGAGGGAGACACAGAATCAGAAGCAGGATCCAGGCTGTGAGGTGTCAGCACAGAGCCTGACATGGGGCTCGAACCCACAAACCATGAGATCATGACCTGAGCTGAAGTCGGATGCTTAACCGACTGAGCCACCCAGGTGCCCCAAATACTAGTTTTTATTTAAAACTTAACTGCATCATGTACTCTAAAAAATATAGTCTTGTATAAAATTAAGATGGTAGTTTAAGTTGTTGTATCCTGGCTGACCAGTTGGTGTCACTGTGGCACAGGCAGTGAAACTAAATGTTTCTGTCCTGGCTTTTGTGTCTCATTGCAGAGATTTCATTTTTCATTTGGTTTCCCCCCTTAGTCCTACAAGAGGCCCTGGTTAGACTCTAACTTAGCATTCACATTCTAATAGAGGTTATAATGAAAGAACTGGTCCTAGAAATCCCCTGGTAGCAACTTGACATATGTTAATATTTTGAGGTTTATTACTCTTTTTCTTAAGACAAGGAGCAACAATGATTTAGAGAGGATAGAATAAGAATCTTAGTATCATCACAGTTTTTTACAGCAAAAATATTTTTTTCTAAATAAAAATTCCTTTTTAAAGATTAGTAAAGTTTAATCTCTGAAGAATACAAATTATTCTTTGAGTTGTAAACTGCATATTATTTATAAATCTGTTAAAGTGCTGGTCAAAATATTAAAATCGTGAAATTCATGCCATGAATTAAAGAGAAGAAGCAAATATCAGTTCCGTGTAGTTGAAATTTCTTGTTAATTAAGTTATACTTGGCAGATAGGGAAACTACCTTAGTATATATCACTGAAACAAAATATTTTCTGTGGTTGGCCCAAAACTAAAATCCATAATTTCAGTTTTTCCACCTATGGACCTTTTCCTCAAGAAAAATGTACATATATACAAAACTACCAAATTTTTCATTTAGTTCTAGGGAGTTTAGGACTCCCTAAACTGAAGCCTGCCTATGGATCCTTAGTTTCCTGGGTCTTAAAAACCCCCGGTCTATAAGTTTTGAGTTAAATCACAGGATTTTAGTTTAGAGATCCCTGAATTCCACTACTTGATTTTACAGTTGAGGAAAAGGGCCCTTGAGGTTGTGATGGAATTACCCAGATTAACTGGCTGTACCAAAGGCTTGTGTGATTTGATTGTAAGGAAAGTGAGGGCAAAAATGTTTCCATTCATTACCTTATCTACAGTGCTGCCACATAATAGATAATTGAGGCTTTCATTTAAATGTTTGGTGAATAAATGAGTAAATGAATAAACACATGTTAAAGCCAGGACTAGAAACATGTTTCTAGACTTTTGTGGAAGATGTACTGCTTTTGGACTTGATCTATCCATCTTGTGTCCTTAATTTCCCAACATGCATCATCGCTGTTGTTGTTGTTGTTGTTGTTGTTGTTGTTGTTGAAGTTTTGTGTATGTGGTCTTTGTTGTTATTGTTGTTTCACTCTTTAATGCTTTTATTGAACCAAGTAGTTTTTCCATTCCCCTGTACATATCAGTCTGGACAGTGAACTCTAGCAGTCTGGAGAAGATTTGGAAAGGAATATAAGAATAGGAATTGTCAGAACACTGTTTTGGATAGATTTCCTCCCCTCCCCTCAGTGTTGTAACTGTTCATTTACTTATCTGTTTTTCCTAAGAGATTGAAATCACCTTTAGGGCAGCTTGTGTGCACACAGCACAGTTTATGATTCACAGTAGTTGCTCAATAAAGGAAGTGATTCCAGTGTAAAGACTTAAAATTTAACATGTTTTCTACTTCAGCCATCCTACACTAGAGTTTGAATAGCATATGATGACCATTTGTCTCCGTGCTATATACTATTCAGTATAACATTTCTGCATTACTCACATCTGAAAAATTTAGGAGTTCTGTCAGTGGCAACATTGATTCGATGGAGACTTTCTCCAAAGACCAATTTTTACCAAATGTATAGCTTGGACCCTTTTAGAAGTATGGCAAATATTTTTCAAGGATCGTTTAACCCATGCAAATCTAGATTCATTTTTTTTAATTTTTTTAATGCTTTTTATTATTTTTTGAGAGAGAGAAAGAGAGAGAGACAGAGCATGAGCAGGGAGGGGCAGAGAGAGAGGGAGACACAGAATCCAAAGCAGGCTCCAGGCTCTGAGCTGTCAGCACAGAGCCCGGCATGGGGCTCAAACCCACAAACGGTGAGATCATGACCTGAGCCCAAGTCAGACGCTTAACTGACTGAGCCACCCAGGCGCCCCTAGATTCATTTTAATATTTACTTCAAAATATTAAAGCATTGAATATATTCTTAGTACTATTGCCACAAATTAAGTTTTAAAGTATGTGCATTATATAGAAGTCTATTAAATTAACTCTAGATTGGGATTTCTATTGAAAAAATATGAATAAATATAATTTTTAATGAGAGGCTGAAGCCTATCTTTCTTAATTATGACATATTGCGCCTAGAAGATAGATTCTGCCTCTGTTTATAAGCAAATGCTGTCATATTTTTTTTTTTATTTCTAGAAGGAATTGTTTTGAATGTAGGTACGTATAACTATTCCCACGGTGATAAGCCTTTGAATGAATTCAGCATTCCCTTGGTGCAAGCTGGTATGTGATTTCATTCTTACCAGACGTCATTACTACTTGGAATCTAGACTAAGGGGACTTGGGGATGGGGATGAGGTCAAGGAGGTAGGCAGTAAACCATCAAAAGATAGTAATTCTGTAAGTTCTTGTTAAATGTTTGCGGAATGAATGAGAGAGGAGAGAGAGAGAGGAGACTGAGAATTGTATATGTGTGCGTAAAATGGAGAAAATGGATGAGTCATATTTGCTAACTTGATCAAGTGGAATAACAGATACAGGAGCTTGTGACCACAAAGAGAGTTATTAGACTTAAAATTCCAGAAGTGTTGCTTCCTGAGTGATGGCAAGTTCCCAAGAGTGGCCGTGGGAGTTCTGGTGGCTGAAGTAAAATGGGGCATGAAGGATGAAAGGCATTAGAGATGTAGAGGTTGCTGCAATCTGAGACAGAAGAGTAGGTTGGAGTTACTATGTTAGTCTAGTATATCTTTTATTTGTCCTCACACTTTTTTTGGCCCTTTGTCCCCTACAGATTACCAAACCTGTATCAAACTACCAACTTTAGGCTTCCTGCAAGTATACTAAGGGAAAAAAAAATCATACACTTTGACAGATTGTTAATACTACAATCCATTATTCTGTATCAACATAGGTAGGCAAGCTCATGCAATAGATTTTATTTCATTTTAAGTCACTGATACTTTGTATTAAAAAGAGTTAAGCAACAGACTACATACCGTGACTTTATACATTGTTTTTTTGATGAGCTATGAAAACTCAGCTTGGACCTTATATTTCAGTTTGGAAAGAATTGCAGACCGAACAAGGAATCATTTCATTTTCTGAAACTGCCCAATGGCATGCAAAAGGTTGGGAACACCGAGAATAATGGTGAGAATTAAGGATAGAGCAGAAGGCCCTCAATAAATATTTGGGATTAACTAGAAAGAAGATAGATGACAATGTTAAGGTGGAGAAGAGGGCAATGAGGTAGTGTGGCCCACGGGGAAATGCGGGATGGGAATCCGTGTATTACACAAGTATGGAAAAACTGTTCTCCGTAACAGAGTTCCTCAAAATGTAGACAAAGAATTACCTGCATCAGAATCACGTGGCTTATTTGTTTGAAATTCTGGCGCCTGGACTTCGCACTCCAACTTCATGAGATCACAGTGGACAGCTGAGAAGAATCTGAATTTTAATACGGTCTCACATGGTTCTTACGCAAACTAAAGTTTGAGAACTGGTAGTTTAGAAGTACCAGCAGAAAGCTGAGAAAATGCTAACCCTGCCTTTTACTCACTTGATAAATAGCATGTTGGAGAATAATCAGCTTTGACTTGAAGTAATTGTGGAGAGGCAGAGAGGCCACTATGAAGATGTTAAGGATGTTGAAATATGTTTATAGTAGGATTGGGATGTGGAGATCTGTTCGAATAATAGCTTTGCTTCTGGTGGATACTCTTTATAGGCAGCTGTTAAAAACAACAAAGGGGATTTTAAATTACCAAAATTCATAGAACATTTCACAGAAATTTTTCAATTTGTTTCTTTAAAAAGTATGTAAATGTTTTGGAAGGTTTTATACATTTTGAGGGGTGAGATAAGATGCATAAATTGAGAAAATTGCTAGTAAATGAATATATTGGTGTTATATCTACTAGCCGCTAGGAATGAATACTAAAGGGGAACAAGATAGATAAGCATCCTGATCTTTAGAAAGCTTTTACAGTCTGCAGGAAGAGAGAATATAGAAATTAATTAATTTACAAATTAACTTTATTCCTTTAATGTTTATTTTGAGAAAGAGAGCGCGCACGTATGCGGTCATGCGAGATGGGGAGGGGCAGAGAGAGGGAGAGAGAATCCCAAGCAGGCTTTGCACTGTCAGGGCAGAGCCCAACATGGACTTCATCCCACAAACCATGACATTGTGACCTGAGCCAAAATCAAGAGTCAGGTGCTCAACCAGTTGAGCCACCCAGGCACCCCCACAAATTAATTTTAATATCATGTGAAAAGTAATATACTAGTCCAAGTATAGCATGGTCTGAGAACTGATAGGAAGAGTATGGAAATATTACCTGAGGAATTGCTAGGCAAGCTGAATCTGAAGGATGAGCTGGCCAAATGAAAAGTGAAGGGTGTTCCCGTCAGAGGCAACTAGAATGAGCTGAAAAGTGTGTGAAACTGCAGAATTGAAAATTTGCTGTTGTTGAAGTGGAGACTGTGGGGCCAGATGTGTGAGAAATGAGCCTAGAGAGTTAAGTAGAGACCAGATCCTGCAACACCTTAAAATCATGTTGAGGAGTTTGGGGTTTTACCTAAAAGGCAATGGGGGGAGGGGCACTAAAGGACATAAAAATGGAAGTATCTCAATCAGATTCACATTTTTAAAAAATTTTTTTAATGTTTATTTTTATTTTTGAGAGAGAAAGAGACGGACAGAAACAGACAGGTGAGCGGGGGAGGGGCAGAGAGAGAGGGAGACACAGAATCCGAAGCAGGCTCCAGGCGCTGCCCTGTCAGTACAGAGCCCGATGCAGGGTTCAAACTCAGAGACCACGAGATCGTGTCTGAGCCGAAGTCAGACACTTAGCCGACTGGGTCACCCAGGTGCCCACAGAGTCACATTTTAGAAAGCTATCTCTGCCTACAGTTTGAAGAATGAATTTCAGGGGTGCCAAGACTAGAGACACAGGAGATGGATCGGTTAGGTCGCCAAGGGAAGTAGAGAAGTTAGATGTAAGACTTTTCTCTTGTGGAGAAGCTAGAAGCAGTAAGGAAAACCAAGCCATTTTTACAGAAGTAGATGGAGGAAAATTGGGAGAATGTAGTGTAAGGAAACTAAGGGAGAAGAGAGTTCATGTAATTTATAGACTACTTGGAGAATCCTTACAGATTGTTGGTGGTTACAGTACACACTTTGGAGAATCACTCCTTTATTCAAGATTTCCCCTTCTTGAGAAGAGAGGAGGATTAATTAGTCTCTAGTTCTGCTTATCTGTTGTAGTGTTGTGCATCTTATTAACGATGTGTGTTTTAAAGCAAGTTTGCTAAACATTTTGTGTTCTTTATATATTGGTTTTGCACTAACTTCAGTTCAAAATTAGATCACCAAACTAAATTATAAATTCTAAAGTTATGTTTTTAATCTCATTCCTGTTCTTACCTCTGTGAAAATATGCAAAATGAAGGCAAGTTATTTTGGAGGAAAATTAGCATCCCTTCACAGCTTTATGGAAGCTGTTACTACAGATACTATTTTGTATCCTCTCAGAAGGACTTGAAACATACATGAAACGTTTTTGCCAAAAGCATTCTATTTTGTTTCAGCTTAATTGTTTGAAAATTTATTTTTAAAAAGTATTAAATGCTGAGTATTATCCTAGTGCTTGAACAGAAAGTTAACTTTGGGTTTATTCCATTTTATTGTGTACTTGTTAAGCATGACTCTGCTAAGTCCTAAACTTTGAATTGAATGTCAGTGACATAAAAATGCAAATTAGGGATTTTATGTTGTTGGTTATAGTGGGCTCATTGTCTCTGAGATACATTCTGGAAACCATAGGGGTAAATGCAGTAGCAGACATTTGAATAGTTACTAAGCTATGTAAGACACTTTTAAAAAGAATTAAAGATCATGTAAAGGCACATTTTAAGTTTTTGTGAATTATGAGGCTAAACTATATTACCTAGAGAGTGTGTATTTTATAAAAAACAAAAACAAGTCAACAAACACATAAAATACTTACGTGTGTTATCTTACAAGTCATACATTCCCCTCACATAACCCATATTATTTTGTGTTGCATTCAGCTGCTGGACAACTATCAAAATGATAATTCTGAACGGACCCATTTGTACCACTTTTGGTTAGGCTCCTTTTGTTAGCGACAGTTTAGGCTTAGGAAGACCTTAGTGCTTTTCAGATTTTACAGCTGTTTTACATAAAGGTTTTTTTTCTGGAAGAATTTTTGTTTGTTGAGTAAAGGACCCCTGGGAGATCATTGGGAGGGGTCTGAGTGAGATGTAATATCTTCAGACAACCAGGAGTTTCTTCTAGAGGCCATGCCTGACAAGATGGGAGACATCCCTGTACCTTCTTGAAAATTTAGGTAATCTGAGATATCCATCATGTTTACTGTTTAACCTCTTACCAACTACTACTACACTGTATCTCTCTACTGGGAATTTACACAATACTTTGGGACAGGACATACGATTAAAATGAGTAATGTTCTTTCAGATAAGTTCCAAGAATATAGCAAACACAGTTGTCCTGTACCTACTGTATGCCATTTTTATTTTGTTTGCATGCATTTTTTTATTCCTCATATTTTGAGGGATGTCTTCGATACTTATTTTCTTAGCGAGAGCTAAAAGCTCTCAAGACTTTGAGCAAGGCAACATTCAAGGAAACCATTCCAAAAATAGTTGAGCTTAATGACCAAACTTGCAAAGTTTAAAAAATGTCTTGGTAGTTTGGCACTATTTATTTTGTAAGTGATAGATTTGTCTTTCAGAGAGAAAAGATCGTCTGGTTTTAATGTAAATATTAATAAAAGGATCATTAATATTTAAAAATATTAGAAACCACTGGGGGCACCTGGGTGGTTCAGTCTGCTAAGTGCACAATTTCGGCTTCAGGTTATGATCTTATGGTTTGTGACTTAAAGCCCTGCATCGGCTTGTGCTGACAGTGCCTGCCTGCCTGCCTGGGATTCTCTCTTTCTGCCCCTCCCCCACTCACATGTGCCTGCTTTCTCTCAAAAATAAATAAATAAACTTTTTTTTTAAAACCTAGAAATTACTGATTTAGTATATTAAAAAATAAACTGGAAAGATAATTTATTCCATGAAATGGACAGACTCAGATTTGGTTTAAAAATGGGAAGTAGATAAAACTGAGTGTAATTATTTTTCTTTTTAATTCTAAGTACTCTTCAAAACAATATTCAGATGAAAAGAATATTGTCCTGTGACGAGGTTTTAAGTGGCATTAGGAAAAGGGAAAAGGAACGAAAGAACTCATTTCTTTTGTGCTATTAGGAAATTACAGGTTGAAAATGTATTTGCATTAGTGTTTAAACTTCAAATTCTGAAATTGTGATTTTTAAAAGGTGTTTCTTTACATCTTTTTGAAAACAATAGGAGCTAATGAATTCTAAGTCTCTAACAAATTGCTTGTAGCTCTTTACATTTACTCTACATTACAGTTAATATTGTTTCTGGAAGCCTAGCCCTAACTATATTGCTAGTTAGTAACTAAATGACACATTTTTGTGTCCCAGTTTTTTCATCTGAGGGATAGTAGTAATAGTACCAATTGCTTGATCATTTTTACGGTCCTGCACTGTCATGTGGAGAGAGGACTGCCTGTACGTTAAAGTGATTAGAACAATTCCTAGCACATAGGAAGTGTTCACGAAATGTTTTTCACTCTAATTATTAGCAATAGCATTAATTAGTTATAAAGATGATTGTAGTAGGGGAGAGGGATGGCTAACATTAGCTGAGTGCCTAAAAATATGTATGAGGTGCTTTGCTTATATTAATTGTCTCACATAAGTTTTCATAGAACTCTGAGGTAATTTTTAGCTTCTTTTTACGGCTGAGCAAACAGGGACTAACAAAGTTTTTAAGCACTTGCCCAGGGTCATATAGCCCCTTAATAGGAAAGCTGGTCTGTCTGAATTATCTTTCCAGGTCTTTCATGTTTCTAGTAATAGTTGGTTCTTGATGAGACTGTGACAGTCTTTAAAAAGTAATTTAAGGGTCTTTGCTCTTGATAAACATCTTTAAAATATGCTGTACAAAATTCAAAAGATAATTCCATGAGGGATTCTAATTAGGGTGGAGAAAGCAAGGTTAAATCTTTGTGGCTTGCTTGTATTTATTATTGTGTTATTGTGCTGTTTTTTTAATGTTTATTATTTTTTGTTCCCATAACGATTACAAATAAGATTTTTAAAATTAAAAAAAATTGTTCTAGTTTTGCTTGGATAACAAATTATTGGAGTAGGCACCTTTTTTTAAGGCCAATTCAAAGAGATGTCCCTGGTAAAACTGATGTTAATTAGTTTTCTATTTGGGGGTAGACCTGTCACTTTCATTGGATTACCGAACAGTTTCTTTTGGTCTTGCTAATGAATCTTGGTTTGGTTTAGTTTGGTTTAGTTTGATTTGGGGGGGGGGGGGGGGGGGGGTTGGGGCAGAAACTGGCAAACTGATCCTATGTAAATGCAAGGGATCCAGAATAGCTAAAAGGGTCTTGAAAACGGTGAACAGACTTTTAGGACTCACTGGTTTTAAAATTTACTACAAAGCTACAATAATCAAAACAGGTTGGGACTGGCATAAGGAGACATAGGTGAGTGGAGCAGAACTGAGAGTACAGAAACAGATCTCTACATTCATAGTCAGTTGAGTTTCAGCAAGGGTGCCAGGAATTTTCAGTGAGGAGAGGATAGTGTTCAACAAATGGTGCTAGGACAACTGGATATCCATATGCAGAGAATGAAACTGGACATGGACCTCACGCCATGCTCAAAAATTAACTCCAGGGGCGCCTGCCTGGCTCAGTGGAGCGTGTGACTCTTGATCTTGGGGTTGTGAGTTTGAGCCCCATGTTGGGTCTGTAGAGATTGCTTAAACATAAAATCTTTTAAAAAAAAGGAACCTCAAAATTGATCGAAGATTTAAATATAAGAGCTGAAACTATAAAACTCTTAGAAGAAAAAACAGGTATAACTCTCTGACTTTGGATTAGGTACTTTAGTTTCTTAGGTAGGACGCCAAAAGCACAAGCAACAAAAGAAAAAAATAAACTGGACTTAATAAAAATGTAAAACTTTTATGCTTCAAAGAACACCATGAAAAAACTAAAAAGGCAGCCCACAGAATGGGAAAAAATACTTACAAATCATATATCTGATAAGGGAATTGTGTCTTAAAACTCACATGGGTCACTCGCTCACGCTTCTTTGAGGAATCTGCCCACATTTTACTACCCCCGAGAGACCTTCCCTCAATACCCAACCCAAAGTAGCACCCTTTTCCCTGTCACTCTGTATCCCTTTTATCCTGCCTTGAAAAGAAACATACTGATTTACTACTTGTTACTTAACAGCACTCCTTACACGGCATGCATTTATTTGTTTACTATCGGGCTAGTCTTCCTTCCTCCCCCCATGAGAGTCAGATTTGGACAGAGACTGTTTCCTACACCGCTCCATCTGTAGTGTCGAGAGCAGTGACTGTCATTGGTGTTCAGTAAATGTTGTGACAATGAATAAATAAATCCTTTATGTTACAGAGCTCATGCAGAACTTTTCTCTTTTCCTATTTGGTTCTCATGGATTGAGTCCCTCTTCTTAATTCCTCTGATACCTGTTGTCTTTACTTTGGCGACAAGTTCAACTTTTACATTAATATTTGTATATCTTGTCTCTCCAATGAGGCAAGGGCTGTACCTTACCTTTTTCTTTGTCCAGAAAGTCTAACATACAGCAAGAGGAAGCAGATGCTCATTAAATTAAATTTTAAAGTAAACCTGTTGCTGTAGCAGCTTCTTAATCTATATGGTGTTGAGTCGCAAGTCCTTTAGTTCATTCAACAAATTCATTTATTCATTTGACAATATTTATTAAACATCTCCTACATCCCAGGCGCTATTTCAGGTGCTAAAAATACAGCAGTAAACAAACTAGGCAACATCCCTGTTCTAGTGAAACTTACAGCATATAGAAAGAGGAGGTAAAAATAAACACAAATACACGTAATGTGTTACTGAGTGATAACTGCTCTGAGGAGGATAAAATAGAGGAAGCAGAATAGGGAGTTCCAGTGTGAGGTTGTGAGAGTTGCTCAAGGGGGAAAGCCTCTCTACCTAAAGGAGCAAGCCCTGTAGATGTCAGGTACAAGAAAGCATTCAGGAAGAAAAAACAGAAGTACAGGGCCCTGAAACAAAGATAGGTTTATTGTTTTTGAAGGAACTGTGTGGCTGTAAGACTGAGGCTGGTAGGAGATGGAAGTCAAATCCTGTAATCCCTTGAGAACATTTAATAGTCTGGGTTTTACATTAGGTGAGATAGGAGGCTATTGGAGAGTTTTTGTATAGGGGCTAATTTTGGTTGATGTGTGCAGTTAGAGGTGTGTGTCTTGGATAGAAGCAGGGAAACCAGTTGAGAGGCTCTTAGAGTATCCAGGCGAAATATGATTCTAGCTTAGACCAGAGTTGTGGCAGTGGAGGTGGTGAGAATTGCTTTCATCCTGAATGTATTTTGAGAGTAGACGGATAGAATCTGCTTAATGGTTTGGATACGGACTTGAGAGAAAGAGTCGAAGATAACTCCTAAGATTTTGGTGGTAGAGATGCTGTTTAACTGAAAGGAGGGAAAATAAAGATGCCATTATTTTGTTTTGTCTGTTGGGGATTTACTGTGGGTGGAATCAGTCAGTTTGAGACATATCAAGTTTGAAATGCCTACTTAATATCCAAGTTGAAATAAAAGTATGTGATCAGATATATAGGAGTTAAAGAGGGAGGCCCAGGTAAGACACCTAAATTTGGGAGTTGTCAATGTATAGATGGTTTTCAAAGCCAGAAGAATCAATACAGTCACCCAAGAAGAGACTATAGGAGAAGAAGTCCTCTGACTGAACCCTGGGACGCTCCAGAATTTGGAGATGAGGAGGAATCCGCAAAGGAGACAATAGAACATAACAGATGTTGTATGAGGAAAATCAGGAGTATCTGAAGCTAGCTGAGATGTTGAAAGTACCACAGGAGAGGACAGTTACTTGTGTCAAATTACCTGTTTGATAAATGGTAAATGATAAATTTGATCAATCAAATGTTTGATGAGATGAGAATCGACCTCATTATTTATTAATTCATGGCCCATCACACCAATCAAATAATTGCCTAGACAAAATTAATGAGCTTCTCAAGAAAATCCCTCTCAACAACATGCCAGTTATGAGAGATTGTATCTGTTAAATTTTGACTTTGCCAATTAGAAAATTCAAAACATTAGTTCTCAGTTTTCAAATTATAACTACATTATATGTGATATGGTACTGTATTAAAGATTTCAAAGACATTTATGTTTTAGTGCATCATTTGTCATTATCGTGGGAAACCAGTGGAATCCATTCATAGACTGATTATGAAAATTGGGTAATTCCTCATATCTAAGCCAGACGAAATAAAGAAATTTTGGACATCTGTATTTCTTGGCTTTCTCTCTCTCTCTCTTTTTTTTTTTTTAAACTGTAAGACTGAATGTGGAATATTGTATTTGTTACAGCTAGGTTCCAATTATAAGCCAGTCTGCAGTTGGATTGACTAATGTCAGTATTTAACATAAAATGAATAGCAGAAGATTTCTTTTTCCCCACCCTGATTGAAATCCAAGAAGTCTTGCTTATTACCTAGCTAACCTTGAAATCAAAGGAAAATTAATATTGCAAGTGAATGATTTGTTTATATTGACCAGGCTCATGATTGTATTAGACATCAGTTAGTTTTTACATAATAGTGACTTTTTAGTCGTCTTAATTCTGTCCTTTAAAATGATTTTTCTGATGTATCAGTAGCTTAGAAATTTGAAAATTGAATTTTGATATCTGCCTGTTGCTTAATTCTAGAATAACAAATATTTTGTATTTGACATTCACTATACCTCTTAATAGCAAATCTTGCTGAATTTGCTGCTGGTTATACATCATTATAGAATGCTACGACAGCATGAGAGAATACCAGATATAGAGAAAAAGGTAGTTGAAGATGTGATTAAAAGGGCACCATTATGCTGAACTGCTACATGGTGTGAGATTTTTTATGAAGATTTTCTCTTTTATTCAAATGTTGCCAAGGATCTGAAGCGTTCATTACCAGCTGGACTTGGTCTCTCAGAAACCCAAATTACATCTCATGGCTTTGACAGTACCAAAGAGGGGGTTATTGAAGCAGGAGCATTTCAAGGTAAGAGCCCATGTATTTTTAAAGATGGCTGGGGTGGAGGATGGGAGAAGTGCATCAAAAGCAACCTTCATTCATAAGCCATAGTAAAGTCATTTAATTCTGTGACAAAACACTGATTTTATAAGCATAATCTGTTTCTCTTCAATTTAAACAATCTAGGAATTGTCTTAGTAGTCTTCTTTATATAAATAAATCAATATGCATAATTTCACTGATTATTAAAGGATTGGTTTTAGAATATTAAAATACTCAAAAAGTTATATCCAAAATGCAGATTTAAACTATTTTAGCTTTTAACTACAAAATTTATAGCAATAAGTCAGTGTTTTGTATAAGTACGTATTTCCTATTTCAAAGCAATTAGAAAAATAACTTTTATTTTTCCTATTATATATTCCATATAAGAGGTCTCCAAAACCACCCTCAGAGTCAGTAATTTGCTAAGAGTACTCACAGGACTCCGTACATAGTCATGACTATGATTATTACAGGGAAAGTATACCAAGCACAAGTAGCAAAGGCAAAGGATGCCTGAGGCAGAGTCTGGCGAAACTGGGCATAAACTTGCAAGGGTCTTCTCCCAGTGCAGTCACTCAGGACATGAGTCGGCAGTCATTGATTATGCTTAATTCCCCTAGCAGATTGTAACAACGTGTACGAAACGTTGCTAACCAGGGAAGCTCAGGAAAGACTGAGTGCTCAGGGTTTTTATTGGAGATTGCTTGCATAGGCACCCTGTGCCTAGCATGTACCAAGATTCCAGACTCCTAGAAGAAAAACAGGCGTTTAGCATAAACCACATTGTTTGTGTAAATAGTTTAGGCAGAGTGAGCCAGTCTTAACCATTCGAGGAATGGAGGGAATTGTACCCCCGCCTCAAAAAAAGTTTCCGAATGCCAACCAAGGGCCAATCTTGTAAGCTGGTCTTTTTAAGGATAAACAGACCTGCCATGTTAACTGTTTTCTGCACCCGTTTCATGTATATAATGGAAAAAGTTATGTGCTTTTAATACTCTTCCCTATGATAACCTTTTTCAAGTGTTTTTTTCATTTTCACATGAGTGAAAGTAAAACCATGTAAACATTTGGATGTAAAAAATGGATTGTTTTCTTGACAGAGCTATAGTTAAAAATAGTAGCTATATTTGATGTTCAGTGAAGTATATTTTAATACTTCATTATAATTTCATAAAATGAAAAAATTCTCGGCATCTTTGTAATCCTTAGCCCTCTTGTAGATGATAGTATTCTATATTTTTATTATACTAATAGCCAGTGCTTTATTGGAAAACAACTTCTGTTTTGAAATATATTCTTTCCTAAGTGGGTCCTGAAAATAAGCATTCAGAAGAATCCAGAATAACAACCTCTACTCTAGGCTGTAAAGTGAATGGACTATCTAAGTGATTTTTTTTTTCCTTTTTCATCCTTATATTCAGAGATATAAAACCATAGAAAGGGAGCATATGTGTCCATATCTCCGTGGTCATTATGTAGCATTCTGGCATTCTTATCTAGGGGATAACTTTGATTTTGAAAGGGTTGACTGCCTAAAATTATGAGTACTTAAAGATAAAAGGCTTATTTTATGTCATGTGACCAGTTTGGGACCAGTCACCAATTTTGAAATTTAAATGTCAATAGAGAATTAAAAAATACTTTATAAATAACTTTATTTATTTATTTATTTATTTGAGACAGAGAGAGACAGAGCGTGAGCAGGAGAGGGGCAGAGAGAGAGGGAGACACAGAATTTGAAACAGGTTCCAGGCTCTGAGCTATCAGCACAGAGCCCAACACGGGGCTCAAACTCACAAACCGCGAGATCATGACCTGAGCCGAAGTCAGACGCTTAACCAACTGAGCCACCCAGGCGTCCCCCCCCCAAAAAATTTTTTAATGTTCATTTATTTATTTTGAGAGAGAGCAAGGGGAGGGCCAAAGAGAGAAGAGAGGGAGAATCCCAAGCAGGCTCCACGCTGTCAACGTAAAGCCGGACGCGGGCTTGAAGTCACAAACTGTGAGATCATGACCTGAGCCACTCAGGCACCCCCCAAAATACTTTTACTATTAAGGTGTTTTAAGTATTCTCAGTGAAATAATTTAACTGACGTTTGGGTTAATCTTTTTTCCCTTAAGTAGAAAAATATTATACAGTGATTGAAATTGACCATTATAAACTGTTGAGTGTAAGCATGGAAATGCTGATCAGTTTCACTTTCTTATTGATACATACTAGTCTTTCAGATTGGAATAAAAAATATGTTTCCTGATAATGGCAATAATGTATGTCTCTTTGAATTGACTTTATTAAAACATTTTTTAAAATAAATTACATTGTTGATGTGTATATTAAAAAGATAATCATTCTACCATATGCAGATTAATTAAGTACTTATGAGAAAGTTGTAGTTTTTGTTTTTTGGTTTTTTTTTTTAAAGAAAGTTGTAGTTTGGGGCGCCTGGGTGGCTCAATCGGTTAAGTGTCTGACTTTTAATATCAGTGCGGGTCATGATCTCATGGTTCAGTTTGTAAGATCTGGCTCTGCGCTGATAGTGGGGAGCCTGCTTGGGATTCTCGCTCCCTCCCTCACCTCTCTGCCCCTCCCCTGCTCTCTCCAGTGCTCTGTCTCTCTCAAAATAAATAAATAAACTTAAAAAAAAAAGTTGTAGTTTTTGTTTTTTTCGAGAGATAGCGACAGAGAGAGACAGTGTTAGTGAGATAGGGGCAGAGAGAGGGAGACACAGAATCTGAAGCAGGCTACAGACTCTGAGCTGTCAGCACAGAGCCCGACGTGGCTCAAACCCATGAACTGTGAGATCACTGACCTGAGCCTAAGTCGGACACTTAACCCACTGAATCACCCAGGCACCTCAAGTTGTAGTTGTTTTAAGTCCCTTGTTTGTGTTTTTGTTTTTGTTTTGTTTTGTTAATGTTTATTTTTGAGAGAGAGAGAGAGAGCGAGCGAGCGAGCACAGGAGGGATGGGGGGGGGACACAGAATCCGAAACAAGCCCCAGGCTCTGAGCTGTCAGCACAGAGCCCGACATGGGGCTCGAACCCACAAACCATGAGATAGGACCTGAGCCGAAGTCACACGCTTAATCAACCCCTACCAAGCCACCCTCGCTCCCCTAAGTGTACTTGTTTTAAGGTATTTACAGATAAATTGGAATGAGAAAAAGCAACATGATTAAAACTTATGAAATAGATCTTATGAAAAAAACATTAAAGGAGTTGGGGCTGTTTTTTTAGCTCTCTGGAAAAATGACTGAATGATAACAATGACTTTATTACTTGAATAGTTGCTCCAAGAAAAGTATTAACCATTTAGTTTTCCATCTCTAGAGCAAATTTAGGAGAAATGATACTTAAGTTTAGCCTAACAACAATTATTGAAATCTACCTAACAAATACATTGCAAAATTAATAACAAGGAAATTATAAATAAATCAAAGCTCATGAGAGTGAAGTATACTTGGTACCTGAGTTTTGTTTTAATGGGGTATCGATCATTACATACATATATTCGTATTCCTAGAGTTCTGTTGTTGAACTGAAATGGAGCTAATTCCCGAAATTTAGTCAATTAGCAAGATTTTTGCTTTTTAAGAATTATTTTTTATTGGATAGTGAATGATTTTAGTAGCTAACTTCATCTAAATTAGTGGTTTAAAGGGTTGAAGTTACACAGAAATGATAATTTGAAGATAGAGAATATTGAAGATACAGAGAAGTGATACTTACCCTTGAAAGTAAAATGAGAAGGCTGAAGTACCCAGTTACCAGGGCACCATACATAGCTTTTGCTATCTTAGTTTGCAAAGTTCTGTATCATTTGTTGCATATATTATACACATCTCCTTTTGTGTCATGGGATTATTTCTTATGCAAGGTTAATAAACAGTAATAACCAGAACAACGGAGCTCTGTTCAGGGATCATCAAGAAATGGAACTACAGTAGTTGTCTTTTATTTAACGCTTGCTTCTATAATAGAAACCTTTGTGCCTTGGAGAGTAGAGATAGTCTTTGTTTAAAATGGTGATTGGATTGGATAACCTATTTAAATGCCTTCTAACTCAACAAGTAACTTATGGATTAGTGTTTCCTGTATTGAATTTAATAATGGAGATTTTATGGTGTGAATTCAGAACATCTGAGTCTCTGATAAGCTGTTTTAACCCCTCTGGGTTTTCTTCTGTGGTTTAATGTCAGAGTTAGTTGATTTCTGTCATTCCTTCTAGTTTTAAATTTTATGGTTCGGCAGATTTAAAGAGATAAATATCTCTCACTTTGAAAGGTAATGCTAGTCTATTTCGGTCTATTGTTTGGCTTTTAATGTTAGATCTAGTTCATTTTAAGGTTTTCTTATTATTAAAAGTGGTGACTATTTCTCCATCAGATCTTAGTATATCTGGAATATAACCAGTTATTACTACCTCTAAGTAAAGAAATTTCATCTTGATTTCTGTCCTATTAGAAAATTTTAATTATAAATTTGATTCATTTCTAGAGAACTGGGAGAGAGTATAGCTGAAATAAAAGAAGCTTATGGATGTTAAAATATTTTCAACTGAATATGGAAGGACATTAATAATTTTTCAGCTTTCAATTATCATTCCCTTAAAGATGTACAACCTTCAGACTTTAAAATAAAGAAAGCAGTTGAAGTTATAAGTTCTCTTTGGTTTAATACTGGACATTATCAACAATGTTGGATAGTCTGTTTTCTCACTTTGTAGATAACTAAGGCTCAGAGATATTAACTAATTTGCTAACATATTCCTGATACTATGTGGTAAGTAGAGCCAGAATTTCAAACACAGAGTTAAGAATTTAAAATTCAGTTGTGTTTGATTAAAATACTCTTTTTTTCCCTTCAGTTCTCAAACTTGGTTGAGTTAGAGAATAATCTGAGTGGCTTTTAAAAAACTAAGATGCCTAATGCACAACATGGTGACTATAGTTAATAATACTGTACTGTAAACTTGAAATTTGCTAATAGAATAGATCTCAAATGTTCTCACCACACAAGAGAAACCAAAAGAAGTGATAGGTGTATTGGTTTGTGGTAATCGTTTCACAGCGTACACATATATCAAAGCATCACACTGTGCACCTTAAATATATATATAAATTTTATTTGTTTAATAAATAAAAACCATTAAATGAAAAAATTAATACTGTCAAAAAAAACCAAAAAACAAAAAACAAAAACCTTACAGATGCCCACTGATGACCAGTAGATGCGATGGAGTGTCGTAGCTATGCTTTAAAAGCTCCATTCTTATGATTAGTTAGAATAGCACTCTATATCAGCACTTCTCAAGCATCAGAATGCATACAAATCATGTAAGGATCTTATGAAAATGCAGATTCTAGTTCAGTAGGTCTAGGGCAGGACCTGAGTTTTTGCATTTTCAATGACCTTTCAGGTGAAATAATTGATATAGGTCCCTTGCATCCATAGTATGAATAGCAGTGATCTACACTATGTGCTATTGGATTTATGATGTAAAATTTTAGGCTATAATTCCTGTGAAGGCTGTGATTTCATTCACATTTTTGTGAATTTTAATTATAATTTTGATACATTTTTACATACCTTTGGATTTTTACTTAAAGAGCTTTCCTTCGAATGTAGGAGTAACAATGTACAAAATATTTCCTTAAGCTTTAAATCGTTCAGCTATGGAACTTTAACCACATTCTGTTAAGTGATTTGGAAATAGCAGAACCCAGGTAAAGTCCTGATTATCGAGGTCTTGCCAAGTTTCTTCCTATAGCTCTGTGTATTGTTTGGTTTCAGACAGTTGCATGAAAAGTTTCTACAAGAACACAGCCTGGTAGCACCCATTTATTGTTAGTCCATTCTTGCAAGAAAGCAAACTATATTAATTCCAATTTTTAATCCTCGTTTTTGAGTATTTTAACGGAAATGTCATTAAACCTATATTCAAAGTGTACAACATGTGGAGGAGGAAAAGAGTTTTCACAGTTAAATGTCTACCCTTTTCAGGTTCCCCGGCACCACCATTGCCATCTGTTATGTCTCCTAGCAGGGTGGCAGCTAGTCGCCTGGCTCAACAAGGAAGTGATTTAATTGTTCCTGCAGGTATTCTCTGCACTCACTGATTGGATAAAGCCCTTCTTGCTACTTCTGAAACTAAACTAATTCACTCAGTTTCATAATCCCTTGCTTTATATTCTTAGGTGTGTGTAATTCTGGCTTTTGTGGTGGCTGCTTTTTTTTTTTTTTTCTTTTTTTAACAATAATGTAAATAATCTTTTCTAGCCATCCCTATCTTTCTGGCTTTTCAAAGTTATTAACTATCTTAAACCTGAAATTTAATTCCCTTTGATTTAAAAACATGGTAAAATTTGATTCATTTTAAATCGTGTTTTCTTTGCTCTATAAAATGTAGATTCACTTATTTGATCCTCTCTGCTTTGCAGCTCTACTCTGTTTTCAGTTCGACAAAAAAGGAGCCTTCAACAATTGGGTTGTTCATTATTTGGAATGGGTCAAGTGGAAAATGTTGTGTCTTCCTATTTTCAACCACAGCTTACAAATAGCTTGCAGATTGCAACAAAAGAATATGTAATTTACCAGTTACGGCCAGTGAAAAATACTTGGGAAAAATGCATTTCTTTGCATTGAATTTGTTCTATACTTTAATATGCTCAATTGTACAAACAGGAAAAAGTTGAAGTACATATTTCTTTTAACATATGACACTTTAACATTCTGTATTTTATTTCCATGAGGATTTTGTACATCTTACATGTATTTGATTTTGTATACCGTTCTTGATCTGAGGTTGTGGTAAAGTTGTGGCAGAGGCTGGTCTGACTATAAGAGTAAGTCAGAAAAGAAATTTTTGTTGACTCTGAGTTTAAAACCATTTTTAAGAACTTTTTCTCTTTTCCTTATTTCATTGTTCTCTTTAAATTATGAAAATTTTTATTCTAAGTCATTAGTATCTTAAGCATTTAACTATTTTTTTTCTATGAAAAACATTTTATTATAGGAACTATTTAGGTGCAGAGTTGCTTTTATGTCATAATTTCTTAGCTGTTGTAGCAATACATTGTCAGGGCTTTATACTGTATTAATTATGGCTTTTTGCAGGAGGGTGGGTGGTCTCTTGAGAAAAAAAGGAGGTACAATGTAGACCTTGTTTTAGCCTAGCCTTTCATACTGGTGGTAAGATATTTTTAATGACTATTTGAAATTTGGATTATATTTTTAAATCCTCCAAAATTATAGTAACATTCTGTTGTTGCTCTGTTCTTCATAGTATGATGAAAGGAGATCACTGTGAAGAGTTCATAGCCTTCCAGATTTTTACTGGCACAGTTTTTTTAGGGTCATGAGGCTTATAACAGTAATTGTCAAAATTTTATTTTCTAGAAGTAAAGAGCTTACTTAGAAAAGAAGTTTGGTTACAACATTTTTTTTTTTAAGACAGTCAAGCCATATAACATTTGCATTTAATGGACAGAAATGTTTTTTAAGTGTTTGGAAATTATTCTCAATGATTCCAGGAAATTTGAGTTCTTCACTTTGTCAAAACCTTTTTATTTTTAAATGCATAACTAGTTTAACTTGAATAAGCATCAGTGGTTTGGTTTTTTACTTACTTGTCTTTATCTGGTTTGTGTTTTGTCTTTTGTTATGATCATGCAGGTGGCCAGAGAACACAGACCAAAGGTGGACCAGTTATTCTAGCAGATGAAATAAAAAATCCTGCAATGGAAAAGTTAGAGCTTGTTAGAAAATGGAGTCTGAACACCTACAAGGTTTGTTTGTTTGTTTGTTTGTTTGTTTGTTAATGTTTCCACCCTAACTGGCTCTAAGAATTTTCATTTGTATGTTATTCAAATTACTGTTTTGCAAATGTATGAATATATAGGAGAGAATGATGCCATCTAAACATAAAAATACAGTTAGAAGATGAAGCATTTTGTTTTATTAATCTTTGTTTGCATAGTTGTAGTTTAAATAGTAGCAAAAGAGTAAAGTTACCAAAATGCTTATTAATTGATACATAATTGAAGAAGAAATATATTGCCTTAGAACACATTTACCTGTAGAACTGCTGTAGATATGTCTGTCCCTACCTCCTCTTTTTGATACTTTATGGAACTGAATTGCAAAAGAGATACATTCATTATCCAGAGTTGGAATTCACTGATCTTATTATAATAACTGAGCATTAACTGTACATGTAGCATCAGTTTGCAAGTGAGTTGGACTTCAAAAGTTTATTGATGTTATTAGTTGCATTGCTTCAGAGTAATTGGTGACTCTTTTTCTTATGACCTCTGTGAAACAATAAGCAGATTATTTAATCTATAGAATTTTTGATGTATTACAAAGAGCTCAAACCCCAAATCCACTTTAGTACCTTTGAATCTTAACAGCGACAAGACAGAATTTAAAGAACAGTTAAGTGAATGAAAGCCCTAGCTGTTCAAGTTAGAGCACTGGCCATAAAACCCTATGTTTGTGAATTGTTTGTGGGTATAGTGGTTTGCAAATCAAGGATTGTCTGTTATATTTTTATACAGAGCACATGTCTCTTATGTGTCTTCTCAAGAGTAACACGGAAGTGAGTTTATTCTTTCAGTTAATACTTTTTAAAAATTTTTAAAAATGTTTTGTTTATTTTTGAGAAAGAGAGAGAGCGTGCATACAAGGGAGAGGGGCAGAGAAAGAGGGAGACAGAATCCCAGGCAGGCACCAGGCTCTGAGCTATTAGCACAGAGCCTGAAGCGGGGCTCAAACTCACTAACTGCGAGATCATGACCTGAACCGAAGCTGGACACTCAACCGACTGCACCACCCAGGTGCCCTTCGTGGTTAATACTTTTAAAATATGATCTGAAATCATCTACAAAAGTACAGGTTCTCTTAAGATGATAAAAGTGCCCTGAAACATGCTCATGAATCTTTCTAAAAATTATTTAGTGTTTGTTAGAGAACAGAAATAGACAGAAATTAAAGGCAGAAATCATGCAGGAACTGAAGTCCAAGAAAGAGAAGATCAAAGTCATGGCTAGAATCAAGTTACTCAAAAGTAAAATGGATAGCAAGCACAGTCCTAAATCAACCAAATCAAAATCTTATTCTTGAAGGATTATTGAAATGACAGTGCATGCCCAGTATAGCTCACAATTTGGAATGAAAAGGTAAAAAAGCCACAAGAACAGAGTCAAAGAGACCCAATATGGTCATTACACTCTGAGGTTCTTTTAGTTGAGAGGCATATGCCAGCCCAGACACACTGGGCTATAAATCCCATTAAACTCACATGACTTAGGGGCACCTGGGTGGCTCAGTCGGTTGAACGTCCCACTCTTGATTTCTGCTCAGGTCACGATCCCACGGTTCAAGAGATTGAACTCTGTATTGGGCTCTGCGCTGACAGTTTATTTAAGTTTAAATACACTTAAAAAAAAATTTAAATAAAAAGAATAATCGTATAAGTTAGAACTTTCTTTTTCTCTTCCATTTATTTATTTATTTTTTTTAAATTTTTTTTTTTCAACGTTTTATTTTATTTTTGGGACAGAGAGAGACAGAGCATGAATGGGGGAGGGGCAGAGAGAGAGGGAGACACAGAATCGGAAACAGGCTCCAGGCTCCGAGCCATCAGCCCAGAGCCCGACGCGGGGCTCGAACTCACGGACCACGAGATCGTGACCTGGCTGAAGTCGGACGCTTAACCGACTGCGCCACCCAGGCGCCCCACTTCCATTTATTTTTGAGAGAGAGAGAGAGCACAAGTGGGGGAAGAGCAGAGAGGGAGACACAGAACCCGAAACAGGCTCCAGGCTCTGAGCTGTCAGCACAGAGAACAGTGCGGGGCTCAAACTCAACAGACCATGAGATCATGACCTGAGCCGAAGTCGGACGCTTTACTGACTAAGCCACTCAGGTTCCTCAATTGTTTTTTAAAGTAAGCTGTAGGCCCGACATGGGGCTTGAACTCAAGACCCCAAGATCAAGAGTCTCATGCTCTACTGACTAAGCCAGCCAGGCACCCCTCTCTTCTGATTGACGCTGCAATATCCCAACTAAGCTTTTTTTTTTTTTTTTAATGTTTTTTATGTATTTTGAGAAAGAGAGAGCATGCATGTAGTGGAGCGGGGGAGAGGCAGAAGGAGAGGCAGAGAGAGAATCCCAAGCAGACTCTGCACTGTCAGTACAGAGCCCAACCTAGGAGTCAAACCCACAAACCGTGAGATCATGACCTGAGCCAAAACCAAAAGTCAGGTGCTTAACTGACTGAGTCACCCAGGTACCCCTCCCGATTAAGCTTTGATGAAAAAAATTCACTTAAAAACTGAAAATCTTTTCAGTTTTTTCAGTTTTCAGTTAAAAACCCCTTCATTTAGTATTATGCTATGTGTGCAACATTTTAAAGGCTGGTCAGTTTCATTAACATAAACTTTTAAAAAGGCTGAATGTGGTATGTCAATATACGAGGTAAATATGGAGTCTTAATGATTCAACTCAGATTAGTGTAGAAGTAAAAGACAAAACAAGGGGGACAGATAATAAACATTTAGGAAAACAAGATAAAGAGCAAGGGAAACGTGAACTAAAGGACGCAAGAGAGGAAGGCTCAAATGAACAAAAATCTTTTTTTTTTTTTTTTTATAATTTTTTTTTTCAACGTTTATTTATTTTTGGGACAGAGAGAGAGCATGAACGGGGGAGGGGCAGAGAGAGAGGGAGACACAGAATCGGAAACAGGCTCCAGGCTCCGAGCCATCAGCCCAGAGCCCGACGTGGGGCTCGAACTCACGGACCGCAAGATCGTGACCTGGCTGAAGTCGGACGCTTAACCGACTGCGCCACCCAGGCGCCCCAAAAATCTTAAATTTTGTAATTTGTAACTACTAGAACTTCGTTCAGAAATAGGACCTGTATTTTTTTTTTTAAGCTTGTAGTGTTTTAATTTAATTTTTTTAAGTAACCTCTACAGCCAACGTGGGGCTTGAGCTCATGATACCAAGATGAAGAGTTCATTCTCTACCAACTGAGCCAGCCAGGCACCGCTAAGGCCTGTATTCTGTAGGTTTCAAAATGTGTGAATATAGAATGTTCCTATTTAGAGGCAAATTTCATGAATAAATGAACAAAGGAATGGCTGAATAAATAAGTTTAATAAATAAATGAAACCCAGTCTGGTATGAAAGATGAATAAGTTAAATGAAAGGGAGCAAAAAGAGGAATTCCAAGCAGCGGGCAAATATAGCCTCATGAACAAAGTTGTAGACATGTGAGAAAGCATGGTTTGGGAAATCTCTGGATAACTGGTATCACTGGATCCTTGAGTGGGAGAGAAGAGCAGTAGGAGATAAACTTGGGAAGGCAGATGGGTCTGATTCATGCCATTCTAAAGACAGTGGGGATCAACTGAGCAATTTTAAGCAAGAGGGAACCATATTACACATCAAGCAGAGTAGAATATGCAGTGTAAGAGATTTTGTCAAGAAGCTATTAGAGTAGGGGCGCCTGGGTGGCTCAGTCAGTTATGTGTCCGCTCTTGGTGTCAGCTCTGGTCATGATCTCACAGTTTGTGAGTTCGAGCCCCACGTCAGACTCTGCGCCGACAGAGCAAAGCCTGCTTGGTACTCTCTCTCCCTCTCTCTCTGTGCCCCTCCCCCCTCAAAATAGATAAACTTTAATTTTTTTTTAGTGTTTGTTGATTTTTGAGAGAGAATGTGAGCCAGGGGAGGGGCAGAGAGAGAGAGGGAGACTGAGGATCCGAAGTGGGCTCAGCACCATCATCACAGAGTCCAATGCAGGGCTCGAACTCACGAACTGTGAGATCATGACCTGAGCCAAAGTCAGACGCTTAACCGACTGAGCCACCCAGGCACCCCTAAATAAACTTTAATTTTAAAAAAGAAGCTGTTACAGTAATGTGAGAGAGTAATTAAGACATGGACTATGGCTGTGAAGACTGGAACGGAGAAAAGGGGATAAAGTCCAACAGTTTTAAGGAGGCAGAATCTACTTAATGACAAAGAAGATTTTAGTTTTGTATTTTTTTATTTTTAGAGAAAGAGAGCACGAGCAGAGAGGGGCAAAGGGAGAGAGAGAATCCCAAGTAGGCTCCATGCTCAGCACAGCGCCTGACACGGGGCTCGATCCCACGACCCGGGGATCATGACCTGAGCTGAAATCAAAAGTTGGACGCTCAACCAACTGAGCCACCCAGGTGCCTCTGTAAAAGATTTCAGACCGTATTTTAAAAGTATTAACTGAAAGAATAAATTCACTTCTGTGTTACTCTTGAGAAGACACATAAGAGAAGTGTGCTCTGTATAAAAACACAGACTATTCCTGATTTGCAAACCACTATAGCCACAAACAGTTCACAGATAGAGTGTTATGGCCAGTGCTCTAAGTTGAGCAGCTAGAGCTTTCATCCACTTGACTCTTCTTTAAATTCTACTGTCTTGGCCCTGTTAAGATTTGAAGGTACTAAGTGGATTTGGGGCTTGAGCTATTTGTAATACATTAATCACCGAAAGGCTTTCCGTCAACAAGAATATTTAGCACTTCCTTTATTGGTTGTTAATTTGGGCTCTAAGACCAGGCTGGTGGTTTAAACCAAATCTATAATGGGAACAAATGTAAGTTTAGGCCCTGAATATAAGTATTCTTAAGTATTATTTTAATCTACCTGATTTTATTCATAAAATTTGAATCCAAAGTTTATTTATGTTCTTATTTATTCTCATCTGCAGGAATAGTAGTGAATAGTGAACTCTGGTTTATCCCTTTTGTTTTTGTATTTTCCTAGTATAGAATAGAGTATTTTTAGTGCTTGCTTCAGCAGCACATATAATAAAAAATTGGAACGATGCAGAGATTAGCATGGCCCCTGTGCAAGGATGACACACAGATGTGTGAAGCATTCCATATTTCTGGGGATGGGTGAAATAGGTGAAGGGGATTAAGAGTACACTTATCTTGATGAGCACTGAGTAATATGGAAGTGTTGAATCACTGTATTGTACACCTGAAACTAACGTAACACCGTATGTTAACTGTATTAGAATTAAAATAAAATAAATCTTACTTTAGGGGCGCCTGGGTGACTCCGTTGGTTAAAAGTCTGACTCTTGATTTTGGCGCAGGTCATGACCTCACAGTTTATGGGATCAAGCCCTACATCGGGCTGACAGCGTGGAGCCTGCTTGGGAGTCTCTCTCTGCCCCTCCCCCTGCCAAATAAAGAAATAAACTTAAAAAAAAAAAGAATTAAAAAATAAATTTTAACTTACTATTATTTTTTTTAAGATTTTATTGTTAACTAATCTCTACACCTAATGTGGGGCTCAAACTCACAGCCCTGAGATCAAGAGTTGCACATTCTACCAAAGGAGCCAGATGCCCCCCCAAGATAAAATAAAGGTAAAAAAAATTTTTTTTAAAGAATAGACTAGGGGCACCTGCCTGGCTCAGTCAGTGGATGAGCCAGCATGCAGTTCTTAATCTCAGGGTTGTAAGTTTGAGCCCTATGTTGGGTGTAGAGATTTTTTTACTTAAAAATTAAAAAATCTTAAAAAAAAAAAAGAATAGAGTACTTTTAGAAGTCCATCTTATTATTATTTTTATTTATTTAAGAATAATCTCGGTTTCAGCATTCAGAGCTGTTTGGCATGTTTCACAAACATTAATAAATACTTTTTTTAAATGTTTAAGAATTTGCCATCAGTATTCACACCTCAAATTAATCTTTGTTGCCTTTAAGCCAGTATCTTTTAAACTTTCATTCCTGTTTTTCTTGTCATATTGCCTTATTCGTTTACTGGTTAACCTATTTCCCCTGTTCAGTTTCTAGTATTTTCTTTTATGGTCCCTACTTCCCTATCCTTCACCGTTAATAACTCTTTTAGTGTCTGTCAGCTTATACCATGAAATTATTCTTTTGATAGTATTTAAGTGTTTTTATTCACTTTTTGGTTTTACAGAAAAAGTTCTTGGTGCTATTTAAATACTCAGAGTACACAGTGACTATCTTGTAAATTCATGACCTTATGACAGTGATTCACAGTATTTTGTATACTGTTTATCACTTTATTATATTCACCCTCCCCCAAGTAGGAGATCTACATAGAGCAGTAATTTACTTTTGCTTCTTTCCGTCCCTTTAATCTTTCTCCATTTGTCTTATTATCTTAATGGATTCTTAATTTATAAGTATGGAAAACTGAATGGGACTGCCAGCTCACTGTAATTCATCTGCATTTTCAGGAATGTAGGCTATCTGAAGTACTGTCACTTCCAGGTTACTTAGATTGTCCTTAAGGTTGTACCTTATCCATATTAGAATACAAGGTTGGAAAGTTCCATTTCAACGCTTGTTTCCAGTGTCAAGATTTAACATGCTTCATAATCACTGTCACCTTATGCTTCTTACTGCCCTGGCTTCCTGGAAACAAAAAACATTCCCTCATTAAACCTTTGACCCTGCTGTCTGCTTATAGCTGTTATTTGTGAGGAAAAATGGCCACTCAGACAACAGTAGACATTTCTTTCATTTTGTCCAGTCTACCAAGCTTCTTCAATGAATTCTGGCTTCTTGACTTTGAACAGACTGTTTTATCTGGGTTGCTGTGGAAGGCACCACATGCTTTGGCTTTCAAATGGAGTAAATGTGTGTGGTGATATTGCACAGGGAAGTACATCTGTTTTGTGTGGGTGAATGCAATGGTATATCTCCTTTATCTCGTTACCATTTCAGGTAGTATTTCTTGCTGATGTTTCCCTCATAAAAATGACAAGTCTGCAGTTAAGCTTTTCTCTGGATATGATTTTAATCTCCTGAGTGTGTGTTGGTATGTTTTCCTTAGAAATAGTCTTATCTCTCTTCTGTGGGTTCGACCTCTCACCTTTCCTATCACTTTCCGTATAGTTAATTTCTCTACCTTAAAAAAAAAAAAAAAAAGAACTCCTTTATTTTTAAAGGTTTATTCACAAAGATCCTTAATTGGGGTGCGAGGGTGGCTCAGTTGGTTAAGCATCCAACTCTTGATTTTGGCCTAGATCATGATTTCATGGTTTGTGAGATCAAGTCTCACATTGGGCTCTGCACTGACAGCAGAGCCTGCTTCGGATCCTCTCTCTCCCTGTCTCTCTCTCTTTCTCTCTCTCTCTCTGTCTCTCTCTCTGTCTCTCTCTGCCCCTCCTCTGCTCGTGTTCTCTCTCTCTCTCAAAATAAATGAATAAACTTTAAAAAAAAAAAAAAAAGATCCTCAGTTGATGAGAACAGAGAATCTGTCAGGGAATTCATTTCAATTTTAAATAGAAAAGTATGAGTAGTACATAATATACTGACATTAGAAGGATAAATGTAGATTTGTATGTATTGACAAGGAAAAGTCTCAAGATACTTGTTCATAGGAAAAATATTGAGGATATTATGTATAGCGTAGCCTGGTCTCATGCTTACTTGACACATATCATATATGTGAGTATAGAGGTTTACAGAAGAGTTTAGACTATGTAAATAGCAGTTTTCTGTTATTTAGGGGGATTCAAGGAAGAGAAAATTCAACTTATATTTCATTCATTATGTTAATTTTTGGAGTAGATATTAGTTCTATAACCAAAACTTTGAAAGACATGATAAAAGAGCAAATTTGTAAAGTTTCAAAATGACAATATTTATTTATTACTTTTTTAGAATATTTTTGTTAACTTTAAATGATGAAAAGCTTATTAGTGCCCTATACGGTTACTCTTATATTATTGAGTAGTGAAGTTGTTTATAATTTTTTTATTGCTAACAAAAATTTCCTGTATTATTATTTCTGGGTTAGGACACAATAATATCATAATTTAATACTATTCTTTCTGAATAAAGTAAAAGAATCCAGGAATCTCTAATCTCTACCTCTTTCTCTTCCTCCTTCCCTTCCCCAACCCCTGTTTCTCTCTCTTTCTACCCCTTTCTCTCTCCTCATTCTTTCCCACCTCCACCTCTTTATTCTTTCTCCTTCCTGTCTTCCCTTCATTCCTCCTATTCACACACATACACATAGCTAGTTTAAGAGGAAGATTGAAGGAAGAAAAGCATTTGAAACAAACAGGAGAGTAGAAGTTTGGTATGCTTATTATTCCTCTATTAACAAGCCACTAATATTCTTAAGTCACTGCCAAGGATCTCAGTTGTTGTAAATAATCTACCCAAGTACACTAAGCCTGAAATAGGATTATGTGAGAGAGTTTATCTAGCAGTATATAAATTAGCTCTCTAAGTCTTAAAACTTCTTCTGATTAGTGGGACGCCTGGGTGGCTCAGTTGGTTAAGCGTCCGACTTCGGCTCAGGTCATGATCTCACAGTTTGTGGGTTTGAGCTCCGTGTCGGGCTCTGTGCTGACAGCTCGGAGCCTGGAGCCTGCTTCGGCTTCTGTGTCTCCCTCTCTTTTTCCCTGCTCGTGCTCTGTCTCTCAAAAATAAATTTTAAAAACATTAAAAAAAAAACTTGCTCTGATTAGTAATAGTAGATATTACTGGTAAGTTTATTTGAGTCTGAGTGAACTTCTAAGTGGACTGATAGTTTTCAGTTTTTTTAAGGGTAGCTTGTTTGAAGCCAAAAATGCTATATGCCAAATGCTCTAGCATTAGTACTTTGGATCCTATATTACTCTTTTCTCTTTTGTTCTTTTTTTTTTTTTTTCTTCCTAAACAAAGTGCATCTTTCCACTTTTAGTGTACTCGACAAATTATCTCTGAGAAGCTAGGCCGTGGATCAAGAACTGTGGACCTTGAACTTGAAGCTCAGATTGATATATTAAGAGATAACAAGAAAAAATATGAAAACATTTTAAGACTGGCTCAGACACTGTCGACCCAGCTTTTCCAGATGGTGCATACCCAAAGGCAACTTGGAGATGCATTTGCTGACCTGAGTTTGAAGTCCCTAGAACTCCATGTAAGATTATTTTAAATAACTATTGGAGAGTGTGGAGGAGGAGAACGGCAATAGTATTCCAAGATATAATTTGTTATGTTTCTGACTTGCTTAACTCTTAATAAAACTGGAATCTTGAGGTGTTCTTTCAAGATATTTTATATGATTTTTAATAAGGCCCAAGTGACCGGAGATGTCAGCTGGAGGTTTCAGGGGAAGGGAACTTGGTTAGAGCAAAGGAAAAGGAAAGTAGTCAACCTGCTTGAATCTAGAAAGAATCAGAGCTCTGTGTATGTGAGCATGGATAAAAAGTAAATTCAGGTACCTATTGAAAATCTCTTACCAGTTGTCCAAGTATCTTGAACAAATAGTAACGTGCTTGACTGGATTCATAATATACTTTTACTGACTCGTTAATAGGAATTGTGAATTTTAGAAATTAAGAATTTTAGAATAATTATGAAATCATTTTTCTGTATATATCCCTATAAGCATTCAGCAAAGAATTCCTAAGAATTTCTTAAGATATATGAAGTGTTTTCTTTGATGTCTTTTTTTTTTCCTCACCTGGAGCCAAAAGGTGCAAAATCCCTTTCCTACAGACATCTAACTTGAAGAGTTAGATAATTTAGGGCATTAAGGTATTTGATAATATCTACAGTCTTGGAAAAGAAAGTTTGGCTAGACATGGCAATATATATCATAATAGCGAAGAATACTGAGATTCAGTTCTGAGTCATTAGATAGACAAAAAGAGCTAATCTAATATTTGGGAAGCTGATTAATCATAACAGCTGCAATTATTGGGTGTCCACAATTTCACTGTAATGATCTGGGTGCTTTATAGCCGTTATATCATATAATTTATGTAGCAAGACTGCAAGAAATGTTATCCCCATTTTATAGATGAGGAAACTGAAGCCAAGAGAGGTTAGGTAATTTTTATAAGATCACAAAACAAATAAGAGGTAGAGCTGAAAATTGTATTTTATCTATAGAATTTATTTGTATTTTATACATACGGACACACACGTATTTATTTTGTTTTGTTTAGTAGCCAAGGTCATGTACAGGCAGTGAGGCCAGGAGGGGGCACCTCTGGGTGGGGCTCACCTATGCATGTGCACAGGAAGGAGCTACCAGGCCTGTCTGTGTTTCTCAGTGGCCTTTTGGCTATCCCTTGTAAGTAGAATATTTAGAGGGTCTGTGATCTAGAGAAAAAGCCCCACAGTGTGGAAGGAGGTAGCCAGGGTACAGGATCTGCAGAAGTGCTGCAACAGTGTTCTCAGTGTTCTCAGTAATGCTACATTCAGTAGACCCTGTTAATTATAGTAGTTAACACAGATTAGGAGTTTACTATGTGCCGAATACTGTTCTAAGTGGTTTATCTATGTATTAGCTCATTTAATGCTCTGTCTTAGCTGGAAGTAGGTACCTTTGATATCTTTTCTAGATGTCAGATCCTTTTGTTTTTGTTGTTTTTATAGAACTGAGAGGTTAATCCTCAGTATTCACGTCCATTGGACCCAGTTTGAATTTTTGAGTTTTTTTTTTTTAACGTTTATTCATCTTTGAGAGACAGAGACAGCGTGAGCAGGAGAGGGGCAGAGAGAGAGAGGGCAGGCTCAGAATCAGAAGCAGGCTCCAGACTCTGAGCTGTCAACACAGAGCCTGACGCGGGACTCGAACTCAGGAACTGCAAGATGATGACCTGAGCCAAAGTCGAACGCTCAACTGACTGAGCCACCCAGGCGCCCCGAGTTTCTTGGTTTTTTTTTTAAGTAGGCTTCATGCCCAGTGCAGAGCCCGGTGAGGGGCCTGAACTTGACCCTGAGATCAAGCCCTGAGCTGAGATCAAGAATCGGATGCTTAACTCAGTTAAGCCACTGAGGTGCCTCTAATTTTTGAATTTCTTATTTGAACATTTCTAACCCTTTGCAGGGATTGATATTTTATGAGTTTTAGTCCAGTGAGAAAATGTACTTATTCCTTTTTTTTTTTTTAACAGAATACAACTTTTTATCTTACAACTACCATATGGGTCCATTGGAAATCAAAGACACAGAATGGGATCTTAATGATCATATTTTGCTACTTAAAACATTTTGCTATTTCATCATCTTAGGAATTATTTCATCATTACTCATCAGTTATTTCCAACCATGTTAAAAATTACCAAGATGATAAGAAAATAAAAGAATGATAGCATTGCCTAGAAAAAGTGAAATAGAGAGATAAGTGTTTGTGTTTCCAAAATGAAATCTGAAGAAACTGTTTCTGCAGTTTTTTTTTTAATGTTTATGCAACATAGTTGAAAATGTAGAATTTTTCCTTTTTTCCCATAATGGCAAAGAGAAGATACTACCAGAGGAAGATATTTCACAATTACTAGACAAATCAGAAGATGACTGCAAAGAGACAGCAGCAAAGATACTCAACGGTGATGACAAAATAGATAATAACAAGTGAAATCTCAGTTTATGAGTCTTCTGATGATGAGATACTAGATGAGTTTTCTTAAATTCAAGAGCCAATGAGTTTTTAAGGACAAAAAGGAAATGTGGTACTATATTAGTCCAGTTCTCTACACAAACAGAACCAATAGGATATGTAGATATGTAGAAAGATGTATTTTAAGAGATTGGTTCACAGCACTATGGAGCATTGGTACATCTAAAACCTGTAGGGTAGGCTGGCAGACTGGAGACTCAAGGAATGTGAGTTGCAGTTTGAGTCCGAAGGCAGTCTGTTAGCAGAATTCCTTTTTCCTCTAGGGAGGTCAGGTGATTGGATGAGACCCACCCACACTGCAGAGGACAGTCTGCTTTACTGCTTTTGCACTCCACCAATTTAAATATTACTCTCATTCAAAAAACACCTTCACTGAAACATCCAGAATAGTACTTGACCAAACATCTGGACATCATAGCCCAGCCAAGTTGACATGTAAAATTAATCATCACAGGTAGTTTTATCTAGTTAGTAGTTTAATAGGCATGACACCATCATGCAGCATTTTTAAACAAGAATTTGGACTATCCTATTTTGCTAAAAAGACATACTATATTCTTCTTTTATGATGCTTATACTCCAAAACATACTTGATATGATTTGTTAGTGAACAAATGCTAAAGTCCAATGTGTTTGCAGAAGTGATTTGAAGGAAATAATGTAAGAAATAGAAAATTTATTGGATTGAACATTCTAACTGGTGTTTATAAATATAAAAATAATGGTAAACTAGAACCTATTAGAGACTATGAAATTTGGAGTCAGTATTTACAGGGTGGATATTTTTGTATCGGGATTTTCCAGAGAAAACCAATAGGAGATGTGTACATAACACACACTGTACACACACACACACCAGCACACACACATTTATTTTAAGGCATTGGCTCACCCAGTTGTGGGACTTGGCAAGTCTGAAATCCTAAAGGTAGGTCAGTAGTGTAGAAACTCAGGCCAGATTTCTAATGTCACAATCTTAAGGCAGAATTCTCCAGGAAGCCTCAACCTTTTTGCTTGGAAGAACTGATTAAATGAAATCCATTCATATTATGGAGAATAATCTCTTGAAAGTCAACTTTAAATCTTATCTGGAATGTTTATTATTGTAAATGTTAATCACATCAACAAAATCTGTATCTTGTTATTTTAAGATTTTATCTTTAAGTAATCTCTACACCCAACATGGGGCTTGAACTCACAATCTCAAGATCAGAGTTGTACACTGTTCCAACTGAGCCAGCCAGGCACCCCCAAAATCTGTATCTTCATAGCAACATCTAGACTGGTATTTGACCAAATAACCGGACACTTTAATCAAGTTGACACATAAAATTAACCATCATCATTAAGCCATACTTAATCTCCAAATAAAGACAGTAACAAAGTCTTACTTTCACCTAACGTGATGACTATCCTGCATACTATTCAAAGACTCAGTAACCTATTCCCCAGAAGAGGATGCAAAGTTCTTGAGTGACATTCACTTTTTTCCTTGATGTCCTGTAAGTTAAGTTCTACGATGTAAAATTAATAGTATATCTTATGTTGTATGCTAAGGGGATAAGAGAGGGAAGAAAACAAAGTTATTTGCTTTATATACACACACATATTAACAACAAAATAGAACAGTTATAGTCCTCAGTTGTAGAAATTGTTACAAGGTCTTAGCTTCTTCCACTACCCATTCCATATTACATTGGCTCTAGCACCTCAGCCTTTCATGGTTCTTTGCCTGGTGGGATGACCCAGACCTTCATTCCTGAAGGGTCCAGGTCATTGGTAGTCCTGACTGAAATGGGTTGTTGTAGTTTCCATTGACATTAGTCACAGGGCCTGGTAGTGCTAAGAGATGCCCTAAGAGGTTGCCTATATTCCAGGCAACCTCTTCCTTATCAATCCAGTTTTCTTTCTTTTGGTAATCAGGATCAATTATGCAAGGCAGCAAAATAACTCTCTTCTTTGCCAATGGATTGTTCTTGAAAAACAGTTTATAGAGTTCAGTGATGAAGAGCTGGTGTTCACTTCCTTCTGCCTTAGGACAGGAGATTCATTGACAATACTTAGCACAGGCATCGCACGTAGTGGCACGGAAGAAAGTATGATGGTTATGATGGCTGTTTGGGGATTGTGGCATTTGGGAAGGAAGATTTTAAAGATCAGTTCAGTTCTTTCATTTTCTGGAGAAACAACCAGTATCCAGCAGTAGAGAAAACAGATCTGAGGGGGACAGGAGATGGAACTTTGTTGAATGCCTGTCATCTGTCAGAAACTTTATGAAGGTTCTCTTATTACGCTTCCTATCAAACTTGTAAGGGAATTATCTTCATTTTATTACTAAGAAATTGACACAAAAAGAATTTGAGTTATTCATAAAAGAGACAAATCCAGTCAGCAGAATCAGGGTAGGAAATCCCAGACTGAATTCCCAGACTCGATTTTTACCATTTATGTGCCTCTGACTCCCAGTTGTGTTCCACCATGGCACCTCATTAAGTTGTTTTTTCTCAGTTTAGAAAGTAACATACACTTCAAGATTAGGGGATTTCACACAGTCCATAATATTGTCAATTATCAGTTAGTACCTGTGAGACTAATTTTTTATTGCTTTGCATGGTTTAAATTAACCCACTTGTTATTAATTAGGTAATAATTTATAGTACTAAAATTGGAGGTTTTAGATCCAGTGGCCATTTCTATTATTTGGTCCTAATGTATAAGTTTAATGGGAAATAGTGGTCATTTACATCTGGTAAATGTTGTAAATGATGTAGGAGCTGCTAAAGAGAAAAAAAATTGAAATGTTTTGAAATTTTATTCTTTCTCTGTATAAAGCAAACAAATATTGAGATTAAGGAATTGTATTGGCCTTCGCTGTTCAGTAGCAGATTAGAACCAGGGCCCTGTTCTTAATGCATACACCCTTTGATTACTTTATGTGTAGTTTATTTGTAATTGTGAAGGCAGTGTACAATGTATAAAATGTCCCTGCCCAACCAGAAGTACTGAGACAACTTATCAACTAAAGGAAGTTTATGAATCAAATCGTGTTTTACTTATTTTCAGTGCCAAAAAAGCATACTTAATTATAAAAGAGCATACTTAATTTATGTGTTTCTTTATGATGCATATACATAATATATTCATTTCTTTCTGGCATCCCAGTTGTGTATCTTTTTATTACTATGTCTCTTGTACCTTACTATAAAAAAAGCCCTTTTATTCTAGCTAGTGTTCAAATTACACATTAAAACCTTAAGTTTTATATTCACAGAATTACAGGTGGGATTTATATTTGCGAAACAGAACAGTGGCAGTTTACTCTTCCTATCTGCTTTGAATTTAGGCCCGTTTTGTTATTATAAATACAGTATTCCAAATTCTGCTTTACAACTTTTCACTCTGCTGCTGTTTCGCCTTAGTACACTCTGGGGTTTTTTTATTTGTTTGTTTTTAGTAAAAGAGTAGTCTTCTAGGTTGTATAGATCTCTCTGGTTAAGTTAGGACTTGTGGCATTTTCAGTGTTAATAATGTGAAATTGTGGATGTTGAGAAGTTTTAGATATGAACAGTGTTACAGGGGTATGTTTTAATCATATATACTTTGTTATACAGTGAGTAGAAAAGGCTTTCTTATTTTTTATGAGCCATGGTATTAATACCAGTTTAACTTCGTATTTTTCTTCCTCTTATTTATAGAATTTTTAATTTTACCCTGTGTCTCTTAATGAATGCCAAAGATAATAAGTACTTGTAGTATGTTATGTGAACTTTTTCTAAAAGTTGTAAAAATGTTTTCTCTTGTGTTAGCAACAATAGCTCCTCGGATAAACCTCATTGGCTACAATACTGCCACTGCACAAAGCTTGTTTTCCCTTGTATTATTCTACTTCTAGTAGCATTTTTGTTTGCTTGTTTGTTTTGGACAGAGAGAGCAAGAGAGTGAGCAGGGGAAGGGCAGATGGAGAGGAGAGATAGAATCTTAAGCAGGCTTCACACCCAGCCTGATGTGGGGCTCATGCTTGATCTCATGACCACGAGATCATGGCCTGATGTGAAATCGAGAGTCAGACGCTTAACTGACTGAGCCACCCAGGCGCTCATACTTCCAGTAACATATAGTCTTCAGTATATAACTTAGCTTGTAAATACTTGATGCCAAAAAGCTTCAGCTGTCCTGCCTTTCATTTTTGTTTTTATGTACATTAATTGATACTCCCTTTATGTAATCCTGTATCTGCCAATATTTACAAATCAAGGTTTACAAAATCTTGAAGACTGATTCCAGAGTAAACAGTTACATGGATGTCTCTTAAATGGAAAATGCTTTTAGCACACTAAAGATAATCTTACTTTCTTGCTATTTATTAGTATTGAATATTTTATCACCTAGAGATTGAATTATATCTGTAGCACTAACATTAAACTTGCATTTTCTAATATTTAATTTAATGTTATATGTTTTTTCAGCTGAAATTAAAAAGTGTTTCATAACTTCAGAACTCTGAAGATATGACCAAAGTTTTTATTTGGTCAGATGTGTCCTCATAATAGGTTAATTAATTGGTTTTCCAGTCCAAGTTTGAAAATTAGAGTTACAACTTGCCATATCTGAAGGAGTTATATGTAATATTTTCTAAGCCAAGACTCAGTTTATTCAGAGAGAATGTGCTCAAACTGGTGTTGAGTGATCCTTCCCCAGCCGTGCACCTACGTAGACCTGAGCTTGGGAGTCAACTAGTCACTGAGTTTACAAAGAAACGTACATTGTTAATATTTATAGACTGAGGAGATTATGTCAAAACACAAAAATTGCAATCTGTCTTATGGCTGAAAGTTTTAGTCAATTGTTAACCTAATTTGGTTGTGAAAGTTATAGTTTTCTTTGATTAATAATCTGCTATATTTTTCTTTTTAACAGCTGTGCTTATAGTATAGTGGAAACAAAACATGGAAATGAAAATATTCTTTCTATTTCAAGTAGTTTAACTTTCAAAGTCATTTAATTTTAGCTATACATCTGAGCTGATGGCAATTTTGGTTTATTAAACTTTTTTGGTAACTATATAGCTAGCTAGCTGTGATTTAGATTTCTGTTTATTTAAACATTAAATGAAGAAACTTCTGGGGCGCCTGGGTGGGCTTCAGTCAGTCAAACATCTGACTCTTGATTTCGGCTCAGGTCATGATCTCACAGTTCATGTAATTAAGCCCTATGTCTGCAGTGTCAGTGCAGAGCCTGCTTGGGATTCTCTCTCTCTCTCTCTCTCTCTCTCTCTCTCTCTCTGTCTCTGTCTCTCTCTCTCTTTGTACCCCACCCCCCTCCTCAAAATACATAAATAAATAAACATTAAAAAAATAAAAGAAAAAATTTCTATAGCTAAGTATTTTAAATCAAATATTTTCCCATTAGTGATATGTTTGAGATTTTTTTTGTCACATTCACTAACTTATTAGTGGATAAGTTAAGGTGACTTTTTTGTTTTAGGAAGAATTTGGCTATAATGCAGATACCCAGAAGCTACTGGCAAAAAATGGAGAGACTCTTCTTGGAGCCATTAATTTTTTTATTGCCAGTGTGAACACTTTGGTGAATAAAACAATTGAAGATACATTAATGACTGTGAAACAATATGAAAGTGCGAGGTAGGTGTAAATTTTCATTATATTCTCTGTTTGCAGATGGTACATAATTCATTTAAGGTCTTAGATTGCATGTGATAGAAGTCAACCCAGAAAAAGAATGCAGTAGAAGGTTATAGGATAGCTCATAGAACTAATAGAAAGGCAGGAGAACAGATTCTAGAAACAAGCAGGAACCAAAGTCAAGGTAATGCCTCAGAAGAATCTAATTAGGACCTCGATGCTAGGTACCTCTGGTACTTGATGTTGCTACCGCTACCATACGTCATTTCCAAAAGGCCCCTGAATACTTTGCTTCATTGTCTAGAGAGTGTCTGATTGAACCTTGGTCATGTGCCCAACCCTGCCTGCTAGAGAATAGGGAGGTGGAGGATCTCCCAGCTCCAGCTTCCTTAGAAGAGGACAAGGGCCTTGTGTTCTACCAGGTAGATACTAGATGCTCTCCACAGTCTGGCCTAAGCCTATCTTTTCAGCCTTCTTACTGCTGCTTCCCAGTAGGAGCAGTGCAACAGCAGACGTAGTTTCACTTTCTCTTCAGTGTACAAGCTCATACCTGCTTTCGTGATTTTGTTTGTGTTTTGGATACCAACTGCCTGGTCTTCCGTTTATCTAGGCTATGACCAGCTTCAAACTCTTTCGTATTTTACCTTTTACTTATTTTCAGAGCTGTTTGAATGCAGTGTTTTCATACATTTTATACACACACACATACACTCATTATTCCTCTATCTCATAACTCCCTGTTAGGTAACCTAAGTACATTTTAATAAATACTTACAAAAATCTAAAAAGTAGCAGATCGGTGATAGCATTTTTTAACTTTTGATTTCCAGCCCAGTTTTTCTCCCACTCATTCTGATTTCCTTTGAGTTTTTTTTTCCTCTAAATACTTGAAATCCTTATTTTCTGTTAAACTTTTTATAGCATCGTTGAAAATAAGTGCAAACTATACCTTTTAGAAGTATTTGGCCCCTTGCCCTAAGATGACATGACAAATGGCCATGAAAACTAAAGTCATCTCTCTAGTCTTTGAGTGCTTATTCTGAAGTATATGTTTCCTTATGCCTTACATAAGTAAAAATCCAAAACCCTTGGGAAGTTAACTTTTAATCTTTTCACAAGAATAGATGCTTCTGTCTTATTCTGTGTTTGTAATTTTAGGTTTAGTATTAACGTGACTCTTAATGACTTGGAAATGAAGGTCAAGATAAATAGCTGTGGGTGTTTGATAGAAGGGTAGAGATGGGGTTGTGTGCCTTATTTAGGTTTTAGACTTGGTTTTCTACTTTTCCTTATCGTTTGAACTATTTATTAACACAGTATTAAAATCAGAAGGTGGAAAAAAATAAACTGAAGGAGTCTATCAGTAACACTGAAGGAATTTCTCAGTAAGATACCCTTCAATAGGAATCCCTTCAATAACACTCTTAGTAATTGGTTCTCCAGTCTCTATTTAAATCTTTTTGTGGACATTGTCTATATTTTTCAAAGGAATATTATGTATATTATTTTATTTTTATAAATTTTATTTGGTTCTTTTCCAAATCTGTTCCTTGGAATAATGCCCTAATTTGTTTATAGTGAATCTTCCTTTTATCTGTTTAATTATTTTAAGCATTCTTATTTTCTGTTGTTTCAGATTGTTTTAATATTTGTGGGTTTTGAAGATAAAAATTCTCTTATTCCAAAATTACCCACTATCAGCTCCCAGTAAAGAACTACAGGAATCTAGTTTCTGTTTCTGTACTTTGTAATTGTCCACCTATCCTGAAATACGTTTTTAGTGCCTAAAATATATTTTTGTTTAGTATGTTTTAAAATGTGTTTTACTTTAAGCATGTAAAATCTTTCTCTTCAGCCTTTATTTCTAAGATGCTTTTAAAAATACTAACCCAGGGGAGCCTGTGTGGCTCAGTCAGTTAAGCATCTGACTCGATTTGGGCTCAGGTCATGATCTTGCAGTTTGTGAGATGGAGCCCCGCGTTAGGCTCTGTGCTGACAGACAGGACCCTGCTCGGTATTCTCTCTCTCCCTCTCTCTCTACATCCATGTGTGTGCTCTCTCTCTCTCTTTCTCAAAATAAATAAACCTTAACAGAAAAATAGGAGTGCCTGGGTGGCTCAGTTGGTTGAGTGTCCAACTCTTGATTTCGGCTCGGGTCATGATCCCAGGGTTATGGGATCGAACCCCACATTGCTCCATGCTGAGTGTGGAGCCTGCTTGAGATTCTCTCTCTCTCTCTCTCTCTCTCTCTCTCTCTCTCTCTCTCCCCTCCCTCCCTCCCTCCCTCCCTCCCTCCCTCTACCCCTCTCCACAACTCCTGCACGCTTGCACTCTCTCTCTCACTAAAATAAAATAAAATTTTAAATATAAATTAATTAACCCATATAATGGGGTGCCTGGCTGACTCAGTTGGTAGAGCATGCAACTCTTGATCTTGGGATCATGAGTTCAAGCCTCACCTTGGACATATAGCTTACTTAAAAAATTTTTTTTTCTTAATATTTACCTGTATTAGAGAAAGACAAATTCATTAGATAAGGCACTGAACAGCACACAGATCATTTTTTGTTTAATTTGTAGAGGAGAAAAGCCTCTGGAGAATAAAAGGTTTGCTCATTTGGAGCCAATTTCAAAGCCAAAATGAGAGCCCATTCATTAGCTTTCTACCTTTTACTTTTGATCATTCAGCCTCAAATTTGAACTGGATTTATCTCACATTTTCATATCTATTTTAAAAAAATATAAGGCGCCTGGCTGGCTCAGTTGGTGGAGCGTGCAGCTCTGGATCTCAGGGTTGTGAGTTTGAGCCCCATGTTGGCTGTAGAGATTACTTAAAAATAAAATCTTTAAAAATAATAATAATTTTCACAACTTATATTGAGATATCTGATGTTTAAAGTACAATGTGATAAAAGATCTCAATCTCTCCATTATATAGGTTTATTTGAAACTTTTGAACAGAGTTATAAATCAGGTTATATGTACTTATCAGGAAACCTTTAGACAACCTCTGCCTACAGAGGGATAACATTAAAAAAGAATCCCAGATTAAAAGTTTCTCAGTAGCTGAATTTTCTTCTCTGTCAAAACCAGAATTTACTGACTTTTAGGGCAAGGGTCAGCTATTTGATCAGCACAAAAAGTGGCAATTTAGGCAAATGTCCGGGTGGCCTTTTAATGCTCCCTATTATGCATTGTGTACAAGTATTTCCTAGCCCTCTGGTGCTTCGTGTATAGAAAATCTTATAACAGCCCATTCAGCACTTCTCCATAGCAGCACCAACAAGGGAGTCATTTGTGGTCAGGACTTTTCAGATGTCAACACCTGTTCTCTAGAAGTTTTACATAAGCCATAGAGTAACCAACTATCACTAACTATATTGATATGGATTCAGTTCAGACTGGCACCCTTGAAGTGAAGAGTTGCATTTTGAAAATTTAGTGTGCTTCTCTTATTGGTAATGAGCACTGTTAGAGAAGCTCTTACGGAAAGTTTTACTTTGATACCATCTACAAACTCTGGATGTAAAAATTAAGGGATATAAGGTCAATATTGTAACCTTGAATATGTTGAAATTAATCTTATTGTTTAGAAATGTTCTCTAAGACTAATGAAGGATATTTGTCTTCACATTAAATCACCATGTATCACTATTTTTGTTCTTTCATTGTTTTTTTCTTTCATTTTTTATTGTTTTTAGTATATTTGCTTCTGGCTAGCTCCCTCCTAATTTGGCCATAATAATAAGCACTCTAAAGATATTAGTTATTACCAGGTATCCTAAGTACTTTATATGATTATTTTGTGGAGATTGTTATTCTCCTTTATAGATGAAAAACTAGAGCAGAAAGGTAAAAACATCTAGTTCAAGACATTAGAGCCAGCAAAGATCAGAGTGGTTTCAGTTTGGCTAGAAACCCATGGAATTTAATTTGTTATCATTACTAAGTCAGTCTTGCTTCCTAAATTTTTAATATCTGTCTCCCCTTTTTAGCCCCACTGCCATTGTCCTGATTCAGTGACTCATTTGTCTTTTGCCCATGGTCTTCTATTTGGTTTCTTCTTTCTGTTTCTTAATCTCCTCCAGTCCATCCTCCATTTTTTACCACTAGAGCCATCCTTCTATTCTGAATAGATAGAACATGTTACTTTCTAGATCAGAGTTCTAAGTGGCTTCCCATCACTACTTGACCTACTGGATTAAATCTGATTCCGTTTGACATTGTCTATAGGCCCTGCATAATGGCAGTCCTGCCTACCTGTCTGACTTTAATTCCTTCCATTATCATGTTCCAACTTCAGGTTCTAACATAGTGAATTACTTCCCAAATGTATCATGGTATCTTACAATTCTTTGCTTTTGTACGTACTGTTCTCTTCCTGGATTGCTCTATTTCCCTGCCCCAGTCCACCTTGGAAGCTTTTACCATCCTTTAAAATTTAATTGTGGTGTTTTAATTCTGTTCTGAGATACCTAATTAGGCAACTCTTCCTCTTGATTTCCACCCTGCCTTATTCTCCCTCCCTCATGGCAGTTACCGTTGTCTCATTTTGTTATAGCTGTTTAAGAGCTTCTCTCCTTCTAAACTGCAAGCTTCTTGAAGATAAACTTTTATCTATTCATCTTTAGAGCTCTGGTTTCTAGTACAGTGCCAGGAACATAGAAGGTGCTCACTTAATATTTGTTGAATGTGCCAGTGAATGAATGAATGATTCTCTTGGCCCTGAAAGTTCAAGTTTGTTAAATTCAGTATAAGATAAAAATAAATTAGACTCAGTACAAGGGACCGATGTGTTCTTTCTCAAGTCACATATGTGATATAGTTTATGTTGTTTAAAATATTCTTAATTGCCAGAATAGGAGATATAGATTGTACTCTGGATACTTGAATAAAGAGCTTTAGTTCTACGGCATAAGCTTTGTAATGCTGATTTTGACTAAATCAGAGGTCACATTGTTCTTCAGTAGAGACTGCTAGATAAGTCTCTGTTTAAGAAGCAAGGTAGTACTATTTACACAAGTACTGTGACAGAAGCATCGTGAGGTGCTGTGTGATCATGGAGTGATGGTGGTGGGTAGTATTTCAGTTAGTGGTAGGAGAATATTAGGGAGTAGGTGTTTTAAGGAGCACAAGGTGTTAAGTGCTGTATAATAGATGGCACTGTCACGTTGTAAATACTAATGTTTCAGAAATCCATTCAGAGTTGCTCTGTCCCATATGGTAGCCATTAGCCACATATGTCTGTTTAGCACTTGAAATGTGGTTAGCCTACATTGAGATGTGATAGAAGTGAAATATAGACAATGGATTTCAAAGATTCACTACTAGCCCACCCCCAAAAGTAAAATAGTTCAGTAACAGGGTTTTTTTTACATTGATTACATGTTACAATGATAATATTATAGATACATTGGGTAAAATAAAATCTTTTGTTTAAAAGGTGAAATTAATTTTTATTCTTTTAACACGAATGCTAGAAAATTTTACGTTACATATGTGGCTTGCATTTTATTTCTGTTGTGCCTTGCTGGCTAGATTATACTTTAAGGATGCCGACCCTCAATATAACTTCCTTTTCCCACTTAAAGTATGTCATCCTCAAGTCTGCCATCTCAATATGCTTTGTTTTGTTGGTATTAACCAATTCCCATAGGAGATAGATCACTTGATCTTGTTAGCGTTAGGTTTTGACAGCTGTTTTTTAAACTGGTTTTTCAATTTTGGAAATTCTGCACGTCAGTTAATATTGTACTTTGGAAGGAATAGTTAATTAGATTAATAAGCAGCTCCCCCTTCATGCTTGTACTAACAGCTCTTTGTATTAAAGAAACATATGACTTTAAAAGCATAAGGTATAATATATACGAGAATTATTATTTATTCATATATGAGACTGTCATGTATTTCCAGCTCACCTCCTGAATTTATTTCACTCTGTTTTTGTAATATGCTTCACTTACTCTGTTCTTTCCAGGATCGAATATGATGCCTATCGCACTGATTTGGAAGAACTGAATCTTGGACCACGGGATGCAAACACCCTGCCAAAGATTGAGCAGTCACAGCATCTGTTTCAAGCACATAAGGAAAAATACGATAAGATGCGCAATGATGTTTCTATCAAGTTGAAATTTCTAGAAGAAAATAAGGTAAATTCAGTCTTTACCTTCTGAGATAAACTTTCACGGACTTTATTTATTTATTTTAACTTAATTTAAATCCAAGTTAGTTAACATACAGTGTAATAATGATTTCGAGAGTAGAATTCAGTGATTCATCACTTACATATGACACCCAGTGCTCATCCCAACAGGTGCCCTCCTTACTCGCCCTCACCCATTTACCCCTTACCCCTACCCAACACTCCTCCAGCAGCCCTAAGTTTGTTCTCTGCATTTAAGAGTCTCTTATGGTTTGTCTCCTTCTCCGTTTTTATCTTGTTTTTGCTTCCCTTCCCCTATGTTCATCTGTTTTGTTTCTTAAATTACACATGTGAGTGATATCATATGATATTTTTCTTTCTCTGATTGACTTAATTTCGCTTAGCATAATACACTCTAGTTCCATCCACGTTGCAAATGGCCTTTTGATTTCATCCTTTATGATCACCGAGTAATATTCCATTATGTATGTATACCACGCCTTCTTTATCCGTTCATCAGTCAGTGGACATTAGGCTTTTTCCATAATCTGGCTATTGTTGATAGTGCTGCTATAAACACTGGGGTGCATGTGTTTATGGACATTAAAATGATGTCACCCTACAGCTCAGTTGGTTAAGCCTCTGGGTCTTGGTTCCTACTCAGATCATGATCTCATGGTCGTGAGATGAAGCCCCATGTTGGCTCTGTGCTGAGTGTGGAGCCTGCTTGGGATTCTCTCTCAATCTCTTTCTCTTTCTGCCCCTCCCCCACGGGCATGCACACAAGCTCGCTCGCTCGCTCTCAAAATAAATAAACATTTTTTTTTAAATGATTTTCTGGGGCACCTGGGTAGCTCAGTCAGTTAAGCGTCCGACTTCAGCTTAGGTCATGATCTCCCAGTTTGTGAGTTAGAGCCCCTCATCCTGCTCTGTGCTGACAGCTCAGAGCCTGGAGCCTGCTTTGGATTCCGTGTGTGTGTGTGTGTGTGTGTGTGTGTCTGTCTGTGTCTCTGTCTCTCTCTCTCTCTCTGCCCCTCCCCGCTCATGTTCTGTCTCTCATTCTCTCTCTTTCTCTCTCTCTCTCTCTATATCAAAAATAAATTTTAAAAAAATTAAAAATGATTTTCTAATTTTTTTAATGTTTATGTACTTTTGAGACAGAAAGCAGAGGAGGGGCAGAGAGAGAGGGAGACACAGAATCCGAAGCAGGCTCTAGGCTGTGAGCTGTCAGCACAGAGCCTGATGCGGGGCCCAACTCACAAACTGTGTGATCATGACCTGAGCTGAAGTCAGGCACTTAACCGACTGGGCCACCCAGGCTTCCCAAAATAAATAAACATTTAAAAAGTAAATAAATAAAATAAAATGTCACCCTAAAGAGAGATAAATAGAAAGTTTTTTGTTTCTGTTAACTCCCTTTCATTACAGTTGCAAAGTGGAATTTCAGCTGTAACCAGTGTTTGAGTTTTTAGAAGAACAAAAAATATATTTATCTTTCTGTCATAAAAGTCATCATCAACCCTACTGTCCCAGTCTTTCACATGGAGTTGCAAAAAAATATTTGATGTTCAACTATTGATGTTCAGATTGGTGTTGATGGACAGATGCTTTAAAAAGTTACATAATTGGGGCACCCAGCTGGGTCAGTTGGGGGAGTGTGCAACTCTTGTTCTCGGGGTTACTAGTTCGAGCCCCCCACTGGGCGTAGAGATTACGTAAAAAAACCAAAATCTTAAAATAAGAACAAATAAATAAGTAAATAATAAAATAAAAAATTAAATAATGAGAGATTCTGCTTTGAATATTTTGAAACTTTTTTATTAATGATAGGTACAGATTTTAGGAAGAGAAGAACATTCTTCCTAGTAATTGATAAATGAGGAATGACTAAAAGGCTCATTAGCATAACCTAGAAGAAGTAAGCCAAGAAATCAGTTTTCCACATTACTTCGGTATAACATGAACCCATCCAAAGGCGAGAATGGTGAGAGCTGAGATGGGCCTGCTGTAGGCTTCATGTGGAGATGGATTCACATAGTAACAAGCTCCCGAGTTTTGGTTTATGTACAGGACAGGTTCCTTTGTTTAACATGTCTGCATACTCAGTTTTGTGAGGGGGATTGCAGTTCTGGAAAGAGGAGCCAGTAGTGGACGCAGCACAGAGCAGGCGGAGTGGCTCACTCTTGTGGCGATGGGGTCTTCCCACTGCATGTTAGTGGTCCGCTCGTGCTTTTCGCATCCTCTGAAGGCACAGTAGGTCTTCAAATCTGCTTTCTTTAGGTACCGTGCCTCTCAAAATTATTCTTCAGTTTTAATTGTCTGTTGATATCTTCTTGTTTTTCCTTAACATTTTTTTAGAACCTCTTTTGGCTACCATAAGAGCTGCAGAATAATACATTTCCTTAGGATCGACCAAGTCCTGCACCATCACTCACTGTTTTTTTTAGCGGCAGTGGGTGAAAAGTATTCACCAGAAGCCATTACAGTGTCAGCAAAGGAAACCTGAGCAGAGTTATCAGACAGATTTCCCGCATCATTCCAGCAAGAATGCAGTACAGCCTTTCAGCATGTCATTCACATGTCATTCTTTTTAGTCATTCGTATATATCTCTGTAGATGTATCTCTCTGTAGGTACATATGTACAGAGAGATAGATCAGTTACACTGCCTAATATTTTAATGGATAGGAATATATTAATACTTAGATATATGTTTTAAATACAAAAATATTTTTTATATACTCCCACTGTAACAGTTCAGCACTGTATACTGTATAGTGCTACATGAGGTATGTGCCAGCTAACATTTTAGAGGCTCTATCCAAAGCTAATTTGAAGGGAAAGGAATTCACCTAATTTACGGGTACAGGACCTCTGCAAACAGGGAAAATGACTTTAGGAAATCTATAAAATGGTAACTGTTCCATCGGAATGTAATGGTATTGTGTGCTATCCTCTGGATGGTGAGATCATGGGTAATTTTTGTTTTCTATATATTTTTCTATATTTTAGATGATCGTGTTGCCTTTCTAAAAAAGAGAAAGTAATGTTGAAAGAATCAGTATCCCAAAGCAGCTCTGCTTATATGGTTCTTGCCAGAGTAAATAAAAATAGACAAACCACACAAAGATAAGCAGTGGCCACGTGACTGCTACGTGTCTTAATAGAACTATTTTTGGATCTTAGGAGATCCCAGATGTAGACTTGAATTAGTGAAGGCACTTCTTACTTGTCAGTTACTATGCATTTTACATGTATTCTCTCAATCCTCATGACAATCTTCATACTTTCATTCTTTCAGTAAAAAGTATTGGATACTTTCTATACGGGGAATAGGTCAGTGAAAAAAAAGACAAAACTCTGTCCTTTTGAAGCTTACTTTCTGATTAGTCATATACTCTCATCATCTGTATTTCCCAGATGAGTGAATTCATCTCACGTAATCTTCTGTGATCATGTATCCCCTTCACTTCTGATCTTTTGAACCTCTCTCTGATCTGCCCACTGCAAAGTTGCTCCTCACTTATGAGGAAGAGTTGTATGACATAACCTAGGCTCTTCCTTTTCATGTGTCCAGGAAATGTTCTAGATCTGGGAACACCAAAATCAATATTTGAGCTGTGGAAGATAGACTGAAGAAATGATTTGGGGCCTAAATCTAGTGTCATGACTGGCTGAAGTAGCCCTGGGTTGCTAATGTGAGAAATACGAAGGAGGTACAGAGGTGGCAGGTAGAAAAGAAATTGTATATTTTCTCCTCTGTCCTTGCTTTGCCTCACTTGTTTTTTGCTGTCCTCTGCTCTGCTCTAGAGTTGAGCAGCATAGGCTAATGAATAGGCAAGTTGGACTGTATCTTTTGCAAAAAATTCCAGAGTAAGAACATGAAAACCTGGGTTCCAGACCCATTTCTGCCACCTGCTAACATTATGATCTTGGACAAGTCTCTCCAAGCTTCTGTATTTTCCTCTGGAAAAATGAGGGTAAATCATGCCTTGTGTTAAGCAAGTGAAAAAAAACACACTGTCTATAAGGGGTAAAGTACTGTTCACCAGTATTTATAGAATTCCTGCTGTATGCCAGGCACTTGGCTAGGTGAAGGGATGAAGGAGAAGGAAAATAAAGTTTATGATCTTAGGGAGTTACAAAAACATAGGATGGGTTTGTTTTCTAGAAGTCATCACCTTCACACCTTCCCCTGGTGGTTTTTGAACTTAACCTATATCCTGCCTCCCTTGTGTCTCTTTTGCGGATACGAGCAGAAATTGACATTAGAAAAGGTGTGACAGGAGACATGAACTATATTTATTTCAACAAACATATTAATTTGAAATACTAAATTTATATAATTTGGCATTACATAAGCAATACTTTCTCAGTGGTAAGTGAAGATAATGCATTGACTGTTCAGGGAAATCTTAAAGATCCACAGAAGAGATAGGGACTTCAGCCTAGCCTTGAAAGGTCAGGAGGACAGGCCTCAAAGAATTGGGAGGAGAATCTTCTTGGCAAGGGCAGTGGCCTGCATGTAAGAATAGAGGAATACTCACATTTAGTAGAGAAATAGACTACCATGATGGAACATAACCTTCACATGCTTTAAAGGAAGAGAGAATCAGAAAGGTAATTAGAAGCCACATTGTATAGAGCCTTGTTCACATAAAGATTGAATTGTGGCCTCAAAAAGGATGCATACTGAGTAATGAGGGACCAGCCAGGTCATCTCTGTGAAGTTTAAATGTCTGTCAAGATGGCTCTTAAAATCCAACTCTATCTTGTTGGCATTGAAGAATTTGTAAAGTTAGGAGTAAAAAAAAATACATGACTTAAAAACACTACAGTTTAAAGGAAGAAAGAAAGTAGAAGCACGCAGACCAGTGAGGAATCTTTTATAGCCAAATGAAGTGATAAAGAGCCTGACATAGGGTAAATTCCAATAGCAGCATAAAGGAAAGAATACAGTGATTTCAAGTCTGCATGACAGGGGTTGGGAAATCAAGAGAGGAAGCCAATTTGGCTTGAAGGTTGTAAGGGATGAGGAATGGGTATTTATTCCGTTTAACCCAGTGCTCAGTTTGAGGTGATGACAAAATATTCACATAGAAACAGTTGGTAGGATGTTAATGATGTGAGTTTGGAGTTGGAATGAGCAGGGTCAAGGCTTCAGAGATAAAGGTTTGGAAGTCATTGCCTTTGAGAATAACATTGTTGTCACATCTTCTTTTGACCTTACTATAAAATTTTTTTTAATTTGCCTTTACTCTCAAGGATTTATGTTCTTAGAGAGTCCTAGAGATAGTCTTTGTTTTCAGCTTTCCACAGTTGTCATTAACCTAAGTTTCAATTTGAACTCCTTAATCAGCTAAAAATCAACTAAAATAAAATCTATAAAGAAACTCTGATCTTTTTCTCTTATTTAACTCTTAAAAACTATAAAGAGATAATATTGATCTCTGTTTTATGTTAAGCAATCAATAACTGTAATTTGGATGAAGACTTAGATTCATGAGAAAACTTTTTTATTGTTGAGCAACTTTTACCCTTTTATTTTTAATAACTCTAACAAAAGGAGGAAAAAGCAAGCCTTTAGGCTTACAAACTGTCTTATCATCCCTGTTTGCTTTCTTGGCAGTGTGAAATGCCTGAAATCTTGTGTTTTTTCTTCTTTTGTTAAAATAAGCTGAATTTGTACCTTAATATCTCCTTTATACAAAGTGTCAGGTAATCCACGTAGCACTTGAATTTTAACAAAATATACTCTTCCTATTTCTTAAATATTGTATATTGAATTTTTTAAAACATAGGTTATTTTAAACATCATGTAGTGTGTTAGTTTGTAATTTGATAATATCCTAAAGGTTAATGCTTGTCTTTACAGCTGTTTTTTGCAGCTTTTGGGGGAGGAGGCTTTCTTTGACATCTCTCATTTCATGGCTTTTCAAGTGTCTTCCCATAGCAACACTTCTGTTCTAAAATGAGAGGCCAGATAACCTGACAGTTAAAATGATGCATAAAGTAAAAGCAAACAGTCACTGAGTAAAGGACTAAGAACCATTCCTGTGACTGTTGTAATATATTTTAGTAGCCAAACATTGTGAGAATGTTTTTGTTTCATTCTTACAACTTAAAAAAAAATTTTTTGAGAAGGATTGAAAGGTGGATTCTTCTCTATATTTTAGAAAATTGAAGCGTTTATATGTAGTTAGTCTAGCCTTCCTTCTTTCTGGGAAAACAAAGAAAATAGATGTGTAAAATACACATTCCTGTGTGTGCATTCATGCTGAGTGATATGTGCACATCTCTCTTGTCATTTACTTTTAATGGAGAAATTTGAATTCTATTATGTACAATCTGTGCTCTTTATCCACCCACCCCCAAGATATATTATGTTTACCTTTAACCTAAACAATCCTTATTAATCTCTGATATTCTCTTCCTGTTTTACTAAACAACATTGAGTTGCATAGCAGTAACAACAGAGTTAATTAGGCTTTTCTAATGTTTCTGTTTTATCATTATTTCTTTTTTTCCTGTCTTTTCAGTAATGTAACATGAGCTGTTTTGTGACTTAAGGCAGTTTATTTACCTTTCATTGTTCCTTTCATGGTTCAAAACAAAACATAGGCTACTTTAGTAACGAGAAGAGAATAGACATTCCTGGAATTTTGTAGACTTTGTGAGAAAGGTACCATGCCTCCTTTTACAGCCTCATGATGCCTAGCAATGGTGTTTAAATATATAATAGTTATTTTAGCAAACGTGAGTTTGTGTGTCTTTCCAGAATTGAGGTATACTGCAGGGAAGAGAAAGAGATGGAAGAAAATGAGAGTCCACCATAACAGGACAAAAGGGCAAATCCTGATTACTTCATTCTTTGCTTTAGTGAGGGCAAAGCATACTCTCAAAAATGCCTCTATCGTCTGCAGTGTGTACTGTTGCTTGTGAAGAGAAGGCAAAAAATTTACAGAAAAAATATGCACATCGTAGTGAGCAATCCATGGTTTTTTAAAAAATTTTTTTAATGTTTTTATTTATTTTTGGGAGAGAGCAAGACAAAGTGTGATCAGGGAAGAGGCAGAGAGAGAGGGAGACACAGAATCCAAAGCAGGCTCCAGGCTCTGAGCTGTCAGCACAGAGCCCGACGCAGGGCTTAAACCCACAGACTGAGATCATGACCTGAGCCGAAGTCAGGCGCTCAACCGACTGAGCCACCCAGGCACCCCTCATGTTTATTATTTTAAAACAACTTTTTACATGGCTTGGAATCACATAAAACATGAAAAGTCATTTAAGATTAATATTTCCTTTAACAGAACTATAATTTGGGAGTGGTAAATCTCTTTTCAGAGCTCCTAATGTATTAGGGGAGGAAAACTTGAATATATCAAAAGAGTCAACAAAGCAGCTTAGAGTATAAATAAAAAGTAAGGATCTTATTGATTTTATTATGTTATTATTTTAAGAAAGATGAAATATACTCCTACTTTAAGGTAATGTCAATTAATTAGCAATACCCATTAAATGCAGGGTTTTTCCCTCTGTTATATTTCAGTGACTTGAGGATGACAAGGGGGACTAAAAAAGATGAACCAGACTTGGGGATGTATCCTGGACACATATTTGATTAATGCACTAACTTAATTTAAAAACCTTTTTTAAAAAAATCATAGTCATTCTGAATCTTAGATTGATGAAAAAACTGTTGTTTTCACTTGATGCCATGTTTCATATATAATCATAATACAATAATATTCTTGAATATTAGGATTTCTTTTCTAATATATTATTTAATACACTATTTTTTCTAATATATTACAGATTTATTTCATATGTATCTTATTATGAATTTGGCTTTTCAGAAAATCCATGAACTAAAATGGGACGCAGGAGAAAGAGAGAATACACAGAGAATAGAACACCTAGAACAAAGTAAACATATTCATGTAATATCCAGCTATATATGTAGTTGTGATGCTTCGGTGACTATGCAAATACATACGGTAATAGGAGATATTTAAAACCTAGTACATCTTTGTAAAAATAGGCTATAAATGTTTGGAAGAGCTTGGAAGGCAAAGGTATTCTTATTTACTAAAACTTGTCTTTGAGAGGAAAAAAAATAAACGTCTAAATGTTAAAACTGGCTATTTCTTGCCAAATATTAAGAAGCATGTTAATCATTACTTAATATGTACAAGTAGATATTCTTGAAATCTTTTTCTTCACTGTCAAAAGAAAAGGACCCTAACTTCTTACTCTTGATAATTTTTAAATATTCATGCCAATGACTTACCATCATCTTTATTTCTACAACTGGAGGTATAAATGGGATTACCTCTTGGCATTTGCTCATAGGTCAAATGAAATTAAGTTCCACAGTAAAAGAACCCTACTGGTTCTAAATAAAAAAATAAGCATTTATAGATTGAAATATGTAAGTATGTATAATAAGCAACCTCAACACTGTGCCAAATATGATTACCTACATTTGGATTCTGTGGAACATTCCCTTACTCATGCAACTTTACTTCCAGACTTAATTCCTGAGTATATTTCATCATATAATTTGGTATCATAATATCGTGTTGTTATTGTTCTTTTTTTCATTCATTTAACAAACAATTATTAGATACGTACTGCGTGCCAGGAAGTGTTCTGGATATTGTTGATACCCAGTGAGCAAACAAAAACAAATTCTACCCTCAAAGAGCTTATCGTCTAATAAAAGAAACAACATTGATCAAATCACACTGAAACATGTATATAAAATTTTCGCTGTAGCGGTGGTCTCGAGGAGAGGTACATAGTTCATTAAGTGGTCAGGGCAGGCTTCCATGAGAAAGTGATGTTGAGCATCAACTAGGTAAAATGAGAAGCAAAGAGTATTCCAACTAGAAAGAACCACATATGTAACAGCCCTGTGGCAGGAGAGGGTGTGGTATGTTCAAAGAGTAAATATGATAGGAGCCAATGTGACTAGAGTATAGGACTGACCGGGAGGCAAGCAAAGGCCAGACCATCCATGCAGGTCTTATAGACTACATTAAGGAAAAGTTTGTTTTAGTATCTGTGGGGAGCCATTGAAAGAATTCTTGGCCAATGAGAAGTCTAAAATATGGAGCATAGATCTTAGTTAGAACCTGAGAGTGAATATAGTAGTTTAGACAAGAGATGATGAGAACTTGTTTAGGGGGGTGGTAGTGGATATGGAATGAACTGAGGATGTCAAGAGATACTTAAAAGGTAAAACAAAAAAACATATAAAATACTAAGAGCAGATCGATACGTAATTGGCACCTTTAACATTTTATTCTTTTATTCATCAAATATTTATTGGTTGCTTTTTTATGAGCCAGGGATAAATAGTAGAAATATAAATGGGCTTGCCCTTGTAGAGCTTATGGTCAAATAAGAGAAATCGGCATTAACCAAATAACTATATAAATACAAACTATGATAAGTGTTGTAAAGGGAAAATAGAGGAGTCATGTGAGTATACAAAGGGGACTTGGCTTGGTGTGGGGTATTGTGGAAGGCTAGAGGAAGTGACATTGAGGCTGAATTCCAGAGGGCTACAAAGGAGCTGACTTAAGGTGTGTGGAGGAAAGGGATTTTAAATAAAAGGAATAGAATATGCAAAAGCCAATTGAAGGTCAGTGAGGCCAGAGCATAATGAGGATGGGGGAAGCATAGCTCTGGATGAAACCAGACAGGTATATAGGGCCTACATAACGATGAAGTGACATAGGTACAGGGTTATTCATTACGGCATCGCTTGTAATATCAAAGGAAGAGAAACAACGCAGCAGTTCACCAGTAGGGGACAAGTTAAATAAACTGTGGTTCATTTACAGAATGGAATATTTTGTAGCTATTAAAGAAAAAAAGAGATAGAAGGATCCTTAGGACATACTGTTAATTGAAGAGTAAGGTGCAAAGCAGTGTATATGGTAGAATATCTTTTGTGTAAGAAAGGAAGGAAATAAAAATGTATAATTTTACATAAAGATTTGTGCTTGCATAAGAAAACCTGGAAGAATTAACTAAAATCAGTTACCTATAAGGGGACACTGGTCAGAGACAGGAGTGAAAGTGAGACTTCTCATTATATACTTTTTATATTCTTTCAGTTTTGATCCTACTTATTGAAATGATAAGACTAAATTTTTAAAATAAATGCAAGTAAGTATAGCTAGAAAATATTTGTTTTTTAAGTAGTGTACACCTTATCTTTTTTTCAAAATGAGACCCAACTAGATTTCTATTTTTCAGACATGATCTGATACATGTATTTATATAGCCTATACTTTTTCTTTAGGCTTAAAATCAGATGATCAATTTTGTGTTGGAGAGAATAGAAAAACAGTTAACTTGCCAGGACATGAGTTCCCTGCATTATTCTTAAGTGACAGATTAGAAATGTAGAAATGGTGTGATATAGTACCTTTTATTTATATCAGAAAATATTTCCTAAATACAAATTTGAAAAGAAAAGAAAATGTTTTCATGTATAGTACCATGTTTGCTATTGCTAGTGGTTTGGCTTCCATGCCTCTTTAAACATTTTGCTAGACCCACGTGAAGGAGGAAAAAGTTGTCTGGGGTTTGCACTGCCTCCTCTCTTTCTTCGGAAAAGAGACAGAAATTAACTATCTTTATATAAACCATGCAGCCAAAAAGAATTGGGAGTTGAGGGTTGCTTTTGAAATTAGTATCTAAGGCATACCTGTCTGGAATCAGTATGAAATTTGTAATCGTCAACTGGTGAATGAGAGAGAGAGTACAACTAGCTAACCAATTCGTCAGTTGTGCTGAGATTTCCAGATTTTTGTGAAGAAGTATTTAAAAATTTTTTTTAATGTTCATTTATTTTTGAGACAGAGAGACAGAGCATGAACGGGGAAGGGTCAGAGAGAGAGAGGGAGACACAGAATCCGAAGCAGGCTCCAGGCTCTGAACTGTCAGCACAGAGCTGACGCGGGGCTCGAACTCATGGACCTTGAGATCATGACCGGAGCCGAAGTCAGGCGCTCAACCGACTGAGCCACCAGGCGCCCCATGAAGAAGTATTTTATACACAAGACTTAAAAGCCCCCAGAAGGGATAGCTTTATAGTCATCAACTGTTGTTTTTATAGATTTCACTTGGTCTTCTCTGACTTTTATAGATTTGACTTAGTCTTCTCTCTCTCTCTCTCTCTCTCTCTCTCTCTCTCTCTCTGGCAATTATAAGGTACTTATGTTTTCTGACCCTTTTTGGTCAGAAGTGATCAGTTCATTTGGAGGATAGAGTTTGAGTTTCATTTTCCTTCTGTATATGTTAGAGGAGAATGGATTGCTTGCTTTCACTTTGTGTGAATAGGGTGCACTTATAAAAATTTACTTCTTGGGGCACCTGGGTGGCTCAGCTCAGTCAGTTAAGTGTCTGACTTTGGCTCAGGTCATGATCTCAGGTCGAGCCCCGAGTCATGCTCTGTGCAGACAGCTCGAATTCTGTGTCTCCCTCTCTCTGCCCCTCCCCTCCTTGCGCTCTCTCTCTCTCTCTCTCCCTCTCTCAAACATTTTAAAAAATTTACTTCTTAATTATTACTTCTGTAGTGTTATCTGTCCTATAAAATGTTTGATACCTGTGTACTGCTCAGATCCACATTTCGCTTACTTTGCCAACCTTATGTATCACCCAAGTCAGATTGCCAGGTTTTGTGATTAAGGTGAGTTTTCAAGTGATCAATTTAAGATATGAACAGATCACTAGTAATCTGCGTTAGTTTTGGTGGCAGTGGCAGTACTGTACTTTTCTCCTTAGTTACAGTCTTTTGATTTACTTCAAAATAAAACCTTTAATTGGCATCTCTGAGTAAAACTGCAGAAGACACTAGCAGTGTTTAAGAATTTGAGGAGCGCCTGGGTGGCCCAGTTGGTTAAGTGTCCAACTGTCGATTTCAGCTCAGGACATGATCAAGACCTACATGGAGGGCTCTGCACTGACAGCGGGGAGCCTGCTTGGGATATTCTCTCTCTCTCTCTCTCTCTCTCTCTCTCTCAAAATAAATAAACTTTTAAAAAAAATAAATAATTTGACTTAGCATTGTTCTTTTTAACCTTTACTTGAAGTCCTCTCAGTAATGACTCAACACTTTGGTTTTGACCATATGCCTTCCACCTATAATGTTACACCTTACAATATTCTGGTTTTCTATCTGTATTTCTTCCATTAAATTTTCAAAAAATGCACTTTTCACAGACTTTCAGTAAAATTTTTAAGGTGCTTGTTTGGGGCTATTATAATGTCTTATCCTAAGGAAGTATTGTATAAAGGTATTATGACAGACTTCTTGCTGACAAGCAATATACAGTCTAATGAAGGACATTTAGTAAAACCTACTATATACAAAATGTTGATTTATGCAGGAGAAAGAAGAACTACAGAATTTGATGAAGAATATTAGTGTGGACAGTGTGGGCTCTTAGAAGTACCTGCTAGGCTAGGTGGCATGACTTGAACAGAACCACACAAGAATGAGTAACATGAACATTAGTGGAAAAGGTTAGGGAAAAAAAATTCTTGAAGAAACTCTGGAGCATATGTTTTAAGTTATCTGTAAACTTTTGTTAAATTTTCTGTTCTTAAAGTAGAGTGTAGTATAACTGCTTGTGGATTTTTTTTTAAAGAAAAATAGTGGTTTTATCATAACAAATTTTGGTAAAGCTTTTTTATTAAGCTTATAAACAGTTGTTAGGTACATACGATCAGAATTTTTGTAAGTCGTATAAGAGATTGGGTTCTTAATCTTTAAAAAAAAAAAAAGTTTTCCGAGATATAATACAGAACCACACTTACAATGGAAAACTATTTTATGAATATAACGATGGGTGTGAATGGGCCATTGGTTTAGCTGGAAGTTCTTGTTGCCCAATGTCCAAAGGCCAGGGAGAACAAGGTCACCTTATTGGTTGAAGGAAATACTCAGCTCCTTAACTACTCTTCTATACCTAAATTCATATTTATCTAGGAGCTCAGGTGCTATCTTGAATGATTTTTGGTACTTAATATTTCCTCTAGCAACTTGAAAGTTTCTTTCTTCCCCTGTGTACTACCCTGCTACCCAGGGCTTTCTCCAATTAAAGCACATACCATACTGTGCTGTGAATGTCTGTTAGTCTGTTTCTTTCCTTAGAGGTAAGCTCCATGGCTGCATCTATAGAGCATTCCCCTTCTCCAGCAAGTGAATTGATGCACACTGATCTTTGAGTAATCTGTATATGGAGGAAATGCTCTATAAGTATTTTGTTTAATATCTATGTGTGTATCTATCTACTGTAATCTAGATGATCATATACCAGTGTACAGATGATGATAATGAGGTTCAGAGGTTAAATAATTTGCCCAAAGTCTCACAACCAGACCAGGATTCACATCTAGATCTGTTTGACTCCACAACCCTGCTTTTAATTAATGTGCTATAATGCTGCTCCAAGTAGGTTCTTTTTTTTTTTTTTTTTTTTTAATTTTTCTTTTCCCCAGCGTTTTTATTTATTTTGGGGACAGAGAGAGACAGAGCATGAACGGGGGAGGGGCAGAGAGAGAAGGAGACACAGAATCGGAAACAGGCTCCAGGCTCCGAGCCATCAGCCCAGAGCCTGACGTGGGGCTCGAACTCCCGGACCGCGAGATCGTGACCTGGCTGAAGTCGGATGCTTAACCGACTGCGCCACCCAGGCGCCCCTCCAAGTAGGTTCTTAACATAGCAGAGGAAGAAGATGGGAGATAACCTTGAAAAACAGAAGCCATGTGGGTCATATCCAAAACTGGAGCTCTTAGATGGAAGGGAGAAGGGGAGGGAGCTAACACTGTAAACCATAGAATGAAAGGGCGATAGACATTTTTGTTAAAGTGGGAGAAAACCTGTGCATTGAGAATTTTAACCTACCCTTGGATACAGAATTATGAGGCCTCAGCACATTCTGTGACCTATCATTACTGGAATTGTGTGTCATCGGTTATCTGCTTTTCGAAATAGGACTGCCCTTTTTTTTCCCTCCTAGGATGCTTTTTTTTTTTTTTGAAACATACTTGTCCAAGATTTGTTGAAACCTATCCCAATGAGTCAAAAAATAAAATCTATTCTTCCACCTCCACTTGTGGTTCATATTTGTCTTTCCTTCTCTTAACTCCCTTCCCAGTGTCCACACCCATATTTTTTATCGTACTTTTTTCTCAGCTGTTGCTTTGACATGACAGGCATTTCCAAAGCTATTACAAAGTAATAAAATTACACTTCACAAACCTAATAAAAGGCCAAGACAGGTATACTTCCCTGTTTAAATAATTAGAGGCAAAGAAAGGAGTTAATTCTTTACATGTTAGTGATTTAGAGACTTCTTACTAAAGAATAATTTTAGGGGTGCCTGGCTGGCTCAGTTGGTGGAGCATGTGACTTGAACTCGGGGTAGTAAGTTCAGGCCCCCCGTTGTGTAGAGATACTTAAAAATAAAATCTTAAAAAAAAATGATTTTATTTCAACTTTTCCTCACATGTTTAACCTAACCTCGGTATTGTTGTTCACTTCATATAAACCCTTATTTTATAGAGTTATTGGGAGAGTCAATGCTTTGAACAATTATGAATATATTAAAACAAGTTACTTTTATTTGAATTAGAAGTTGCCTCTTTTGGGGGCGCCTGGGTGGCTCAGTAGGTTAAGCATCTGACTTCAACTCAGGTCATGATCTCACAGTTCATGGGTTTGAGCCCTGCATTGGGCTCTATGCTGACAACTCAGAGCCTGGAGCCTGCTTCGGATTCTGTGTCTCGCTCTCTCTCTGCCCCTCCCCTGCTCATGCTCTGTCTCTCTGTCTCTCAAAAAAATAAACATTTAAAAATTTTTTTTAAAAAGTGCCTCTTTTTTAAAGTATCTCTGATAAGAAAGTAGGTAATTAATCTAAATTTGATTTGGAAAAAAAGTTCATTTGGTAGAAATAAAGTACCTTTTTATGGTTTTGATGCCTGTGCAGTAATACTTTAAATTTTTCGGTTGGTAAACTTTGTAAATGGTATTTATCTTCTATTGATATATGCTGTGTAAGCAGGAGAAAGTTTTCTGTATAATCCACTTGGCATCAGCTCTCAGACCTGCTCTTAAATTTCTCTTACCCAGTTTCTATTTAAAACCTCAGCTTGTCTCTGCCTTAGTAGTCAGTGTTGAAGTTTGTTTTGCCCTTTAACAATCGAAGTATTGTATGGCATATTTTAGGTCATTCACCAGATGTTGCTATCGTGGTTTTGCTTATGTCTGATCCGGGTTGCTCATTGTTTGGCAGATCTTTATGAAAGTTCTTTGTAATTGAGTTCACAATGATTTAGTGTATTTCTAAATTACTGTAATTGTTTCTGCTGTTAGGTTTTGAAAATTTGTCAAATTTGTCATCATCCCATTTCTGCCTGGAACTGTTACCTCTATCTTCTTTTGCTCCTTTTTTAAGTCTCTGCTTCTCTCTTGTATTTCACTCATCCTTATAGCCTCTTTAAATCTTTTCTAAGTTAGGACATACATAAATAAATAGTTCCTGCTGTGTAAGTATGGAAAGAGTGTACAAAAGTTTAATATTGCATTACTCTTCATAATTTAAAAAGAATTAACTTTTATTTCTTTCATGTGCTCCAAACCTTGTGTTAGATCCTGTCTTGAGGATGTTTAAATGCCACATCAGAGCCAGTGACAAAATGAAGAAGGAGGTTAAAACATACCTTCTGTACATTGCTACCTTTCCTTTGAGTGCCCTGCCATACCTTTTGTTTATTTGTTTCAAGCTTTGTTTAAAAGCTTTCCAAAATGTCTGTTGCCTTATGAATAGAGTCAGGTTAGCATAGGTAAAAAAAAAACATGGACCTGTCGTGGGATAAGACCTTCCACTCCCAGCTCATCTGCTAACTATCTAACCTTAAGCAAGTTACTTAACTTTCTGAGTGTTTTTTTAACTGTAACATGGAGAGAAGAGAAGCCTGTACAGAGTAGATGTAAGGGTAACATATTACCTGTCACAAAGAAAACGCTTCACAAAAGTGTCACCCACCATATCAAATACTTGCAAATACTGACAAAAATACTTGGCGTTTTTTTTTATTCTGTGTGCTCATCACTTCTCGTGATCCGATAATATAAATACAAATGTAAATTGCAAAAGTGTAATGACCCTAAAATACTTCCTCAAGCATTTTTGGCTTTTTGCACCTTCTCCTAAAAGTACATTCTGACCTTTCCTCCACCTTACTTTCTTCATCTATCTTCCTCCCAGTTCTGTTTGAGAAACTGGTATCTATCCTACACTGACTTTCACAAGGCCAAATAGTCTACTAAAGTAAACCTGATAAACAAGCCAAGTAACTTAGACTAACACTTTTAAGTCTCATTAAAACTACTTATACATAGTGACAACTGCACAGTCATTATAAAGATTGCAAAAATTAGTTCTCTTTAAAATTGTATTTGCAGCTCTTTTTCTGTATTACTTAATTGTTCTTAAACGTCCTGAGGATTCTTTGTGGCATCGGTCAGAGCTGCATTGATATTCTATAAATAATACAGTCATTATATGAAGACATCATATGAATACATACTGTAGTGAAAATTAGTTTATCAAAAATTTAGAGAAAATGAAGCAAAAATAGAGGCAGAAAAGCCCAAAGCTTTTAATTTGTTTATGTAGAAAGTAAGTATATTCATATTGATAATTGATTTATTAATTTATTTTAGTTCCCATTTATATTTGGGCTAGTAATGGTTTGAGTGGGTAAGAGTCAGTTTACCATTCCTATTTAAATGTCCATCTGATTTTTAAGACCTACTACCAAAACTAAATAGTGTACTAGGATAACACTTACATAATCGGTGCTAATGGAAAAATGAGGTAAGTTAACCTGTTTTGGTATAAAAAGGCTTCTGAGATTAAAGTAACAATGAAGTTTTATACTTTATTTCCATGATTACAATTGAAAAGCTGTGAATCCCTACAGGCTGTCTCTATACCAGGGAACTGTTCTGAAGTGTGGATATACTTTAAGAGGCTTACACATCAACCTTCTCACAATTACTGGGAGAATGTTTTGGTGAAAATGGGTATTGTGTCATTTTGTTGTGAAAACTAGAAGTCAGTCTTAAAAAGCACCCTCTTTCCTTGATTTCCCACGGGTTAAGTTTCAGTGGAGTTGGGGAACATTTTGCATACAGGTAATACACCTGGTTTGAGGCTTTGTTGCTGTGTCTTTGTGTTGGGTTTGTCAGCCACCTCAAGGGGGTACAGAAACTGACTTCTCAGTGGACATCTGTGTTGATTGACACTCGTAGAGTTAGCTAGAAAATTGTCTGACGCCCTTCCCGCTTTCTGACAGTAACTTTCAGACTGTTGTAACAGCTCTCTCCAGGTACACCACAGGAATCAAATCCCGCACTCCATGCTTATTGTCTCCTTTCATTCTAAAACACTGGGAATTAACATTCAAGTCAAAAATTTTCGTGACCCAAAAAGCCATAAAGTAATTGTCTAGAATCTATTTCTAAAAGTTAGAATCTCACACTAAAAATACAGAAACCCCTCAGTTGCTCTATAACTCCAGGAGCCAAGGATCATCCAAAGAAAACAAAAAAACAAGAAAGGCCAGATCATCCTAGTAAGGCAAGTTGTAAAATTACTTTGTGACCCAGGTAGGTTACTAGTGTGAAAGCTAAGAATACCTTTAAATAGGGAAGAGTGTTTAATTAATGGGCTGGTTCATAAACTTTCAATTGAATTTTAAAAATCTCTGAAAGAAAAGCTAGTTTTTGTCCTTAAAATAATGTTTTTCTGTTGAAAGAGAGAGCCTTTCAACTGAAAGGCTTTGGGGGAGCCATTTGAGTTTCCAAATATATATATTTTATTCCAAACACACACACACACACACACACACACACACACACACACACACACACCTCTATTTAGAAAGCAGTTTTCTCAAAATTTTAGTAGAAAGGAACCGTAACAATTATCTTAATCTGTTTCTTCACTGTACTGCTATCCTGAACTCTATCCACTCTCAAAAATAGTTACTTAATCAGCATTGCCATGTGTCTGCCTGAAAAACCATCTCTCACTTGTCCCAAACTGAGTTCTTGATAGCCACATTTCCCCCTCCTCCACACTTGCCCTTCTCGTAGCCTTTGCCATATATCAGTGTGCGGTAGCTTTATGCTTTCAGTTGGTTGTTCAGGGCAAAACTCTTGGCACCTTCTTTGTCCTTGATCTCTCCCACAGCCTCATCTGTTGGCTTTATCTTCACAGTATATTGAGAATCCCACCTCTTCTCACTGCTTCCTCTGTTACCACCTTTGTCCAGGCCACCATTATCTCACCTGGGTTATTGCTGTAGTATTCTAACAGGTCTCTCTGCTTCTACCTTTGCATGTTTATTAAAGTAAATCAGATATTGTCATGTCTCTGCTCAGAATCTTCCAGTGCCTTCTCATCTCACTCAGAAAAGTAGCCACAGTCTCTATGATGACATCTAAGGTCCCACATTATCTAGCCCCCCCATTACTTACCTGACCACATCTCCTACCACACCCTTAATACAATGACCAGCCACACTGGCCTCCTTGCTGTTTCTCAAACATACCAAGCACACCATCCACCTTAGGACTAGAGTACTTGTTATTTCCTCTATCCAGAGTATTATTTATTCTTCTAGCCTCATTAGAAAACATAAAGTATCGGGGTGCCTGGGTGGCTCATTCGGTTAAGCATCTGACTTCAGCTCAGGTCATGATGAATTCGAGTCCTTCAAGTGAGCACGAGCCCCACTTTGGGTGAGTCCCGCTTCTCCCTCCTCCCCCTCCCTCCTCCCTCCCCCCTCCCCCACCTTGTGAACTCTCTCTCTCCCTTGCCCCTCACTGGCGCCCTCTCTCAAAAAAAAAAGAAAACAAGAAAACTTAAAGTATCTTAAAGCTCACTCTCTCACTTCCTTTAGGTCTTTATTCAAATGTCACCTCAGACCTTTTCTAGCGTTCTGTTTACATTGCTGCACTCTGCCATATATGTATCTCATATTCCCCATTGCTTAATTTTTCTGCGTAACACATGCCATCATCTAACATACTGTATATTTTACTTACCTTGTTTCTCTTTCTTCTCGATAGAATATAAGCTTCTTGAGAGCAGAATTGTCTTTTTGTTGATTGCTTGCATTCCAGACCCTAGACTAGTGCCTGACAACAACAGACCCTTAGTAATATTTATTGAATGAATGAGAATGAGCGTAAGTAACATTTTAGGTGTGGTGTTTTTTCTCTCTGAATATAAAAGGGGGATGACTAGTTCATTAGAGCACTGAATAGTGCAGATGCTCAGCAAAGTTATGATATACAGACAGACTTTATCTTTCGTAACCTTTCCCTTTTTTAATACTGTAAAGATGTTAAGTACATTCCAAAGAATGTTTAACATATAGGCAAAATATGAAGAATAACAGCAACAAAACAGCCATCCACCCACCACCCAGGTTAAGAAATGAAGCCTCCTCCATGCTTCCTCTTACTTCATCCTTCTCCTTCTCCTCCCTCCAGAACCCCTATTCCGAACCCCTATTTTTTTGTTCCTGTTGGTTTTCTTTACAGTTTTGCCACCTGTGAATGTGTCATTCAGTCACACGTGTATTTCTGAACTCCGTATAAATGGAATCCTCCTATGGGTGTTCTTCTGCAGCTCGTTGTTTTGCTCTGTCTGATGTTCCCAAGATTCATCCACATGGATGCACGTGGCTGCAGTGCATTTATTTTCACTCCTATTTAGTATCCCCACTGCGTGAAGAGACTGCAGTTTGTTTATCCATTCTCCTGTAAATACAAGCTTTAGTGTGTTTCCTTGTTCTTTAATGCTAAAAACAGTGCTGCTGTGAGCATAATTGTCCCTGTCTCATAAAACACAGGTGCAGATTTCTCTAGGGTGTATTCTTACAAGTTAAAACGCCGTTCGGTGGGGTATATGCATCCTTCATGTTACGGATTAATGCCAAGTCGTTTTCAAATGTAGTTGTACGAATTTATACAACAATCAACAGTGGGCAAGAGTTTTAACTGTTTTAAGTTTTCTTAATGTAGAGGCTATAAAATGGCATCCCAGTGTCGCTGGGCGCAGGGGTGCCAGAGAGCCTGGTTCCGAGGGTCCCAAACAGACCAGGTTTGGCCACTCACTGCTGACAGAACCCAAAGGCAAGAGAGACCAGCGGTGGTGAAACAGAAAAAGAATTTATTTCAGTGAGGCCAGTACTGGGAAGACAATGTCTCAAAGACCGTCCTCCAAAGTGCTAGAAATACTTCTCCGTTTCTGTAAGGAAAATGTGGGACAAAGGGCGATGGGTTTGTACAGGTAGGCAGTAAAGGTCAAGTCAATCACTGTCTCGGGATGAGGCTCGTGGGGTCTTGCGGGCTCTCGGCAGTCCTTGTTGCTTGAGGCGATAGTTCTTGTTCCTCACTGGATGCCTTGCCCGCAGGGTATTGTGCCTGACTTAAGAGATAAGCTGGAAAGAACTTCGTCAATTAGAGATTTTGAGGTCAAAATGGAGATAGTTGAAGTCCTCTTTCATCAAGTTAGTTTTAATTTGAACTTTCCTGTTTTCTACTGAGGCTGGATATATTTTCAGATTTAATTGGCTGTCGCTGTTTCCTCCTCTGTGAAATACCCATCCACGTTATTTGTTCTTTTGGTTTGGGTTGCTTTTGGTTTGTCGAGTTCTTTACATTTTCTAGATACATAACCTTTGTCAGTACATGTAATGCAGATATATTTTCTCAGTTTGTAACTTGTCTTTTCACTGTCTTTGGATGAATAGAAACTCTGAATTTTAATGAATTTAATTTCTCAATCCTTTCTTTATGAGTTTTTAGTTTTGAAAAGTTCCTTCCGGGGCGCCTGGGTGGCTCAGGTTAAGCATCAGACTCTTGATCTTGGCTCAGGTCATGATCTGATCTCGCAGTTAGTGAGTTCGAGTTCCACATAGGGCTCTGCCAAAAGCATGGAGCCTACTTGGGATTCTCTTTCTTCCTCTCTCTCTCTCTGCCCCTGTCCCACTTGCACTGTAAACGTCTCTCTCTCTCTCTCTCTGTCTCTGTCTCTGTCTCTCTGTCTCTCTCTCTCTCTGTATGTGTGTGTCTTTCTCAAAATAAATTAAAAAAAAAAAAACATTAAAAACAAAAAAGTTCTTCCCTATCTAAGGTCATGTGGGGACTCTTCCACCCTCCGTTAAAACATACTGCTCTTGGAGCCCTCTTTTGACCACTCCTTCATAACCTGTTCTCCAGAAGAACAGGTGACTGAGAAGAGCTCAGTTTGTAAAAACATTTTTATGTAAATAGGAATCAAATGAGAGCTAAGCTGCAGTGCCTTATTTTGCTTATTTTTTGCTAGCTATAATTTTAATTGACCAATGTCTTACAAGAAAGAGATTTGGGGGGCGCCTGGCTAGCTTAGTCAGAAGGCCATGTGAGTCTTCATCTCGGGGTTGTAAGTTCAAGCTTCATGTTGAGTGTAGAGATTACTTAAATAAATAAAACTTAAAAAAAAAAAAAAGAAAGAGATTTGGTCCTGAAATTAAACTCTACCCATGTAAGGTGAACCCTGGTTATAACTTTAATTAGAATAATCTGACTTTTTCTTGGTACTTATGCAAATCAGTGTATCATTTTAAAGCTTGTTTTAAAAGCGATTGCAATGTAAAACTTTTCTGTCTAGACATGGAGAAAGGTCAATATGAATTTAGTAGAAGTCTGTATTAAGAATGTTTTAAACAAATTTTATATGTAATACTGTTAACTCAAATGGTGCTTACTGATGAATAATTTGGAAGAAGTGCCTCTGTGGTGCTTGAAAAATATGTTCATGTTAGAAGCACAGAATTGTGGGGTTGTAAATTGACCCTTTAAACTTCTGAGTTGTGGTGCCTTGCTCACTCAGTCAGTAGAGCATGCAACTCTTGATCTTGGGGTTGTAAGTTGGAGCCCCATGTTTGTAGAGATTACTTAAAAATAAAATCTTAAAAAAAAAAAAAAATTCTTGGGCACCTGGGTGGCTCAGTCGGTTAAATATCCGACTTTGGCTCAGGTCATGATCTCATACTTTGTGAGCTAAAGCCCCGCATCAGGCTCTGCGCCAACAACTCAGAGTCTGGAGCCCATTTCAGATTCTGTGTCTCCCTCTCTCTCTGTCCCTCTCCTGCTTGTTCTCTCGCTCAAAAATGAATAAATAAACATTTAAAAAAAAATAGTTCTTCTGAGTGATCTGTCAAGCAGAGGAATTCCTTCTGCAGCATCCCTGGCTGTTTTCTGCCCTTGGATGGAAGGCCATGTCAAGGCAATCAGCGTTGATAAGCCAGCTGTGCCCCTGCACCTTTTTAACAAAATTTATTTGCTTAGCACACACCTTTTTTTTTTTTTTTTCATCATGCTAGGATAAACTTCACATCCGTTTCTTCCTTTGGAAAGGAGAAAACTCTGTCTTCTTTTACACTCATAGCACTTTTCAAACACTCCTGACACCAGATGTGTGGGGTTTCTCCTACACCAACTGATGCTCGATCCTGGACACCAGCTGGGTATCCTCCAGTTTGGTTCGGTTCTGACACTGCCCCCATCCCCTCCACCCTCAGACACCGGTTGCAAGTCAGGTTGCCACCTGTGCTTCTGACCGTACATTGAAGGTTTCCACAACCTCTCAATTTGGGTCATGTGCTCAATTTGGGTCACAGAACTCAGGAAAACAGTTTACTTACTAGATTACCAGTTTATTACAAGGAAATATTGAAGGATACATATGAAGAGCCAGATAAAGAAGTACATAGGGGTCAAGGTCTGTAAAGTTCCTGAGCACAAGAGCCTATGTGCCCATAGAGTTGGGGGTGCCCCACTTTCTTAACATGTGGCTATATTCACCAACCCAGAACCTCTCCAAACCTCATACTTCAGAGATTTTTAAGGACTCTTCATTACATAGGAATCATTGATGAAATCATTGGCCATTGGTGAATTATTCAACCTGTAACCTCTATCTCCTCCCCAGAGGTTAGGGAGTGGAGCTGAAATTCCCACCCTGTAATCACAATTTAGTTCCCCTGACAACCAGCTCTTACCTCTGGTTTTCTAGGGGCTTTCCAGAAATCTCATTAACACAAAGTCAGGTATGATTAGAAAGTGATTGTTCCAAACAAAAGTCATTCCTCCCACCTGTATAGCTCTGGGGCTATTTCAGGAACAGGACACACACTAAATATTAGAACAAAAGTTGCTCCCTTCACTCTTACCACTTTGGAAATTACAAGGGTTTTAGGAGCTTTGTGCCAGAAATGAGGACTAAGACCAAGTATGTGTTTCTTAATGTTAAATCACAATATTACAGTCTTACTTCTTGCAAGTTCCAAATCAGTGGGTTCTAAATAAGTGAAATTTTACCAGGAAAAGTCCATGTCGTTTGAGGATTTGACTGTCTACTAGGTAAACTTAGATTCCACTGAAATTGAATGAGTACTTATTCTGTGTCAGACACTGTGCTAGGTAGTATCTCATTTCACTTAACCCTTTACAATAGCCCTGCAAATTCAGTTTGGTAATGGCATCCCTGATAAACGGATAAAGACCTTGGGCAGTGAAATTGGAAGTGACCTGTACCTGGTATCACAAAGAAAACTGGAAAGTAGTACAACTAAGATCGCCATATATGCTTTCTGATTCCAAAGCTCTTTAGGGTAATTCCTGTAAAGGAACAATACCAATAATGGGGATGTTGTACTTAATAATCTAAATGAGTAACAAGAGCAACCGGGTGGTTCAGTTGGTTGAGTGTCTGACCCCTGATTTTGGCTCAGGTCATGATCCCAGGGTCATTGGATGGAGCCCCAAATCAGGCTCCTCACTGAGCATGGAGCCTGCTTAAGATTCTCTCTCTCTCTCTCTCTCTCTCTCTCTCTCTTTCTTTCTCTCTCTCTCTATCCCTCTGCCCCTCTCCCCCACTCACTCACTTGCTCTCTCTCAAATAAAGAATAAATAGGGGCGCCTGGGTGGCTCAGTCAGTTAAGCATCCAGCTTCAGCTCAGGTCATGATCTCACATTCCATGAGTTTGAGCCCCGCGACAGGCTCTGTGCTGACAGCTCAGAGCCTGGAGCCTGTTTCAGATTCTCTGTCTCCCCCCTCTCTGCCCCTCCCTGCTCTGTCTCTCTCTGTCTCAAAAATAAATAAATAAACATTAAAAAAAAATTTATGAATAACAAATACAAATTTGGGGAAGCTGTGACCAGTATCAAACTATGCCTAATGCAATTGCTAGGTCTTCCTAGAAAATTGGAAGTAAAAGTTTTCAAAGATACCTATATTACATTTACTCCAAAAGTGCAATTAGATCTTGGGACTGGTTAGTAGCAGTATGCCTCTCTTGTTTGAATCTGTTTCCTAGCTGCTTTGTCTCCCATTTCTCTCATCTCCCAACTCCTAACCTCCCCAAGTACAGGCCTTTCTTCAGTTCCTTTATTTATCACCCAGCTTAGCCTTTCCTCTTTCTAAGCCTGTTCTCCCCCTTATTCATTGTGAGGAAGCTGCATTCTTAACCTTTTTCATAGATGTACCACTTATCTCTTATTGCATAACAAAATACCCAAAACTTAGTAGACTAGAACGGCGATGATTTATTATTTACCACAATTATGTGGGCTGGGTAGATGGGTTCTTCTGGCTTCACTTTCAGCTGGTAGGCCTGCTGGGGCACTGGGCATAGCAGAAATGACAGGTCCTCCTTGTGAGCTTCATGGAGAAAGGCTAGACTGCGCTTCCTCTCAAGGTGGAGGCAGTCCAGGAGGGCAAGCACTTGCTTATCAGGCCTCATTTTCTAGTATTACATGGCCAGGCTCATTTTCACTGCAGAAGGCTCTCCAAGGGTGTGGATGCGGAGAGGAGTAATTCTTTGGGGCCATCATGGTAACAATCCAATATAATCAAATACTTTGCTTGCTTACTAAATTGCCTTTTAGAAACCTGCTTTCCGTATGATTATCCTGTTTCCTTAATAGTTGCTCTTAGGTTGAGGCTCATCATCTTTTGAAATAGCCCTCATATCTCAAAACCAGAGGGCAGAGGAATTAGTGTTCTGTTCCAGGGTTCTCCTCCAGCCTTTCTGGAAAAAACCCTATTCTCCCAGGAGTGCCCTTTTTTTAAAAAAAAAAAAGTTAACCCAGGGTATTTGTACTGCCCATTTATCATACTGGCATTTTCTACTGCCTGTGTCTTACTATTCTTGTATTCTTGTATCCCTAGTACAGTGCCTGACACATGGTGTTAAATGTTTCATTGTTGTCCTTGTTGTACCCGGTACCAAAGGTTTTTATTTACAAAGGGTGCAGGCCTTAAAGGTCTGACCAGGTAAATGCAAGATGTACCTCTTTTAGTTTGTACAGACATTTTTTAGTTTTCATTGGTTCATGCTATCTGGTTCTCTTAAACTATATCCTTGCTAGAAATTTTTCTAATCTTTATCAGAAGGAAAGAAGAAATTTCTTTTGTTTTAAATAACTTTTAGATAAATCGGCAATGCCAGATGCCCTCCGGGTCTGAGAGTTAGCCCAACCTCTTCTCAAGGCTTGAGATACTAATTTCCTGGGATGTCAATCCTTATTTTTGTTTCTTACTTCCCTCCTCTCTTTCCCCACCCCCTAAGGTTATAAGCTCATAAGGGAGGGGATTTTTTCCTATTTCCCTAACACCTAAAACAGTGTGTGGTACATAGAAGGTAGTTAAGTAATAATAGTTGAGACGCATCTGGGTGGCTTAGTCCATTAAGCATCAGACTTCGGCTCAGGTCATGATCCCACGGCTGGTTGAGTTCAAGTCTGCCTCGGGCTCTGTGCTGACAGCTTGGAACCTACAGCCTGCCTTGGATTCTGTGTCTCCCTCTCTCTCTGCCCCTCCCCCACTTGGGCTCTGTCTCTCCTTCTCTCTGAAAAATAAATAAACATTAAAAAAATTTTTTTTAATATTAGGTGAATAAATAGACTAGAATAAAAAAACTAAGATATTTTGAGTAAACAGCAGTACTGAAAGTGTGCATGGTGCAGTCTCTTTGTGTTTTTAAATATTATGTATATGCCTAGAAAAATTCTCAAAGGAAACACAATAAAATGTTAATAGTGATTTTTGGGTGGCAGGGGAGGGGATAAGTGCCAAAAGTATGGATCAGAAGGTTTTACTTTATAATCTTGAGTGTGTTGTTTTTATAATATTTTACTTTTTAAATCAAGGCTTTACAAATCAAAAATATCCAATGTAAATGTTTGCATTGTGTCCTTTATTAAAGGTAAATGGATGAAGAAATAGCTAGAGAGACCATGCGTCTGTGTATAATAAAGTGAATGTAAATGTCATACCACATATAAAATGCCATATCCTATTTCTTCTTAGCATTTATATCAGATGTTTTTACATCATTAAAATTATTAAAGTTCTGGGGCGCCTGGGTGGCTCAGTCGGTTGAGCGTCCGACTACGGCTCAGGTCACGATCTCGCGGTTCGCGAGTTCGAGCCCCGCGTCGAGCTCTGGGCTGATGGCTCAGAGCCTGGAGCCTGCTTCCGATTCTGTGTCTCCCTCTCTCTCTGCCCCTCCCCCGTTCATGCTCTGTCTCTCTCTGTCTCAAAAATAAATAAACGTTAAAAAAATTAAAAAAAAAACTATTAAAGTTCAATCTTAATAAATATTGCATTAGCTGGGTAAGTCAGAGTGTATTTTATACTTTATTGTCGAGCACTTACAGTTATAAATGAGAGCTAAAGAAACACCTTTATTCATAAATCTTTGCAATCCTTTACTGATTTCTTTAATAAAGATTTACACAAGTAGCATTACTTGGTTAAAACATACTCTTGTTATCGTTAGAAACGCTAAGTATTTGAAAACATTGGAGAGTCATACGAACTTCAAGTAAATTGGCTTTTGGGCAACACTTGCTGCCACTTGGCTTGATTCTTTGCAGGGAACTGCAGTATTTCAAAGTATCTGACCTACTCAGTTTTATAGAAGATTTAGCCTTAATGATGTCCGTACTTGGTATATAACATATACTGTAGAGTAACTGTGTAATTTTCCCTCTTCAGTAGTTAATTTTGAATATACTTATTTTGAGGGGGGATTTAATAATATTTAATAATATTTTTAATTAATGCCCTCAATAATGTCTGAGTATGGTTCAGCTTCTTAAAATGACCTATTCCCTTTAGAGAAATTAAGAAGTCATCAAAGCCTTAGTGACCCTGCAAAGCAGCATACAGTTGGTGTGTGTGTGAAATACTTTGTCGCTATTAAAGCAGCTTTTCCTGATGAGAGATACACTATTTAGTTAGGACATGTAATAAGTCACCTTAAATTTCATTGCCATTGGTGTTAATGCTCGGTCTTGTAACTCTGCCCTGTTCACAGGTTAAGGTATTGCACAATCAGCTGGTCCTTTTCCACAATGCCATTGCCGCTTACTTTGCTGGGAATCAGAAGCAGCTTGAGCAGACGCTTAAACAGTTCCATATCAAATTGAAAACCCCTGGAGTGGATGCCCCATCTTGGCTTGAAGAACAGTAAAAGCATACCTGGAAAAAAAAAGTCACGTTGTTATATTTCTAAACAAACCTAATAAGAATTAAGCAGAGTTAGGTTAAGATTAGGGAAGGGGTGACCACAACCATTGTAGTGATTCTTGCACAAACAGCTTTAATTTTTCCCTTTTTCATACTTTAACAACTGAACTGTTAAATTTGATGGGAAGGTGGGTGATTTTAATGTAAACATAATTTCTATAATCTGAACACAGTAATTTTCCTTTTTGAGAAATCCTTTTGTATTGTGAGGGTTGATGGCTATTTCTGTAGTTTGAAAACATCTAATATAGATTTGCACTGACAAGATAAAAATTCAAGGTTTTTGGTCCTGGCAATGAGGGCCAGTTGTAACTTTTCCAAAGGGAGGTTTACATGATTTGTATCAACATCAGATATTTTATATATGAATATATTCAACATCTTTGAGAGATTCATTTTCATGTATTGTCTTAAAGAAAAAAGAAACTATTTTGCAGAGTAAAATTATATGGTGTTCCTGCAGCATCCACACAGAGGCAGCAGCTCTGATGAATGACTGATTGGCTTGTGGAGTTGTGGCAAATACCTTTTTAAAAATGAATCTGTACTATTGTATTTTTGTTTAGAGGGGTTTTTTTTTGTTTTTTTTTTTGTTTGTTTGGTTTTTTTTTTTTAAGACGCAGGAATCACACTGTCATTTCTGTGAGGCTTTAGAGCTTAAGAGTTTGCATCACCCAAAGTCATTGGGCAGTTATGTTAGCAACTTCTTTTGATTCACAATGAAACCTGCTTAAGAGATTTTTTTTTTTTTTTTTTTTTTGGCAGGTGGACTTGGAATAGAAACTCTTGATGGTTTCTAGAGTAGAAATCTGTGCTTAGAATGCTAGTTTTGGGGTAAATTCCATTTTGACAGAAGTGAATTCCTAGACAGCTTTCATGGACTTCCATATGTAACAATACCGGTTAAGCCTTAAATCACAGATATGTGCCTTCTCAGATACAATAATTCTCATTCAACCAATGTACATAATCCATAAAGAAACCCCTTTCAGATAATGTTTGACGTGTCTGTTCCTTCCTTGGAAAGGAACACCGTGTATCAGTGTTGGGTTTCTTTGTATTCGTTAAACCGTGTTTAAGGTTTATGGTAAAATCAACTTTTGAATTTGCTGTTTGGTGTTTCTTCATTCCTTTCGTGGAATGAGAAGATGGAGAAATATTTTTCATTTGAGCAATGAAAAGGTAATACGGGACAGTGCGGTGGTAACAAGAAAGGGGATTGGAAAGGCCAGTACTGTTTTAGTTGCTCAGCACTGTTGGTTGGTTTCATGTCATGTGGTTGACCTGTCTGCCGTGTGGTTCTATCAGTAATGTAAGCCTTTTAAATATAAGTTCCCTTGATTTTTGTCATAAACATAAATTAATATATCTTCATTTCTTTTGTGTTGAAATGAAGTACTTAAAATTACTGTTATACATGAACTTTGTGGACTGTAAGATTTGTTATATATGTTCAAATGCCTTTTAGCTGGCTTTTTAATTAATATGCCTGTTTCAGTGCTTAATATGTACAATGTAATGTGATTGTAAATCATAAGCCTATTTTAAATCATTCCTTCCTGTATATTTGTACTCTGAGAGAGCCTTATTTTATTCTTCCAGCAGAATTAATACTTGTGATAGTTCCTTTACATTCCCCAGAATGTGCCTCTGGTGTGAATTTTGTATTCTATTAAAAGTGTTTGCTGCAGTACCTTGTTTCTCTGGCTCTTCATGATTTAAGAAGCAACTCTTTGGAAATTCTGAGGACATATGTTTTGTCTTTTCCTGGCTTTAAGAAAAAACAACAAATAATTGGTTGATCTGTCACTTATAATTGCTTTTTTCTCAGTAAGTTATTCTTTTTCCTCAGTTGGAGCCCCTCTGGGGGGCAGAACATGTCCAGTCTTACCACATTTTGGAAACAATTTTAGTAGCTCCGGAATTAAGCAGTTTCAGGGACTGATGATTTTTTAGACTAAACTAAAAATGTCAGTGATTCTGAGCAGTGAGTAAATGTGCAAAAGAAAGAGTTAACATATTAGCCAGTGGTATATTAACTTGGTCAGGAAAGTAATTTATATTCATTGTAGAAAAAAATAGAAGATAACTTTAAAAAATTGAAGATAAAATAACTTCCCAAGTCCGTAAGTACTGCATGGGACCACCTAACTCCCCTGAAGTTAGAGACTCTTTAGTTCCCAGTTATTTATATTATAAGGTCTAGTTTGAATATTCTTTAACCTGCATGCATCCATTTTTGTCCTCTTACATAGTTATTTCCTTGAGTTCAATTCTTAGAAGTGAAGATGAGCCCTCAAAGTATAAATTCACTTTTAAGACTTTTAAGTAGTGCTGGTGGCTTTCAAGGAAGATTTTACCAGGAGCGCCTGGCTGGCTCGGTCAGTAGAGCATGAGACTCTTGATCTCAGGGTATGAGTTCAAGCTCCACACTGGGCGTGGAGTGTACGAAAAAGAAAAAATTAAGAGTTTACTTGGATAAAAATGGACTCAAATCAGGCAAGATCAAATTAGAAATGGTTAGGATCCCTCCACCAACAGGAACTAGGGAAAAGACATTTTAGAAGAGTGGAAAAAAAGCAAGGAAATGATTTGATTGGCTATAGCTGAAGCGTTGCCTTATTTAGGAAGGACTTGTTGACTATTTGTCATTATCCTTAGATTTTGATTTAACCTTGAGGTGTTTCAGGCTTAGGTTTTGGGTTGCTTATGTAGGCTACTAAGTCTTTAAAGCCACCTCAATCTAATGGCCTCCTTGTTTAATTAAATAGCCCCAAAGCTTCCAAATTGTAGGGCCCAGGAAGGACCAGGGCTTGTAGAAGCAATTTATCTGAAATCTGCTAGACTTTAAGAACCATCTTTTCCATATTCAAAGTGCACTGCACTAATAATGTTAGCCAAGCTTGTCCCATCAGAGTGTGAAACTAGATGCTTCCTTAGAGATGATCTGTTTAAGGTCTTTATTTTTATAGGTGAAGATATGAAGGCCCAAAGATACATTAAACTGGCTTAGACAACCCCCATTTCCAAGTGTAAGGCCAGGTAAGTTATTTGCAACTAAATATATGAATTTCCCTTTAAATCCTGCCATTTCAACTACATAATGAAATCAATGTGTCAAAAATGGCATTTCTTCTCCTCAAGTACAATGTGTATTAAAGGTCTTTTTGGTTCAAAAAATAATCCATTCACCCTAAAATAGATTCATATTAGGTGTATTTCATATATCTACAATATATTCCAATCTACTGATCTTAAAACTGTTATGAAAAAGAAATCATGTGAACCTGATAAGTGCTATATAAAGTAAAATTAGCATATTGGAAAGGCTACATGGAAGTGTCTTTCAATCATGGAATTGTTAATTTGAAGAATAATGTATCTACCTCAAAATGTGCCCAGTCTCCTTATTGCTTCACTGGAGATGACTGTAGATGTGAAAAATAAAAGCAAATGATCTAATAGTTCAGTGTAACATTTGTATATAATTTGTACTAATTTTTGTGAAGTATTAAGAATGCCTGTATTTTGTAATAATATTCCTAAATATCTTTTGCCAGATAGCTCTTTCCTTGAAACTTCCAGTTGCCTAGGAGACTTGAGACCATGTAAGATCCTTCACCACTCAATTCTAACCATATTTAGCCATTTAAAACATCTTCCACCTGTAAGACTGCAGATTTTTATATTGGCTCAGACTACCCAGTTGTGAATAAGCTACTTTCTAATCAAAAGGCAAGTTATATTTTGCATTGGCTCAAAGCTCTTCCAAGGGCCACAGGTTCTTTACTATTGTTACAATATAGCAAGACATGAAAGTAGACAACACAAACAACTTCCTTCTTTTTGAAGACTTTTATTAAATTCTATTCCAAAGGGGCACCTGGGTGGCTCAGTTATGCAGCCAACTCTTGGTTTTGGCTCAGGTCATGATCTCACAGTTCATGGGATAGAGCCCCACAATGGGCTCTGCACTGACAGCACAGAACCTGCTTGGGATACTCTCCCTCTCTCTCTGCTCCTCCCCCACTTCTGTGCACGTGCGTTCTCCCCACCCCCCCCCCCAAATAAATAAACTTAGGAAAAAAGATGAATTCATACTCCATGTTCCCATTGAAGGTTTCCTGCTCAACAGGTTTCTGGCAGAAATGGGCCTTTATAATAAATTGCCAAGTGGTTTTCCTAAATGTACAGAAAACTGCAGTTCAGCTTTGTTTTGCAAAATGAAAGTTAACTCTTAGTAGTTTATATAAATGAAGTGAGAACTATTTGGTATTCTGGTGGTAACTCTGATATGGGAAGAGAAGACTATGGATACAAGGAAGGGAAATTAGACCCAGTCCAAGAACTGGGACTCTATTTCTGTGCAGTTAATTAGATTAATATCAGAGCTAGGAATTTCAGTGACATTTTTACAAATGAAACTTCCATAAAAAAACAAAACCACTGGGGCCCCTGGGCAGCCAGTCAGTTAAGCATCTGACTCTCGGGCCCACTTCGGGCTCTGTGCTGACAGTGAGGAGGCTGCTTGGGATTCTGTCTTGCCCAATCTCTCTGCACCTCCCCTGACCACGCAGTCTCTGTCTCTGTCAAAATAAATAAACTTAAAAAAAAACTTAAACATAAAAAAAGCCAAACACTTTTTTGTTTGTTTGTTTGGACCAAATCTAGGGTTTGTCATGAATATCCTCTGTAAAGGAATGTGAGCTTTCTGCAACCATGGTTGATCATTAATTGTTGATTCATAAGGATGATGAAAGGGACAAGATACCATTTTGTTGATCTCAGACAAAAGTAACTTTCCATGACTTAGACTTCCATATCGCTTTGCTTTTGTAAAGCAAAGGTGTATGTGTTTATATAAATACTTTAGGGATGAGGGGCACGTGGGTGACTCAGTTGGTTAAGCGTCCAACTCTTGGTTTCAGCTCAGGTCATAATCTCATAGTTGATGAGATCGAGTCCCCCCACCCCCTCCAAGCTAACAGCGTGGAGCCTGCTTGGGATTCTGTCTCTCCCTCTGCTTCTCCCCTGGATGTACACACTCTCTCTCTCAAAATAAATATTTAAAAAAATTTTTCGAAATGATGAAATTTTTAGAATAACAACATACCCAAATTATTTATATAATGTAACTTTATTTTTGTCTTCCCCCTAAATGATTTCTAATTCTATATTAGGAAGCTCTTTATGAAAACCTAGCTAAAGTTTTAGGCAGATAATTACAGTTCTTTCCTTTGAGGAGCATATACTTATTATGGCTAGACTCTAAGCTCTTAAGGAAGACACGGTGTATGTTTTCTTATTTACCCTGTGTTCCCAACTCCATGCATAATTCTTTCTAAGGAGCCATGTAATAAAAATTTGTTCAGTTTTTTGATACAGAATTCAATGCAGGAAAGCATTTGGTGGTTGCACTGCCATTTCATTGGTAGGAGTTAACAAAGGCAGTATATGTATAACTTACTCTAAAATGTTAGGATGTTACATCAGATACTAGGATGTTTACAGAAGAATGGCCTGTTAAAAAATGTAGAAAGAGGGGCACCTGGGTGGCTCAGTCAGTTAAGCATCTGACTTTCGGCTCAGGTCGTGATCTCATAGTTCATGAGTTCGAGCCTGCATCAGGCTCTCTATCAGTGCAGAGCCTGCTTTGCTTTGGATCCTGTCTCCCTCTTTCTCTGCCCCTCCCCCACTTGCACATGCGTGTGTGCTGTCTCTCAAGTATGAACTTTTTTTTTAAATGTAGAAAGATTGGCAGAATTAGAAAAATCACCATTTTGCAGCCCCCACTTAATACTGATTCACACAGCAATCACCAATTGATGCTAAAACCATCAGATTGAAGGAAAACAGATTATGTCATAACACCAAAGTATGACCTTACATACTACTCAATTTGCAAAGGAAAAAGTACCATTAATACGAGATTTGTGTTGGGGCACCTGGCTACCTCAGGTCAGTAGAGCACGTGACCCTTGATCTCGAGGTTGTAAATTCGAGCCCCACATTGGGTGTAGAGGTTACTTAAAAATAAAATCTCTTAAAAAATAAAAGATTTGTGCTTACCATCCAACTCAAGTGATCAAGTTAGCATCACTAATAACCTGATAATCATGTGCCTCCAGATATAAGGCAATATAATTATGCAACATCACTCATGAGATATTCCTGTTGAAAGTGTTTAACCTAAGCCTACTCAAGCCTTTGCCCTTACTTCCAGTGTATAGAAAATAGAGGGGATTAAAATACAAGTGTAAATTACACCATGAGGAATCAATTGGACAAATCCAGAATCTGGAACATTCTACAAGATAATTAACTTGGTCTCTCCAAAACGTGAGCCACAAAAGAAAAAATATTTTAGAAATACTGTTATAAAATAAAAGACTTTATGGGGCACCTGGGTGGCTCAGTCCGTTAAGCATCCGACTTCTGCTCAGGTCATGATCTCGCGATTCGTGAGTTCGAGCCCCTCATTGGGCTCTGCTGACAGCTGAAAGCCTGGAGCCTGCTTCGGATTCTGTGTCTCCCTCTCTCTCTGCACCTCCCCTGCTCTCACTCTCTCAAAAATAAATAAACATTAAAAAAAAGTTTTAAATAAAATACTTTAGATCACAGTTCAGAAAATAACTACAGAAGACGTTTGGGGAACAAGAACAATTCGAATGTATGTTTGATGCTAGTAGGGACCTTCTGTTTTTTTAGGTATGTTATATCTGTAGGTGAATAGCCTTACAGGAGATCCATGCCTAAAGCATTTAAAGAGAAGTGGCATGATGCTTACAATTTACTTTTAAATGGCTCAGGAACAATATATACATTCATATGTACTTATGTATGTGGAAAGAAAGCTGGAGAGAAAGAGAAAAGGAAGAAGAGAAAGACGCTTTAAAGTAAATATGCCAGTATGTTAACAATTGAAATAGATGGATGTGGGGGGGTTTGTTGTACCAGTCTTTTAACTCTTCCCGTTACAAATTTTTCATAATGAAAAAAAAAATTATTAGGATATTTTGTCTAGAAATGCAGGTAGGATTCTGCCAAGTTTTCCCTCTTGCACCAGGGTGGCAATCAAGGGCTTATTTTGGTAAAGCCTATGATAACACTGGCTTCACTCCTGCAAATAACCAAATCCCTTCCCTAGCGTGTGAAAGAAACTGGTTTGTATGTGGAAACACAGAAATGCAAGAAAGTGTAAAGTCGAACAAGTTTCTATTAGTAAGAATTAGGGCAACTGAAGTAAGTAAGTAAGTAAGAAAAAGGGCAACTGAAGAAGCATAACTAGTTTAGGATATGAGGCTAGTTAGAAAAAGAAATCATGTAGGAAAATCTGCATTTCACTAAACTAGGTTCTTTTCTCTCCTTTTTCTCAGCTTTCTAAATAGCTATTTGAAACTAAGAGAAGTGAAGCCCCAAAATAAAACACTTTTTTTTTTTTCTTTTTTTAAGTAGGCTTCATGCCCAATGTGGAGCCCAGTGTGGGGCTTAAACTCACAACCCTGAGATCAAGACCTGGGCTGAGATCAAGAGTTGGATGGCTTGACCGACTTGAGCCACCCAGGTACCCCCCAAACAAAACACTTTTATTTTAGCTTAAAACCAATGTTTTCTACTGTCTCAATTTCCCCGCCCCCCCCTTCTCATAAATAAGTATATACTACTATTCCATACTGCTACTCTGGATTTCTTAAAACGTAGCTGATTATATAGTTCATTTATTGTAACAACTTAGACTGCTTAAAATAAATTATACTTGTACATTGATAATTTCTAATAAGTTATTTTCAATCTATAAAGCTATTTTATGAGCTGGCCAACTTTTTCCTAATGCACACCTCTTAAATTAATAAAATAGCTTAAATCTTTAAAGAATTCCCCAAATAAATAATGGATGTTTACATTGTTCTCAAATCCTCCGTTTCCTGTTCCCTCACCCCTCCCCTCCCTTAGGTCAAAACGCAGAAAATGTTGCGGATTGAAATTTTCTAACTAGTTTACCTCAATAATAGGAGCAGCAAAAAGCCCAGATGATGTTTTGAGAACTGAGTTTTACCATGGCAATGGTTACTATAATAATCACTGGTACAATCAAGTGAGTCGAAAAAAAGTTTAAGTAAGTTTAAGTGTAAGTTTAAACAGTCATGAGTATTTGCTGAAGGACCAGTCTGCTTACCCATGTTGACTTTTCCTCACCTGATTCCACTAATACCCTCCAGAGGTCCAGATGGTCCTTGAAGTGGGTCTAACAATTTCTTCTTGCACTGATGTTGACCATCAGACAAGGCCAGACCTTTAGTTTATCATTTAGATTTCGTATAGATTTTAAAAAAATATATTTTTATATTCTCTAAAATGTATTTATCTAAAAGCCTCCCTATATTTTCTTTGTAAAGTTTGGTTAACATTTTCCTTCAATTAAGCCAGCCAAAAACTAAAAGAAATTGGTAAGAAATTGCAAATGAATAGCTACAAGTCCAACTATAGATGATAGATAGATACACACATATCATAAATATACCCACATACATATACACATATACACACATATATATGTTTAGAGAGAGAGAGAGATTGATAACTTGCCTAAACTGCCAATGGAAGAGAAAGTATAAAAGCTTCATAGCAGACTCTAGTCTTAACTTGCCTCTTTGTCCTTTTAAAAAATTACAGTGACATAATAAGAGTCATTGTGCCGTCTTTGCTTTTCAAGCTTTTGGAGTCACTATTTTGTGCTCATGACTACAGCAATGAAAACGAGTCTTTTTTTCCCCAAGACACAAGTAGCCTCAGTTCAAGCCACTCCAGACTTCCTTGCCAGTGACCTTAACACTGACCTTGACTTACTTATTCTAGGAAGAACTCTTTCTGTTTAGTCCTTTTAGCTCATTTTTATGTGGATTTCTGTTCACTCATAATGAGCTGAGATCACCCAATTAATTAAGAAAAACTTCATGATTAATTAAATTACTAGTGTGCTGACTTTTCATTGTTTGAGTATCTCTTTTCCTTACAGTAGCCTCTTTGAAATCCTGTACACACAGCCTATGGAAGCAGTTTACCCAGGCAGTGACAGAGCCAGACAGCTGGCTTACCTGGGCATGCTTAGTCTCTTCTCTAAGAGTGAAATCCGGAATCCACAGCTCAGTGGTTCTCCTGAGAGAAGGAGAGGATCCAAGCTTCATGCTTTGATTCCCAGTCCTCTGTATCTGATTTCAGAAGCCAGAACTCAATCCCAATCAGTCTTCTCCACAAACCATGTCAGAGCTGGAAGTGTTTTTCATTCGGGCCCCAGCCACATGGCTTTCTGTGGATCGTCAACATGTCTTTGGAGAGGTTTCGCGTGACTGGCCCATGCGTGTCTCCATGTCTTTGGTTCCCCATAAAATGTTACCATAGCTGGCCGTTCTCTCTGTGAGCTCTTACATCCTGCTTCAAAGAACTTGATCTGGTGGATTCCTTTCTGGATTAGGGAAGCCTCTTGAGGACAGAATGTTTGTGTGGCTCTCCCTGTGCCTTGTGTACAAAAAGCATTCAGTTTTGTCAGTAATGGCGATTATCATTGGTGGAGCCTCTCACTTTGAAGGATGAGGCCCACTCGTGTCATTTACTGGTGATGAGGCCCAAGTGTAGTTGACAGACACTGCGACCAACCATTGTCAGAGTTTTGACAGTATGTGCCATGGGATAAAAAGATTAATAAAACAGCCCTGCTCTCAAACATTTTTAAAAAAAATTTTTATGTTTATTTATTTTTGACAGAGAGACAGAGCACAAGAGGGGGAGGGGCAGAGAGAGAAGGAGACACAGAATCTGAAGCAGGCTCTAGGCTCCAAGCTGTCAGCACAGAGCCCGATGAGGGGCTTGAACTCATGAACGGTGAGATCATGACCTGAGCCAAAGCCGGACACTTAACCGACTGAGCCACCCAGGTGCCCCTCAAACTTTTTGATTTAATGGGGAGAAAGTCTATGCAAATCCTGGGACTGAATGGTGTGGGACAAGGAGAGGGACCAGTATGCCGAACATGCTATTGCAGTTGAGTGTTCAAGGGGCCAGCCTTCAGCTCCAAATTGGAATGTCTTGTGCATGTGTCTATGTGTGTTGGGTACAGAAGAGTATATTTTACCACCCTGCCACCACAGCCGGGTCGGTGGAAATGGCCAAATCCATGTTGTCAAACTAAACCTCACATAAATCACATCTTAAATATGAATACAGTATTATTTCCTTGTAGGCTCTGAATCTTAACACTCCTTTCCCCTACAGGTCATTCAACAGAATGCTCGATTCCTTTTTACCAACTAGGACTAGTGTGAATTTGGACAAAGAGGCAGAATTTGTCTATAGCTTCTAGGTTATTCAATTCTCGGGAGAAAATTGTTGGTCAGAAGGTTTAGCAGTTTAGTATATGACCTTAAGGAGATATGAACATCTGGAGGCCAACCTGAGTGCTCCCATTTTTGAGAAAGAAAAGAACTAATAAATTAATAACCATTTACCTAACACTCAAATGTGTGGGTTATAAGTAGGCACCCAAGCAGTGGGGTGCATGAGTGTTTCATGGTCATGAGAATTTGAACACAATCCTGGTAAAGTCCTTTATTGCAGTTTTGATCATTGCAGCCTGATGAAGAAGAAATCAGCTTATTTTGACATGGAAGACAAATGCATACAGAAGATGTCTTTGGTGGTAATCTCGTTAGAGCTTTGGCTAAAGCAGAATATGTAACTTTTGTTAAAAACCTGGATGCCATGGCACCTGGCTGGCTCAGTTGGTGAAGCATGCACCTATTGATCTTGGGGTTGTGAGTTCGAGCCCCACACTAGGTGTAGAGATTACTTAAAAAATTGATTAATTTTTATCAACTATTAAAAATCTGGACGCCAGGGGCCCTGGTGGCTCAGTCGGTTAAGCGCCAACTTCAGCTCAGGTCGTGATCTCGCATTTCGTGAGTTCAAGCCCAGAGTTCAAGCTCTGTGCTGACAGCTCAAAGACTGGAGCCTGCTTCAGATTCTGTGTCTCCCTCTCTCTGCCCCTCCCCTGCTCATGCTCTCTCTTTTTCTCTCTCTCTCTTTCAAAAATAAACATTAGAAAAACATTTTTTTAATCTAGATGCCAATAAAAATTTGGGAGTGAGTCATAATCTTCATTGTTCCCCGTTGCCCCCTATATCCCCCATCCCTGCTTCAGCCTTCTGAATTAGCCCCTCTGATTTCTTTATGGTGGCTCTACCTAGCCTGTCACATAGGACAAAGGTCTCTGAGCCATCAACTTGATTTCTGTAGACTCTGTACCATGAGCCTGAGGATCACAAGGGGCCCCCTTTTTTATGAGCTCCTGTGCAGGACGCTGCCAGGGCAGAATTCCTTCCTCTGCCCTCCCCTCCAGTAGACAAGGTTTAACCTGATTGTGCCCAGCAGGCAAATAGGCGCCTTCGGAAATTAGTCTCCTTATTGAGACCAAGTCTGAAAAGGGCATGCTTATAACGGAAAGAATGCAAAGCTAGAAAATATGTTCAAATCTTTGATAAGGGGGCCGGAAGGTAGAGGGGAAATGAAGACGTATGAACAGCTAGCATTTTCTCTGCTTTCCTTTATCTATATTCCTCTTGAAATTACAAATGTGATGTGTCTTTGTGACCCCAAACTTGGGGAGAATAAGAATCTACAGTGAGATGGTATTTAATTTCCCTGGGAAGAGAAATTGTCCTTTTTGGGGATGGGTGGGGGCACAATTTCCAACATAAAGATGATTCCATTGCATAGTGTAAGTTAAAGTCCTGTGTTCAGTTGTGTGTTTGCCCACATCCCCTCTGCTCCTGTGTAAAAAGGACACCGGGAGAGCCAGTGCCTAGTAATCACCCCACAGGAAACACGACACAACTCAAAATGCAAATATTCGGAAATTCACGTACCCGTGCCTTCAGCAAAGAGGTGCAGTGGGGAAAGAGCCTAGGTTTAATTTCAGATATCAGCAACATTTCGAGAAAAATTAAAAGTAAAATTATTTGCTCTTTTCTGTAGCCTCGTCCTGAGAAATCACCACCATTTTATAGCTCAATATACAGTTTAACACAGAAAAGTTGATCATGTGCACAAAAAACACCAGATAAAAGAAACTTAGAAATGTGAGGGGAATGTCTTTCATTTATTGTAAACTACAAATGGCTGGATGTTTAATATCACCTCTCTGAGTTAGATTAAATATAAGAGCCTCCTTCTTCAGGAGGGGGCCAGGAGTTAGGAGTGAAGATGAACAGAGAAGTCCAGGTTTAACCCCAACACAGCCCTGTTCAGGTTTGGCCTGGTCAGGCCCACAAAGAGATGCAAATATGAGCTAATTGTGATGCTGCATGTTTTGGTGGGGATCTTCCTTGCTGCCAAGGCCTGTCAAAACGTGAATAATGAATGGTATTGCCACCAAAAGGCTTACTGTCGTTCTCAAAAAAGGGTCCATTTGAATTCTTTCTAGGTATCTGGCTTAAGTAATACTAAGATGCTAATTGTTATGGGCTGGTTTTATTATTTCCTATCATACCCAAAGTATTTACCATCTTATTAGAAATAGAAGCTTAGCGCCAAAGTATTGTGCATAATTGGTCCCTAAACTAAGTACAAACTCAATTTGCAAGGGAAATAAAAAGGGCTTTACAAAATTGCTAAGTCACCACCATGTCCTTTTGCCCACCTTTATATGCCATACATCTTGTACAAGATTGCACATACTATTTCCCCAGGGAAGCGCACACACACACACACACACACACACACACACCATCACCACCACCACATACCAATATCGTTGATTCATTGAGTTTCTGTTTGCTGACTGCCTGTAACTGTGAGTGTTATGGTTTCAAATTACTCTTTGTTCTTCTAACTTCTTCAAAGGATAAACAATTTGAAACAGTTAAAACCAGTAGCAAAAGAAATTGGCATCTGACATCCTCGTTAACTTAATTCCTCTCACTGAGACTCACATACTTGTTTTTTGATGATGGTGAGTGGAAAGAAGTAATACACTTTCATGTTGTATTTTAAAGGTATGTTTCTCCTGAAAATTTGAATGTTGTAACAGCCAGTACCTACATTTTCAAACAGTACTGAGCGGTTTTCTAAGCACTGTATCAACTGTAAGCTAAGAAAAGGCCTAGCTGAGGGTTTTCTGGATGAGGGAGAGCCTCAGTAATGTGTACCCTATTTCTCTTACCTTAGTCTCCGCTTCCATCCTGGTCTCCAAAATGCACACACACGCACACACACATACACCTTAAAAAGCAAATGAACAATGTGCTCTAAGGAAACATAGACAGCAGGAGAAAAAGGTCATCAGATGCCTAATTACCTCATTCTTACATGTTGGTAGGGATTGTCTGTAATCTCTCTTATCCTCAAACAAATCAGGCATTGTTGTTGACCAAGTACCTGTGTTTACTTCTGGCAAGAGAAATGCCTGTTGATGTTACCATGGATATCAACATCACATGTGAAAGCATTTTCTATTTAAAACTTTTCAGAAATCACTTGTTAGCACCCAGAAAAAAAGTTTTCTCCCTCTTCATAATCAGAGCCCAGTCATTATTTACTACACTTAAAAGCAATTTACTGTCTACATTTCTTAGCCTGCAACAAGAAAACATCATCTTCTCAGTTCAAAGTTGTCTAGAAAACTATAGCAACCCAGTGTCTGCATTTTGGCAATAAGGTATGCGATGCAAATTCACATTCATGGTGACAGCAACAATTCTGTTGAATTTATTTATTTTACACTTTTCAACCTTTGAATGGAACAAGGCCTAGTGATTTCTCTTAGACATGGCTCTTACTAGAAGGGTTGGTGAGTCTTTGCATTTGTCTGCAAGTCTGTTTAAATCTAGAGTTGGTAGAATTAGTTTCTTCTGCAGTGTCCAATTTTAAGAGCCTATAATCTAAATACTGAACAACTGATCTCATCAGCTATGTTTTAAGAACAAAGATTAAGTAAATCTCAGTCTGCATCAGAGAAAGAGATTTTAAAAAATCAGTTTGATGCCTCAATCCTATGCCAGAGGGGACTTATTTCATTGCGTCCATTGTGGTTCCTTAGAGGGCCCAGTAAGTCAGCTCATGCGTTAGACTTAACTCCTTAAGCAAACACGCCTGTTTTAGAACTGAAAGTTTTTTTTTTTTTTTAAAGGATGGATTCTGAAATTTGATTCATTTTAGTTTGAAGGTTTTGTTTAGTGGCTCCTAATGACAGATTCAAATACAAAATGCTTGATGTAGGAGAAACCGAAAGCTTCTCAGGGCTGAAGAAGTGAAGCCAGAAGAGAAAAAATGAACTGGGCAAAGGAAAAGGAGCCATCTGCCATCTGGAAAGGAAAGTCTGGGGAGAGGGAAAAGCAAACCGCAGACAGAGAAGTTCTTCTGCAGGGTTGGAGCTGGCACCTGTGAGGCTCGTGGCCTGGGCCACACTAAGCTAGAACACGCTCCAGAGAGGTCAGCTTGCTTGGAAGAGTGCGTGCTGGCCACACTCCCTGCTGCTCAGATGTCCCTGCGGTCAAACAGCAGTTTCCTCCAAGCCACAAATTCCAGGGCCTGGGCTGACTTGGAGCACACTTGGCTTCAGGAGTCTTTCCAGCCTTCCTCCCAGAGAGGACTGCTGGCGTTTCTGGGGTACAGAAGACAAACAGCAGACCCTAACTCCCAAGCACAAACTTAGGTGAGATGAAGGCTTGGTTAAAAATCTGCATATAAACAGATGAAGAACAAACTGCCCATCAGATTTGCAGCCTTTGATTCAAATCCGTGGGGACGCTGACTCTATTTCAGACTTGGACTCTGTGCTACTCAACTACTTTTTGGCCACCTCATTTGCACACCATATAAAAAGAGCCAAAAATTGGGTGCTGGGTGGCTCAGTCAGTTGAGATTCTGACTCTTGATATTGGCTCAGGTTGTGATCTCCCCGTCCTGGGATTGAGCCCTGCGTTGGGCTCTGGGCTCCACACTGACAGCACTGAGCCTGCTTGGGATTCTCTCCCCTCTATCTGTCCCTCCCCAACTGGCTCAAGCGAGCGCTCTCTCTCTTTCTCTGCCCCTTCTCCACTCACTTGCGACACATTCTCTCTCTCTCTCTCTCTCTCTCTCAAAATAAATAAACTTTAAAAAACATAAATAAGAGCCAAAAATTAAGGCTGACACATTCAGGGCCAGCACACAATGCTGTTTGGGCACAATAGAACACTTCAGACTGCAGGAGGGGGAGGTAGGAAGCAGCCAGCATCAGACTGAAGAGCTCTGCTTTCTTCGTGTACTGATGCCAAGGAGTGGACTCTGGAGTCCCAATTTAACTTCTCTAAGCTAGAAAATGCAGAATGGAGAGTTTCTAGAATTGTGGCGAGACTCAAGATGCCTGACACATGGCCAACAGCAAGTATCAGCTCCTCCTTCCTCTAACTGGGGTTAATGGATGTGCATACAAAGTACAGATATAGGAGACATGACTTGTGGAAAGAGCAAATTTGGCAAATACTTAGATCTAAGGAATTTAGAAGAGAAAAAGAACCAGAGGAAAGCTGGGATTGTGAGTTTTATTTTACTTTATTTTTTAAAGTTTATTTATTTTGAGGAGGGAGGGGGGGAGAGAGAGAGAGAGAGACAGAAAGAGAGAATCCCAAGAAGGCTCCTGGCTGCTAGCACAGAGCCCAAATTGGGGCTCAAATTCATGAACTGTGAGATCATGACCTGAGCCAAAGTCAGATTCTTAACCCAATGAGCCACCCAGGTGCCCCTATTTTATTTTGAGAGGGGGGGTAGGGGGAAGGGAGGGAGACAGAGAGAGGAGAGAGAGAATCCCAACCTGACACAGGGTTCAATCTTAGGAACTATGAGATCACAACCTGAGCTGAAATCAAAAATCAGATGCTCAACTGACTGAACCACCCAGGCACCCCTTGATTGTAAATTTTAAAAATCAGGTCTTAAGAGGTGCAGGCAAGGGGGCGCCTGGGTGGCGCAGTCGGTTAAGCGTCCGACTTCAGCCAGGTCACGATCTCGCGGTCCGTGAGTTCGAGCCCCGCGTCAGGCTCTGGGCTGATGGCTCAGAGCCTGGAGCCTGTTTCCGATTCTGTGTCTCCCTCTCTCTCTGCCCCTCCCCCGTTCATGCTCTGTCTCTCTCTGTCCCAAAAATAAATAAACGTTGAAAAAAAAAAAAAAAAAGAGGTGCAGGCAGGAAGAGTCCTAGTTTTAAGAGAAAGAAGAATTGACCCTTGGACACTTAATTTGGACCTGAGATATTACAGAGACAATTTAAGATTTAAGAGTCTGTGACACGGAGGTGGAATCAGAAGTGGATTTGCCTTGGAGCTCAAGTTTTGCTGCCCCTTACTTTCCCGGACACTACCAAGGACACATACCTAGTGTTGTGTCTGCAGGTTGTTATCATTTCTCTTTAAAAAGCTCCCTCAAGAGTTGTACGAACTTCAGGCCCCATAAAATCTGGACCTTCCAGGTTCAAGTCAGAAGGTAGCACCCGTGGGGGAATGAGAGATAAAGAGTTGGAAGAATCTAGTTACTGTCCTCAAAGGACAAAAAGGGTCAGCAGAGGAGGCCAGAGAGGCAAAGGGAAGGCCGGTAGGTCAGGATGCTGCAGGGAGATCAAAAAGACACGAGGTTAAGGATGGGTCACTGGGTTTGACCCTTCAAAAAAGTGGCTGATTTTAAAGTGCACACTTAGTACAGTGTGGGTAAAGCCCAGGTTGGGGGGTTGGGGGGGTGGGGGGGTGCTTGAAGAGTGGGAAGTGTTCAGTGGGTGTAGACCCCTCATCTGGCCAGGCCCACATAAAAGAAAAGGAGAAGATACCATTCGGCTCCTCGATTTTGATACTCTATAATTCAGTTTTTGCCTGTGCAGCCGCTGTTCCTTTGGGATTAATATTACCGTCCTGAGCATGGGGCTTTCCCTTTTATTACATTCCCACTCCTTGAGATTTTCTGTGGGCTTGGTTGGACCTACCCCTCACGTGTAGTATAGGCCTGTTCAATGACTGATATATGGGCTCTTGCCTGGCATGGAATTTGTTTTTTGTTTTGCTTTGTTTTTGCCCTAATAGCTTCACTTTTTCCATCCATACGGAGGTCGGGAATTCTGTCGTGGGAGTTCAGGGGTTGAAGACCAGGGTGGAGAGTCAGAAGTCATGAGGCACCAGAGGCTGGCAAGGCTGTGCGGTCTGTTATCTGGGATCACAAAGTCAGAGGTAAGGATGACTTCATCCTCACACAGGGCACCTCCCCACCTGATTTCCGATGGGCCGGACTTGCCCAGGATCTTTTGACTATGTTTCTCACTGGCTGGAGTCACAAGTTACTTTGAAAAAAAAAAAAAAAAGCGATTAAACTGTCCCGGGTTTCTTCCTGTGAGGAGTCTTTCTCAGACAGCGTCCGTTCAGGCGATCTGGCTTGCACTGGACTTTGCTTTGCTTAAGTATAGCTGAAAGATTCCTGTTACCATCATCACTGAGGAGATTATATAGATATAAAAAGGTAACAAACCAAACCTACAGACTCTACGGAAGAGCTGACCTTTGGGTAGCTCCGGCTCAACCGGGATTCGGTTTTAAGGGCTGCGACAGTTCACCCAAATGCTGTCTTGTGCTCCAGGGAGAAACAAGCACGGGGGCAGAGGGTGGACTGGAGCGCGCGCGCGCGTGTGTCTGTGTGTGTGTGTGTGTGTGTGCGCGCGCGCGTGGAGTGTGTGCGTGCAGGAGAGTGCGTGTGCGCAGGGGGTGCCGGGGAGGTTGCGGCAGAGGCTGCTTTGTGGAAAGCACTTGCGGGCTCAGAAGCGGCTTGGCACCTCCCCTTGCTGGTTACTCGAGGACACCCGACCCTTCTTCACAGTCCGTACTTGTCGGTTTCTCGCCGCCCCTACTTCCCTCGGGGGCTTTCGGGTGCGGGGAGCAGCGTGCGGGGTGGCGGCTTCCAGGCCCCCAGGGCCCCGCGTAGGTGAAGGTGAGCACCGCAGCGCCGACGGTGGCTCTCAGAGGGTGGGAGGAGGGAAGGGGCCGAGCAGGAAAGGGCGTGTTGCGCTTTGCGGCTGGCGCTGGGAGCAGCCCGGACTGCGGCATTGTTACCTGAGGCAGCGCCTGAGCCCCGCCCCGCGCCGCCCTGCCCCCTCGCGGTCCCGGGCCGCCCCGGCTGCAGAGACCCGGGAAGAAGCGTTGGTGCTGGAGACAGCGGTGGGGAGCGAGGAGCGCGCGCGCGGAGAGCCGGCCGCCGGTGAGTGGGAGCCGGACGGCCGAGGCAGGGGTGACCGCTGCTCGGGGGCATCGGGTCCCAGACACTTCCCGATTCTGTAGGGCCAAGGTGGAGGATCAGCCAGGACCCGGGGCTGCGGCGCCAAGTCTCGGCTGCCTTCGAGCCTCAGTGGGAAGGCTGGGGAGGTTTGCGCTTCCTCCACACCCACCCGAGTGACTTTGGTGCTTGCGCTAGAGGACAGCGATCGGCCTCTTGAGGATAAGACGGGCTGGCCTGGACCCGCGTCTAGAGAACGAGCTAGGTCACGGGCCGCCTCCGGGTTGGACCTGGCTAATTTAGTTTTAGCTGCTAAGACTTTTGTATAAACTGTGCCCCCCGCTTGATCCCCGCCCGGTCCTAGAGCGCGCAACCGGCCAGCGGGGAGCCACGACTTGGCCCTCCGGACAGTGGGTGCGGGGTTGGCGAGGACCGCGTCCGGGTGATGCGGACTGAGGACAAGACGGCTCTTGCACTTGCACACTTGTCCTGGCCGTGCGAAGTTCAGGTTACAAATTGCGCCCTGAGCTTTGAAGTTTGGGGAGGAAGCGGGTGGGCTGGTGAGTCAGCTCCAGCCGCTGCGGTGCCCCTAGCTCGAGGACCGCGGGCTCTCGGTTTAATCCTCTGACCAAACACCAGGAGTCTCTCCTCTACATTTTTTCCGTCGTCTCTTCCCGGCTCCCATCTGGTGATTTGCAGTGCGGCCGCCAGGGCTTTCTACCCTGCGCCCGGGATCCGGACCCCGGACGTGGGGGAGGTGTCACCGCAAAGGTTCGAGGACTGGGTGGAGCTCGCGTTTGCCAACCAGGAGACACCCCCCCCCCCCCGACCCCCGCCGCCGGCTTTGCTTCAAACACTGAGACACCTCCCCTAGTTAGCCTCCCCACCCCTCCCGGCTTTCTGGAGCTTTGTGCAGCTGCCGGGTGGAGGGGCGGGTACCCTGGGATCGGCGCGGGGCCGGAGGGCGGACCCTAAAGCCCGGGCCCTCCAGGCGAGGGGGCGGGGCCGAGAGACCCCCCCCCCTCCCCCTTGCACGCCCCGGCCAGCCGGCCTCTGGGGCCGCGGGAGCGGCGAGCTGGTGCGGCGGCGCTTCCAGTCGCTTCTGCCCGAAGACCGGCGAATGCTCGGCGCTCCCGGGAGGAGGAGGGTCCAGCCCTTCCCCGGCATCGGCCCTTTCGGCCCCGCTGGTTCCCACACGGCCGGCACTTGCGTCTCCCTGGAGCGCGCCCTCGCCCCGCCGCAGGGGTCGTCGGCGAGCTTGCGCGGCCGTGTGGGAGTCTATCTCCGCGGCGCACCGGCGCCCGCTCCCCCACCGCCGCTCCTGCAGCGGTCCAGATAAAGACGCCGCCCGGAGCTCGTGCGCGGCCGCGGGACCTCCCTCCCGCGTCCCTCCTGCGGCCGCTGGCGCCTCAGCGCGCTCCCCAGGGATTCGGCGGACGCGGCGCCCCCGAGCCTTCTGTGCGGCCGAGCCGGGGCCGTTTTGGTGAGTGGCTGGGGCGGGACGCAGGACTTGGGGCTGGGGGCGGAAGGACTCGGTGGACCGCTCGGCGGTGCAGAGAGCTGGAAAACTGTGTGTCTAGACCTCGCGAAAGAAATCGTGCCCCTGTGTCCCCCACGCCGAATGTCTTCAGGACCCGGCAGTGTTCAAACATCTGTTTGCACAGAAATTGCCCCTACTGTTCGGCCGTCTGTGACCCCCCTCTACTGACCCATAGTTGTCTTCCTGGAATGAGTGGCGAGCGCTTCCTTCCCTCCCTCTCTCATGAGCATCTTTGGCGCTCGTTTGCTTTTTTTCTTGGTTTTGGGACGTTGAGAGAAATTGAAAAAGCACATTCGAACAACAAGCGTTCTTTCTCTGCTCTCCGGGTGTTGCGCTCAGGGGCATCTGTGAAGTGTTTATGTTGTGCTGCAGATTAAACACGCTGACTGCAAACAGTCTTGGGTTCTTTCACTGCAGGCTGGAGTGCCAAGGTGAAGGGTTGGATGTTGCCAGCTCTGATTTGACTGCGTGGTTGACATTCTGTGTTTAATAATCAAGAAAGGTTTTGAAAGATAGGTGGTCGGGGAGGAGCCTTTCCCAATGAATTAGTGGAGTGAGAGCAAAAATTCCGTATTTTAGAATCGCTCGTACTCTCCCTACTCTTTCTTCTTCCCCAGATTAAATAGGGCTGAGTGTTCGTCTTCTCTCCAAACCTGGCCTACTCTGCCCCGTTTGTCATCAGAAGGGTGTGGGCCAGCCCTTCCTGCTCCCACCTCATCTGTGACACAAGTCAGGAATGAAGGGGAAAGGTTTCCTGGAGGGTTTTCCTTGGCTGGTTTACTTTTGATTATTGTTGACCTAGAGGGTGAGTGAGGTGCTGAGCAATAGGGCCCCACTAACCCTCTTTGAGGAGAACCCTGAGCTCTGAACTGACTTTCAGGAACATGTTTTCCTCCTAAATATGCTGTGAAATGAAATGTACATTTTCTCTCTTCTTCCCTCCCACTCACTCCCTTTAAGAGAACACCAAGAGCAAAGCAATGCTTGCTGTTGGGCCAGAGGGCTTCTTTGAAGACCCTTATGAACATTCACATTCTAAGACGTTTTGCTTTCTGATCAGCTAAAGACATGGTCCCAGAATCCCCCTATTGAAAATTCACATGGTTAAAAGATGCTCCACGGAGCTACCGCCTCCCTTGAGGGTCCATCACTCAGGCACACCCCTGATGGGTCATGATTAGCACTCAGGGGACTTGAAGAGTTATCTTCAGAGCCTTACAGTGACAGCCCTACATTTTACTCAGGGCTGGGCATTTGTCAGCCTTAGCAGCTGCCCTCCCTGCTGCTGAGGTCCCCAACCTGTAGGTGACATGTTAAATACAAACCTGTCTCTATCTGCCCTGGAGAGATCGATGGGACACTTGACACTTTCCAGACAGAGCCAAGGCTAATTCCATTGTCCCTGTTGGCAATTGGCAGCTGTGAGAAACAGCAGTGGGTTTAAGGCTCCCGCAATACCTGTGTTCTAGCATATTTGGAGAGCATGTGTTTGCATCTTTACTCTGGACAGTACCCTAGTAAATCAAATGTTCTTTGTGTATCCTCTGTTTTACTGCCTGATGAGACTGTGGAAAGGGTTAGAATGTCTGTCTGTACTCTTTTTCCAATGTCTCTTTGACATTGGAAATCCCAGCCAAAGGAAAAGCCCTATCAAAGCCCTATTGAAGCCAGTAGTAAAAGCATTAGCATCTAAGCTAATCATTGCTGGAGAATTTATTCATCAGAAGCTGTTGGGGGCCTAGGATCCTTATTTGTTACCCTGGGAAAAAATTAGCCAGACAGCATACCGGCAACAGTGTTGTAAATTTTATTTTGTTCTTTTAACTTTTGAAAATAGCATTCTTTCTCAAGATGGGGCAGTGGTTAGAATTATGCCAATGCATGACTAACACCTGTCACTTTTTACTTTGATAAGCTTTTATCTGGTACTTCTGTGCAATGCGCAAGACTCAGAAAGACTTGCATCCTTCAGAGCTTTAGTGTTAGCAAGCAGTGCTGGTGCAGGACCAAGTGTATGGTCTTTCTCACTCTTAGTATCTCTGTATTTGCTGTGTGAGGTTTAACGGTATATCTGTATATATACTTACGCAGCACTGAGTGAGTTATTGCTTTCTAGGATGGAGACTTTTTAAGGTGATCACCTATTCTTGAGTAATCTATAATCGAGTCAGCATATCTGCAGTTGGAGGTGAATTGGAGGATTAGCAGCTCTTCAATACATGAGATATTTTATGTACAGAAGTATTTGAAAATATGTAAGGATAAACTGCCAAGATTACCTGTACAGTCTTGAAAACAGAAGAGTTCAAATATAACTATAAACTGTAATTGACAATGAGTCATTTGCTTAAGGGGTGCCAACTATGAAAACAGCCTAGTTATGCCCCTAATGATAATTATGAAAACTCCTTTTAAAAGCCAGTTGCATCTCAAGTGAGCTGTAAGTTGGCTTGGGTAAATAATTTCAGTTTTACTTTCTAAAAAATTATCTAGTGATGATGGCTACACAACGCTTTGAAAGTGCTTAATGTCACTGATGTACACTTATAAATGGTTAAAACGGCATTTAAAAAATCCAATTAGTAGCTGGCGGTGCCATCTTTTACCCATATACAGTTTTCAAAAGTTAAGTATTCAAATGTTTTATAAAAACATTTGTTCTTGTAATTTAGAGATGTTATATAATCACTGAGTATTGAAAAAGGACAAACCTAGTAACTTAGAAAGCAAAGAATGGGACTACTAAAGGTATTTTTCTAGCAGCCAGAAGTAACTTAGCATTTTATCTATTAAACCCAATACATATTTTGAAGAAAATGTGTGAAACTAAAGACAAATCATATGGACATATGATACTGGTTATTGTTAATACTAGCTAACTATGGTACCCAGGCATCTTGGTACATGTAGTAGCTCATTTATTCTTATGCAAACCGATGAAACAGTGTATCTTTATATTATAGACGAGGATACTGAGATGTAGATCAAATAACCTTGGGTTGCTCAGTCAAACAAATAGCAGAACTGAGATCTGAGGGGGAAAAATCTATTCTGAACTCTCCACTCTTATTCCCAAGGCAATGCTGCCTCTTGTACATGGTTCTGTGTAAAGTATCTGAAATATTTGAATTAGTGCTATCAGACAGATCACTCCTACGTAATCCAGTGTTGTTTGACCAATGTGTGTCTGTAAGTGTGAGCTCTGACAATGATGTTGTAAAAGGATAATTACACTCAGAAGGCCAGTCTAAAAAAGCCTTTCCCTGTGGCCCTTTATGACCTGGAGGAAACGGTCCTTTTTACATGCCCACATAGTTGGGGTGCTCACTTCATAAGGGTCCCTACATCCTCAGTGAACCAGTCCTCATCTCTGAAGAAATGTAGTTGTTTTGACCTCTGTTTTCATATCAGGTCCATAACAACTCAATACCAAAAACAAACATGTAAAGGTCAACAAAAACACAAGCTACTAAAATTAGTCAGTGACTGTGGATAAGGGGTAGACATGGCAGGTATGATACGGACAGCATATCCTCGTGTGTATATGTTTTCTTTGCTAGTAATGTCACAGAAGAAGCAGAAGAGGTTGGCAAGAAGTTCTGATTGTTTCCTAAGAGTGGCTTCATTAGAATCTGAAATGAGAACATTGGAAGCAATGGGAGAGGTCATGTAATGGATCCCAACCTCCTAATTTTACAAATGACAAAACTGAAGTCTAGTGAGGCGAAGTGATTTGTCTAAAATGTAAGCAGTGCTGCTTGATTTAGAGCCACAACCTTTAATCTTTACATTTAGTGTTTTTTTCCTCTATTTGTGGGGAAGCCCCATCACCAAGTGGAGCAGGGACTTGGTGGCCCCTGACTCCGGGGGAATGAGTTTGGTCACTATTTTATCATCTCCAGATGCCCTGCCTATTACATGCAAGGCAGAGTATGCCCTTTGACCAAGTGATTGGTAGGGGATATGTCCATACTGGTGAAAGGCAGGATCATACACTAATACCTAATGCTTCAGCCATTTGGGTAATTTCCCTAGGGGTTGGGTATCCATTGCCCAAAGAAAATGAGCCAGTTAGTGAACAAGTAGTTTATTCATAAAGTGACCAGTACTTGCTGAACCTATAGTGAGCAGGTTCCCAATAAATATGTCTTTGATTGATTAGCGGAAGGTTTCCAAGTTGATTTGTTGCTTCTGCTTTGGCAGCATTTCCAGGAGGTAAAATTTGTTTGGTTCACATTTAGAAAAGTATTAGTCTCTTTTAATGCTCTTTTGGATGATTGTAATACCCAGCCACTCGACGAGGACTGGCACTAGGCTCCGGAGGGAAGAGCTGGTATTCACAGGTTTTCCTGTACTGATTTAAAGTTGTTTTATCTTTGTAGGTTTGGAAGATGACACACAACACAGTTGCCTTTTTCTCTGGCAGCAGACTAGCGGGTGAAAAAGTATGACACAAGTTTGATGTTTGTGTCTGCTTCCCCAAGGTCAAGAAATTATCTCCTTAGAAGGCAACAGTACTATGCATGTTATGAATTGTGTCTCCTTGGTCAGCGATAAAGAAAATGGGAATGTCGCCTCGGCAGCTGGATTCATGATCGGGCAAACCCCCCCACCCCCACCACCTCCACCCCCTCCACCTCCACCATGTCCATACTCAGGGGAGGGTTTTCTGCCCTCTCCCCCTCCTCCACCCCCTCCTCCACTCCCCGGGGTGCCTCCAGTCCCACCTCCCCCTCCAGGACTACCCCCACCGTCTCACATGAACGGCTACAGCCACCTGGGTAAGAAAAAGCGGATGAGAAACTTTTTTTGGAAAACCATTCCGGAGGAGCAAGTTCGTGGCAAAACCAACATCTGGACTTTGGCGGCCAGGCAGCAGCATCACTACCAGATCGATACAAAGACCATCGAGGAGCTCTTTGGGCAGCAAGAAGACACCACCAAACCTTCCCTTTCTAGGAGAGGAGGAACTTTAAACTCATCCTTCAGAGACCCTAAGGAAGAGGTAAGAACGGATCTGGGAGGGATGATCCTCCGCATGCTGCATTGTTTTGTGTTTGGAACGCTGTGTACATTTCAGAACTTGCTGAATCACTCGCAAATACGATAATGCAAGCGAATGTGCTCTGGAAACGTAGAAAGGGCTTTATGCGATGAGCTTGAGCTGACTAGCAAAAAAGTGTAAGAAGCATGCATGCCACATCCTCCCAGACATCCCGGTGGAGTATGACCTCACGCTGAGAACATGCTATCTGGGGCCATCGTCCTTTGGCCTCTCAGCACTGCCCTGTCTCCAACACATCTGCTGTGGTTTCCCCTGGTGGGGCAGTTCTGCTCAAGTCCATATTAGTAGTCTCTGTCGGAACAAAAACCGGAGTTCCTGAACTCAGTTAACTAAGATTAACAGGAACTTTCTGAGACAAAATGCCTTTTGTTAAATACACCGTTAACTATTCTACATCCTTAAGATTTTACCCCTATTGCAATAAAAACGATGCCTCTAGTTTTCCTTCCCTAAGTGTTGTGAGTTAGTCTTGAATTAAACTATGGCTCTGAATTAAACTATGGCCACTGTGGAATAGAAATTTCCAGAAAGCTCAGTGCATAAAGCTAGTTTTTAGATGGATTTTCTAGGAAGCATATTTCCAGTGAACAATAAATGTCTTACACTGAGAATAAAGCTAGCAGGTTATAAGAAGTTCACCGAAAGCACGGCTTCAGAACTATTGATTACCATACATATACATTATAGAAACTGAATTTAAAATTGCATTTGAAAGTATTGTTTAGAAACAAAGTAAATTGAGAAACCTCCTCCACTTGCTAGCAGGAGTCATGAGGAAACCAGAGATCGGAAGGAAAGACTGTTGCCCACCGAAAAGAAAAAGGGGGGGGGGGCAACAAATATATTATTTTTATTTGTTTTATTTATTTATTTATTTGTTTGTTTGTTTGTTTGTTTGTTTAATGTTTGTTTGCTTTTGAGAGAGACAGAGTGTGAGAAGGGGAGGGACAGAGAAGGAGGGAGACACGGATTCGGAAGCAGGCTCCAGGCCTAGGACCTGAGCGCTCGGCACAAAGCCCGATGTGGGGTTTGAATCCATAAGCCAGCCATGAGATCATGACCCGAGCCGAAGTCGGACACTTAACTGACTGAGCCCCCCAGGTGCCCCCAAATGTATGATTTTTAAAATCTGTTCTACAGGAACAGAAGAAATAGGTCAAAGATGGAGTGGATCAGGTAAGAGAGTAGGCAGGGCTCTGGGATGGAGTCGCATCTCTCTGCATGATTGAATTCCTGAGTTGACAGTCTTGACCTCTTTTCTCTGTGTGTCTCAGGAGCGTATGAATTTCTTCTCTCCACGAATTCACTTGGGGGTCCTTGAACTTGGTGGTATGGTCCTCTGTTGAAATAGCCAAGAGTCGATTAATCATAAAATGTGGAAATGCTGGGATTGGAATTGAGTGTGTAAAGTAAATTTGACAGGAAGTCTTCAGGACTGTCCCTAGCGCCCTCCCCTGCTGAGCATAGACTTTCCCTGCTTCTTCCCTTTATGTGAAGCCCTTTTATTTCTTAGCGTATCCTTTCAGTATTGGAAAGAGCAAGAAGTCACTTCCTTAGTACCCTGGCCTTTGCCCCAGCGTCCAGCAGAGACTTCTTATTGTACAGTGGGGCATTTCTCACCATTGTTTCCTAGTGCTCTTTACTGAATGCCAGTGACTGTGAAGGAGTGGGTGGGCACATGTGGAAGTGGAGCACATGTCTCAGGATACCACCTCTAACAGACGGAAGGGGGTCTAGCTCACCAGGTTCCTGGGAAGGCACCTCCCAGGTTGGAATGGGTGGCATCCTTTATAAATTGGAGACCTTTATTTTGCCAAACGATGGTTTGAGGGGCTTCGAGGAACTTGCAGCTTTGTGTCTGCAAACTCAAGAGGGGTTAAGAACCACTTAGGGAGGGAAACAGCAGGGAATATGGCATCTTTTCTGAACTACAGCAGGAGCAGAAATGTCAATCTCTAGGCCGCATCTAAAATTCAGGAATAAAAAGTCTTTCCCCTCATCCCCCTCCACCCCCTCACCCTAGATGCATTTTTACGTTTTTTTTTGCTTTCACTTAAAAAATAACTAAAATAGGGGCGCCTGGGTGGCGCAGTCGGTTAAGCGTCCAACTTCAGCCAGGTCACGATCTCGCGGTCCGGGAGTTCGAGCCCCGCGTCGGGCTCTGGGCTGATGGCTCGGAGCCTGGAGCCTGTTTCTGATTCTGTGTCTCCCTCTCTCTCTGCCCCTCCCCCGTTCATGCTCTGTCTCTCTCTGTCCCAAAAATAAATTTAAAAAAAGTTGAAAAAAAAGAATTTTAAAAATAACTAAAATTAAATAATGATTATTGTTAAAATTATTTTGAATTGTGATAAAATACATATTACATTTACCATCTTAACCATTTAAAAAATTTTTTTAGTGTTTTATTTATTTTTGAGAGAGAGAGAGAGAGTACAAGCAGGGGAGGGGCAGAGAGAGAGGCAGACACAGAATCCGAAGCAGGCTCCAGGCTCTGAGCTGTCAGCACAGAGCCCGACGCGGGTCTTGAACCCATGAACCGTGAGATGATGACCTGAGCTGAAGTCGGACGCTTAACCGACTGAGGTACCCAGGCGCCCCCATCTTAACCGTTTTTAAATGGAATCATGTGGTATTTGTCTTTTGGTAACAGTTTACTTTGCATAATGTCCTTAAGGCTTCTCCATGTTCCAGTATATGTCAGAATTTTAAGGCTGAATGATATTCCATTGTACGTAGATACCACGTTTTGTTTATCTGGGCATCCATCGATGGCTATTTGGGTTGCTCCACCTTTTGGCTCTTGTGAATGTGCTGCTATGAACATGGGTGTGCAAGTATTTTTACTTTTAATACTTGTAGGTCCTAAGCTGAGAGTCGCAAGAAAGAAAAATTAAATCACCATGACTGTGTAGTCATAAGATGATATAACTCTCCAACTCTTTAGTACGCAGATAGGATAAGTAGTTAGGTAGAAGGATTTAAGTGTATCAGGTAATACTGTCATATAACAGAGGGTTATCCAGAATTATTTTCAATTTTTCATGCTATCTCCAACATGGCTAGAAGTATATATACTTTTTAAAATTTTCAGTAAAAGACTACAGTACATGCTATTTTCTTCCCCCATTAGATTTTCTTCTAAAGAAATTACAACTCAGCAGAGTTATAGTTTCTACAAGGCCCGATAATAAGTCTTCCGATTTACTTGGTAGTAAGTGGAGCCCAGGGTTAAACGTAATAGTTGTCACCACCTGTCTGTGTGGAATGGACAATACCCTGAACAGCAGGCTTGGCAGAGGGACCCATCCTGAGCCTGGAAACATGGCATCCCAACCCGCCACTACACAGGCCATAATTCTGGAGGTTCAGACATGCCAGAGATCAGATAATGTCCCCTTGAAATATGTGAAATAACCTCCTACGGAAATGGCCTGCCATTATGTGGTTGACTGCTACTTCAAAGGGCGCATAAAGCATTACAAATAAGTTCCATTATACTCCAAAGAAAGAAGTTGCTAGAAGATAAGGAAGAGCTGGGTTCAGGAATGGCTGAATTTAGGAAGAACAACACTCAAAATAGTAAATGAAAACATTTAGTACGTGGAGGAGGAGGTTATGAAATATTGCTATCCTTATATCTCTGTTACCTATAAATTAACTTCAGGAAGCTACAAATGTTAGAGTAATAATTAAACTATAATAAAGTAATTAGAAATAACAAAAATATATTACTGGAGATAATAATAACAAGAGTCAGCTCAAGCTCCACCTTCTTTTTGGAGTTCACTGACCTCTTCCCTGAGGTGTTCCCTGTCCATCTGTTACTGTGGCTCCCCAGCCCCCTCAGAGTCTCACTCACACTGGTTAGTTGAGTCTGTACCTGCCTCCCTCTAGAATATGAAATGCTCTTAAGGGAAGGGACCGTCTTGGCCAAGTGGTATCTTCCAAAGGAAATTAAAGGTAACTGAGCTGGCAGAACTGAACCAAGGATGCAAAGGGAGTGGAGTGTTTGTCCATATGATACATCAGAATTGGGACTGACAAAGAAAACACAAGATGAATGAAGCCCGAGGATGTAATACAGTGACTACAGTTGATAACATTGTGTCGTATAACTGAAATTTGCTAAGAGAGCGGAACTTAAATGCCTTTCTCCAAAGAAGAGAAAAAAGAGATAAATATGGGAGGTGATAGATGGGGGAGTCCTTCTACCATGTTTACATATATCATTATAAGCATGATGCACACTTTAAATATCTTACAATTTTCTTTGTCAAGTATACGTCAATAAAGTGAAACCAAAAAAAGAAGATACAAATGTTGGAACACAATATGATGTCTGTAGTAATATTTACATTAAAAAAATTTTTTTATGTTTATTTTTAAGAGAGAGGGAGGGAGGGAGGGAGGGAGGGAGGGAGGGACAGAGAAAGAGGGAGACACAGAATCCGAAGCAGGCTCCAGGCTCTGAGCTGTCAGCACAGAGCCCGATGCGGGGCTTGAACTCATGAACCGTGAGATCATGAGTTGAGCTGAAGTCGGACGCTTAACCTGACCGATTCACCCAGGTGCCCCTGAATTAATCTTTACAATTAACATTAATTAATAATACTATGTAAGAAATAACTGAAATCACTTACTAGAAAAAGAGAAAGAGGAAGAGAGGATGAAAGGAAGATTGCTTTTTCTAAGTTTCTGAGAAGAAATATCTTATTCTCTCACACTCGTTCAGGTTATCAGTTATTTCTCAATTTTTGTTATGATCCCAGTAAGTTCTAGAATTCTGGGACATGCTCAATCCAGAACTATAGAACTAGATGAGTATTTGAAATACATTTGAAAGAAGAAGAAAAAAACAAAACAAAACACCTAGGTTTTTATATTTTTCCCCAAACCTGGGCTGGAAAAGTACACATAAAAAACCTCAGAAACCAAAAGCTACATCTGTAGAGGATACAGGAAGATTTTTAAAATTTTGCTTTTCAGAATTTGACATGGCATTGAAATAAACACCATTTAGTGGTACTTAAAGTAGTCAAGGAAGCCCTCTTGGACATATTGAAACAAAAGTGGCTTAAAAATTTCTTCTTCCACCTTGAAGATACTATGTTAAGTGAAATAAACCATTCACAAAAGGACAAATGCTGTATGATTCTACTTAATGTAAAGTACCCAGAATGGTCCAATTTATAGAGACAGCAAGTAGAAAGGTGGTTGCCAGAGGCTGAAGGAAGGAGGAAATGGGGAGTTACGATTTAATGGGTACAGAGTTGCAATTTTGCAAGATGGGAAGAGTTCTGTGGATGTGGTGGTGATGGGTGCACAACAGCGTGAAGGCAGTTGATGATACTGACTGTTTAAAAATGGTTAAGATGGGGGCCTCCAGGCTGGTTCATTCAGTAGAGACTGCAACTCTTAATCTCGGGGTTGTGAGTTTTAGCCCCATGTTGGGTATAGAGATTACTTGAAAAAAAAAATGGTTAAGATGGTAAATGTTACGTGTATTTTACCACAACTAAAAACGAAAAGCTATTTCTTCTCTTTAAAGAACAGGGGAGGCAGATTTTGTAGTGGTTGGTAGTAGATAAAAGTACAAGAATTGTAGAGGGGTAGGGGGCACCTTGATTAAGCATCCTGACACTTGATTTGGCCTCAGGTCATGATCTCACGGTTCGTGAGTTCGAGCCCCATGTTGGGCTCTGCGCGGACAGCACTGAGCCTGCTTGGGATTCTCTTTGTCTCCGTCTGTCTTTGCCCCTCCCCTGTGCATGGGATCTCTCTCTCTCTCTCTCTCTCTCTCTCTCTCTCTCTCTCTCCCTCTCTCTCTCCCTCTCTCTCTCTCTCTGTCTCTCCCTCTAAATAAACAAAACAAGAATTGTGGGAGGAGGTAGGAGCACTTATCTGGAGGTTTGCACGAGAGAGGAGCGGTACAGCCAATCACACTCTTTACTCAGTGCTGCATGCAGTCTCAGTGCCTCAGGGTAGCGGAGCCCCCCGGGCCACCCTGGCAGTCTGTGGGGAGCCTGTTCCCCTAGCAGGGCCACTTCACATCCTGGTGGGAAGTCCTCCCATCCAGGGGTGGCACAAGGTGAGCCCCTTGTTCACCAGGGCTGGCTTAACTCTTGAGTGCGCCTTTCATGGGAAAGCCCCTGAGCTCTACAGTACGCTGGCTGCACCTGCTAAGACAGGCCCTGACTTCTGTCCGGGTCCTGCCTCCGTGTCCTGCAGTGTTCAGAAAAGTAGATTACCTTCAACTGGAACTGGTAGGCAGGGAGGGAATCCTTGTTCCTGAGGCTGTCTGTCTCAGCCTGTGCAGCCAGCAAGTCCACTGCTCTGGATGCTTCCAAAACACCACCCAGTCCCACACGCATGGGGTTCCTGAATTGCCCAGCTCTGAGGCGGCAAGCCTTTGGGAAGTAAGATAAGCTAATTTACAGGTGAAATGATAACCTGCTTTAAAGCACTTTAAAGCACTTTAACAGACACTTTTATAACACTCCTTTAGAAGGATCGGATATGATAACCTGTGAGAGAGAGCCAGATTGTGCACTAGGCAAATCTGAGGATGCCAGGAGAGAATGGGACTGTCCCTGGAAGGCAGCCAGTTGTCTCATTTTCCTGTCATGTTCCCTGGAAGGTGCTCTGTGATGGCCAGCCTAGGTTTTTCTTAGGACTGTTGCTGAATTGTCTTAAATTAGCGACCAGTTTCAGAAGGTTTGCCTCAAGCGGTGGAGACAGTCGCTGCCCCAGGCTGTGGCTGCTCTGTGTCAAGTATGACAGCAGCTCCTGGAGGCTGTGTCAGCTGTGAGAACACGATTTCTCTCCATCATCCCACACAGACAGCTCTGGAGTCTCCAGGGAACCTGGCCAGGCCCTGTGGATGGCTTTCTATAGATCTGCCCCCATTCCTGGAGGAACATCCCAATGTGGATACCCGCCCGAGGCTGTGGGGGAACATTGCCACTTCTCTAATATTCCTGTATCCTCAGCAGTGTTAAAACTCACAGGAACTAGAGAGAAAAGGAACCAGAGAGACCCAGGCTAGCATTTCAGTTCTCGTGTTGCTTTGGGGAAAGTATAAAAAATGACATCTCTGAGGCTCGGTTTCCTTATTTGTCAGATAGGAACAATAAGAGTAATTTCTCTGTCACTTCCTGCAGCGGTAGCTGTGAATCCGTCAAGGGCACAGAGCATCAGAGGGTTAAGGGTGGAGATTGGAGTTGGGGGCAAGAAGTGTGTGCTGAGGAAGTTCTTTGGAAATGTCTGTCACTGTATCAGTATACGTGTTCTTACTTGTGGCTTTTTAATTTATGAATTATAATAAGACATAGTTTTCTGTCTTACTGAATTTAGATTCCTCTGTCTGGTGTGGGCTTTCCTCATTAAAGCGTGTTAAGTTTGACAGGTTTTATTCTCTCCCCCTCTTCCCCCCTCTTCTCCCCTACCTTCACACTGAACTTGAACTGTAGTCCTTGGGTAGGAGTCCCATAAGGAGCCTGTCCTGATTGCTTGGGAGTTTATTTTATGGCTGGCAGGTGATTGCGTGAACATAAAGTAAACCCCTAGGATAGTAAATAATGTGATTGTTTAAGATTAGTCTTCAAAAGGAGGCAGCCATACTCTTGTAAAAATTTAACCTTATAGCCAGGAAGTGCCATTAAATTGGGTTAACAGGTCTTGCTGCTGCTTATAAACTTAGAAGCAGGCCCAGAGACCAGGAATTTAATCTGAAACCTGATTCTCTTTTGTTCACAATGAATCACATACATTTGGAAAGGAAGACAATTATAACAACATTCCTGTTTTAGCTAGTCTCCCTTTACCAAAAACCAGATGAAAAAAATTGCAGCAGTTTTAAGGCTATCTTGCCTCCACGCCTCTTGTATATTTGCTGCCAGAGAAAGAAAAACTTCTGTTTATAATAACAACATCCACCCCACTGTCCAAAAAAGGTTCTGTCTAATTCTAGTCTGATAAAACCCTGCCCAATTATTGATTTTGGATAGCTAAAACCTATTGCAGCCAAAATCTGGGTTTTGACAGTACATTAGAATAGCACCGCATTTCATTAACTCAAAGACGCCATACATTGTAAGATACCTCCTGATTTCAGAGATGTTAACATGCATCTTAGACTTGGTGAAAGACAGCACAAGAATTTTCCTTGATAAATTTTGAGTAAATAAAATTTAGAAGACTTTCTTACCTCCTCCTGAAAGGGCTATTGGACATATATATTCTTTTTCAATGAAAAGAAATTTTTCTTTTTGAAAAAAATTAATTTTATTACATTTCTGAAAATAACAGTATTGGTCCTTCTATATCCCTAAATCAGGGTTGGGACTCTGCAATATCTTCAGTTATTTTTTACTTTCTTAGTTTAAATTTCATATGATCTTGCTATGCTAAGACACCTGTTTTTCAAATTTGGGCTTTTATTATTTTTTTTTCTTTCTTTTTTATTTCTTTCTTTTTTTTAAAATAAAATTTATTGTCGGGGCGCCTGGGTGGCGCAGTCGGTTAAGCGTCCGACTTCAGCCAGGTCATGATCTCGCGGTCCGTGAGTTCGAGCCCCGCGTCAGGCTCTGGGCTGATGGCTCAGAGCCTGGAGCCTGTTTCCGATTCTGTGTCTCCCTCTCTCTCTGCCCCTCCCCCGTTCATGGTCTGTCTCTCTCTGTCCCCCAAAAAATAAATAAACGTTGGAAAAATAAAAATTAAAAAAATATATATATAATTGATTGTCAAGTTAGCTAACATACAATGTATACAGTGTGCTCTTGTCAAATTTGGGCTTTTAAATGCAGGCTGTTATTCTAAGAGGAAATTGCTAAATTAAACAAATTTTAATACACATTATTCATTAAAAGTCATGTAAGAGGGACACCTGGGTGGTTTAGTCGATTGAGCATCTGAATTCAGCTCAGATCATGATATCACTACTTGTGGGTTCGAGCCCCGTGTTGGGCTCTGGGCTGACAGCTCGGAGCCTGGAGCCTGCTTCATATTCTGTATCTCCCTTTCTCTCTCCCCATCTCTCTCTCTCTCTCTCTCTCTCAAAAATAAGTAAACATTTTAAAACCTTAAAAAAAGTTATATAAGATTAAAATAGATATGTACAGGGCGCCTGGGGTGGCTCAGTTGGTTGGGCGACCAACTTCAGCTCAGGTCATGATCTCATGGTCTTTGGGTTGGAGCCCCACGTCAGGCTCTGTGCTGACAGCTCAGAGCCTGGAGCCTGCTTCAGATTCTGTCTCCCTCTCTCTCTTCTCCCCACCTTGTGTTCTATCAAAAATAAATAAACATTAAAAAAATTAAAAATAAAATAGGTATGGGGCGCCTGGGTGGCGCAGTCGGTTAAGCGTCCGACTTCAGCCAGGTCACGATCTCGCGGTCTGGGAGTTCGAGCCCCGCGTCGGGCTCTGGGCTGATGGCTCAGAGCCTGGAGCCTGTTTCCGATTCTGTGTCTCCCTCTCTCTCTGCCCCTCCCCCGTTCATGCTCTGTCTCTCTCTGTCCCAAAAATAAATAAACGTTGAAAAAAAAAATTAAAAAAAAAAAATAAAATAGGTATGTATAGTTATTATAGTCAAGGAAATATATCATTGCAGAAAATTTGGAGAGATGATAATATTTTAATGTTTGCAAAACTGCATTAGGTATATCGATTAATCACCAGATTTACATACTGGAAGTTATTCTCTTATAAATTAATGTCGTATTTTGATAGGTTTTAATTCTCTCCTTTCCTCCAACTCTTTTTATTTGTACTTTACTAGTCTTACGTGTGTCTATTTTTTTCCAGATTACTATCTTGGATGCAAAACGGAGCATGAACATTGGGATATTTCTTAAGCAATTTAAGAAGTAAGGTTTTTGCACATATTTGCAACTTTAGTCTCATCCACACTGTCAGCATCAGTCTGGGTGTGGCTGAGCTGAAATTCAGCTTCTAATAAAAGCAAAAGTCATTCCTCATACTTGTATATCCTTGTTAGATACGCGGTGTGATGAGTACCCAAGTGTCTGTCATTCTCTGCTGTTTTCCTGCATGAAAACAGAACCTAGTGGCTTGAAGTACAGGGAGAGTTGCCTAGGGGTGTCTGTTCAAGCCTGTCATGTCAGGGAATTTATAAATTCATCTGTAGTGTTGCCCCTCGAGTGGAAGTTGGACTGGTGAGTCAACAGTGGTTAAATGCCAGTGTTCTAAAGTGGAGAGGAAAGGCTCGCCAGGTTTCCATGTGACCAAAGGGGATTGCTTTTTTTCACCCAGAGAAGACCCCCAGTGGTTGCTGCCTTTCTGGGATGCCCAAGGATAGGCTTCTGGGTGAAGAGCGTGTCAACATCCCTGCTTTCCCTGGCGGTGGGGCTCTTGTTATCACTGACGCAGCATGTCCCTCAGACTGGGAAGAAGGCGGGATGGTAGGAGGGTGGAGGTGATTTGTTTTAATTTCCACTGGCTTGTGTTTCTTTGGCACTTCAGCAAATGTGAAATGGAATCTGATTAATTGTCTTTTCAAGGTCTCCTCAGTCCATCGTAGAAGATATTCATCAAGGAAAGAGTGAACATTATGGATCGGAGACGCTGCGAGAATTTCTTAAGCTTTTGCCAGAGTCAGAGGAGGTAAGGAATTTGGCACATGAATTTTAGATGTTAGGAGTGATGATAAAACCTTAACATTTTTCAGAGTGTCAAAACTCACATGGGAAGGGGACTCTGCTACTCGGAGCCAGCGTTTTCTCACCTAAAAGTAAAAAGTCACCTAAGAGAGGGAGTGTAAGTTGTGGAGTTAGGGAATCTAGGTTTAAACTGAAGCTGTACCCTTGCAAGTTTCCTAACTGCAGTGAACTCAGTTTCCACACCTATGCAGAGAGGATGATGGTGCTTGCCTCGCTGGATTGTCAGGATGCTGAAAGCCTAGCTATGCGCTGGATGTGGTACTCGGCACGTGGGACCTGAAAATGAACTTTGGTTTCCTTTTCCATCTTCCAGTGATGGTTTTTGCCTAGACTGTACCCAGGTTATTTTATAAATACATACACTTTTTAAACAAAAAAGTAAAACAAAACCGCTTTGGGATGGATATGCTCTAAAATTTTGGAGAGGTAGGTAAACTGTTAATAAATGTCTAATTGACTAAAAGGTGAAAATTGCTGTGATAGCAATATAGTACTACAATATAAAGTTATTGATCTTTTTTTTGGACTGAATTAACTGAACTGTTGAATGGTTAGGAGCTTGATAGAAAAAAACAGTTTATAACATTGTCATGTTGCCGATTATTTTGGAAGAAGGGGACCCTGAAAAACTAAAGTAAGAAATCACATGAATACATGTGCTTGTAAACATTTGAATAATACAGAATCTTAAAGTAAAAAGTGTAAGTTATCCTTTCTACACATACCACTGCTTCCTCCTCCCGCATCCCTCTCTTCTTCCCAGACATAATTTATGGAATTCGACTTTAGTGCCATTGATAACAAGAGAAGTATATATCTGTGCTTTTTCTTTTATATCGATCAGTGATAAACTCACAATGCCAACTTGAGGGTCTTATGAGGTAACTGGATATTCTAGGTGTATTTGGTAACCTGAACCTCTCTTTCTATGTCAGGTTTTCTGTTTGCAAATTAAGTGTAATTTATCTAAGCTAAGATTAATTAACAGCACTTATTAATGTTAGTGGAGGGTCTTAAAGTCCTGAAGGGAAGGTACATTAAGTCATAATTTACCCTGGATCTTATCTGCTAAACAGTCCTTAGTCTTTTTCTTTTTCTTTTTCTTTTTTTTTTTAATGTAAAGAATGAGAGTCCCAAAAACCTTTAATGAGGATGGATAGGATTTAGTTAATTTGAATTTTAAAAGGATTGCGTTGGTCTCAAAATCTTACTCCTGCTTGGGCTTTTTTCATACCTCCTCCTTAGGGCTGTTCTGGTTCCCACTCCTAACTGACCTCATCGTTTATTTAAGTGAGGATCAGATTTGATAGTACATGTGAATATGCTCTAAAAAGCTCTGAGTTTCTAACTAAATGGAGGTTAGGCATGGGGGAGACTGCCAGCTTTGTGCCATGAAGAGCTGGCAGATTAAGTACAGTTTTCTTAATGTCTTCATTTCTAATTTTAAATTCAGAGGTGATTAGAGAATGCAAAGGCTGTGGAAGACTCTGGGATTTTTCAGAGAAGCAGCATAGCTGTCAAACCTCTCGTGTTTAAAAGAACCCTGCTTTTTGAGTTGTGTGTGGGATATAATTCAAATGTGTGGTGGGGGGGATGTTAAGGGCTAGATGACTAAAACCCACCCAGGCGCTGCCCTGAGTCCTGAGGCTTTCACTCACCCCCAGACAATTAGCTGACCCCGGAGACAGTGTCCTGCTGGGATGAAACACCGCCCTGGGATCCCGACAGGCGTTCCAGCCACTGAGCCAGGCTGCAGCTGCTTCTCCCTCCTCTGCAGGGTCGTTCTCAGTCTGAATATCCGACAAGCTTGGTCACACTCTTTCTTGTTTACATTACTGACTCTTGGCTTCAGTTCACCACACCCTCCACACTCAACTGGGAGCTTCCTTCAGCAGGAACACCCTGACAGTCCCCCGGGGCATCTTGGCGCCCCTCCCTAACCCACTCTGGGGCTGTGCACTGGCCTGGCCAGGGGAGTCTTGGGGAAAGCCGAAGCCACCTCATGACCAGTGCCCCCTGCAAGGCCTTGTTGTGAGTGCTGCATGGCCTCTGGCACCACCCGGACCAGGGCTGACCCCAGAGTCTTGGTGGAGGGTGGAGGATGGGGATGAGGCCAAGAGGGAGTCAGTGCCAAGTGAGAGAGGTTTAGGAATGTGGCAGAAATATGTTAATAAATGCACAAGTGTCTGCGTAACTGCATGTTGCTAAGTCTGTGGTGTAACGTTCTGTGCTCGTTTTTTGCACAAGAAGGGACTAAACATTTATTGAGTGTCCCCATGTTCCAGGCACTGGGCAGGGCAAAATCCAGTCGAGCGAGATAATGTGCTCAAGTGCGTACGTAGCCCAGTGCCTCGCACATAGAAAGTCACTAAACCATAGCTGGGATTATTCAGTGTGTCTCTTTCATTTAATTCTCCTGGCAACATTGTAAGATACTCCTCATTTTACAGAGGGGAAACTGAGGCTCACACAAGTTAGCCAGAGCCCATCTAGTGGCACATAGTTGATAAGCCGTTGAGGAAGGTGGATTTGCGCGTGATTTGAGCCCACAACAGTTCCTTCTGCTGCGCTCCACTGCCTCCCTTTGAGGAAGGAAGGGCAAAGGTTCTCAAGACCCCGCCTTGCACCTCACCGGCTTCCCAGCCTTTTCATCGCCCCTACTTTCACAGAGGAGCAGCGTGAGTGTCACTTGAATGATACCGTAATCTTATCAGCATGTTGAAAATACGAGCGGAAACAGCCCTTTTCTGTCCCGCATTCTCAGCTGACAAGCCAGCAGGTTAATTTGTTTTCAGGATCTCTCTGCCCTTCACCACAAATCTTTTATCTGGCGTTGTTTGTTCATCTCGCCTTCAACTCGTAGTTGAAACTTGCAGAGGAAGAGGGTAGACCCAGAAATAAAAGCAGTGGGAGTGGGTTCTTTGTCCTGAAAAGTATTCCTGTGCCCAGAGAGGGGACAGGGAAGAGGCTTGTGTAGGAGCAGGAGGACGGTGGAAGGGAGCCCTGACCCAGCCTGCAAGCCCTTCCCTGTGTCCGGGCTGGTGCCCCATCCCTGCATCACTGTCAAGGATAGAGGGCAGGAAGGTGGTAGAGATTTTCTGTTCTCTCTGGCATCAGGTTGGTTGCGTCCTTTGCATTTTCATCACTTCATCCCTACCTTCTTTGCTGACTCTGCCCCTGGGAGGGGAATGACAGGGGGGAAGCCCCAAGGTCTTCTGTTGGGTGAGTTTGTTGGTGGGAAATCTTGCTATTTCAAGGCCATGTGAGTGGAATTAGATGGGATGAAGGAGGTCTGCCCTTTGGAATGTGTGAGTCTTAAGGAGCATGCTGTTTGCTATTAGGACAGAAACCGGGCACAGCCAGGTCATAATGAGAGTCACTTGGCTCAGCCAACAAAATTATGCCTAACAATGTTTGATAAATGCTGTTTGATGATGACGAGAATGCACAATAATTATAGGGTTTGTTCACCTCTCTTTTACCTCCCTACCACTGCGAAGGTACGATAATCCCTCTTAATGAACATAAGGCTCATTTTGAAATGGAACTAAGAACTGTATACATGGCACTTAAATTCAGGACTATCTTTCCATCACCATTCTCTTGAAATCCATAAACATTTTTTTAGCTCTTTATACAAGTGAAGGAGATTAATCATTGTTCAGTTAGAGTTGAGCACATGTTTAATAGAAATATCTACCAAGTTGATTTAGCATGACCTATTCCTATGTTTTAGACAGAAAATTGTGCTGTTTTCAGAAGCTTTGCACATGCTGCGTAGATGGTCTTACAAAAGGTACAACCTCAATCTGCCCCTGCCCATATATAGTGAACCGCCAAACTCTAGTTCACAAGGGATCAGGATTCATCCTGTGGCTTTCTCAGTTCAGCCAGGCACTGGTTTGGGTTTAGCTAAACCAGAAATTCCGTCTGCCCTTAAACTGAGTATGCCTAAAAATGGTAAATTCACTTTGGGGCCCTAAAGGTAGGGGAAATAATGCAGTTTGATAAATGGCTATTTTCTGCCCGTTGGGGAAAAAAAACCAAAAACCAAAAAAACCGCGGTCTTAACCACCAGTGAGTCTGCACTATTACGTTTTGAATTTTCAGGTAGTTGATGTAGCTACTTCAGCTTGTGGATCTTTGCAGATTTTCCCTCCCCTGTGTTTTGGAATTGTCGTTTCCTGTTTTCCAAGAGACAGAGACATCATGTTATTTTTATGGGACCCCCCCCCATAACCCAGGGGATGGAAGAGAGTAGTAAGCTTTATAAAGAGTCCTGAAAGATGGTAGGTGTTTATTGGCAACAGTTAGCTGCAGAGATAGGCCGTCTACTTAAAAGTAGCCCCAAGGTTCTACTTACCGTAAAGTATTTTTGTTGGAAGATGCTATACTACTACAGGGGACGTAAAAGAGTTTCTTCCACTGAGTGGGTCCCGTTTTCTATGGGAGGAAGGCATTGACTTGCTCTGATGCAGTTTGAGAACTCTCTCTTTGCTTCCGTCCCCACCTGCTAGCTGTTTGGCTATGTTCCCATGTCAGAACTCTTTTGTTTTTCTTTGCTATGGTTGAAGGAATAACTTTTAGTTGAGTTTAATGTTTTACAAGAGTAATGCATGTTCATTGTAGACGTGAGAAAATAAAAATGAGCAGCAGAAGAAAACAATAGTCGCCTTAATCCTATCACCTGTGTAAGTGGCCCTTTTTAGTCTTTTGCCTGTGTATAAGGTGTGTACATGGAGGGTGGGGGGGCATAGTGGACGCTTTTTAAAAAATGTAAAGAAATGGGATCTGACTGTATATATTGTTTTATTACTTGATTTTTTTCATAGGGGGAAGTCTTGACCTTGACCTCAGCTGCTTAAGCCATTTTCCTTTTTACCTTCCTTCTGGAGAGCCAGCGTGTAGTAGCCTCAGCACACAGTATCCCCTTCCTATAAAGTTATTCTTGTGGAGGGGGACTTGGGCCACAGCAAGATCGGTTAGCACTTACCCAGTCAGAATATTTTATATCCAGAATACCCAAAATATTAAGATTTTTTCATTAAAAACTTAGGGGACCATGTTATAATGATAACCCAGTCTTTCCTGTCTTCTCCCAGTGATCTCCCTTCCAGATTATAACTTTACAGAAAATTTTCATCCTTAGATCTGACCCTTTAGTAACCTCCCTGAGGATTCCCGTGGCTCCGGTTCTGTGGTTTGATTGGGATTGTTTATACCCACAAACGTGACACAACTCTTCTCTTTCTGATTTGCTTGGTTTATCTTCTTTCAAAAAACAACATAGTAGATGTGGTGATTTCCTTTTCTGTCTTTTCTTGGGCCTACATTTTTGATTTGAATTGAGCACTGACGTCTCATTTTCTGAAAGGAATTTTAAGATGAAATTTAAAATAATGTTACCTTTTAATCATAAGTTATTTTTTTGTCTGCCTTCTTTTCCATTTGTCTTTTAGATAAAGAAATTAAAAACATTTAGTGGAGATGTGTCCAAGCTGTCGCTGGCAGATTCCTTTCTGCACTACTTGATTCAGGTGCCAAAGTAAGGATAATCCCTCACTCTTCTTTTCAGAGTAAGGTTTTAAAATTAATGACATAAGATTCTACAGTCTTACTTTTTATTTTTCAGCTATTCACTTCGGATTGAAGCCATGGTGCTAAAGAAGGAATTTTTACCTTCTTGTTCTTCTCTATACACAGACATAACAATTCTAAGAACTGCTACAAAAGGTAAGTGAATACGTGATGCTTCGTGTAATTTGTTTTTATTAATTTTGGTAGCAGCTTATTTTATTTTAATACTTATTCTTTTCTTACTCGTTTTTGCGAGACTGAGGAGGACAGAGTGCAAGTGGGGGAGGGGCAGAGATAGAGGGAGACAGAATCGAAGCAGGCTCCAGGCTCTGAGCTGCCAGCACAGAGTCCAATGCAGGGCTCGAACTCACGAACCGTGAGATCATGACCTGAGCTGAAGTCGGATGCTTAACCGATTGAGCCACCCAGGCACCCCAAATATTTATTCTTTTTAGTAAGCATTCTTCTCTTAATTTTTACAAATTCATTTTCTTTTTTAAGTCCAGTGTGCTTAATGTACAGTATTATCTTAGTTTCAGGTGTGCAATGTAGTGTTCAACAATTCTATACATCACTCGGTGTTCATCATGACAAGTGCACTCCGTAATCCCTATCACCTCTTCCTCCCATCCCCCCACCTACCTCCCCTCTGGTAAACACCAGTTTGTTCTCTATAATTAAGTCTGTTTTCTTGTTTGTCTCTTTTTCTCTGTTTTTGTTTCTTCCATTCCACATACGAGTGAAATCATGTGGTATTTGTCTTTCTCTGACTTATTTCACTTAGCATTATATCCTCTAGATCCATGCATATTGTTGCCAATGACAAGATTTCATTGTTTTTTATAGTTGACTAATGTTCCATTGTATATATGTATATACACGATGTTTTCTTTATCCATTCATCAGTCAGTGGACACTTGGGTTGCTTGCATATCTTGGCTATGGTAAATAATGCTGCTATAAACATAGGGGTACATGTATCCCTTTGAATTAGTGTTTCCATATATTTGGGGTAAATACCCAGTAGTGGAATTACCAGATCATATGGTAATTCTGTTTTTGAGTTTTTGAGGAACCTCGTACTGTTTCCCACAGTGGCTGTACCAGCTTGGTATTAGCTTTTTTTTTTTTTTAAATAATTCTTAAAAAATTTTTTTTAATGTTTATTTCTTTTTGGGAGACAGAGTGCAAGCGGGGTAGGGCGGAGAGGGGAGGCAGAGAGAGAGGGAGTCACAGAATCTGAAGCAGGCTCCAGGCTCTGAGCTGTCAGCACAGAGACTGACACAGGGCTCAAACCCATGAAGTGCGGGATCGTGACCTGAGTGGAAGTCAGACGCTTAACCAACTGACCCACCCAGGAGCCCCGGTATAAGCTTATTTTTAAAAACTATTCAATTGCTGGGGCGCCTGGGTGGCTCAGTCGGTTAAGCGTCCGACTTCAGCTCAGGTCACGATCTCACGGTCCGTGAGTTCGAGCCCCGCGTCGGGCTCTGGGCTGATGGCTCAGAGCCTGGAGCCTGCTTCCGATTCTGTGTCTCCCTCTCTCTCTGCCCCTCCCCCGTTCATGCTCTGTCTCTCTCTGTCTCAAAAATAAATAAAACGGTAAAAAATAAATAAATAAAAATTAAAAAAAAATAAATAAAAACTATTCAATTGAAATTAGAAGTGCAAGCGCCTAGATCTGCTACACTCCAAAAAGGGAAATGAGATATTACCTGGGATGACAATTAAAGTTTATTTCCATTTACTTTCCTCCCTAAGTGATTAATTGATTAATTAGTCAATTAGCCAATTAATCCATCAGTGAGCATATTATCCTCCTGTAGAAGAAGGTTTCTTTCATCCCAAGCTTCAGAGTAAGCCTTGCTGCTTGCAGCTTGCTCCTGTTCCTCTCCCAGGTCAGCTCTCTGTGACTACGCAGTGTGTAGTGTCTGCATGTGGGTGCTGGCTCCTGCTCAAAGCCTGGGCGCCTAGGCCAGCTGCATTTTTCCTCCCACCCTCTGGCCCCTGGTGTCCAGGACCTGCTTTGCCGGAAGCATACCTCCTGGCCTCCTGACTCCTCCTGGGCATCTCCAGCATGACTCTTCTGCAGGTTCCTGATAGTTCTGCCCCCTGTTTCCTCTCCCACCTGCTTCCCCTCAAGACTCTAACACCTGGTGGGCTATTTACATTTGAGAGCAGCCAATGGGTTATGTCTGTTTCTTTGAATAGCTTGCTTACGCAGCTTGGATAGACTCCTGAGAGTTGCTCTGCTGTCTCACTCCACAGTGATGAGGTTTGACCTTCTGGCATTTCTGGCGCTGAGCAGGCAGGCCTCGCATGTGTGTGGGCACTCCTCATCTCCAAGGCGGAATCCCTGATGCTCCCTACCCCTCACATGTTCCAGGGTTTTCAGGGCCAGCCTGATTTCCTCTTGGTTGTTTTCTAGATTTCTAGTTATCAGTTTAGAGTAGAACTGTTGATTCTTATTTGATTTTCCTGTTTAGTTGCTCTGGTCTGTGTTGAGATAAAATGTTTCTCTTCAGTCCATCGTATTCATTTTAGAGAGGAGGCTAAGAATTAAGGACGATTTTTCTTCTTTCGGTAGAGAGGCCTTTTAGAATTTTTTCCTGGAGGCGCCTGGGGTAGCTCAGTCAGTTAAGCATCCAACTCGGTGCAGGTCATGATCTTTGCCGTTCGTGGGTTTGAGCCCTGCTTTGGACTCTGTGCTGACAGATCAGAGCCTGGAGCACATATCATACTCTGTGTTTCCCTCTCTCTTTGCCCCTCCCCCACTTGCACTCTGCCTCTCTCTCTCTCTCCTTCAAAAATAAATAAACATTAAAAAAAATTTTTTTTTAATCTTTTCCTGTACACCAAGGCTATCGCAGCAATGTTGGAAGAGTTGTTCTTCCTCTTCAAATCGAGTTGGAGGAATAGTTTTCATAATGAGCAAGGCAAATTTGTGGGCACGGTGGAAACGTTTCTTATCTGGTTAACCTTGAAATACTGGCCTTCTTAGATAACATAATACAGGCAATGGTCCAAATGTAAGTTTTTGTAAGTAATACCACACTTATTGGAGAACATGAACTTAAAAAAATCATAGGTGACATTTTATTTTCTATATATCGTGTAATTTTAATAAGCTTTTTTTTAGCTTCTTAAATACATTAACAATTTTTAATACTGTTTATTTGCACAGATGTGTGTACAAAAGCCTCTGTGTTTGTTAAAGAACTAATTTAAATGGGCACTTGAGTGGCTCAGTCGGTTAAGTGTCTGACTTTGGCCCAGGTCATGATCTCATGGTTCAAGGGTTCGAGCCCTACACTGGGCTCTGTGCTGACACCTTGAAGCCCATTTCAGATTTTCTGCCCCCTCTCTCTGCCCCTCCCCTGCTCACTTTCCCCCCCTCTCTCTAAAATGAACATTAAAAAAATAAATAAATAAAAATAAAGAGCTAATTTAAAAACATATTACAGTGAGAAGCTCCTTTTTAACCTTTAAGCCAATCCAAATGAAATGTATAGTTTTGAATAAAATAAACAGATTCTCTGGGTGCTTGGCCCCTGAGGGTTAGTGCTTTGCAAGTTATTTACATGCCATCCCAACCTGTTTATTTTTTATCTCCTTGTAGCTCCTCGACTAAGCAGAATGTTGCTCTCTGTTTGCAGGTTCTATAAATGTAGTCTCAAAGGCTAATGGATATAAAGGGAAAAAATAAACAATTGCTGAGAAAAAGGTTATTCCTGTAACAGTATGCTGCTTTTCATAAGGCCTTTGCATTTTCCACTACTTGAAACTTTTCATTATGGAAGTATTTTGTGAAACTTAACTATCATACCTATTCGATTCCCAGGTAAACACTAGGACGTGGATTACCGGCAGCAAATGGTGCATTAGATCTACCACAGCATGTGCTGCTTTATTTGTTTCCTCCAGTTTTTGCATGCAGTGTAGGGTCAGAGTTTGCTTCAGATTCTCCTGAACTTGGATGTGGTCGCTGTCGTGTGCATTTAAGCTGAAGGGACTGTGGTGTGTTCTTTTTTGACAGAGCTGATGCTGTGTGAGGAGCTACATTCAATATTACACTTGGTGCTGCAGGCGGGGAACATCATGAATGCAGTAAGTAAAATTCAAAAGCATTAAAATGTTGCGTTTCTCACTTTATTTGTCTGTGCAGAGGTATATGTATATATTTTTTCTTTTGATTTGTCTTCTTTAGGGAGGGTATGCTGGCAATGCAGTAGGATTTAAACTGTCTTCTTTGCTCAAATTGGCAGACACAAAAGCAAACAAGCCTGGGATGAATCTTCTGCACTTTGTTGCACAGGTATGTGGAAATGGTGACTTCAGAGAGAGAATGAGTGTGAATCGTCCCCGGAGGTGGGGAGGTTTTTCCCAGGTGTAAGGGGGCATCACACGGAAATAGGAAAGGGTGTGGTGGGTTCTAAGAAGGTTCTGTTTGCAGAAGCACTCTGCAGATTCCTGAGCTGAACTGTGCCTAGGGTTGTAGGACAGTAGGAAAGAGGAGGGGGTGGGGGAGGCAGGGGACAGGGTTGGCAAAAGCTGATCATGAAGGCTTCACATCCTAAATGCTGGGGAATTTGGATTCATGCTGTAGCGTTTTGGAGCCAACAGAAGTTCATGCACGGCATAATGGCATGAGCAGGTTGGCTTTGTTTTTAGGAAAATAAGGCAATATGGAGAATGGGCTGCAGTGGAGAGAGAACTAGAAATAGGGCACCTCTTGGCAGAAGTTGGCTCTGATCGCTTGGCAAGAGCTGAGAATCAGAGTCCTAGCCACGCGGATGGAGAGCAGAGGCCTGGGTGTGAGACATTCCCACTGTTGGGTTGACTAGATCTGTAAGTGTAGAGTGAAGGGGTCAGAGCAATGAAAAAGATCACCTCCACCGGTGTCCCTCTGTGAACTATAGGTTAGCTCTCCTTGCCACGAGCACAGGGTTTGGTATCTTCCCCTTGTCCATCACCTCCATTTCTGACTGGGTCTTTGTGATACCGAAACAACCAATTACAAAGTGGAAAGTCAGCCAAAGACAGTTGCCTCTTTGTTGTTAAATTATCTCAAATTACGAATTACATCGATTTGTTTTTCCTTCACTAGATCACCTTTGTTGTTTTGACAGCAATCACACAGATGTAGGTTTAAGCTGGGGAGGAAGCTGGGCTTGTTTCTAGTGTGAGCTTCAGAACAGGATGGAATTTGACTTGTCCTCTATTAGCTGTACTTCCTCAGACAAGTTACTGAAACATTAAGACCTTCAATTTCTCCATCTAATCATGGGGCTAGTGATACTGCAAAACAGGTAACCAACAGGGTTGAAGGGGATCATTCCATAAAGTGCCAGACTCGTGTTTGGCACAGAGTAAGTGCTCCGTAAATAATACACACAATTATTATGACATTCTTCAGAAGACAAAGGACATGTTGAACTCAGGGCTAATTTAAAAGTTAATTTTCACGGCATTAAAACCAGAAAATGTCTTCCTTACCCTATGTGCCTTGAAGGTAGCCTTCTGGCAGTTCTTTTATTTATTTATTTAAAAGGTTTTTGTTGTTGTTTTGGTTTGGTTTTGGTTTTGGTTTTGTTTTTTTGAGAGAAAAGCATGTGAGTGGGGGGAGGGGCAAAGAGAGGGAGAGAATTCCAAGCAGGCTCTGTGCTGTCAGCTCAGAGCCCAGCATGGGGCTCGGTCTCACGAACTGTAAGATCCTGACCTAGGCCAAAATGAAGAGTCAGACGCTTAACCAAATGAGCCACCCGGTGCTCCCCTGGCAGTCCTTTTAGATCCACGTATCCAGGTGCTCTCTGTAACTTGGTCCCTACCCATGTGGGGATGTTTCCGGAGTTGGTGATTGCTTCCTTCATACCTACCTTCCTTGTATCCTCTGAACAGATGAAGAATGCAAATACCTCCATGGCTTGTGCACCTTCTGATTAAAGTCATTTTGCAAACTGGTTTAACAGCTGAAGGTATCTTGGTCATATACAGGCACACTCATAGGTATGGGTGATATTTAAGCAGGATTTATTGGATTCTCTTAGAAACAATGGGCCCTGCTAAGCTACCACCCACTTCCATTGACTCTGCATGCACATGAATTGTATTTCACGTCAGGATCGGTTGCTCTGGGAAGTTACATATATCTTGAGAGTAGGGGAGTTCTGGTAAATCTTGTTAAGAATATCAGAGTTCATGTTTCAGTGAATTGCTTTGAATATACCAAGCATAAAAACAAGAACTTTAAGGTTCCTTTAAGCCTTGGGAAAATTGTTTCCTTCCAGTTTTATACATACAGTGAGAGAAAATTCTGTTTTTATTCTAGGAAGCCCAAAAGAAAGATGCCATTCTTCTAAACTTTTCTGAAAAATTGCATCACGTTCAGGAGGCTGCTAGGTAAGCAAGGAAGACTGAAAGTGAATTGTAAGATTCACATTTTTTGAAGCTATTTTTTAATGAAAACTGGTGAAGGTATTATAACTTTAAAAAGTTTTGTCTTGTTGAATTTTCAGAACTTCCTTTTATTTGCTTACAGAGGTGTGTGTGCATCTTTGGAAATTGGGGGTTTTGAAAACTTAATCTTTTATTTTTAAGCTAAAAACCCCATTTCAGTCTTTCCTAATGAATATCATCAGTGTAAAAACAGTATGGCTTGAGAACTTCAAATCCCTCCACACCCAACAGGTAGAGCTCAAACAACACAGCCTATTACCTCGGGTGTTGGCATATATCAGTCAAACGTCCAGGGCCGTTTCCCTGTAGAATCTAACATGGTACATTGATTTTCTATTGCATTAGAAGAAGTTGGAACCATACCAAGGGTTGTGAAAGGATTGTATTTAAATTCGTCACTCAACAGAGAAAGTAGCTACCGAACATAAAGCTGTGTTTACATCACTTTAATTTGCTTCTTATCCCAGTGTAAATGTGTGCTTTAATGTAGCTATAATCTGTGTATAAGTACTATGTTGAGTTCCGTGTTTTTATTTTTTATAAGTTTATTTATTTTGAGAGAGAGCACGGGAGGGGGGGAGAGAGGGGGAGAGAGGGAATCCCAGGCAGGCTCCGCATTGTCATGTCAGTGCAGAGCCTGATGTGGGGCTCGAACTCATGAACTGTGAGATCACAACCTGACCCAAAATCAAGAGTCGGACCCTCAGCCAGCTGAGCCACCCAGGATCCCCAGAGTTCCGTGTTTTTAAATTTACAGCACATATGTATGTATCCAGTGGTAAATGTTCAATAACCAGCTTTCCCAGAAAGAAGCCCTAATTTGTAGCACCTGCTGATTTCCATAGTGTAAATACTGCTACGGTGGCAGATTTCAAGCTACCCGTGTGGCCTTACTGATTGAGGAGGTGGGAGGGGATGCCAACACCCACAGTGGCCTCTTGCAAGCTGGCTCCGGCACCCTTCGTGTTACCTGCTTGTTATCTGTGTGACTGTTTCTAGTTAGGGGAGCCATGAACCATATGCATAAATACACAAGCCGCAGCTTTTCAAGCTAAGCCCTGTCATTGGCCAGTGGCTCAGTATTATTAACTGTGAACATCTAACCACAGATTACATGTCTTTCCCAAAGGGAAATTTTTGGTCCAAAGTTGTGAATAGTTCATGTTTATAGATTTTCAGATTATTCCCCCAAAGAACGAGCATCTTAAAAGATATAAACTGTTTCGGTTTTGAATTTCTGAAAGAAACTTGTGTGAGAATATTTTTTCCTCTGACTAGTATAGAAATGTTACTAAGAGGTGTACATACAAATAATCATTACATTTTTGTTCTGACATTTCTGGTTAGATGGGAAAGTTTAGCTAGATGCTGTCTTAGAAAAAAACCTAGTCAGTAAAGTTTGTGGCTTTGAAATAGAAGATGAGGTATCCTGGTGAAGTACAGACAGATCATAAATGGATGCTGACGACCAGTGAAGGTGGAAAATGTGATTGCGCGACGAAAAGTTAGAATTTGCGATAGAAGCAGGAAAGCATTCTAGTTTATGAATTTGCTAAGTGAATTGCACTGGGTTTTAGGTATCACCTATTCGCTTTACCTGGTGACAGAAATATCACTCCGTGCACTACCAATCTTGATGTGACGTATGTAACAAAGGCCTTGTGATCAGTTCTGTCATTTCTTTGCAGAATTGTTAGCTGCATGGTTAGTTCTCTCTGAAATACCGAGTGCTTACTCTGGCTGTCCGTGGCCGCGTGAAGTCTGCTTAGTATCTCCTTATTGCCCTTAATGTCTACACTGCCTTGCTTTCCGTGAGTTAGAGCTTTTGCATTGGTTCCAGAGGAAAGTCTAAGTATCCGAGTCTAAGTACAGGGGTGGTAAATGTCATCGCGGTAATTCTGCCCTTCTGTTTCTAGGTTTGACCAACGGCCAGTCTCGTTTGACGTGCCTGCGTGGCACATGGCTTCCCTGTGCCAACTGCCCACTCTCTCCCCTTTCTTCTTTCAGATTATCTTTGGATAACACGGAGGCAGAACTGCGCTCGCTCTTTATCAGGACGAGATCTCTGAGGGAAAACATTCAGCGGGATGGTGAACTTTGTCAGCAGGTGGAAGATTTCCTTCAGGTTTGTGGGTGATTTGAGTCCGTCTCTCGCTTTGGCTCCAGGCACCCGGCAGGGCTGGTTAAATCTGCACGCGTTTGTGGAAGCAGCGGGTTCCGGTTCATATATTTTTTCCCCAGCTCAGTAGAAGGAACTTTGTATTTCAATGCCCATTCCTTGCCGCATTGGTTTTCTGGCAGGCGTTGTCGAATGAGGTCTGCACGTAAGGTGTTTGTGTAGGGCTGGCCTCCCTTTACCCCTGCTCCCCGTCCATCATTGCCCCGCGCTGTAGCCAACTGGTATCGGCATGTGGTGCTGACCCTTGACGGCATATGCGTGGCAACTCAGGTTTTGCTTCGAAACCGCAGCGTACGAGTTCTTGCCTCCTAATCCAACTTTTGGACAACAGAAGGGAGTTCCACGGAAATCATAGACACCTGAGAACTTGGGCTGTTGTTCCTTCACTTGTTTTTATTCAAGAAACAAGCCAGGTTTTGGCATGTTTTTATAATGAGAGCGGGAGCACACACGATAGCCGTGATTATCAACACCCCAAACACATCAGCCGCACAGGGTGTGTCGGGAGCTGCTCTGAATAACATCAACAAAAAACAGCCGAGTGGACGTGTTTGTGACAGCTCACTGTGACTCACTAATCACATAGTCTGACATACTTCTCGTATCTTCCTTATTTAAAAAAAAGGGGCAGCTTTGCATGCTTTTGGTCTCCAGGGAAGTGGTATGCTACCGTCAGTATCCGTGCTTTGCGCCTTTCGAGGCGGCACATGTGCGGCACGGCCACCCTTGGTGCCGGGAACGGCGTGCTCCGAAGGTCCTGCCAACCTCAGCTTTCACTCGTTTCCTGGGAATTAAGCTGCATCAAATATTGGAAGTTGCAGCTCCCATCAGCGAACACTTTGTTTGGTTCTGCTGCACGTTTATTGTTGTGACTAAATACGTATTTTCTTTCAGATATAACCAAACAAATACTCTGTTTAAAGTGCACAGATTTTTCTCCACAATGCAAACACCACCATAAAATACCTAACAGGTAGGAAAGCTGGGGTACCTGGGTGACTCAGTTGGTTAAGCGTCCAACTTCGGCTCAGGTCATGATCTCACAGTCTAGGGATTCGAGCCCCGCGTCAGGCTCTGTGCTGACAGCTCGGAGCCTGGAGCCTGCTTCGGATTCTGTGTCTCCCTCTTTCTCTCTGCCCCTCCCCCACTCACTCTCTCTCTCTCTCTCAAAAATAAACATACATTAAAAAAAAATTACGGTCTAACAGGTAGGAAAGCTCTTAGCAGTAAGCACATGCAGACAAATGAGAGAAATCCAGAAATACAGGGGGGGGGGGGCGGGGGAAGGCCCATCCCACAGTGAGATGAGAATCCTGGATCTCTCATTCCCTGGATCTTACATTAAATATTAATATTTTATGCTACATAGCAGCACAGAAAGGTTTATGATGAAAAGCAGCTCTGTCTTAGCCGTGCCCCTAGGCTGCTCTTTAAAGGCAACCTTGTTTGTCTCCAAATGCTTCTTTCTCGTAATCATTTTTATCTTTGTAAATAAAATGTTCTCATACAGCTATTTTTCTTTTTTATATTCAATTTCTTTTTAAATGGCATGGGGGGGGGCAGGTATTAATTTTATAAGGTAAGGTAGGGTCAGGCCATGAAGGGAAAACATTGGACTTTGTGCTCTTAGCCATGGGGAAACATTGAAGTTTTTTGAGCAGAGAAAAGACAAGAACACAGTCTTGCAAATCTCTTTCAGTATTTTGACCCTCTGGGCAAGAAATAACGAATACATTGGTTTGGAACTTTAGTCTGGAGCAAACAAGTGAGACACGGAAAGTGGAGTCTCCTGGCATGGCTACTGATACCTTGTCCATTATACTTGGCCAGTGTATACTTGGCCAGTGGCTCTGGACGGCCATTTGTGGTCCTGACGGCAAAAATTAAGTCTTGGCAAAAGACTGAGCCGGGTGATTTTTCACACCCATATTCGGAATGTTTCACTTTCCCAAGTCCTAAGGGTGACCACAGTGCATGTTAAGTTTTTCCTTCCTGGTTTTCTCTCGATCCCCACAGGATCTAGTGATGAGACATGGGAGGAGGAGCTAAGCTAGTCTATCCCATGTAGATAGATTCTTGTCAAGAGTCCTATTTTTCTGCTGTTGAGTTTTTCTTGGCTGGAATCCACCTTTCCCCCTGTGGAAGAATGACAGGCCAAGATTTATCTTTTCATGAATACCCTTCTCTCCATAAAGAATAATGCAGCACGAATGCGCACACTGCCTCGGGCTACTGACTCAGATGGTTACTTTCTCTGGTATCTGGTTTCCTGAATAGTTTTGGTTTCCTGCTACCTCTTGAGTGTGTTTGGTGTAAGGAAAGGACTCTTATGGGGGAGAGTGTGTGGGAGTGGGTGAGAGGTGACGTGTCTCCTCAGAACTTCTCTTCCTTCTCCAAGCATGTTTCAGCAGCGATCCCACTCCATGAGGGTGGGCAGTCCATCGCTTCACATTTCCTAGGCCGGTCCTTCCACTCAAAGGAAGTGTCTCAAATAGAAGCCTTTTTAAGAACGAGATCTGTGTGATTTACAAAGTCACGTACTTCACGCATTCCTTCTTCACGTAAGCCTTGCTCCCTGGTGAAAAAGAAGGTTGACTTGAGTGTGATCCCAAGCAATTTGGTCCCCATGCGGCTGTGGCTCCTCTAACCTGCTGCTTCCTCATTTCAGCTCAACATGAAGTGTCCCCAACGTGTCAGGGAAGTGTGCTCGTGCGCCTGATAGGTCCCCATCCTGAAAGGGCTGAGAGCTCACTGGAGGAGAGCAAACCTCTTTCGTTTCTGTTTCTTTGTTGTGTTCGGCACCTGAATCTATAGGGGCACTGGAGACTTTGTCCTGGAAGAATGAGGAGGAGGTGAAGGAGTGAAGAGGATGGATTTGTGTAGGGCAGTAATTCCTGTCCATGGGGGCTCATCGGGGTCTCCTGCAGTTTTAATAAAACACCAGTGGCAGTTACACCTCAGACGTACTGAATCGCATGGGTGGGGTATGAGCATGTACTGTCGACACAGCTTCTGAGCTGACTTGGATAAGCACCATGGTTAGGAAGTCTTGGCTGGGGCATTTGTCTAGGCACAGGGGCTTCCAGTCCTATGGGATGACACTGACCCTGATACAGGCCACTTGAGGTGAGGCTTAAACTCCTCCTCCACAGGATAACTCATCAGTACGAGTTACTTTTGGCATCCTGAAGTGAACCCTTGGCCAATATCAGACCTTTTTTTTTTTTTTAATGTTTATGTATTTTTGAGAGAGAGAGAGAGAAAGGGGACAGAGGATCCGAGGTGGGCTCTGTGCTGACAACAGCGAGCCCAGTGGTGGGTCTCGAACTCACAAACAATGAGATGATGACCTGAGCCAAAGTCCAACGACACTCAACCATCTGAGCCACCTGGGTGCCCCAAGACTCACTTAGAAGGAAGAACAGATACAGAATGAGTTTTCCTTAATAAAACCAACGTTACACCTATGTCATTTTTCAGTAGCCTTAAAGGCCACCATTTTGTCAGAGGCATTCTGTAGATTAAAGCTCTTTAGGCTCATTTGTTGCTTCCAGGCCTTTACACAGGAGTTCACCTTGCTTCCCCAGGGCTTTGTTTGGGTTGAATTATTTTCCTTTTGGCTCTGAGTGCATTGGGTTTGCAATCCACCTTCCCTTCTCGACTTGAAATGGAGCCCAGGAGCACGGCTTCCCCGGGCACTAGACGGCGCACAGAGAGTCTCCTCACTGCTGTTGACTTGAGCGTGTGCTTGTTTGTTTTCCCGCAGTTTGCTGTGGAAAAGCTGACAGAACTGGAGCGCTGGAAGCAAGAGCTCCAGGACGAGGCCCACACCCTTATAGACTTTTTCTGTGAAGACAAAGAAACCATGAAACTGGACGAGTGCCTTCAGATCTTTAGAGATTTTTGTGTCAAATTCAACAAAGCGGTTAAGGTATGGCCGATGGCATCTCCCTGTTTTCTGAGTTGTTTGGATTTTTGTTTTTCGCTTTCCGCACCCAGCCCTCTGTCCCTGGCAGAAAGATGGGTCAGCATTTCCACGCTTTCAGGGAAGTCTGGCCCAGGCAGCATTGCCACGCTCTCAGTTGGGGTTACCGGGAAGTATCTGTGCCATCCTGGCCCCGAGCACCTCCCGGTCGCCGGGAGCCCAGCGTTGGCTTCCTCCGCTACGGTGCTGCTCACACCAACACCTGCTTTGATGCCCTGAAAGCGTTATGTTAGTAAAGTTCATCTATGATGGCAGCCGTGATATTAACAAGTTTCTTTGAAGATCCTGAGTGTCTCCCTCCCCCACCTCCCCAGGAGAGAATTTCCCCTTTGTTGCGGTGGGATGATTGGAAGGTGTTCTCTCACCTGTTTCGGGCACCACGGCTATTGCCAGGCAGTGGGCACCGCAGAAACCGTGTCTTCCTCAGCCAGAGCAGGCTTAGAAATCCTCAAGTGCTTAGGGGTCTGCTGCCGTCTGAGCAATACCGCCGCGTTTCTTGCCCTTTAGCCTCCAATTCCAGTCATCTCTGGGTTCAGTGTAGGAGCCAGAAAACTCTGGGTTCCTTGGCTTTGCAAATACAGCTTCGCATCTGTCCGTTAAAGACAAAACGACATCCCTTTACTTCAGGTGGTGGTGAGGAACCAAATACTTGTGCGCGTTATCCCTCCCCCGTATTTAAATGCAGGTTTGTCCATAGCTGAATTCCTTTGCGGGACTGGTCACATTTCCCTCCAGTCCTGAGTAGGCCAGAGTGACTTGAGTCCTCAACCCCTCCTTCCTCTCTCCAGCTAAGAGAAGGAGGCTGAGCCTGTGGCCACGTTTCCTCTCCCTTGTCCAAGCAGTGAGCTCAGCAGAGGGGGGCGGTGGTGGGTGGTAGAGGCCAAATTGGCTCTTTCTGAGGCCCTCACTCCCTGTCAGAATTCTGCAGGCCCAAGAGGCCACCTGTGCGATTCTCTCCGCCCAGCTGTTCTGAGCGCCAGGACCTGGCCCCACTCCCACCGCAGGCAGCTTTGGGGGAGAGGGCCTGGGGGACCTGGGACACTGGAGAGGCTGGACCAGAGCTGCAGGAAGGGCCATGCCTCCCCAGCCAGAGCCAGAGTTTCGAGGAAACTTGGAGGGGAAGTCCACCATTTGAGGAAATTGATCTTCAAGTAAAAAGTACTACCGATAACAGGCGTGGCTTGTGAGATCCGAGGGACTTGGCACCGAGGGAGTGCATGCTCCCATTCCCCAGAGACACAGGCTCCACAGAGCTGAGGCCATCCAGGGTCAGCCAGGGCACCTCCTCTGGGCCCTTGGGTCCCTGGAGGTCGAACTGAGCCAGTCCTGTCACCAGCTCATGCTCCTTAATCCCCAGAGCCAATGGCAAGAGCGGAGAGGACCGGGCTGCAACGATTCAGATGTATTTAGGTGATACAAATATATTTAAAGTGCACAGCCAGGTGGTAAAATGTGCTTTAGCATATGCATTTGTTCTGGTTCAGTTTTGCTGGGGTGAGGCCTGGGTACTTGGAGCTGGGTGAAGGGTAATCGAAGGATTTATAAAGCAAATCATCTTCTCTGATTGTGGAAGGGGGTGGAGCATGAGGGACAGAGCCAACATGACCTCTCTGGTGTTCTTTACTGAAGAGCATTCAGGGAACAGAGATTTGAAAGGCATCTCTTAATATCTAGCGTATACATTTATGCATCCAAAGCGTTAAGTAGAATGTGCTGCTCGTGTGTGTGTAGATGCAGTCAACACAGATGCCCCAGGGAGGTTTGATCTCTGACTCCTTTTTTTCCTCTCCGCCATCGCTTAACTCCCCCTTCCCTGGAAGTCCTTTCCATCTTGCCCTGCTTAGAAGCCAAGTTGGGTTCCCTTGGAAATGAGGTGGCAGGCATGTGTGGAATCACAGCCTACATTTAGAGGACAGTGCCTTGACTGGAAAGCTGCAAGTTGGGCCCAGGGACGATAAGCTTAGATTGGTGGGGCCAGCCCCACGCAGCTTTGGGAGAACTAGCCCTGTCCACACCCACACAGGTGCAAACACCAGTATCTCTCTTGGTGAAGCTTACGCTGGGCTCTCCTCCCTGCGTGTATATCTCACTGGAGTCTTAGGGCAGGTGGCTCTGGAGTTGCACACACGTTCCACACGTCTCATGCGTCTTGGGGCTTCTCTCCACCCCTCGTTCAGGACAACCAGGACCGGGCGGTGCAGGAGCTGAGACAGCTGCAGCGGCTGAAGGAGCGGGAGCAGAAGCGTCGCTCCTGGGCAGCTGGGGAGCTCGGGGGCTTCTGCCGGAGCAGCAGTGAGAATGATGTGGAGCTGCTGACCAAGAAGGGCACAGAGGACCTGCCCCCCTTCCTGCAGCCCAGGCCCGTCAGCCCTTCCTACCGACCTCCTAACGCCCGCCGCTCTCGCCTTTCCCTGGGCGCCTTTGCTGACCGGGAGCTGCTGACCTTCCTGGAGAGTTCCACCGGCAGCCCCGAGGAGCCCAGCAAGTTTAACAGCCTGCCCCGGAGCAGCCCCCGGCAAGCCCGGCCCACACTGGCCTGGATGGAGCCTGGGGGCCCGAGGGCCCAGGACCCCAGCCACGCACGCAGACCTCAGGCCTCACAGAGCCAGGAGGAGGCCCCTGAGCCACCCTCATCTTGGCAGAGCCAGCTCCCAGTCCCCCGACCCGAGGACCCTGCGCCCCTCTTCCCTCGAGCTCGGCGCAGTGGGGTGGGCATCCTCCAAAAGAGGAACAGCGAGCCCATGGGCCTGGCTCCCGCCCGGTCCCCTCCGCTCTCACCATTGGCTCTGGGGATTAAGGAGCATGAGCTGGTGACAGGACTGGCTCAGTTCGACCTCCAGGGACCCAAGGGCCCAGAGGAGGTGCCCCGGCTGACCCTGAATGACCTCAGCTCCATGGAGCCCGTGTCTCTGGGGGATGGGAGCATGCAGTCCCTCGCTGCCAGCCACAGTGGCCTGCTGCCTGTGAGCTCAAGTGCCCCAGGGGGTCTCAGCCCAGCCCTGCAGGGGGATGACGGATCTGCCCCCGACCAACCTAGTGGTGAGGCTCTGGTATCTGTAGGCAGCAGCGACCCTGAGAGCAAAGACCCCGGCCCTTTGTTCTACATCTCGGATGCCACCGACTGCTCGCTGACCCTGGACTGCTCGGAGCCAGGGGAGGGGGGCGGTGGGGATGGCTCCCTGTCCTCTGGGGCTGGAGAGACAGGCAGCCAGGTCTCCTCTCACCCTCCTTCCAGCCCCCCCGGGGAGGCTTCTGCTCCCCTCTCCGGGAAGAGTGAGCCCAGCTGCAAGGACGCCCTTCCCAGGGACAGACCTGCCAAAGGGAAGGATGCGACAACACCAAAGAGAAGCTCCCTCAGAGAGGCGTCCCAAGGGACCTCCAAGGCAGTGAGTGCCAGGCGGAGCCAAGGGGCGGCGCCCAAGCCTGTGCGGACCTTGACAGCCTCCGAGAACGAGAGCATGCGTAAAGTCGTGCCCATCTCCAGGTCAAGCCGCAGCTCGGTGGGCTGGAAGCGGCCTCCTGGGGACACCCCCAGCAGCCCAGCACAGCAGCAGTGGTCGCGCCGGAGCTCCGTGCGGGGGACCTCGGACGTGTCGCCCAGGAGGCCCTCTACAGGGGCTGTGACCGTGCTGGAGGAGCCGAAGCTGGCGAGGGGGAGCAGCAGCTCTGGCAGCGTCCGGCCCGGGAAGGAGCACCCCCTGCAGCCCAGGGGCTCGTTCAAGAAGCCCAGCGCCAAGCCCCTCAGGAACGTCCCCAGACAGAAGCCCGAGGAAAATAAGATCTGCCGCTCCAACTCTGAGAGCCCCGAAGAGGAGCCCAAGGCCCCGCCGCCCCCCAGCGTCCCCCGTGTCCCACCTCCCGTGCCGAGCTTTGCCCGGAACACAGTTGCGTCCTCATCTCGGTCCATGAGAACAGATTCTCCTCCCGTGGCCAAGGCTCCTGGCATCACTCGGACTGTTTCCCAGCGTCAGCCGAGGCCGAAGGGTAGCCCCGAGGATGCCATCCCCAAGGACAGCAGCACCCTGCGGCGGGCCAGTAGCGCCCGGGCCCCCAAAAAGTGTCCGGAGTCTGCTGGGGGTCCCAGTGCCAACACAGAGACGCCTCCAAAGGGCCGAGGAGCTGGGGAAAGGGCCTCCCTCAGACTGAAAAACTCAGATCCGACCACACTGGGGAAAATCCTCGATCCCTTACGGAAGTGATAGGTGTCTGTCCTCTCGTTGCTGGGGGCTCAGGTGGTGAGGACTGACTCCTGTGACAGTCCAGCACCGGATGTCTCTGTTCACATAAAGTCACCCCCTGGTGCCAGCCACTAACGCTCATGTCACCGAAGGTGTGGTCCGGGAGGCTGGTGGACTGCCACCCACTGTGACCCCTCCTGCTGTAAAGTCCCCCGTCTGGATGTGCACCATGACGGCCGGCACCTCACATACTCCTCCCCAAGCAGACACCGCATGAAAAACATAGATGTCTGAGATGACATTCTTCTGTACGGAGTAAAAGAATTTTGGCCAGTTTTTCTATTCCAAACTTATTTTTGAATATTACAAAAACTGCATATTTTAGTTCCTTTTGCAGAATGAAATGCCTCCTAGGAAAAAAGACAAAACCCTTAATATGAAGACATTTTCATTTTCCTGTGTTCCCTGGCCTCAGGGTTCCACCTGCCCACACACCGTCCATTGCTGGCAACTGGACTTCTCTGCAGGCCCTGGGTGCTCTGTGATTGGCACCGTCTCCTCGAAGGCTCTCTGTGTTGCTCATCTTTCTGTGTGTGACTTCGGGTGAGGGTTTGCTTGTGAGCAGGAGGGAAAGTGAGACTGGTGCGTGGAAATCAGATGCTCCCATGTGCTCAGGACAGGCACCATGGGCAGCGCCTTCCCTGCAGATGGGGAGCAGCCCCTGGGAGAAATGCTGGATCTTCCGGAACTTAGAAGTGCCATATTTTAATGGAAAGGCATTGAGGGGCTGTTTGGCTGAGCACACCTGCCCCTTCTGTGTTTTCCCATTTGTGTATCTGTTATAAAACTGAGTGAAGGCTGCTATGACCTGGGATCGCTCTAGTTACAGGGAAAAACAAACCCTTCTGTCTCCCAGTCTTGTCCCTCCCTTTTCTCTCTGCCTGCAGCCAGCCCTTCCTTCTCTTGCGAATGCAACACAAAGCCGGGAGGGTCTGTGCGTGTTATTTATGCCACTGATGATGCTTCTTAATGTCGATGTCTGTTCTTTGTGGTACAATGGTTTTTAAGTCCTGAGAAAAAACAAAATTTTTTTAAACCAAAAACAAAAAACAAAACAAAAAAAAAAACTAAAAACAAAAAAGAAAAAAAAAGAAACTACTTTCAGGAGAATTTATATCATCAGGAAATTTTTGGGAAAAAAAGGCTTTGTTCAAAAGGGAGAAAACGTGTACTGTTTCTACTCACTGCCCATTTCACTACTTCCTTTTGAGGCTAATTAGGAAATGAAGCAATTCTGGAAACTTTCTTGTTATTTTAAAGTCACCCCCCACTCTTTTTCACTTTTGGTCATTTATTGAAATTGTAGTGACACCTTGGTGTAGATCCAACAGTGGTAAATGGATTTCAGCAAATCCACATGGTTGATGTTACAATCTTCCTCCTGTAGAATGTTGCCTTTCATCCAAATTAATTGGAAACTGAGCTTCCCTAAGTCAGCCAAATTGAAAAGGTAAATTTTACGATTGAAGAAGTAAGGCACCTGACCGCAAAATCTCTTATAAAAATAGCCTTGAATACGTATTTCACGGGCCCCACAAAATGGTTATGGGAATCCTATAGTGTTTTTCACCATCTCAAAAAGCCTAAGAAATCATATATTTAACCGTGCAGATAACAACATTCAAGGCACAGGGCCCATGGTTGGGTGGAAAAGGACGAAAGAGCTCAAAAGTTTGTGGATAGCGATGGGGTCAGGACCTCCAGGTAGGATCCTGGGAACCAGGGTCCCAGTCCCTGCTTGGTCACTGATGCTATGTGACTTTGGCAAATCACTCCCTCTCCCTAAGCCTCTGTTTCCCAGTCTACGGAAGTCGGGGGACGGCTTCAGTGATGGCTTCTAAAGGTCCCTTAGCTCAGAGGGAGCTATTGTTATCAACCAAGGACCCACCTGCCCCAGGACCAGCTTCTCCAAACCAACCCCCAGCACCTCCATAGCAGAGGCCTCAACGTCAAAGGCCTGCTTAAAATAAAGCACCTTCAGAATGTGTTGTTGCTTTGAAATCTAATAAGCTGAGTTCCTTGAGAAGCGGCATTTTAGTTAGCCCTGTGGACCCTATGTGTATGCATCTGTGTGAGCAGGTGATCATTCTATTACCTTTTATTGGTAGTAAGCTTTGAAAAATAATTTAAGTATCTAATGCAGAAATGTAAATAAATTTCTATATAAATTTGTTTAAGATGAACTGAATGTATTTAAAGGCTCATTTATATGTTCTTTTATGTAACATGTAGTTTAATAAAGTTCCTGTTTATGGGAGTTGTGTTTTATCCTCAACTTGCTCTGCTGATGGGTATGTATGTGTGTGATCCTGGGGGAAGAGTATATAATTTCCTGCACACAGAAAAGCCCCGATATAGGAGGTGCAACAGCTTTGAGATACAGCAGTCTTGTCCTCAAAAGGCTCCAAAGCCAAATTAGGCTGTTAGTGTGTGTCTTCTCGGGAGCAGAGTCTGTGTTTACCTGAAGGCCTAGAAAGCAGGCCTTGTGCCAGACCCGTGGGAATGCAAGCATTGCATCTGACACGCAGGCCGTCGATGGAATGTTCAGCACCTCATACATGCTCACATTGTTCCATGTTTTGGGCCAAGCTTTGTGTAATCTCTGTGGGGCCAGCAAGTCTGGATCTGCTCCTATGTGTCCTCATGCATTTTGGCTCAGGACACTATTGGGAAATCACAGCTCACTTCTGCGGCTGCCTTAGGAATGAGCAGAGAGGGAGGGAGGTATGGCTTTATTTGAAATGCAGTGCTGGTGCTTTGAGAAGAGGGGAATTGTTCAGAAGGTGCACCTCATACCTCAGAGGTCCATGTCAAGTTTTAGTCCTGGCTACTCTTGCGCTTTATCTGAAACGGTTTACAGGATGATCCCTGGGTCAGGCACTGAGAGATGGATGAGTAGACGATGTCCTTGTGAGTTGCTGTCTGCCCCATGAACTCTGAGAGCCTGGTTCTGCCTGTTACAAGCTGGTTGGGCCACTGGACCCCTTCCTGTACCTTCAACCTATTGTACCAGGGGTTACTGACATCAAAAAAGACTTCATTTGCACAGTGGGTCTCAAGTAGTTTTAACCCTTTTATTTTATGACTTTCAAAAGGAACCTGTGTTCCAGGCCTCCTGAAGATACATGTTGAGTTTAATGGGGCCACAGTTCCTAATTGTTCATTCAAGATTCTGCTTATTTGTGTATTATGGTGGGGCACTCCAGAATAGTTTGGTGGAACTATTAATTCATCCCTGCAAGGTGAACAAATTCACCAACTTCTGCCTCTAAGGGTGGAATAGCCTACCTGCTCCCATCTGGCAATGATGTAAGCTTTACGCCCAACATGGGACTCAAACTTGCAACCTCTAGATCAAGAGTCACATGCTCTACTGACTGAGCCAGCTAGACAGCCCTCAATTCTTATACTTTTGATTCATGCTCCAGTCCTGCCCCCCAACAACAACAAAAAAGCAGTTTTTTGTTTGGTTGGTTGGGTTTTTTGGTATGTGTCCTCAAACACAAATAAGCATCAATGTATAAACCAAATTAGATTAAGAAACATTGCATCTCATAACTCATTAAGTGCTCTCGAAAATTATTTGGGCCATGGGGCACATGGCTGACTCAGTCGGTCGAGTGTCTGACTCTTTTTATGTTTTTATGTTTATTTATTTCTGAGAGAAAAACACAGGTGGGGAGCAAAGAGAGAGGGAGAGAGAGAATCTGAAGTAGGCTCTGCTGACCGCAGAGAACCGGATGCAGGGTGCGAACTCACGAACCATGAGATTATGACCTAAGCCGAAATCAGAAGCTTAATCCACTGAGCCACCCAGGCACCGACGTCTGACTTTTGATTTTGGCTCAGGTCATGACCTCAAGGTTTGTAGGGTCAAGCCCCTCATCGGACTCTGTGCTGACAGAGCCTGCTTGGGATTCTTTCTCTCCCTTTCTGTCCCTGTTCCACCCCTGCTCGCTCTCTGTCTCTCTCTGTCTAAAAATATAAAATAAAATAGTGAATTTCTTAAAAAAATTTATTTGGGTCACAAACACACAAAAACACGGAGGACGGTGGGTCAGCAGAGTCACTTTCTACTCAGCATCTATGGGGTAACCATGCATAGCTTGGACTGAATCTGTGGCAGGGTTGAAAATAACCCAGAGCAGGCTCTACCTGGGAATCTTTTCATCTGCAAATATCTTCCAGTAAAGTGTCCTAGGGCTCATTGGATCACCTCGGTGAAGACAAAAGTAACATTCTTGTAGGTGAAGAAAATGGCTTTTCTGTCTTCCGGGCCACAGCTCTGCAGTGAAGCTTTTGGCTTCCTGGTTGGTAGGTAGGACCCCACTACAGGAGAGATCAAAGCCATGGGCAGCCCTCAAAGTCTAGTCATTCATTGGCCCTTGACCCAGGGCCCACCAGGAGCCTGGCACAGCCTGACCGTCGGCCTGTGGGACAAAGGTGCCTGGTCCTTCAAAGAAGATCTGCTTGAGGTCCCTATTGATGCATTCATGCCAGGCCTTTGGAATCACGCCTGGAGTTTGCCCCCAGCCTCCCTGGAAACATTCAAGGGCTGAGTCATAGGCCAATGTTGTTCCCCGCGTCTGCTTGCAATTAGATGAGGAGTTGAGAATGCACTTTCCCAGAGCAGCTGTGTCATGCATTATAGGCAGGTTTCTAGGCCAGCCCATGAAAAACCTACTGAACTCATCCATGGGTGGACCAGGGCATTGACATCTCTATACAGGAGACCTCACTTGTCGCAGAGTTCCTACAGGAAAATGCCAGGGTGCCAGAAACATCCCTCTCCAACTTCATGGCAGCAAGCAGAGGTTAAGGCACAGGAACGTGAGGGCACCAGTAACGTTCACTCTCCACTGTTGCAGAAAAAAAGTCCTCTCCGCTCTGGAGGTCAGACACAGAGGCTCCCATCCCCCAGGCCAACTCCGGTAAATATGTGCCATTTCTGTGTCAGAGACTACCTTTCGTTTGTTCTTCCGAGAGCACCGGCCCATCAGAAACGTGTTCACCTTCTGCTTTTTCAGTTTCCCGGAAGGGAGGCTGAGTTCAGTCCTGCTCCCTTGCCTCCTGGTAACCAATGAGAAGATGGCAGAGGTTGTGGGGAGGCTGCCTGTGTGGCCAAGGACAGTGGGTCAACTGGGCAAGTGAATCATTTCAGTGAGGGCCGGATGTCTGCTGCAGGTGGTGAGCCCCGCTGACAATATCAGAGTGGCCACTGACACACGCTGTTCCACAGTATGGAGTCCCAGGTGCAACAGAATCACCTGGGGCTGGTGGGTGATTCCCGGTCCCACCCCAGACCTATACCAAGTCAGAATCTCTCTGGTGGGGCCCCCAAAGTTGCATTTTAACTCCCCAGCGATCCATGTTTCACCCTGCTGTTGAGAACCAGTGGGCTGGACAGAGGCCAGAGACTGGGGGTCCTGGTTAGAGGCTGATGAGTTGTTCTCTGGGCCGGGCCCCTCTCCCGGACTCTGTCAGGCAGGGCAGGTGCTTTTCTCCTGGGCAAGTGATGCAGAAAATGTATTCTGAGCTCAGCGCCCGGTTAGGAGGAGAGCTGCCTTGTCATAGGATCCTGAGGGTTTGTTCTAATTTGGATCTTAAGACAGAGGCACCTTCGAGCATACGCTCGGCCACTCCTTTGAGTCTGGAGCTCTCAGTGACGCAACGTCAGAGCTTCTGGAACTGTGGCTCCAGAGGAACATGGGAAGTGATACCTCACTCAAGTCTTGCAATGGCTGCTCTTTAGGAAGATTATAATTCAGTGTCTGTAAAGCAATTTGCTAATGCACACTGAGCAATGCCACGCCCACATGAGTGCCCACAGTGAGATTTTTGTCAGCAGACATGCTCTCTGGAACCCTGTTACCCGGGCCTCTTGAGTTCTGGAGCTTTCCACAGCCTTCATGACCGTCACTTCAGCTCAGCTCTTGGGGGTTTTGCCCGGTGGCTGCAGTTCCTTCTCGCTGTGTGCTAGGGCCAGACAGGCCAGCATCTGTGCTGACCTCACCGGTTAGGAAGGGGGTGGGGCGCAGCTCTCCAGGGTGCTGACTCAGTGCCCGGATGGGAGCACAGTGCACTTGTGCAGTGTTCGGAAAGCAAGCAGAAGAAGGGACGTCGGAAGGTAGCCCCCCACCACATTTTAGAGTGTGGAAGCTCTCCCTGGAAGAAGGACTGGGCCCCGGTTCCTTCCAAAGCAGTACGGAACAGTTCGCCCGCCTCTCTCCACTTCTTGCTATAAACAGCTCCCCATCAGACCAAGACATTTGCTGGGAGAATCTGGACAGTCTTGCCACTTTCAGGGACAGCCGCTTTACCAGTTTGGGCAGATGCGATAAGAGCAGTTCGAGCAATATTTGGATTAAAACGGTGGTTCGGTGTTGGAAGTTGCCCCAACAGAAAGAACAGTGCCTCCATTCAGCTGTGGCTGAGTGGAGACGTCAGCTTCGCTGGTCGGCTCTCCTTGCTTCTTTCCCAGGGCACCAGTGCTTCCCACCTGCTGACTCATCGCCAGGGAGGAGAGAGAAGAGGTGGGCTGCCCACAGGGCGGGCTTCTTGCCACTGCTGAGAGACAGATAGTAAAATCACCTCCCCACCCCCACAGGGCCTCCTCCTCCTAAGTTCAGATTTGACTCCAGTATAATGAAAATAAGTCACTAGATAAGCACCGGGCTAAGTTGCCTGATCCTCTCAGCCCTTTCCCAAGCCCCTGTTTTGCTCAACCAGCTCATAATGGGTTGAAGTCTAGCTAGTTCTTTTTCTCCCCAGCAGCTCACAGCTTTGCTGTCATCGCCGTGACCCAGTGAAGCTTGTCATTCCCACGTTTCAGGGGAGGAATTCCTTCTAGGAGAGATGAAAGGGGAGTGTGTGAGGCAGTGGCCTCCTATGGCTACCCACAGCCCCATCTCCGTCCACGTTCATGGAATGACAGCCCCCAGCATGAGGTCCAGCTGGTCAGTCCACATCTGGACACTGTCCCCAGCCCTGGCACACCTTTCAGGAGGAACCTTGATGAGCTGGAGTGTGACAGAGAAGAATGACCGGGACAGCCGAGGGTTGGGCACCATGCCTGACGATGAGCCACTGAGATGGACAGCTGGAGCCTGCTGTGGAAGATTCTGTGTCTCCCTCTCTCTCCCTGCCCCTCCCCCCCCCACTCTCTCTGTGTCTCTTTCTCTCAAAAAACAACAACAACAAAAAAAACAACAACAAACTGAAAAAGGATAATAAGAACCTGGTAGTGGGATTAATGTCATTCTGTGTTGTTCCCAAACAGAATAGAGACAAACCTTCAGGTGTAAGAGGAGTTCATGCCAAAGCTGCATGTCTGTCTCCCTGGGCCGGAGGCCCTCCAAGTCCCTTCCGCTTGGAAGACTTTGAATCTGTGAAATGACTGCTCCAGACTCAGTTGCTGAGTGGAACCAGTGACACCTAAGGCCACTTTTCCCTTGCAGGGGTCACCTCCTGGGAGGCCCAGCTGTACCTGACTAGGTCATGGGAAGAAGCTTCATGACACTCGTCCTTCCTTATTGCCAAAAAGAACTTACTGATTGTCTCCTGGGTGTAGGGCCATAGGCAACATCTGTTTATTCCCCTTGGATTTGTCCATATGGAGGGGTCCTGGGGCACAAGGGCAGTCACCTTATGACAGATTCTCAGTGGGAGTTAAAGAAAAGTTTGTCGTTCTGGAAAGCTCTGCGTCTCGCAGGGTCTCTAAATCAGGGTGCCCAGGTTCATGTTGCTCAGTGACTCCTCAGAAACCCAGCCTCTTCCAAATCCAGATGGAATACATCTTTCCCTCCGTCAACTCTCCTCTGACCCCTCACTTTGGAAATTGATCTTTCCCTCCCCGGATGTCTCAGAGTACTTGGGATTATAACACCAATTCCTACCTGTCTTGGAAAACAGGCGACCATGTTTGTTTGACTACTGAATGAGGCTGTGACCTCCTTGGGGTGTGTGTGTGTGTGTGTGTGTGTGGTGCGTGGGGGTCATCCATAGAGCCCTCCAAGACCCAGCCAGTGACTGGCACTAAGTAGGTGCTCAGCAAGTGTGGGCTGGAATTGAAAGGGGAAGGGGAACATTCAGGTACCTACGAGTAGCACTGCCCAGGGCCCCTCCCTCACTGGCAGGTCTCTGCGTCTGCCTGGGCTTGGTTTGGATAGGTCAAGGTGTGGTTCCTGGGGCTCCTAGCTGAAGGCCCCACAGAGGGTACAGCTGGCGTCTGGGAGAAGAGGGTTGGATGCCAGAAAAGGGACAACCAAAACAAAGATAAAGACAGTGTTGAGTGCCTCACTAGGTCTATGCTTGACATTGAGAGGAATGGGAACCTCATGGCCACCCCGCCAACTCTCAGGCCTTTTGGAAGGCAACTCCCTCAAGGTGGGCCAAAGCCCCGTGGCAGGGCTCCCTGCATCGGCCCTGGACACCCCGAAGCCACACCCTCGGGCACTGAGAGCAGACAGAAGCAGCTACTGGGCTTTTCAAACATGGCCCCCGCATCCTTGACTTGCAAAAGGGCCCTAGATGATTTCTGGGAATGTCGGGGAGACGGACATGGCTGGGTGCCTGCCCTCCACTGGCAGCTGGGACACTGCCTGGTCTGCGGCTTAATAGGTGTGTGCCCTTGGGCAAATTGCTTAGCATGTACGCTCGAGAATCATAGTCTTATGAATCTGAAGTCTCAGCTTCAGAACAGCTGAGGGTGTTAAATAGCGTAATATGTGAAGACAGTCTACGTGTTTGCCATTCTCACTGTTCTAGGTCAGAACCCACACCTGGCAACTTCTCAGGGCCTCCAGTGAGGTGGCTGTCTCACCAAGAAGGCTTTAGAGACCCACGTGCATCAGACAGGAAGACCGGCAGTCGGTCTCACCTGGACTCTGTCCCTATCTGGCTGGGTGACCTTGGGCAGGTCACTAAACCCAGCTGTGCCTCTGTTTCTGCTTCCTCCTCCAGCAGAGTAAGCAAGTCAGGGCTTCATGACACGTGACAGTCCCTCAATAGCCAGCCTGTATCCAATTTATTGGATCTATAAAATGCATTAGCTTCCAAGGCCCATGACTTCATCCTTGAGGCCAAAGTCTTCAGGGGATTCCCTCCCACCTGGGACTCCTGGCGTCCCTTCTCTGGGAAAACGTTTGCCCAGTGCTCACATGGAGGGGTGGGGGGTGCTCTCCACATCACAGCAGGCAGGTGTTGGTTCAGGGAAAGGCCAGGGAACACACTGTGCCTGGAGTCTCCTTCAAGTCAGCAAAGCCTAGTGCAAGTGTGAGGAACGGGAGGCTGTCTCTCCCCAGCCCAGCACACTCCTTTCTGACTCGTAGGATCCCCGGCTGCCCTATGGCCACCTGGGCGGGTATGTCCTCCACCCACATAAAACCTGCCACCCTGGCTGCCGGAAAGGCAAGACAAAAAGGGGAAAGACATCCAGTGTCCCAGCATTTGAGGACACTGGGAAAAAGAAGACCGCCAAACCTTGAGGAAAGAGCAGAGGCCTGGAATTCATGAGGCCCCCTCATCCCGCTTTAGGTGACCCTGAGCCGGTTATATATCCCCTCTCTAAATGTCTGTTCCTCATTCCTCTAAAGGAGGTGAGGCCCCCTGCCCTCCAAGTTCTCATCAGGGCTCATGTTCTTTGAGTCTTGTGTATGTGTGTGTGTGCGTGCGTGCGTGTGCTTTTTTTTTTTTTTTTTTTTTTGAGAGAGAGACCAAGTGTGAGTTGGGGAGGGGCAGACAGGGAGACCCAGGATCTGAAGCAGATTCCAGCTCTGAGCTGTCAGCACAGAGCCCAGTGCGGGGCTTGAACCCACAAACTGCAAGGTCATGACATGAGCTGAAGTCGGACGCTTAACCGACTAAGCCACCCAGGCGCCCCTTCTTTGATTCTGATCACAGGGTTCTTACGAGAGCGTGAGGGATGTTGGTGCCACACTGTAACCCACCTCTCTGCTCCATTTGCTCACATCTTACACAAACGGCCTCGCCCATCTCTTCAGAAGGGGCTCAAAGAGCCCGGCTATTGCTGGTCTTTGTGGTGGGCCCCCACAGGGCCTTCCTAGGGACCCATGAAGACTGACAGGTGAGTGTGGGCTTATGGTTCTGGATGGACCCGGTTCAAATCCCAGCTCTGCTATTCCTAACTGGGTTACGTTGGGGAAGTCATTTACCATCAGTCTTAGTTTCTCCTCTGTACATGGGAAAAATGTGAAAAATGATCTTTTGGGGGTGTCACTAGCATGGGAAGTATATCTTGGTGCATAGAAGGTGCTCAATAAATAGTAACTGGGATAATCAGGGAAGTCCGTTTTGTTAATATGTCCTGTATGTTTAGTGACAACTGGCTGGGGCTCTGTTCTCTGATGGGCACACATGTGAAAAATGGTGGGTAGTCAAACGTGCTTATAACCATCTTTTTTTTTTTCTAATTTTTTTTTTAACATTTATTTATTTTTGAGACAGAGAGAGACAGAGCATGAATGGGGGAGGGTCAGAGAGAGAGGGAGACACAGAATCCGAAACAGGCTCCAGGCTCTGAGCTGTCAGCACAGAGCCTGACGCGGGGCTCGAACTCATGGACCGCGAATATCATGACCTGAGCCGAAGTCGGCCGCTTAACTGACTGAGCCACCCAGGCGCCCCACCATCTTTTTTTTTTTTAATGTTTATTTATGTATTTTGAGAGACCACGAGAAGGGGAGGGGCAGAGAGAGAGGGAGAGAGAGAGAATCCCAAGCAGGCTCTGCGCTGTCAATGCAGAGCCGAACGGGGGTGCTCCATCGCACATGACCTGAGCCGAAACCAAGAGTCGGACGCTTAACCCACTGAGCCACCCAGGCGCCTCTGACCGTCTTTCATCATAAAGGTGACACAACCACAAGATAAGAGAACTATGGCTTATCATCTGGCTTCAAAGGAATTTCTGAAAGAGAAATTCTGTGAGTGATCTGAGCATACTGGGCCATTGCTTTTCACACATGCCTCCGATGTTTGGCTGTTTCCCACAGTCTAATGCGTCTTTAAGGCTCTGAGGTTTGTCATCATTGAGGCCTCTCGGAGGTCAGAGCCAGGAGCTTGTCCCAGGCACCTACGTCACATCTCAAACCTGTGCCCTCCCAGCAGGGCGCAGGTGGCTCAGCAAAGAGCTGCAGCCTGGGGCATGATGCCCACGGATGTCAGATGGTGCGGGCAAGCTGGGAGGCAGCCAGGGGGCCCTGCCTGAAAGCTCGGGTTTCTGCTGACTTACTGTAGGACTCTATGACTAAGCAAGTCAGCTCTGTCTCAGCAGCCATTGATGGGAATATATCCCGTCACCTGCCTATCTCACTAGAGAACAGCGGGGTCAAGGGAACGGATACTTGAAAAGGAGTCAAGCAGCACACGATTTCTCGTGTGTGGGCACCTACTGGCCCTGATGTTGATGGGGTGAAAACAGGACGCACAACCCACCTATCCTGTTCGAGGTCCACCACCCTTTGGAGGACGGGCAGTGACCCGAAAGGGATGTGCAGGGCCTCTGCTGTCTGGGAATGGTCTGTAAATTTGATCAAGGTATTGATTATGTGGGTATGTGGAACTGGTGAAAAGTCATCCTTAGAATATGCGCAGTTTCGCCTGTGTGCATCTGTTATGCTTTAATAATTAGAAACCAGGCCATGCAGGATTTGGGAGTGTTAGTGATATAGGCCCAGCTGAAAGGCTGCTCCTTCGAGAGGCTCTCTGAGACCTATTGTCCATTCCCCTCTCTCAGGAAAGTTACTGTCATAAACCTTCACCAACCGCCCACGTTCACACCTTGTTCAATTTTCTTGTTAGCAGTTTTATGGGTCTGTGGGTTCCAGCAAAACTTGTTGACATCAACACATCGTACCCACGTTGTGCAGGGGCTTCTGGACACGCCATGGGCAGGGCCAAGGCTGAGTGGGCTGTGGGAAAGATGAGTCCTTTAAAGACACTCCTCTGCCCTCCGCACCACAGTGATATCACTTCCTGCAAACACGATGCGCTCTCAATAAAGCCCTGTCCAGGTTCTGCACTTACCTGCCCAAGTGAGTCAGTGAGCTCATCTGTGCTGTGAGGCAGCTGTCCTGGAAAGAGAAAAAAGAAAAAAACCCAAAAAACCAAACCAAACAAAAAAAACCACTAAACAGTGACGTAAAATAGAACCTGAGCTTCCCAGCTCCCCGTGAGGTTTTCACCTTGAACTCTACTCAGGAAAGGCCAGTTAACACCAGTACATGACTTCAGACCGGGCGCCCATGTGCTAAGATAAACATGGCCAAGCCTTTTAAACAAACACTGTGGGGAGATTGGGTTGAGTGGTCAGAAAATGCAAGCAGACGGACGGTAGGACCCAGAGTACTGGCCAGGGGCTCGAATCTGCATCTGTCTTTATCTTGCCACCAGGCAGCTGTGCAATAGGGCAACTCACATGTCCTCTCTGGGCCTTGGGTTCCTAAACCCTAAAGTGGGGAATTGGGTTGGAATAATTCCATGACCCCTGAGAAAAATGGAACGAAATTACTATGCTCGCGTAAAGTGTCCTCCGTCAGGGTCTTACTGGTTGATGGGTTGGTTGGGATTGTACCGTCTTGTTCTGTGATGGACCCCAGGAACGGAGAAGAAAGCTAACCCTACTCAGTTCTTGGCGCACAATTATCATCAGTGTGTGCAAAGCCCTTTCATGCTGGAAATCCTTGTTTTCCTTTCTCTCTACTCTCCACTTTCAATCCGTCTGTCCTCAGCAGGCACCCACCATAACGTACTTGATATCCGTTCTTAGATGTGTGCAGATGTGTGTGTATCTATATGTCTATATATAGACGTCTCCTTGTAAAATTCATAGCATTGTTTTGGATGTGAATTTTTAATTTATGTAACTTACAGCATTACTATGGATCCTGTTCTATTTCTTCAGTCTACACCCCATTTTTTATGATCTTCCCGTGTTGCTGTGTGTACACGTAGCTTGTTAATTCTTACTGGTGCCCAGAATCCTTTAGTGGGTGGCCACCACACTGTTCTTATCCTTTCCTCGTGTTGCTAGACCCCTTTGTTACTCACACGTGGTGTTAGCACACACAGACCACACTGAACATTTTCACACGCGTGTACTTAAAGGAGCCCAGAGAGAGCTTCTCAGGAACTGCTGTCTCATTCATACAGTCTATGTAATAGTTGCTGTCACTAGGTACTCCCTGTGTTCTGGGGGTGGGGACGGGGAACACAGATGTACGGGGCGGGAGAGGCAGAGCCCGGGAAAGAGGTTGCCGGACCCTCGGCTGCCTTGTCTGACGCGGGCTCTAGATTCGGTTCTCTGGGGAAGGAACATCTTTCGTTGATTGGCTCCATCTTTCGTTGATTGGCGTATCCCCTTCCTTCGTAGCCTGAACGACGGTGTGTGATTAAATACAATTCAATTTACTATTTGATTGTCTTTTCTCCTCCCGGATTGCAAGTTCTCCAAGGGCGGGCCCGGTGCTTTTCACACAGGTGTTTGCAGTATGCCCTGTGTCTAAGGCAGAGCTAATAGGGTCGATGCCCTGCAGACAGCTGTCTGATTTCCAAATCAGTGAGGGAACTTGGGCTGCGAGGAATACAAATGGAGCCCTGGCAGGGTCAGGACTGAGGTGCAAAATTGAAAAAGGGCTTGTGTTAACTATATTCAAGTAAAAAAATAAAATAAAAATTAGGGGTACCTGGGTGGCTCATTCGGTTGAGGGTACGACTCTTGATTTCTGCTCAGGTCATGATCTCATGGTTCGTGGGATCCAGCCCTTTGTCAGGCTCTGTGCTGAGTGTGGAGCCTGCTTTAGATTCTCTCTCTCTCTCTCTCTCTGTCTCTCTGCCTCTGCCTCTCTCCCGTCTCTCTCAAAATAAATAAACATTAAAAAACTAAAAATAAAAATTAGGGGCACCTGGCTGGATTAGTCAGTAAATCATGCGACTCTTGATCTGGGGGTTGTGAGCTTGAGCCCCATGATGGTTGTAGAGATTGCTTAAAAGTAAACTCTTCAAGGGGCGCCTGGGTGGCTCAGTCAGTTAAGCGTCTGACTTTAGCTCAGGTCATGATCTCGAGGTTTGTGGGTTCGAGCCCTGCATTGGGCTCTGTGCTGATAGCTCAGAGTCTGGAGCCTGCTTCGAGTTCTGCGTCTCCCTCTTTCTCTCTGCCTCTCCCCCGCTCACACTCTGTCTCTCTCAAGAATAAACATTAAAAAACATTTTTAAATAAAAAAAATAAATCTTCAAAAAAAATAAAATTAAAAAAATTAAGAAGGTCTTGTCCTCAGCTGCTGACCTGCATGTATACCACCTGAGATTAAGGGTCTCTCTTGCCTTATTTTTTTTTTTAAGTTTATTTATTTATTTTGAGAGACAGAAAGAGAGAGAGAGAAAGTACAAGCAGGGAGGAGCAGAGAGAGAGAGAGAGAGAGAGAGAGAGAATCCCAAACAGGCTCTGTGCTGCCAGGGCAGAGCCTGACTCGGGGCTCGAATCCACGAACCACGCGATCATGACCTGAGCCAAAACCAAGAGTCAGACGCTTAACTGCCTGATCCATCCAGGCGCCCCACCTCAGCCTTATTCTAGAGCCCCCTCTGACCTCAGATATTTTTGCCTTTGAAAAGCTTTTGGCCTCAAACTTCGCATCTAATGTAGTACCTTCCTCTCCCCCTTCCCTCTTTCCTTTCCCTGTGTGCCTGACCCAGTCCTAGGATCTAGCCTAGAGAAATCGTCAGGGTCACTGCCCAGTAGGGGAAGGGACATGAAAACAATCATTATCATGCACAAAGATAAATTTCAAAAAAAGAACAAGTCCTCACCTAGGACATTGGAGGCAGGGAAGAATGAATGGGTGGGTAACTCTTGCAGCATAGAGGAGGTGAAGGTTGGGGTAGAATTTTGTCAGGAAGGCGGGAGGTGAAAGGTGTCTGAGCAGGGGCACCCCGTGCAAAGGGCTGAATCAGAACCACAAGGCGTGGTCAGGGGCTTGCGAGTATCTGTTTCTGGAGTGAGAGGTTCAAGGGTAGGAGGCCAGGTAGTGGGTCTGGGGAGCACGTAGGTGAGGCTTCGAGAAGGGATATGTGAGGGAGACCAAAGAAGTATAAAAGCCAGGTACAGTGGGGCCACATGGATTGTATCCCGGAGAACAATTATCAAAGAATTGGAAGCAGGCAGGAAGAAATCGGCACTTTAGAAGACCGCACATTCTTGCCAGTGTGTGTAAACACGTGACCCTGGCTGTCCAGGGAAGAGCTGAGTCATCTGGGAGCCAGTGGCTAAGCTCTCACTGGGGTGAACAAAAAGAGCCAGAGAGATGCCTCCCGTATGGAATACGGGCCCCCAGCCCTATAAAGCCAACAGCGTCAGCAAAGTTGTTTTCCAGAAGCCAGGAAGGCCACTGGGCTTTGCCCAGAAGATGAAGGCCATGTCTCCACCCCACCTAGCCCCTAGGAATGGCCATCCGGCCTCCCCTGGTTGTCCCATTCTCAGGAGGGAGGGGACACAGCTGACACCTCTCCCCACACAGCCTCAGGCGGGAGCAGCTCCCTGGCACTTGGGGAGTGCTTTCTCTTTGTACCTGTGATCACAGGCCATGATGGGGGGCTCTTTCTTCCCTGTCCCCTGAAACTGAAACCTAAAAACCAGACTTGTAAGTCAGGAAGACCATCCTGACGATGCCACACTGAGGAAGCCTCAGTGCCTGAGACAGGAATTTCTTCCTGCTTACTTCACCATTCGCTTTACTGAAGAGCAAACCTCATTTCCTCCCCACCCATTTACCAAACTGGACTTTCAGGCTCGGCCGCTCTCTGGGCAAGTGTTTGGGGGTGTCCTTGCCTTCAGGTCTTTATTCTCCTCCTCCCACAGCCCCCCACCCAACAGCTCCCCTTGGTTTCTTTGTTCCCTTTGAATCTCTTCTTTGTCCCTCCACTTCAGATCGCTTGCCAGGCGGCCACCTTGAAAACCGGTGCAGCCTCTGCTCTCCTTCCCCTCAGCCCTCACAGCTTCCAGAAGCAGCCGCAGCAGGCCATGCCCTGCCAGGTCCCCTCAGAGGGCCATGGAATCTGTCCGACCAGGAAAACCCCAGGCAACAACCAGCTTCCTGACACAAGTGAGCTCCCCGCGCTTAGAAATGGTGCCGAAAATTGGTCTGTAATGTCATTTCAACATCGGTGACGCTCCCTTGGCTCCTGCAGCCCTCCTGTCCTGAAGGAGGTCTAAGCTATCTCAATCTTGTAGCGCAAACAGGACTTGGGGATGTGTTTCAGTCCCGAGTGGTTACAGTGGCAGAGACCTGTGGCTCTCCTCCCAGGGAGATATCAAAAGTACGGGGAGCTGATTTTTGAAAAAGAAAACCATCATAAATTCCGTCTTGCTTTTGTTTAACTGGGTTTTACACCCAACGTGGGGCTTGAATTCATGACCCTGAGATCAAGAGCCCCTGGCTTTTTTTTTTTTTTTTTTTTTTTTTTTTTTTTTTTACCAGAAGAAGTTCAGCTCTGACACCTATGCTGATCCCACTTCTTTTCCTTCTCCTCCTTTTCTCCTCACTCCACTGAGCTGTAGGTAGACCTCAGGAGGTCTCCGTGGGGTGCATGGGGGCGGGATTCAGTGCAGCTGGGGGTTTGCAAAGTGCCATCCTGGTATTGTTAGTGCGGTGTTTGCACTAGGAGGGGGCCGGGTCATTTAGATGCTAAACCTAGGCCTGTGTCTCCAGGGAGTGAAGGCCTGGGAAAGTGAATAGAAAAAAAAGGTGGTTGCTTGGGGTGGGAGGGGCAATTTGTGTCCATGGAACCCAGGGAGCTATTTGGCCGGTTGGTCAATGAAACCTTTGACCTCATTCCTCAGAGGCCTACACATCTGAAACCTAGATCTTCTCTGTCTTTGAGTTCAACTCTTTTGCTGCGGTTTAGGCCAGGTTTTTGAGGTCCGGGGTCTGCCTGCGACCCATGTAGAATAGGAAGAGAGGAGAAGGGGGTAAGAAAGGAGGAGGGGACCGCACAGCTATTTTGGATTCTCAGAGGGAATTTATTTACTTTTAGTGATTCACATCAGCTTTTTTGTTGTTGTCGTTTTGGGTTTTTTTACTTCAAACACTCACGCTATACACATTTATACGGTGCAAAGTGAGAGCTGCCCTCCCTGGACACTGGCCCCCGAGCTGACCCTCTCCCCGGGGCACCCACCGCTAATGGCCAAGCGTTGGAATACGTGCACCCGTCAGGCCCCGTTTCCCTGCACAGGCGTGCCATCGCGCACGTGGGTCCTGCTCCGCACACTGGCCCGCCACCGCCCTGCCTTCTCAGCGCTGCCCGGTGCACATTCGGGGAGGGCCGGCAGCCGGGTTCCCAGCTCTCTGGCAGGTGAGTAATCCGGCAGTTTTTCCTGACTTGGGGTGGGTGAGGTCACCTCTCCGGTGCCAAAGCACGAGCGAAGAGGGTGAGTCACAGCACCGTTCTCCTTATTTGTCCAGTTTGCTGCTAGGCCAGTTCACTTCAGTAAAGGGTCTAGAAAGGATGGGCCGTTTTACTTAGCTGAGTGAGTCCCTTTGCAGCTCATAGGGCTACTAAAGGCAGATGGAGGCATAGAAAGGGCACTGGACTCTGAGCCCATCAGTTAACAACTACTTATTGAGGTCCTACTGTGTGTCACTGTCCAGACATAGGGATGTCGTGGAGATGAGACAAACAAAGCCCAAGGAGTTTATATGCTGGTGTTTGAGTGGGTAGAGGACAGACAGGGCATAATCATGGAAATACGATCACAGCCCTACAGAAAATATGATAGGGTGAGCTGACAGTGCCTGGAAGGGGGGCTGAGCATCAGCCAACTTGGGGCAGCTCTAGTCTTTCCAAGAAGCCACCATGTGACAAGAGACAAGGCACGGACTTCACTTTCGTCTACACGGTGAAAGTGTTAGGCCAGGTCACCTCCTGTCTCCTACCCATAGAGAGAGCACACAGGAAATTCAAGCGCGATGTTCTGTGACTAGTTCTTCCCAGAATCCCTTTTCTATGGTTGCAGCCTCTAGGAAGGGGTGGGGGGGGGGGTGTTTGTTAAAATCCCTCATCAAACACTGGCCAAAGGTCTAGAGAACACAGAACAGCGGGAAGAGGAACCCAGCCTCGAAAGCATTTCATTCCGTACAAGTTCAAATCGGCTTTGTGCCCTCTGGCCTTTTGCTGAGAGCCCAGGTGGGAGGAAGGGCAGACGGTTCTCCAGATGCGAGAGCCCTGGGTAGCTGCGCTCAAGAGGCCACGAACCCCGGGCCAGGCAGAGCTGAGACGGCCTGGGAGGGAGGCGGAGGAAGGCGGCTCTGAAATGGAGCAGGGCAGAAGCGCCCTGGCCCTCGGGGAAGCAGGGCCCGCAGCAGCACACCCCAGCTCTGCCAACTAAATCCCATTGCCGTGGCTCTGCCCCAAACGGGACCAGCAGATCTGGTTTTCTGAGTGCTCTCAGGGCCAGCCCAAAAGGGGAACTGGGTTCAAGTTCCACCAAGAAAATCCTGCTCTGCAGAGAGCACCGGTTTAGCCCTTGAGAACGAGAGGTGGGAGGAAGGAGTGGAGAGGAGTTTACCTTCCCTTCCCTCAAAGTGCAGTGACTCATGCCCTTTCTTCCTTTTTTTAATGTACAGGTTCACATGTCACCAAGAAAGTGGGCACAGTGCCCGGGGGTCTGCGACCCTGGGCTCCTGGGACTGCAACAGGTGTGGCGTTGTGGACGTCAGCCTGTGCTTCAGGTGTTCCTCTCATGGCCCGACGGGACGGGCACACACCTGAAAACACAGAAGTGGTGGTGCCTCTATTTCAGAGGGCATGGGGGCTCCCTGAAAACCTTCTCTCCTGTCTGATTCATGCTCAGCCACAGTGCAGCAGGCTTAGGAACCGTGAATGACACATTAGTGCAAGAAAGCAAGCCGGTCAAAGAGACTCGTACATCACTACTCCTGTGACACCCAATTATTCACGCTACTGAGGCTTGCGACTCTTCTCGGGGCACCAGGACGGCCACAGACAGAGGCAGCTTGGGGGTGGGTTGAAACCAATGAAGAGGTTGCCAGCACCGAGCTTCGTCACCTTCAGTCTCTGAACCTGGGGTATACCATTGCCGGAACATTCTGGATCGGATGGGTCTACATACAAAGAGCAAGGACACTTAGAGGCTGTGGGTGAACCTTCCCCATTTTGTACTTTTATAAGGAGGGGCGAGTGGGGAAGGGGGACGGGGATGGAGACAAAGGGGAAGAAGGGACAGCAGTGGCCTCCAAACTCTCTCAGCTTCCTGCCAGGCCTGGACTCTGGGGAATTTGCCCGAGGCCACCCACGTCAGAGCTTCAGCGGCTTCCAGAGCGTGAGGTGCACTGAGTTCCTGCCTCTGCATTTCTGCAACAGCCGTTCTCATTCCGATGCCAGGCCCGCAGCCGGATGGGGAGGTGGTGCGGTACCAACGGAAGTAGTTGTGCTCTGGGAACTTGACTGAGGTTTCCAGACACAGGCACTGCCTTCACGCTGCCTCTCCTTCCTGCCATCCGTTCAAACCACTCGCACTGTGGGAAGATGAGCAGTGGGTGCTGCTCAGAGCTGGGGCGCCAGTGACGTCTCAACTGCCTGCGGACTCCAAGCAATGAGCAGAGGTGGGAGGGATCTCAGAGGGTAGCTGGTGGGCCCTGGGACGTCCGGCACTCGCCTTCTGCCCGGAGCTGAGCGCAGAGGCGCTCGCGGAGAGGAGAGGATTTACACTTTGGGAAAAGCTGCAAAATCCATCCTTCCCGAGTCTACCCTAAATGCTCCTGTGCCTCATTCTTGCAATTGTGCCGCTTAGAGCTGCTTTAGCAAAATCCCTTCCTACAGCTGGGGAGGGAGAGATACTTGTGGGAGGGCAAGTTGGGGGGGGGGGCAGGTGAAGGGAAGAAGGACTTCCGTTTCCATCATTAGCTACACCCTCCACCGCACCAGCCCAGTCTCCAGGCCTGGAACTGGCCAGCTGCCTCCTCACTCCCCCAGCTGCCTGGAGATCCCTCTCAGCCTTTAGGACCCATTCCAAGGGTCATTTGCTCTGGGAAACCTGACCTGACCTGTACTGAGGCAGAGGTGACCCAGCCCTCTTTTGGGGTGTTTCTCCCAGGAGCTGAATACACCTCCACGCTGTCACTCAGATTAGACAATTCCTTTCTATGTCCCTCTTGGACTCTGTTGGTGTCTCGTACTTCTTTGTGTCACTCAGCTCAGCGGGCACCCAGTGCCTGCTTTTTGTGTGAGGACATTTGCAAGCAAGAGTCATGGGAGAAGGGGAACCAGCTTAAAGCTGGTTCTTCATCGAGATGCCACGATGTCACTTTCTGGTTGCATGACTCTGGGAGAGTCAATGAACCTCTCAGAGCCTCACCTGTTAGGTGGAGAGATGCCCATCTCAGGATTACGATGAAAGTTAAGTGGAACAGTGTTAATTACAGCAAGAAAACACTCTGAGGGCCAACCAAATGACAGGTGCCATGAGCAGCCTGAGAAATCTAATATCAAATAAGAGACTGGAACGGTAGACCTCAAGGAACACATCTCCACAGTAAGGTCCCTGGCTGGTGCTCGGTACAGAGTACCAAGTTCAATACACTCGAGTTAAAGGCCTGGGTCTGGAAGCCAAAGATGACCCAGGAGACCATTGAGAACTGATGGCTATTGGGGGCGGGGGGTGGGGGTCATGGCAGAAAGCCCTTTAGGGCAACAGCAAACCCACAACAGACATCTCCTTTTTCTCCTCCCAGTAGCCCAAGAAAACACTTCCTTGGAATTAGAAAAAGGACTGGAGACATCTCCGTTTTATGATTAAAAGAAATTATATGATATTAAAGAAATACTTGCCTGGATTTCAAGAAAAGACTAGAGATGTGTTTATCTTGCAGCTAAAAGACATGAAGAGATGTTCCTGGGAAAGTGTGGCCTGAGGTTCTAAACCATGTAGCAATGTCCTAAGCCTTTGCTGATGACAAATTAAATACATAAAATAAAATAAAATAAAATAAAATAAAAATTTCTACATTAGCACGGATGCATTCACAAGGAGAATGAGAAAAATATTGCTTAGTTGGTGGTACTAAGGCTTTTACTCTGGCCATGAAAGGCTCATGGGGATTTCTTAACAGGCCTCAGTTTTGGTTTATGTTTGAGGGCAACAAATCCCTTACAGCTGTGCCCAGAGGAAAATTCAGGCGGTAAGACATCGCGTTTCTGAAAATGTTACCAATGGCCATCTCTGAAACGTGTCACCTTCCCCGCATGATCCCCCCCCACACAGGGAACAGGGATTTGAAATGAGGAATCATGATCCTATGGAAGCTGGACCGGTGTCCCTGAGAGATTTTTAGATCTCAAAGTTTCAGTGCATTTGCAAAAGCTCAAGATGTTCTTGTTCCATCCTTCTGGTTTGAAGGCCTTTCCCAGTGGGCTGCGGGGTGATGGGGGTGGGGCATGTGCCAGAACCTCCTGGAGAGCTTTGTAAGAATGTATTTGCCCGCTCCCCACCGGGTTCTAAATCTCTGCAGGTGTGAGGGTGGAAGGGATTGGCCTAGGAGGGACTCACTCTCCAATTGTGTAATAACTTCCTACCACACCCCTGGCACACATTTATTTCTTATTCAGAGAATGGGGTCTGGCGTTAGCCAGAGCTGGGCTTCTTCTTCTTTTTTTTTTTTTTAAGTTTATTTATTGAGAGAGAGAGAGCACTAGAGCATGAGTAGGGGAAGGGGCAGAGAGAGAGGGAGAAAGAAAGAATCCCAAGCAGTCGCTGTGATGTTAGCACAGAGCCCCACACGGGGCTCAAACCCACAAACCGTGAGATCATGACCTGAGCCGAAATCAAGCGTCAGGAGCTTATCCCACTGAGCCACCCAGGCAGCCCACCAGACCTGGGTTTTAATTCACATCCACCTTGCTTGTCACTCATTTTCCTCCTCTTCTTGCCTTCTCAGGCTGGTGGGAGGGTGATGTAAGATGCCACGTGAGCCTGGTATGGAACAGCCTCCAGTGAAGACACCCAGCTGAGAAGGGAGCCCAGTCCCCTGGGACCTCTTTGCTGTGGTGACCGAGTGCTGGGCAAGTCCTCAGAGGTGAATGCAGTGTGAGGCCGGGACCCCATGGGTGCTTAAGGGAGCCCACAGAAAACCCCCAAAGTCAGTGTGGCCCTGAGGAAGCTTTAGGGTGACCCAGGCCTGAGGAGGTTCCTGGGATGTGCCACTTTCTTTGCTCAAAATAGGACAGTGCCAGGCAAAGCAGCCAAGGTGGTCACCTAGCAGCTGTCATGTTGCTGGGGGAACAGGAGATGTCACCTAACAGAGGGGGTGTTGTGTCACTCATCTAGGATAAAGAAACATGGTTCATTAGGACATTATTTGTTTTTCATTTTTAAATGTTTATTTATTTATTTCGAGAGAGAGAGACAGAAAGTGTGAGCAGCGGAGGGACAGAGAGAGAGAGACACAGAATCCGAGCAGGCTCCACACTCCAAGCTGTCAGCACAGAGCCCGACATGGGGCTTGAACCCACAGACTGTGAGAGCTCATGACCTGAGCCGAAGTCGAACACTCAACCGACTGAGCCACCCATTAGGGCATTTAAAATATCAAATGAGGGGCGCCTGGGTAGCTCAGTCAGTTAACTGGTTAACCATTGGACTCTTGATCTTGGTTCAGGTCATAATCTCACGGTTTCTGGGATCGAGCCCTGCCTCAGGCTCTGTGCTGACAGCACAGAACGTGCTTGGAATTCTCTCTCTCCCTCTCTCTTTCTCTCTGCCCCCACCTCAAAAAAATAAAATAAAATAATAAAATAAAGTAAAATAAAATAAAATAAAATAAAATAAAATAAAATAAAATAGCAAAGGATAGCAAATGTGATCCTGCTGCTACCAGGGCCCCAAATGGGTGGATGGGGGCAGGCTGCTAGCCTGCTCAGGGAGGACACGGGGGACTAGGAGATAAATTAGTTGGCCTGCTCTGGGCCACTTCTATTCTTTCTTGCCCTCCCCTTTTCATTTAAAATACCATCTTGGAGGATGCCTTGGGACAGATGTCTCCTGGGGATGGTAAAGAAAAGAGCAGAATGGCCGTGACCCCCATGGGGAAACAGAAGAGAGGGGACTCCACACAGCTCCCTTTAGGGGCTGCACACGCAGCTGCACAGGCAGCACTCCTGGACAGAATCACACACAGGCCCTAATGGTCCTGGCCTTTTCCTGCCTAAATCTGATCTGTCTTCAGCCAGATGTTTAGCCTGCAGAGTGGGGTCCAGCAGGCACATGGGCAGTTCTGAGGCACCTGCCCCTCAGAGTGGCCGCTCCCTCACCTCTCCGTTACCCTGTGCTCCTCTCCCTCACCTCGCCATAAAGCAAGTCCCTTTCTCCCTCTCACTCCCAGTCTCCACCCCGCTCTCATTTCTTTTTTTTCCATGTCCTGTTTCCCTCCATCGCTGTCTCCCACTGAATAAAAGTAAGGTCTTGGCAGTTCCCTTGCCCTGTCTCAGAAATTCTTAAATGTTTAAGGGAAAGACAGCCTCTCACATAGGAGATGTTAATGTTTATTCCTTCTCACTGGGCTTCGAGTCCCACAGCGGTGAGCACTGGATCTCCCTTGTGCCCCAATGTCTTCTGAGTGGGGCACAGAAATATGCGTTCAAAGAATATACAAACAGAAAAGAAGATTTTATTTTATTTTTTAATGTTTATTTATTTTGAGGGAGAGAGAGAGAGGGAGTGTGAGCAGGGGGAGGGGCAGAGAGAGGGGGAGACACAGAATCCGAAGCAGGCTCCAGGCTCTGAGCTCTCAGCACAGAGCCCAACGCGGGGCTTGAACCCATGAACTGTGAGATCATGACCTGAGCCAAAGTCGGACGCTTAACCACCTGAACCCCCCAGGCGGCCCAAAAGAAAGATTGTTTTTTAACAAGGGTGGCATATGCTGACACGTGAGGAGAGAGAGAAGGAGAAGGACTTGTTCTAACTGCTAATTTATTTACAAATTCCTTCTCTTAAAAGTTTGGAATTTGGGCAGGCCCTTCAGTCAAGTGGAATGTAGCCTCAGTTCGCTGTCCCCATCTCCTCGAGGGATGGGTGCGGCAAGGAGGGCCTCCTGGCCTCCAGCTCCCCAGAAGGTCCCATTCAAACAGGGAGCAAGATCAGGGCAATAAGAAGCAGGAAAGTGGGGGGTGGGGGGAAGAAAGAAAGAAAAAAAAAGAAGCAAGAAAGTGGGACCGAAGGTGTCAGTTTAGATGAACTTTCCCTGTCACTTCATCTAGCCAGCACCTGTGCTTCGTCCGACCTGCCTCAGGAAATCCTCATTTCTTTTTTATTTTTTTAACTTTTTTAAAGGTTTATTCATTTTTCAGAGAAGAGCGTGAGTGGGGGAGGGGCAGAGAGAGAGGGAGACACAGAATCCGAAGAAGGCTCCAGGCTCTGAGCTGTCAGCACAGAGCCTTATGCAGGGCTCGAACCTACAGACCATGAGATCATGACCTGAGCTGAAGTCGGACGCCCGACCGACTGAGCCACCCAGGCACCCCAGGAAATCCTAATTTCTACTCTAGAATCCTGAGGAAGGGTGGGGGGAAGGAGCTGGTTTTATTGAGCATCTACCACAGGCCAAGCACTTGACATAAATTATCACACTGATAAGATAATTTATAATTCAGAAAAATCCAGTTTGATGACATTATCCTTTTGGGCAGAACGAAGTTCAATAATTCACCTAGGGCCACCTGGCTGGCTCAGCTGGAGGAGCATGTGACTTTTGATCTTGGGGTCATGAGTTTGAGCCCCATGTTGGATGTAGAAATATATATATATATATATATATATATATATATATGTGTGTGTGTGTGTGTATGTGTGTGTGTATATGTGTGTGTATGTATATACATATACATATACATACATATACACACGTATATATACATGTATATATATGTGTATATATATACGTATATATACGTGTGTATATATGTGTATATATATATATTCACCTAAATTTATCCCCATGAGAAGTAGAACCAGAAATTAACACACCCTCTGATTCTTAAGTCTGTGACCCTCTTTCCATTATATTATGCTCTGGTGATTGCTAGTATAAAGAAGAAAAAAAGCAAAAAAGAAGGTTCTTTTAAAACTAGAGCCATGTTGGTAAATATTAGGGATTTGCACTGGGCTTTGGGCTCAAAGCTCGCTTGTGCAATTTTAGACCAGTTCCCATTGAACATTTTGAATCCCAGCTACCTCTCCCTTAGCTAAATTTATTTGCATGACTGAGTGTATGATTTACTCTCTTCAAACTTACTTATGAAATCAGCTTGTGTTGCATCTAGAGCTAATGAACTCTTTGTTGACCACCTACTCTAAAAGTAGTACTTGCTTTAATTTGTCCTACAACTGCTTTTTGTAAGCTTTGAGGAAATACTTGTTCATTCAAGTGTTCCAGAAAGTTCTCCTGCTCTGAGGTGTCTATGATACCTTAGATTTCAAGCATATTCTTTCTTAGACTTTGGTCTCTCAAACCAGAAGTTCCCTCTTCCTTGTCTGGCCTAGCTGATTCTCTGGGCTCATCTAAATGCCACCCTTCTAGTCCTTTTCAATGTGACTCTTTGTGCCAATAATATCTCAGGACAGTCTCCCTACTGTGGCATTTGAATGAACCTCTGGTTAATAAGATGCTCATATCAGCTTCGGTGACTTCTTGAGGGCCAGCTGGGCATACAATCTTAACAGGAAGACTTCTATTTCCCCTCTGTTCTTTGGGATCATCGGAAGAGAGAGCTCTCACAGGGCATTCTTCCCCAAGAAAGGCTTGATCACTTCCCCAGAGTGTGTGGGGAAGAGGGAGGAAGGCCACCAAGATGCTCATGCCAGGCAAGCAAATGGCTGGGCCGGCTCACTGCTCAGTGACTTCCATACCTCAGCCCCACCAGACACTGTCAAATTCATGTTCCAAACAAATGACACATTTCTTCATGTCTCAGAGCTTCAGTTCCCCCTTTAAATATAACTGAATGCTCAGGGGCTGCTTAATATCAAGAGAAAGTGATCTTTCTTTCTTCAGTCTGGAGGGCAGGTGTTGTGACATGGTGCCTCCCGATAGCACCCGGCACTGGGATAAGGCACAAGCAAATGATTCTCTTTCTCATTTGGGCTGGGGCTGGGGCTGCTCCCTCACTGAGTTCTCGAAGCTTCCACTAGTCTGAGCTCCTCCTCAGTCTGCCCCTGATGCTTAAAGTGGACATTCCAGAAGGGTAACAGACCCTTCAGTGACACCTAAGTTTGGGGAAGTTTCAAAGGGGGCCGTCGGGGCTGGTTTTTCCAGCCTGGGAGTGTGTGGGAAATCCTGGTGTTGTGGGTTGGATTGTGCCCCTCCCCCCTCCAATGCACATGTTGAAGTTCTAACCCTCAGAACCTCAGATTATGACCTTATGTGGAAATAGGCTTGTTGAAGAGGTAATTAGGTTAAGATGAGGTCATACTGAAGTATTGGGCCCCAACCCAACATGAGTGGTGTCCTCATGAAAAGAGGGAATTTGGATACAGAGACACAGGGAAAACACCCTGTGAAGATGAGGGCAGAGATTGGGGCGATGCTTCTACAAAGCAAGGAATGCCAAGGATTGCCAGAAAACACCCAAAGCTGGGGGAGAGGCCTGGAACAGATTCTCCCCCTCAGTCCTCAGCAGGAACCAACCCTGTGACACTTTGATCTCCTACTTCCAGCCTCTAGAACCGTGAGACAATAAATGCCTGTGGTTTAAGCCACTCAGTTGGTGGGAGTTTGTTACTACCACCCTAGCAAGTGAATACGCCTGAGATGGACCATTTTCTTGACTTCAGAGTTTCTCAGAGCCTTAAAAAAATTTTTTTAATGTTTATTTATCTTTGAGAGGGATAGAGAGAGAGACATGGCACGAGCAGGGGAGAGTCAGAGAGAATCCGAAGCAGGCTCCAGGCTCTGAGCTGTCAGCACAGAGCCTGGCGTGAGGCTCAAACACACGAAATCATGACCTGAGCCAAAGTCGGACACTCAACCGACTGAGCCACCCAGGCACCCCTGAGAGCCTTTACTATAAATTAAATTTGTGTGCAATGATTTCCAAATTTGACTTTAGAACACTTTTTTCCCCCCAGTCCGTCTCATGAGTCTGTTCCAGGTGTCAAGCCTACCTATGAGAAAGAGAAGATGCTGATTCAAAGCCATCACCCAAGACCTATGTTATAGGTCTTGGCACCAAAAACACTAAACTCAATAAAAGGAAAAAAAAAAAAAAAAGAAAGAAAACACTAGACTCTGTGGCTCCATTTCCCCCTCTGTGTCGTCGGCTTAGGCTGTCTCCTCAGATCCTGGTCCAGGTCCCTGCGAGTGTAGGGGGAACACCTCTCCTGCTGCTTTCAGGAACAGCACCATAAATAATGCTTGGACGTGGGGTGTGGTGGAGCAGGGGTCTCCCGTCAGTTCTGCTGCGGTGCCTGGAACATGGGCACCAGGAACTGGCAGGTGGTGAAAGACAGCCCTTGCAGTCTGGCTTGGATCCAACAAGAGCAGTATGAGCCAGACCCCATTCTGAGAGGCCCCGGGGTCAGCCTGAGAAAGGGGTTTCCAGAAGGTGGATTCCCATGGTCCTGAGGGCTAGCCAGCGGAGGTCCACCTCCATCACTGCCCTTTTGCTTTCCAGCGGCCCAAACTCCTCACTCTGCACCCAGGGGTCTCCATTATCGCACTGTGCACGGCTTCCAGACAGAAGTCTGGGCCAGCCGGAGCTATAGGAAGGGGGCAGGGCGGGCAGCATGGAAAATGGTGGCTGTGAGCTGAAAATAACACACACACACACACACACACACACACAGCCAGGGAGTGTCACTTCCTAATTCCTACCTCAGGATGGATGTGGCAGATAAGTGGGAGGAGCAGGAGATGTGAGGGCAAAGGGGTGAGGGACACTAATTGTTATGCTGCGAATACCCCGCCTCCAAAAGTACCCAACAGCACTCTGGCCCCCAAGTTCACCTCACAATAGTTGTGAAACCAAATTATAACAGTTCACACCCAGTGGAGGAGGAGAGGGTGGGGAGGAGGGCTGGCAGCAACTATACCCGCGAAATAAGAGCAGTGACCTCGGGTTCATAATCCTCCCCCACCCCCACCCCCACCTCCCCACTGAAGCCTCTGAAAGACACCAGGGAAAGCAAAGGAAGCCGTGGCAGTGTCTGGCGGGGGCACGGTATACATGAGGAGGATCAAGAAAACAAGGCTGGAAAGACAGGTGAAGGCCAGACTTTCAGGGTCTGCAAAGTCCCGATTTATTTACTTGCAGAGGATTTCAGGCCATATGACTAGGGCTGTGGGGCAGTGAAGTTCTTTGCACAAATGAGTGACATATCAGAGCAAGGCTTCCAATGGCTCGGAGGAGTTGAGATTGGAGGTGAGGACCCAGAAGGTGACCAAGACAGGAGGCTGTGAGAAGCCCAAAGCCTATGAGGCTAGCAGCTGGGGGGGGAAAGTGACCCTTGTTCTACCTTGCACCTGCTAGAAAAGCTCTACTTAAAGGACTAAGGATCCCAAGTGTTGGCAAGAACACAGAGTGACCAGAACCCGCACACGGTGGTGAGAGAGCGCGGGGAAGGGGCAGCCCGTCTCCTTGCTTGCGGAAGGTTGCAGACTCAAAACTCTGAGCAAGCTCTTCCTAAGAAACTGCCAAACTCTGTCTCAGTTGACAGGTTTTTATCAGTTTTTTTTTTTTTATATATAAAGTTTAACAGAAAACTACCCTATCATTGAGCATTGCTGCTTCTAGGTATTTTCCAGGAAAAATAAAAGCATATATCCTCCAAAAGACTTCTACAACAATGTTCATAGTAGCTTTATTCACAACACTTAAAGTCTCCATCAATAATAGGAGAATGCGTAAACACATTGGCTACAGTCAGACAATGGAATACTCCTTAGAAATAAAAAGGAACTATTTATAGACAGACAACAGCATGGGTGAATGTTGCAGCCATGAGAACAAGGCTGGATGTAACTGAGTACTTTTTCTATGAGCCTATTTACATGATGTTCGAGAACAGGCAAAACTAACCCAGTGCAATAGAAATCAGGGCAATGGTGGTCTCTGGGGTTGGGGAATTAATTAGAAAAGGGCAGGAGGGAGCTCAGTGAGATAATGGAATTCTTCTATATTTTATTAAAAAAAATTTTTTAACACGTATTTATTTTTGAGAGACAGAGCGAGACAGAGCACAAGTGGGAGAGGGGCAGAGAAGGCAGGGGACACAGAATCCGAACCAGGCTCCAGGCTCTGAGCTGTCAGCACAGAGCCCGACGCGGGGCTCGAACTCACGGACCGCGAGATCATAACGTGAGCCGAAGTCGGATGCTCAACTGACTGAACCACCCAGGCACCCCCTTCTATAGTTTAATTCTATGGTCATACCATAGAACCATAGAGCGCTTTTTTTTTTTTTTTTTCGGCATCTGGCAGGATTAGCGTTTGTGGGAACACCCCCTGGGAACCTCTATTTAGACTCCTCATGATTTTGGTCTAGGTTCATCAAACTCACCTATCAGAAAGAGAAGAGGATGCTGTTTCAAAACCACTACCTGAGACTTATGTCGTGGTCCCCGGCATCCAAACACTTAACTTCTCCATACCTCAGTTTCCACATCTTTACAACCAGAATAGGCAGTCCATTTAGGGTCTAGCACAGGGTATGATACATTACAGCTACTTTTCTCGATAAAGAAAAGTTGGTTAAACGATGGAAGAAAGATTCACTTCCAGTTCTAGTCCAGCCTTTAAGAAGCTTAGAATTACTGCTCTGGGCTAAATAAACTTAAAAATCAACAACTCATCTTAGGTCCATAAGAGAAGCGACAGGACAGACTGCTGCCCCTTAATTTGGAGAGACTGGCAGGCCAACGCAGAGGATCACAGGAGGCTCAGTGTGGAAAGTTCTGAGAGATAAAAACCCCTAGGGGACTCAGTTATGGTGAGCCTCTATACTTTTAGCTCCTGGAGCTCTACCAGGTTGTCACAATGAATAAAAATAGAATAGGATAGAATAGAATAGAATAGAATAGAATAATAAAATAAATAAGATAACATGAAATAAAAATAAAAATAAAATAAAATAAAATAATAAAATAAAATAATAAAATAAAATAAAATAAAAATTCCTCTTGTGCTCCAAGCAGGAGGAGAGAAAAAGAAACTGTTTTGAAATATGCTGGAGCTCCTGGGTGGCTCAGTTGGTTAAGTTGTCTCACTCTTGATTTTGGCTCAGGCCATGATCTCATGGTTCATGAGTTTGAGCCCCGTGTTGGGCTCTGAGCTGACAGTGCAGAGCCTGCTTGGGATTCTGTCTCTCCCTACCCCTCCTCTGCTCTCTCTCTCTCTCTCTCTCAAAATAGATAAATCAGCTTAAAAAATTAAAAATAAAAAGAAAATATGCCAAAGCTCTGCTCTTAACAAGGCCCGCCCTCAGGGAAAACTAGTCAAGCAGAGCCTAACCTGATAAGGGTTTCATCAGAGCCTAACTGACCTGAGGGAAGGGAAATATCCAACTCCAGCCCTCTGTAGCCATCCCATCCCACCTAAGGGGGGAAAAACTGAGAAGCACATTCCAGAGCTGTGAGCTCACTGAAAGACTGAGACCAAATCACAGGAATATGGAGCGCTTCCCCCACCTCCACACCTCATCACCATACTACTAAAGGACCATTTGTAGTGGCTCCTTTCACCCAGCTCACCATGCCCAGCGATCAAGAAGAAAGTATACTACATAGTAAAAACAAAATTGGAAGAGACAGAGCAAACATCGAAACCAGACTCAGACATGACAGAGGTGTTGAAACTGTCAGACTGGGAATTTAAAACAATTATAATTAATACACCCATGGCTGCAATAATAAAGATGGGTAGGAGCGCCTGGGTATCTCAGTCAGTTAAGCGTTCTGTCTCTTGATTTGGGTTCCGGTCATGATCTCGAAGTTCATGAGATGGAGCCCCACGTCAGGCTCTATGCTGACAGCGCTGAGCCTGCTTGGGATTTTCTCTCTCCCGTTCTCTCTGCCCCTCCCTCCTCTGCCCTCTCTCTCTCCCAAAGTATATAAATTAATTAAAAAAACAAACAAACAGATGGATAATATGACAGAGAGATGGAAATCCTGCAACAGAGCAAAAGGAATGCTAGAGATAAAACAACAAAACAAAAAAAACTGCTACAATAGAAATGAAGCCTGCCTTTGATGGGCTGATTGGTAGACTGGACATCTGAGGAAAGACTCCCTGAGCTTGAAGATACCATAATAGAAACTTCCAAAACTGAAAAGCAAAGAGAACAAAGACTGGGGTGGGGGGGCGGTTGTGGGGAAGAACAGAATATCTAAGGACTGTGGGACAATTGTAAAAGGTGTAACGTGTGATTGGAATTCCAGAAGGAGAAGAAAGAACGAAAGGAACAAAATAAATATTTGAAACACTAATGAGTAAAAATTTCCCCAAATTAACATCAGATCCAGGAAGCTCAGAGAACACCACGCAGGAAAAACGACCAAAAACTACAGTTAGACATTTCATTGTTAAACTACAGAAAATGAACGATAAAAACCCTGAAAGAAGCTAGAGGAAAAAGCACCTTACTTACAGAAGAACAAAAATAAGAGATACATCTGACTCCTCAGATACCATGCAAGACGACAGCAGGATGAAATAAAGTGCTGAGAGAGAGAAACTACCAACCTAGGATTCTGCACTCTGCGGAATTCGCCTTCAGGAGCCAGGAGAAATAAAGACTTTCTCCACAAACGAAAATTGGGGGGAATTTGTTGCCATTAGACCCGTCTTGTAAGAAATGTTAGAAGAAGGCCCTTAGAAAGAAGGCAACTGATACAGATGACAAACTTGAATCTACAGAAAGAAAACAAGAGCATCAGAGAAGGAATGAGTGAGAGAGGAAGATTGTATCTTATTCTAATTTTAATCTGTATTCCTTTGAACATGATTCATCTTTTTTTCCCACCAAATTAAAAAACAGATTAAAAAAAGGAAGCAAGAGCTATCAGCTTCAGCCTTGTCCTCCATCGGATGATCACCAGAGAGCTCTGGGTTTGCTCATTTAGAAGGGAGTGGGAGATGGGTAACCTCTTCCCTCCCTTTCCCCTTTTCCAGTAAAGGGCCTGACCATCTCTCACTTGCTTCCCAAGGAGCCAAATGGCAATCTAAGAGGACGGGAAAAACAGACAAGAACACAAACGCTCTACCTTTGTAAGAGCTTCTCCCGCTTTCTCCCTTTGAAGCCTTAAGGCAGGCCCATGGGGTGGCTGGATAAGCATTCACCCTATTCTGCAAGTGGGTGAATTCCTCAGCTGAAGGGTCAGAATCTGGATTTGAACCCGGGTCTCCTGGCTCCTTCTGGGCCTCTTCCACCCAGGATGGTTACAACAGCAGTGGGGAGTGTTTCATCTCCGTTCCTAAAAACATGGAGTTGCTAAGACATCTGTCAGACAAAAGCGGGTTGTTTGTTTGCATAAAGAAGTGGGAATTGAGTTCCTGAGAGAGGCCGCTGCTGTCCCTGAGCAGGTTTGAACTGCAGTGGGAGAGGTGGCTGGTTGTTTGCCTCTGCCGAATGTGGTGATGCGGTGGGGACGTGCCCAAGTCTGGCAGGCAGCAGCTGGCCATGCTCAGTGTTGACAAAGACCACTTTTTTTCCCTTTCACCCTGGTTCCTATGGGAATCCCTATGGTGGAGGCAAGCACATTCTGGAAGATGCACTAACTTGGGAGTTATCTAGAGCAACAAATGGGGAGGATTCTGGGCAGTGGGCTTAGTCAGCTCTTTCCTCTTAGCCTCCCTGCCCTGAGTGGTACAAAACCCAAGGGGCTAGAGTCTGAATTGTCACACTCTTGCCTGCCTTCCCATAACTCACTTTGGGGAGAGTTTTTTTCATTTTAATTGCTTGCTTGGGAACTGGGTTCTGACAAAAGATCAGAGCTTTAAGATTATGACTAGTTCAGAAGACAGATTTTAAGCCCAAGGATTGAAAACGTGTTTTAGGAAAAACTGGATGCATCCTACTGGTAGGCTAGCATGGGGCACTTTGAGAAGGCTGATATTTAAAATACTTAACAACCGATTAGGCACAGGCCCTGAACAACATTAAGGAGGGCCCAGGATCTTGGAGAGCTCTGTCTGCAGCACCAGATGTTAACCCTTTAGTTGCTGAATCTTGGGGAGACAGTGGAGGATATGGGGGAAGAGCCAGCGAGACAGAGGAACCCAGGGGGCTCAGTTATTCACCCACTGACACAGAAGCCTTTTTGTTTTTAACAACTTGTTTGCTTTCACCTGTGTGGACAGCTGAATATTAGCCCTGCCCCTAATCATTTTAGGAAGGAGACATTAAAGCTAAGGGAGTTTAAAAAATCCGGCCAAGGTCACACAACAATATCGCAGCTCAATCTAGACCCTTGTCTTTAGATCCTCAACCTAATACTAGGAAAAGTGTCTAATAGTCTGATATTTCATATTTAGCCTATCTACCCATAGACCTTGCCAATACCATAATATTTTGAACAACTTATAATCATATAGAAAATAGGCTGCCTAAGATCACATCAATATGTGAAGTATTCTCTACTCCAGATCAAGGGTTGGCAAACATTTTCCATAAAAGGCCACTTTGTAAATATTTTTTCGTCTGTGGGTCACAAAGCCTCTATAGCTCTGTCACTGCAGCAGGAAGGCAGCCATACGAATACATAAACAATGGACGCTAAAATGTGAATGTCATGGTTTTCACATGTCACAAAATAGAATTATTCTTTGGATTTTTTTTTTTTTTTTTTTTTTTAGTCCTTAAAACTTGAAAAACATTCACTGAAAAAAAACACCAATTTTTTCAACCATTAAAAAATGAAGAACATTGGGGCGCCTGGGTGGCTCAGTGGGTTAAGCGTCCGACTTCAGCTCAGGTCACGATCTCGCGGTCCGTGAGTTCGAGCCCCGCCTCAGGCTCTGGGCTGATGGCTCGGAGCCTGGAGCCTGCTTCCGATTCTGTGTCTCCCTCTCTCTCTGCCCCTCCCCGTTCACGCTCTGTCTCTCTCTGTCTCAAAAATAAACGTTAAAAAAAAAATAAAAAACATTCATTGAAAAAAAAATTAATTCACTGAAAAACACCATTTGCCTGCAAGGTATTCAAAAATACAGCCGGCTGGATTCAGCCCATGGGCCTCATCCTGCCAATCTCCGGGCTAGATGGCTCAGGCCTCTCGAGACTCACTGCATCCCCAGCATAGTGTTTATATAGAATCAAAGCCACTGTGAAAGTGGTTTCCCTATTTCCCTTCCACTATGTCACATCTACAGGAGTAAGCCCATGAGAACCCCTGACATCCAGAAATCTGAGTGCCGGTTTTCCAGGAGGTTGCAGGTGTGTTGGGGCTGGCCTCCTCCGGCGCTGTGTGAACAGAACCGCCTTGGAATCAGGGCTCACTGGTAGCAGGTCACAGGCTCCCCACCCCCAGGAACACCCCTCACCCCTCAGCCATAGGCCCTCCCCTGGTAATTATCCTGTCCCAGTTCTGTCTATACTTACTCAGGAAAGGGCTTATCAAGAGCCAGCATTTAGACTCCTTTTTTTTTTTAAGTGTTCATTTATTTTTCAGAGAGAAAGAGAGAGAGAGTGGGGGAGGGGCAGAGAGAGAGGGAGACACAGAATGTGAAGCAGGCTCCAGGCTCAGCGCTGTCAGCACAGATCCCAACGTGGGGCTCTAACCCACGAACTGTGATATCATGACCTGAGCGGAAGTCGGATGCTTAACAGACTGAGCCACCCCGGTGCCCCTAGACTCCTTCTTAATCTTCATCATCAGGTTATTCTGAGAGGTTGTATAACAAAATAGTCGAGGGCAAGGGCTCTGGACTGCCTGGGTTTGAAACCCAACTCTGTTGCTGTGAATGACCTGGGCTGAATTAGTTATCTTCTCTGTGTGATAGTTCTTCAACTGTATCATGATGTGGAGTAACAGAGGCAATATGTAGAAAAGATTTAACATGTGCTTGGTATGTTTTAGCTATTAATATTTCTATTTTTCTTCTCTCCTCTCTCTCAGTTGAATCCATCCATCAAATGTGCCAGGATTTGTGCTGGAGAGGGAGATGCAAAGCCAGGAGAGATGAGATTTGTTATAGCTAGCTATTGCCACGTAACAAAACACTCCAAAACTTAGTAACTGAAAACAACCACAAACATTTATGTGCTTACAATTCTGGGATCTGAGCAGGGTTCAGTGTTCAGAGCTTGCCTCTGCTGGGTGGCTCCACTGGGAGCTGGAGTTATAAGGTAGCTTTGCTTACGTGTCTGGTATCTCAGTGGCAGCTGGCTGAGCTGCACCCTCTCTCCCCCAGCTCCTCTCTTGCCAGCACCCTCTCTCTAGCAGGACAGTTGCATTTGTTTACATGGAGTGGGCTTCTGTGAGGATAAGGCCCAGGCCCCAAAGTCATATACTCTGACCTCCACCACATTTTGTTGCCAAAGCAAGTCATAAGGCCAACCCAGGCTTAAGGGGAAGTGAAATAGTTCACTTATCCTGATGGGGGTAAGATGTGTAGGAATGGAGAAACTGTGGGTGGTTCATTTTTACAGGCAATCTACCACAAAGACGGGGACAGAGAGTGTGAACAACTCGAGAGCCCACACCTAGCCTGGCTTCTTCACCCTTTATCACTAGAACCTAGAACAATGGCTTTGAACATGTCTAAGAAATATTTACTTCTCTGCTGGTTTGGAAGAGTTCTCTTCTTTTTGAAACTTACTATCTTTTTTTTTTTTTTTTAAGTGAGCTCTATACCAATGTGGGGCCTGAACTCATGACCCTGAGATCAAGAGTCGCATGCTTCATGGACTGAGCCAGCCAGGTGCCCCGGCTTTATTATCTTTTAAAAGCTTTGTCCATCTCACTGAAAAACCACTGAGATAATGCTAGTGAGAAATAAGTTTTAATCACCCATTCCACCATAACAAAAAATTTTGCATACCGCTTTCTATTTGTATACATCCCATTTTTATAAGAAGTTATATAACATCATAGAAATGACAGAGAAACGTTTTATATAGTCTGTTCACATATATAATTCTGCATTCAGCAATTTTTTTCTTATCACAACATCCAACATTTTTTTCCATGTCCTTACATGGCTTTTCATAATTATCCCTTCTTTAATAGCTACCACAATGTTCCATTGTGTTGATCTGGCATAAGCCATTAATCTTTCCTCTCATGGTCATCTAGGCTGTTTCTGCTGTGAAACATTTTTCCATATTTTGACACAGCCTTCCTGATTTTTTTTTAAGTAGCTGACTGATATTTCACTGTGTTTATCTACCATATTCTATAAACACATGTTCCTCTCATGGTGGCCGTCTTGACTGTGTGTACAGACTAGGTCTGAGGGAAGCAAGTTGCAGAAACACATGCTGGGATCAGGAGGGACTAAGTCTGTGACTCAGAGACAGAGGCAATGGGTGTGGTGGTGGGGGGAAACCAGGGCTCGAGGGGTTCAGGCTCAAAGTGGTTCTGTCAGCGCTGCTCAACTTTGAATCCCAGCTCCTGCTTATCGATCGGTCACACATGCCCAACTTTGGTCCAAGGATGTCTCACAATGCTTCTTGCTTCCTCTCAGCTTCCTATTGTTGTTATTTTTTACTTTTTTTTTTAAAGTTTATTTGAGAGAGAAAGAGAGAGAGGGATGGGGCAGAGAGAGGATCCCAAGCAGGATCCATGCTGTCAGCACAGAGCCCGACGTGGGGCTCGATCCCACCAACCATGAGATCATACCTGAGCCGAAATCAAGAGTCAGGTGCTTGACTGCCTAAGCCACCCAGGCGGCCCTTGTTGCTATTTTTTCAACGTTACAATAAGCCTGTAGTATCATAGTTCTTTTTTCTTTTTTTTTGAATGATTTTATGAAGGCAAATTCCCAGGAGTGAATTACTAGGCCAAAAGGCATAAATATCTTTTTGGCCCCCGTTAGGACTTTTCCAAAGCTGGCACCACATTCTGGCATTGAAATGGCCATCTGGCAATGCTAGATGTTAGCACTGAAAATCAGCCCTAATGCGAATGGGAATGTCCAACAGGGGTTTCTTTGGTTCTCCTCTATGAGCGCTGACCATAGTCTTTGATTGCAGGTTCACTGTCTACCTGCTCCTCTAGGGTCCAGGCCCTGAAGAAAAAGGAAAGCATCTTGTCCACCTTCATACCCCAGTTCTAACACGGTACCTAGTCCTACAGAGTAGGACTAATGCTAAGTAAGTAAATAGTAAGTAAAATATTAATTTAATAAATGAGTACAAGATTACCTGCAATAATTATTTTCTCTGACTTGAGTTCAAATTCTATCTCTCTAAGCTTCGTCCACACTCTCTGGACCTCAGTTTACTCATCTACGGAACCGGAATAATAACGTCTACTTTGCAGGATTTGTATAGGGATTCGAGATGGTGTTTCTGAGGGGTCTAACATAGAGCCCAATCCAATAAAAAGCAACTATTTCATTATGATGTCACGTGCTCATTCACTGAATGTTCCATTGTGAGAACCATTCACATATTTCCTCCATTTGTGCTAGGGTCTGGCTGTTATTCTAATAAATTTGAATGAATTCTTCACATGTTTTTGAGCTTTATAGTCTTTTGTCACATAAATTGTAAATATTTTGGTTTTGTCATTTTTATTGCAGTTTGATATGTCTAAATTTGTAGATGTTTCCCACTGAGACTTTTTTACATTTCTTCAACTAAGAACGTCAGTGTATTCTCACAAATGTGATTTATTTTCCATTTCCTACTGGTGTTTCAACAATTTAATATTTACGGGACTGTAATTCTTCAATCCATTAGTGTATATAGTATAAGACGTGCCTCTAACTCAATATTTTCCCCAGGCTGGTGTAATACCATATTCACCTGCTGGCACTGTTGTAACAGAATATCACAAACTGGGTGGCTTACAACAACAGAAATGTTTTCTCTACCAGTTCTGAAGGCCAAAAGTCCAAAATCAAAGCATTGGCAGGGCCATCTCCTTCTGAAGGCTCCAGGGGACCATCTCTCTGTCCTTGCCTCTTCCTGGTGACTCCAGGTGTTTCTTGGCTTCCGGTTGTACTGCTCTAACCTCTGCCTTCATGGTCACATTTCTTCCTCTTCTCTCTGTGTCTCTCAGAACTACACTTTTGATGGCGTTTAAGATCTATTTAGATAGGGGCGCCTGGGTGGCACAGTCGGTTAAGCGTCCGACTTCAGCCAGGTCATGATCTCGCGGTCGGCGAGTTCGAGCCCCGCGTCAGGCTCTGGGCTGATGGCTCAGAGCCTGGAGCCTATTTCCGATTCTGCGTCTCCCTCTCTCTCTGCCCCTCCCCCGTTCATGCTCTGTCTCTCTCTGTCCCAAAAAAATAAATAAACGTTGAAAAAAAATTTTTTTTAAAAAGATCTATTTAGATAGTCCAGGGTAATTTCTTCTCAAAACCATTAATTGTTTTTTAAGTTTCTTTTTGAGAGAGAGAGAACGAGTTGTGAGGGTCAGAAACACAGAATCTGAAGCAGGCTCCAGGCTCCAAGTTGTCAGCACAGAGCCCGATGTGATGCTTGAACCCACGAACCATGAGATCATGACCTGGGCTGAAGATGGATGCTTAACGAACTGAGCCACCCAGCGCCCCTCAAAACCACTAATTTAATCAAACCTGCAAAGACTCTTTTCCCAAATAAGGTAGCACTTACAAGTTCCCAAGTTGAGGACTTGATATCTTTGAGTGGCCACTACTAAGCCTACGACAAGTACTTTATAAAACTCAGTCCTTATTCTTCAGCAAAGAGAACAATATATATCCCAACGACTTTAATACAGGGAGTAAAGTAGGGACAATTGAAGGTGGGATCTGTATGAGGAAGGGGGGCAACCAGCCTCTGGGCTCTAATTTAGATCACCAGTGTCACCTGTGGGGAAGTAGCCCCATCTTAAATTCTATACCATCAGTGTGTGGTCAACAGAAGCTTACGCTTGGGGTATGGAGAAGCATCTGATGGCCTCTGGGGGCAGAGGTGACTAGTTAGTTACCCAATACTTCAGTAACAGAGTCCCTAGCTAAAAGAGTCTCTGCTTTCCTTGTGTTTTGTGGCAATGAGACTAAGTTCTGGTCAAACAGCTGTCAATGAGAATTCACTGGGTAGGATTTCCAGGCAAGTCCCTTCAAAGGGGGATAGATAGCTAGACTGTGTCCTCATTGCCCCTTTCCCTTTCTCTTCTTCTTGCCTGGAATACAGATGCGATGGCTGGAGCTCCAGCACCAGCCTTGAACCACGATGGGACTATAAAACTAGAAGTCAGGCACTAGAAATGGTGGAACCCCAAAAATAGAAAGAGCTAGGCCCCTGAAGCGTTATCAAACTAGTTGGGGGCTGCATGCTTCTATACTTAATTTTCATGGGAAAAATAACCTCTAACTTAGTTGAGCTACTTTGGTTATGTCTTATTAATTGCGTTCAATCTCAGTTTTTAACCGGTACAATTTTAATATTTTATTCCCTATTCGTTCTATATTGACTTTTGACAAGAGTTTATTTTACCTATAGCTTTCAGCTCAAATGTTACTTCTCCAAAGCTACCTTCTCTGGGGCCCCCGGGTGGGCCAGTCAGTTAAGCACCCGTCCCTTGGTCTCAGCTCAGGGTTGTGAGTTCAAGCCCCACGCTGGGCATGAAGCCTACTTAAAAAATGAATAAATAAAAGAGGAAAGTAAGCAAGCAAACTACCTTCTCTGACCAACCACCATATCTAAAGTTGCCACCCTTCACCTTGTCACTCCTCATCCTGTTGCCCTGGTTGATGTTGCTTATTGTGCCCTTCACACCAGGAATCGTCTTCTTTTTTCCTTTCTTACTTGTTTGTTGTCCTGCTTTTTCTGCTGGAGAATGTAAACTGCATGATAGCAGGGACCATGCCTGTCTTCTCTCTGCTGTTGCTAGAAGAATTCTTGGCACACAGTGGGTGCTCGACAAGTATGTGCGGAATGGATTAGTCTGTGTGGGAACCAAGATGAGACATTGGGAGTAGGTGGTGCTGTTGAAAAGCTTCCTAGGGGAAATCCAAGAAGCTCGAGTAGAAAACCTGTCAGTGCAAGTGGCTAGGAGTCCAGAGTACTGAGTGGGAGGAAAATGTTGACTTTCCCTAATCTTTCTCTTTCAGGGCATGAAACACACTCATCCAGGGCCCCCTTTGCCTGAGCAGAACATGAGTTCACATTCATTGCCCATACCCACGGTTGTATGGCCTCTACCTACTACACCTGGCTGCATGATCTCAAATTCCTACAACCTCCATGTCAGGCTCTAGCTTCGTCCCACGGACAAATAATCACCTTGAGCCTCCAGGATGATGGCTGTTAACTGACTGAGCCCCAACATCCCTCCCAGCATGGGCCGCTTCCTCCCTAGAAGATCTTCAACAGAAATAGCCCTGACTTCTCCCTCTCCCTAGTGGTTGTATCCAGCTCAGTCTCAGCTGCCCAGCTCACATCTCATTCCTTCATGGAAACTTCCTTGGTTGCTCTGGTTCAGCTGGGTCCTTCCTGTTCATGTTGCCATCACTCTCGTTTTGATACGTCATTCATGTATTTGCTCAGTTTTTCATTCACCTCAAAACTCCTATTTAGGATTTCTCCTGAGCTGGGTACGATGATACTTCCTGCGTTACACTGAGACCAATAGTAAACTCAGCCCCTGTTGATGCATGTACTAATTGTTGAATAGATGTTTCCAGTTTTCAATGCGTTGATGATCACCAAATAAGATAAATAAAAGCCCCAAAGGTAGGTGACATACATACAAAAAGCAGATGTGAAGCAGCTTTCAGCCCCACCTGCCAGCACTATCTCGTGTCCAACAAGGTGGTGGCTGCAAACAGAGATTTTCCATGGGGCACACCTGCTTAACTCTTTGAAGGCAGCGGATGTGTGCACACACATCCATGGTCTGCTGCTTTGTGGGTCCTCCCTGGGGGCTGGAGATGCTAGAGGGACTGGAACTCTGAAGGGCAAACTTGCTTTCTGATAGGCAGCTCCCAAGAGCAAGCACAGGGAAAAGAGAAACTCTGTTACCCCATGGAAAGGCAAGACAAGGTCCAGATGCCTAAGGGATAGAAGGGGTCAAAGTTTTGATTCTTTCAGTGAAAGCCCAGGAGCCCACAGCAGGGTGGCCCAAAGTCCAGTCAAAGAGTCACACAGGGTCTTAAGAGCTCTATCAGAGAGGGAGAGGGGCTGCCCTTCCCCTGTGGGTGGGGGCCGTGTCAGCACAGAGCCTGCCTTTCCCCGCACAGCAAGATCAAACATGCTCTAAACACAACTGGTCAATCCCTGAACTTGTTCCATGCCCTCAAATGCAATCAAATGTCCATTATTGTATTGCTTCCTTTTTTTTTTTTTTTAAGTTTATTTATCTTTGAGAGACAGAGAGAGAGAAAGAGCGGGTAGGGGAGGCACAGAGGGAGAGGGAAAGAGAATCCCAGGAAGGCTCCACGCTGTCAGTTCAGAGCCCATCGCAGGACTTGAACTCACAAACCGTGAGATCATGACCTGAGCCGAAGTCAGATGCTTAACCAAATGAGCTGCTCGGGGGCTCCTCTATTGCTTCTTAATAAAGTATCAAAACAACTACAAAGTCACATATCCACTCTTTTCTATCCTTGACTCCTGTGACCAGGAAGCCCCTTCTACATTATATCACGGGGTCAGCAAGATACAGCCAGTCCCCTCATCACTCACAAGTGCAGTATTACATCCACGGATAATTCACACTCAAAATGATGTCCCTGGGTCACCGCCGGATTCTGAGAGGGTGATTGGATCAGCGTGGATGCGCCACGTGGGGTAGCATTTTAGCCTTGGGTGTATTTAATTGAATCACGACTCTGAAAACGGCTCGGCCTCTTTGGCATTTGGTGAATTAACGTTGAAGCAAGCAGGCCGGCCCATGGTCAAGCCTGCTGGGCAGGCCCAGGATTACGGAACATCTGTGGAGCACTCCTCTTGTGATGATCTGTCTGTTTTTAATCCCAGCCTGGCTTCGTCCTGCCACCCAGAGATATTCAGTCTGCTCCTGCCGCTTGCTGTGGGCTCAGCAAACCCAAATTCATTTTGGAGATTAAGCACAGCATAATTAAGCCTTTTAGAGGAAGGAAAACCATAAACAGCGATGCATTCCAGCCCACATTACCTGCTGCTTTAACCACTTGTGCCTCCGTCCCTTTGGCTTAGCTCCGTGAGCACTGGGAGCTGGCCTTCATGATCCTTTGGCTGTGGGATCCATCCCCATGGTGTTTTCTGGGACAACTCTTTGCCCATCGTGTTTCGCCAGCCTGGGAGCTCTCTAATCCAATAACTGGTGTCCTTGGAAGGCCATGTGAAGACAGTGACACACAAGGGAAGTGCCTGATTGAGGCAGAGGCCAGAGTGATGCGGCTGCAAGCCAAGGACAACCCAGGACTGCCCGCAAAGCGCCAGAAACTAGGAGGAAACGAGGAAGGATTCCTTGACAGCTTTCAGAGGGAGCGCGGCCCTGCCAACACTTTGCTGTCAGACATCTAGCCTCTGGAACTGTGAGACAATACATTTCTGTCGTTTGAATCCACCCAGTGTGTGGTACTGTGGTACAGCAGCCCTAGGAAATGAACAACCACCTCCTCCTGCTTTGTTTTAAGGTTGTTTCAGAGGTAAATTTACTGTGAAACTGATGAAGCATAAGGTTCAGGCCCCTTACTTGTGCGAGCTCCTTCTAAGACCCTGTACCGCATTTTGTCTTTGTTAGGTTTGGATTATTTCTCCTAAAGAGTGTTCCCCGAATTGTATAAGATTCGGACACTGTGAGCTCTTGATCTGCTGTTGACACACAGCCACCCCCCAGGAGGACCCTCGGAGGGGCCGACGGCAGTCCCTCTCAGATTGCTTTGCCGTTCCCGGCTCCCCAGGCAGCATCACCAGTCTGGAAGGCTTTGGAAATAGAGGCCAATGTTAGGTTGTTTTATCCATTTGTGGGGGCAGGAGGCTGAATTAGAGGCCCTCTTGGGGTCTCTCCAGTCAAGTGCCTCCTGGGTAACTGCAAAGGGCCACTTTCCTTCGGAGCCTCAGTGAGCAGAAGCTAACATTTCCAACAGACTGTCTTGGTCTGAGCAGAGCCAAAAAGCCTGATGGGAGAGTCGAGCCCTGGGAAAGGCCTGTCACCACTCCAGTCTGGCTGCTTCTATTGCGGGCTGTCCTGCTGCGTGGCTTCACCACCTCCACCCAAACCTGTCTTCATTCTCTACACTCAGGTCAGCAGAGATGGTGGAAATGGCCCCTCAGGCCCCATGCACACATACACACGGGGAAATGGCCCTTGTCTCTACAGGACTTATTTCTCATCCTATCTCCCCACCTCTAAGCCAACCCTAATTCAAACCAACGTCACAAACATGTATGTAGCACTTAGTCTGTACTAGGTGCTGGGAAACCCTGGATAAATGGTGCAGGGGTCCTGGGAAGGGGGAGACCTGAACAGAAATGACCACATAACACAGAAATAACACTAACGATTGTGGTAAATGTCTAAAGCGTAAGCAACGTGCTATCTGACTTCTCAAAGGGCAGTTAGTTCTGAGTGGGTGAGTGAAGTTTTAGAAGGAGGTACTACAAGGTTTTGGTTAAAAATATGTAACATTTCCAAGATGGTGGTGTAGCCTGAACTCCCCTCTTGCTGTGGATACACTGAATCTACAGGCAAGGTTCTCCTCAAATCAGTCAATGTGATACACCACATTAACAAAGCAAAAGATAAAAATCTTATGATTACTTCAGTAGGTGCAGAAAAAGCATTTGATGAAATTCAACATCCACTTGTGAAAAAAACTCTCAAGACGGAAGGTAACTCCAGATAATAAAGGCCGTAATGACAAGCCCATAGCTAACATCAGACTCAAGAGTGAAAAGCTGGAAGCTTTTCCTCTAAGATCAGGAATAGACAAGGATGTCCACTCTCTCCACTTTTATTCAATACAGTATTGGAAGCCCTACCCAGAGCAATTAGGCAAGAAAAAGATAAATAAAAGTCATCCAACTTGGAAAGGAAAAAGTAAAAAGGTCACTATTTGCAAATGGCATGATTATATACATAGGAAACTGTAAAAAAAAAAAATAACCAAAAAACTGTTAAAACTCATAAATTCAGTAAAGTTGCAGGACACAAAATCAACATACAAAATCTGTTGCACATATTTACACTAATGATGAACTATTAAAAAGAGAAATTAAGAAGACCATCCCATTTGCAATTGTGTCAAAAAGAAAAAAAATACCTACGAATAAATTTGAGGAGGTAAAAGACCTGGATGCTAAAAACTATAAGACATTGATGAAAGAAGTCAAAGATGACACAAATAAATGGAAAGACATACTGTGCTCATGGATTGGAAGAATTAATATTGTTAAAATGCCCATTCCACCCAAAGCAATCTATAGATTCAACGCAATCCTTATCATAATTCCAATGGCATTTATCACAGAAATCGAACAGACAATCCTAAAATTTGTACGGAACCACAACAGCCTCTGCATAGCCAAAGCAATCTTGAGAAACAAAAACCAAGCCTGAAGCACCACGTTCCCTGATTTCAAGCTATATTACAAAGCTATAGTAATCAAAACAGTATGGAAATGGCATAAAAACAGACACATATACCAATGGAACAGAACAATGATCCTAGAAATAAACCTATGCATATATGATCAATTGATTTATGACAAAGGAGCCAAGAATATACAATGGGGAAAGAATAATATCTTCAATAAATGGTGTTGGAGAAACTGGACAGCTACATGCAAAAGAAGGAAACTAGACTACTATCTCACACCATACACAAAAATTAACTCAAAATGCATTGAAGACTTGCATGTAAAACTTGAAAACATAAAATTCCTAGAAGAAAACATAGGAAATAAGCTCTTTAACGTTGGTCTTGGCAAAGATTTTTTGGATCTGACTCCAAAAGTGAAGGCAACAAAAGCAAAAATTAAAAAAATGGGACTACATCAAACTAAAAACCTTCTGCACAGCAAAGAAAACCATCAGCAAAACGAAAAGGCAGCCTACTGAATGGAAGAAAATATTTGCAAATCATGTACCCAAGAAGTGGTTAATATCCAAAGTATACAAAGAACTCATATAATTCAATAGCACACACAAAAAATGTTTTTAATGGACAGAGGGTCTGAATGGACATTTTTTCAAAGAACACATACAGGTGGCCAACAGGCACATGAAAAGTTGCTCACCATCAGTAATCAACAGGGAAATGCAAATTAAAACTACAATGAGGGGCACCTGGGTGGCTCTGTTGGTTTAGCATCTCACTCTTGATTTTGGCTTAGGTCATAATCTTACAGTTTGTGGGTTTGAGCCCTGCATCGGACTGCATGCTGACAGTGTGCAACCTGTTTGGGATTCTCTCTCTTTCTCCTCTCTGTTCCCCTCCCCTGCTCACACTCTTCTGCCCCCCCCTCCAAAATAAATAAACAAACTTAAAAAAAAAACCACAATGAGATACCACCTCATACCTGTTAGAATGGCTATTATTAAAAGGATAAGAAATAACAAGTGTTGGAATGCTTAGGTGGTGGCTCAGTCTGACTTCAGCCTAGGTCATGATCTCACCATTCCAGAGTTCGAGCCCCGCGTGGGGCTCTGTGCTGATAGCTCAGAGCCTAGAGCCTGTTTTGGATTGTGGGTCTCCCTCTCTCTCTGCCCCACCCCCACTCACACTCTGTCTGTCTCTCTCTCTCTCTCTCAAAAATAAACAAAATAATAATAATAAAAAGAAAGAACAAGCATTGGAGAGGATGTGGAGAAAAGAGGACCCTTGTGCACTGTTGGTGGGAATGTTAACTGGTGCAGCCACTATGGAAAACAGTATAGAGCTTCCTCAAAAAATTAAAAATAGAACTACCACACAATCCAGAAATCCCACCATTTGGTATTTCTCTGAAGAAAATAAAAACACTAATTCAAAAAGATACATGTGCCCCTATGTTCACAGCAGCATCATTTACAAAAGCCAATATATGGAATCAACCTAGCTGTCCAGTGGTGGGTGAACAAAGAGGTGATATATATATGAAATGAAATACTAGTCGGCCGTAAAAAAAAAAAAAAAATGAAACCTTGTCATTTGTGACGACATGGATGGACCTAGAGAGTATCATGCTGAGTGAAATAAGTCAGAGAAAGACAAATACCATGTGGTTTCACTTTATATGTAGAATCTAAAAGAGAGAACAAAATTCCTAGATACGGAGACCAGAATGGTGGCTGCTGAGGGTAGGCCTGGGGGGGGGGGGGGGGAGGAGTGAAACAGGTGAAGGAGGTCAAAAGCGACAAACTTTCAGTCATAAAATACATAAATCACGGGGTTGTAAAACACATCGTGGTGACCACAGTCAATATTATTATAGTACATACTTGAAAGTTGCTATGAGACTAAACCCTACAAGTTCTCATCGCAAGAAAAACATCTTTTGTTGTTCTTCGTATGGTGGCAACCGGTAACCAGACTTATTGTGGCGGTCATTCCACAGTGTGTACAAATGTCCAATCGTTATATGGTGCACCTGAAGCTAATATAATGTTATATGTCAATTATACCTCAATTAAAGCAAATTTAACAGTCAGAGCTGACAGGACTGACGAGTGAGAGAAGAGTAAGTTCCTGGAGGGGCCTGGCATGAGCTGGGCCGTGAGAAAGTCCGGGGACCTAGCCAGGGTAGGCCCCGGGCAGCAGGGGCCCCCACGGGCTTTAGGACGGCCGCTATTTACCAGTCAGAACCAAAGTACTGCAATATTTTAACAACCGGTTCAGCTGTGCCTGAGTTTCCCAGCTGGCCCTTAGCCCTGGAGTGGCATGAGGTTTGGGCACATCGACAACACTGGATTGGCCCCTTCCCTCTGGAAATATATTTCCTTTCATTGCCCAAACAGCCTCTCACAGTTAGACTTCCCACTCTGTGTTGCAACGAAGCCACCTGCCTCCCATGAAAGAGGGCATTGTTTTCCACCTGGGCCACCCCCGGCTGGATGCGCGGAAGGGCGGCTGTCCACTCGGGCCTATTGTGCATCTCGCTCAGAACAGCTGAGGGGTGACAGGGCACGGGGGCCTCCTGGACACCAGTTCTGGGGCTTCGGAGAACTTAACAGTGGGTGTGGCTCGCGTCAAATAAACAACTCCCTGGGCACGGCAGATTCAGCACAGTGCTGCAGTTTCTGAAAGATATAATTATCGTTGGGAAAACCGCTCTCCCTCGAGTTCACCAACCCTTGGGGGATAGAATGTTTACAACGGGAAAAAACGTAAAGGGATTTTGTTTGCTGTGTTTTTCTTCGGTGACTTTAGCCACCCGTAATCACAGTTGCGTAAAACCAAATTCTGGTAACTATAGTCGACAAGAAGAAAGCAAAGGTGAGGGTCCCGAGTGTGGCAGGGCCAGGCCCAGGCCTGTGGGGGGGATTGAGGGGCACAACACCCACCCTGTTAACCGCACAGCTGCACCAGGGCCCGGTGTTGCCTGGGGTGTGGCCTTGTCTTAAAAAGACCTGTTAAGACACAGATCGGCACCCCCCCACCAACCCCGGCAGAGGGATTGAGGGGGGTTTTTAAACTTAGCTGAGCATCTAACCTAGGAAGGGGACCAGGGGCATGTTAGTTTAGAAGTGAGGGCAGTGTGTGTGTGTGTGTGTGTGCATTTGTGTGCCTGTGTGCCTTTGTTTACAAGACAGAGAGAGAGAGAGAGAGGAGAAGCAGCTACTAGGCTTGATTCATGGGACGTGGATCTAGGGGCACCTCCAGTTGGGCCACGCTGGCCTGTCAGCCACGCCTGCTGTCTTCGCCTCGCCACACGTACGTTCTTCCGTCACCTCAACTTTTCCACTCTGACGGCAGCCAGGGAACAGCAAGTTTTATGCTTCAGGTTGTTTTGTTGTGGAAGTCCTAGAAAAACAAACATGTAGGTGCCGGGCCTGTGAAGCATCCTGTCCGCAGGGCGAGTGTCTGCGTGTCCCTGTGTGGCGCCTCCTCGGGGCCCAGGGCTGCTCCTGTGCTCACTGACGGTGGGGCCGTGGCCCCCGCGCGGCTGGCAGGTGGCCCAGGAGCCTCTCTTTCCTCTTTCTCCTTCCTTGTCATTTTTAAATCTCTCACTTTCCTCCTCACCTTCTCATGGTGTCTGTCCCAAGAGAGGAGCAAACTGCAGGCCAGAATACATAGCTGGAATTTTCTGCATTCTGAGCATGTTGGCAACGGGTTTTTACCTCAAAGCTTCTTACAAGAGCAGCCCCTGGGATGGAGCAGGAGGCAGTTGGGGAAGGCCAGGGGGCTGGGGGTGCCTCTGAGTGTCCCCAGCTGGGCACTCAGCTACCACAGGTCAGGAGGAGTTCCTCGCTCGGCACTGTCCCCTCACAGACCTGCCCGGCCGCGTGTCATCTCACTCTGTCAGACCTCGGAAATTAGGGACCATTTCACTTATATCAGGGTCATCCCACGCCAAGTCGGCAGCTACAGACAGAGGATTTCATGCAGTGTTTTCTGAAAATGATTGTGTTGTCCCAGGAGGACCACTTGAGGGACATGTGGCAGCAGGGTCAGAACCTTCCCCCCCTCCCCCCGTGCCGCTGGCCTGGTTATCATCCCAACACTGGCCCACCCAGGCGTCCCCGTGGTCAGAGCCGAAGAGTTCTTCGGAGTTCCGATGCCCCGTCCTTCTTTGCTGTCTTCGTTGTTAAATGTATGGGGAGTGAGCACACACCAGTCATGTAGCTGTCGAGTGAAGGGCACAAGGGTAACAACTTGGAGTCAAACATACTTTGTTTCACGGTGTGTCCATGCATATGAAACCCTAAGTGGGGGCGCCTGCGTGGCTCAGTCGGTTAAGCATCTGACTCTTGATTCCGGGTCGGGTCACAGGCTCACAGTTCGTGTAATCAAGCCCCGCCTCGAGCTCTGCGCCGACTGCTTGGGATTCTCTCTTTCCCTCTGTCTCCGCCCCTCCCCACCCCCAAAAATAAACTAAGAAAGAAAGAAAGAAAGAAGCCTTAAGTGGGTGGAAAACCAGCAAGAGAAAAAAGAGAGCAGCGACTATCGTGTGAGTGCATCTCCCTGTCTTCAAGGTCCGTGCTCCGCCTCTCATAACCTACCAATCAGTCAATATTTCTTACGGGCTCCAGAGAACCCATGATGTGCCTAACGTTGTGCTCCAGACGATTTGAGATTGTAGGGCGTGCTCCTTTCTCCTTAAGGACTGTATGATCTTTGGAGAGAAGAGAAAGCATACATGCATAACTCATTATGGAGTTGCCTCTTCCCTGCCCCCGCCCCCTCCCCCCACCACCAAAAGCTGGTGTGAGTGGGCTCAGGGCAGTTGAGAAGGGAAGGGTGGTGGGGGCTAGGGTTCCCGGAGAAGCCTTTCAGGGATGGGCACTCTCAGTTGTTTGGCAAACAGCAGGTGCCAAGGCACAGAGAGGCAGGAGAAGCAAGCAGGGTGCGGGGAGGCCTTCGCGGGGCTGGACTGGACTTCTCCATCCATTCGTTGGCTCAGGAAGGATCTGGGTCTTCCGGTGTTGAAAACCCTGCTCAGAGACCGTGAGCAGGTCACTTGTTCTCAGAGCTTCAGTGTCTCATGAGCAGGAGACTGAGAGGTGATAGCGAAAGCATCTGACAAACAGGCTCGGGCACCACCCAATCAGATTTGACGCTGGCAAGCCGAGCATTGACCTTTTAACTACAGGATCATTAGGAGGGGCGGGTGCCAGGGGAGTGTTTGGGGGCTCAAGGCAGCAGCTTTGATGGAAATATTTTGTTCTTTTACAGCCAGTGCAACCGCACTGGTGTGTGCCAACCAAATGTCAGCCCTGGTGTGATAATACTAATTCTGCTGGCCTTGTATGGTTGTTGTGTGGCTCAGCTGTCGTAACGTACATGGGGGCACGTTGTAAATGGTCACGGGCTATGCAAATGTAAATTGTTGTGCTACCCCTGCCATTACAGTGCGATGTGGTGTAGTATGGTATGCTGCGGTGCGGAACAGAAAAGCAAGCCTCTACAATAATAGAATAATGAGAAAGGATTTTTTTTGATCATGTATAACTGATGATAGTTTATTTTATTAAAAAATACGTAGTTTAACATAAAGAGCTACACCTTGAAAACTCCTGACATGTCACGTTCACGACAAGATTACAAATCGAGAGCAGGGATCTGTGATTTACATATTTTGTATCCTCTAGACCAGTGGTTCTAAACTTGAGACCCTCCATACTCTTAAATTACTGAGGCTACTTCTGCCTCTGGAGTATGGGTTAGACAAACTTTCCCATATTCCTCTCACTAAGTACAACTAAAAACCCCAGACGTTATACATAAAGCAAACGTAAGAAAGCTCTGAAATGTGGAGATAAGATGGTAGTCTGACTAGGGATCTAGGAACCCAAGGAATGATGCAATGGCAGATCTCTGGGTTTCCCTTTGACTTCCTACTATCCCCGACTTGGAGTTGAAGAAGCTGGCAACCCAGAAACACCAATGCGTGCAGACAAGAGAAACTCCAACAGAAGTCTCCTTTCCCTAGCTAAGGAGCTGGGAGAGGGGAAACTTAGCCCGATAGGAAACTTTTAGACAATAACCACTCTACTGCAGCCCAAACCATAGCTTTACCAAAATCCATCTAGCAAAGGCCAACTGGAGAGTCCAGACTTCCACCCTCATGAGGCTGTAATGAGGCACCCCAAAACGCCCCCGTGGTGGAGTCAGAGAAGGCCAAGTAGGGAGCCAGAAGCTTCATCCCTGCCAGCCTACGATGAGCCTATAACGAACAAAATATGGGTAACTATAATGTGCTTTCCTTCTCCCCTTGAGTTGATGAAATGTACCACTTCCTCAAAAAGCACAAATAACCATAACTCACTTGATATGAAATAGATCATTTGAATAGGCTTATAACTATTACGGGAATTGAATTTGTAATTAAATAACTCCTATAAAGGAAATCTCTCTAGGTTCAGATGGTTTCTACGATCTCACTTAAAAAGGAGTTAATACAGGGTGGCTGCGTGGCTCAGTAAGTTGAGTGTCCCACTTTTGATTTCGGCTCAGGTCACGATCTCGAGTTTAGGGGGATTCAGCCCTGCATCGGGCTACTGCAGTAAGTAAGCACAGAGCCTGCTTGGGATTCTCTCTCTCCCCTTTGTCTGCCCCCCTCCTGCTCATGTACTCTCTCTCTCCCTAAATAAATAAACTTAAAAAAAAAGAGTTAATACAAATGATGCACTGTCTCTTCCAGAAAACAACAAGAGCGAACCCTCTCCAATTCATTTTATGAAACTAATATTACCCTGATACCCAAACCAGACAAAGACAGTATAAAAAACATTTCAGACCAATATCCTTCATGAATATAGATGCAAAAACCCTTTACAAAATATTATCAAACAGAATTTAGCAATATATAAAAAGAATTATACACCATGATCAAGTGGGATTTATTCCAGGGATAGAAGCCTGGTTCAGTTTTTGAAAGTCAATCAATGTAATCCATCATATTAACAGCTAAAGAAGAAAAAAATCATATGATCATATCAATCAATGTAGCAAAGGCATTGGACAAAATTCAACATTTATTCATGATAAAGACTCTTGGGAAAATAGGAACACAAACAAATGTCCTCAACTTGATAAAGAACAGGTACAAAAAACCTATAGCTGACATTATACTTAATGGTAAAAGACTGAATGCTTTCCCCTAAGATTAGGAACAAGGTGGGGCGCCTGGGTGGCGCAGTCGGTTAAGCGTCCGACTTCAGCCAGGTCACGATCTCGCGGTCCGTGAGTTCGAGCCCCGCGTCGGGCTCTGGGCCTACGGCTCGGAGCCTGGAGCCTGTTTCCGATTCTGTGTCTCCCTCTCTCTCTGCCCCTCCCCTGTTCATGCTCTGTCTCTCTCTGTCCCAAAAATAAATAAACGTTGAAAAAAAAAAATTTAAAAAAAAAAAAAAAGATTAGGAACAAGGCAAGGATGTGCACTCACACCACTCTTGCTCAACTGACTGGATGTTTCAGCCACTATAATAAGTCAAGAAAAGGAAATAAATGACATACAAATTGCTCTGTGAAAGACCCTGTCGAGAGGGTAAAAGACAGCTATGGAATGGGAAAAAACATTTGCAAACCACATATCCAACAAAGGACTATTATCTATAATATGTAAAGAACTCTTAATTAGCGCGTGGGTGAAAGACATGAAGAGACATTTCATCAAAGAAGAAATACAGATAACAAATAATCACATCAAAAAAAAAAAAATGTTCAGCAGCACTAACCACTAGGGAAATGCAGACCCAAAATACGATGAGCCGTCGCTACAAACATATCAGAGTGCACAAATTAAAAATATTAACAACAATAAATGCTGGTAGAGATATAGTCAAAGATACTGGATCACTTAGCCAGTGGGAACATAAAATGATACAGCCAGTCCGGAAAACAATTTGGCAGTTTCTTTAGAAACTTAACATGAGAGGTGCCCGGGTGACTCAGTCTAATGAGCAGCCAACTCTTGATTTTGGCACAGGTCATGATCCCAGTGTCCTCGGATTGGGCCCCAAGTTGGGCTCCATGCCAAGCATGGAGACTGCTTAAGATCCCCTCTCTCTCTTTCCCTCCCTCTGCCCCTCTCCCCTGCTAGCTGTCTGGTGCACTCTCTCTCTCTCTCTCAAATAATAAAAACAAACAACAAACAAACAAATGAACATGCAACTACCATACGACCCAGCAGTTATTCTCCCGGGTTTACCTCCTCCATTTATCCCGAAGAAACCAGGACTTAAATTCACACGAAAACCCGTAGGGCAATGTATACGGCAGCTTTATTTGTAATAGCCAAAACCCGAAAGCAGCCTAGATGTCCTTCAGTGAATGAGTGGCCAGATAAACTACAGTAGAGCAATAAAAAAGAGGAATAAACTTTTCATGTACGTGAAAGCCTGGATTAACCTCCAAAAAATTATGCTGAATGATAAAATTATGGAAATGTAGAACGGACTGAGGAAGCCAGCAGTCAAGGAAAGGGTAGGTGAGAGAAAAGTGGGTGTGTTTGTAAAAGGACGACTGCTGGGTCCTAGTGGAGATGGCAATGTCCTCAATCTTGACTGTATCAACGTCGCTGTCCTGGTGTGATATTGTACGACAGTTTTGCCAGATGTTGCCCTCGTTCCTCAGGACACCGAGTGGCAAACACCTGATGCTTCTGTGTGTTATTTCTTTGTGTACGTGTTCACAATTATCTCCACAAAAACAACTTAAACAGTTATGGAAGACAGCAAATAACTTGACTATTTGGGTTATACCTATTGAGATTTTCCATATTTTTTTTTTTTTTTTAATTTTTGGGACAGAGAGAGACAGAGCATGAACGGGGGAGGGGCAGAGAGAGAGGGAGACACAGAATCGGAAACAGGCTCCAGGCTCCGAGCCATCAGCCCAGAGCCCGACGCGGGGCTCGAACTCACGGACCGCGAGATCGTGACCTGGCTGAAGTCGGACGCCCAACCGACTGCGCCACCGAGGCGCCCCGAGATTTTCCATATTAAAAATGAAACGGAGACATTTAAACTTTTTAACTCGTTTGAAAATAACAATAACAAACCTCACACATACTAATGCAAAATAGCATATATTTTTTGTTGTTGTTTTTTTGAAAAAAAAATTTTTTTTTCAACGTTTATTTATTTTTGGGACAGAGAGAGACAGAACATGAACGGGGGAGGGGCAGAGAGAGAGGGAGACACAGAATCGGAAACAGGCTCCAGGCTCCGAGCCGTCAGCCCAGAGCCCGACGCGGGGCTCGAACTCCCGGACCGCGAGATCGTGACCTGGCTGAAGTCGGACGCCCAACCGACTGCACCACCCAGGCGCCCCAATAGCATATTTTATAAAAGTAACTATATTTTCCAAAACAAAGGAAAGGTAGCGAGAAAAGTGTTCAGATGTCTGTAGTGTTTGGCTTAACAGAAGACAGGCTTAATAGAAGACTCCTAATGTGCTTTTGCATTCTATCTCTTGCAATATGTTGTTTTAATTGAAGTATATGAAGACAATCCAGCCTCACTTTGATGTGTTATTGGAAAAGAGAAGAATATTTTAATAACCTTTTCAAATAATTGTAGATGTTCTTTATATTCTACCTAAAAACTTGACAAGTGATCTTTTTTTTTTAAATGTTTATTTTTGAAAGAGAGAGCGCACGCGGGGGAGGGGCAGAGAGAGAGGGAGACGGAATCAGAATCTGGCTCCGTGCTGGCAGCAAAGAGCCTGATGTGGGGCTCAAACTCAAGCATGGCAAGATCATGACCTGAGCTGAAGTTGGATGCTTAACCTTGTGGGTTTTTTTGTTGTTTTTTTAAGTTTATTTATTTATTATGAGTGAGTGAGAGAGAGAGAGAGAGAGAGAGCAGGGGAGGGGCAGAGAGGGACAGAAAATCCTAAGGAAGCCCCATCCTGCCAGTGCGGAGCCCAATGTGGGGCTTGAACCCACAAACTATGAGATCATGAACTGAGCCAAAACTGAGTCAAACCCTTAACTCACTGAGCCACCCAGGCGCCCCTACAAGAGATCGTTTTTTGAAGGTTAGTTGCAATGTGGAATCTGAAACTATGTCAATCAGCTTTCTATACTTTGTTATATTAAAATGCATTAATCTACCTTGCACTTTGAAAGAATCCATGCTTGACTTTTGGCCTCGTGGAGCCCCCAGAAGGTCTCTGAAAACACCAGGGGTGTCTGGACCATACTTGAGGACCATGGCCCGAGAGTTCTTAGTCTGAGGCCTTATCTAGGTACCTAATAAATGCATTCATTTGATAACGGAGTATCGAAACCCTTGGTTCAAAAGACTGCCCAGAGCCCAGGCAGATACAATGATTGGAAGTAGAGAAGAACCTCCCCCAGAGGAGGGGAAGTATCTGCTACATGTGTAGCAAACACATATAGTGTAGAAGGTATGGCCCTTGCCCCTCCCGTGCCTGTCCAGGTGGCCCTGTGTTAATGTGTGTGCCATGATGCTGGAGTGAACCCTCAAAGAGGAAGGAGATACCCTGTGATACACCCCCCTATTAGGTAACATTTCAAACACCTTTAGAAGACATTTCATTCTCTTTCTATGGATGAAGATACTGAATGATTGAAACAGCTTATGCAGGGAAGCAGAATGGGGACCAGGTGCCAGAACTCCTGACCCTCTTCCCCACCCATATCCCCAGCAGAGCAATGAATAGCCCCTTTTAGTGCCTGTTAACCAGCTTATGTGTACTTAGCTTTTCTCTCAGCAGAGCATAATGGTTCCACCATGAATCCAAACCAATGAAACAAAGAGTTCTTTCCCTTTCACAGTGAATAGTAACCCAGGAGAACTCACTGCCACAAGTTATTATTACAGCAAATAACTAAGCGAAGATAAAAACAAGATCAGACACTTGTCCGAATAGGGAAAACCATGGCAAGCTTTTAAAGCCATTTGCTTTGAAGCAGTAAAATGGTCACTAACTCAAATCTGGGAAGACATCTCAGTAAGAGATGATTAGGTATTTTTTGTGTGTTGTTCTCCCTTTGTAGGGAAAGGTTTGCCTCTTATTCTGAAGCACTCTGGGAAAATCTAAGAAGAGATTAGCTGCAAAACTGTTACGAAGGCTCTGATAGGTTTTTACTTATAACTCCAGGCAACGGGACCCCCTTTGTATTCTCCAGTTTGTCCCTGCAGATCTTGGTTGCAGGGTGACGTGATGGTCTGTTTCCCTGAGAATTTCTCTCCCAGAGAACTCCTGGTAGGTAGGGGCTGTGCTTAGTCACTGAGCACCCCTGGTGCCAGCACAGTGAGTCACACATTGTTAGTGCTCAACTATTTGTTGAACTAACAAGTCACATTTAGCCAGCTAGCTGCTGAGCCATTGTTAAGTAGCTAGAGAGGAGCTGGTCATTTCAGACTGTTCTCGAATTCTAAGGAAAATGTCCTAGGATTCCACTCAGGGGGAAATTCACTTGTGTGAGGTGTTGCTTTTTTGGATTTCCTAAGTTTTTATTTTTAGTTAATTTAGTTTAATTTGTTACGCAAAAGGACTTCTGGCATCAAAATCATGTTTTGTTTTTTTAATTTTGTAAAATGTGTATTTTTGAGAGAGAGGGAGGGAGAGAGAGAGAGAGAAAGGCAGAGCACGAGCCAGGGGAGGGGCAGAGAGAGAGGGAGACACAAAATCCAAAACAGACTCCAAGGCTCCCAGCTGTCAGCAGAGCCTGATGCGGGTTCAAACTCACGAACCGCGAGATCATGACCTGAACCGAAGTCGGTCGCTTAACCGACTGAGCCACCCAGGCGCCCCCAAAATCATGTTTTAAAGCGCCTCTCCTCTTTCTGTGCTCAGGACCTCCCTTCAGGCACAAGGAGCAGGCTTGAGTGCCACAGAATCCGAAGTAATTTGGACGGACATTTTTTAAAACCAGAAATTGTCTTCTTGGCGTCATGCTAGGTCAGAAGCCAAAGGCTCCAGTCCCTTAAGGCATCTTGGAAATATCTGCATGCATCGTACTTCTACTGATAGAAAAATGAGGACGTGACTTTGTTGTCCTGTACATTTTCTTTAAGTTCTCATGGGTTTTGTGAGTATAGGCATGCTTTAGAAGAGCTCTTAAATTCACTTCCAACACATGTAAGTATAACAACAATAAAAACTCTATATAATAAAACATTTCCAAGCCCCAGCTGGTGGCCGACTTAAAATAGCAATTACACAGTCCTCATGTTTGACATAATGAGATTTGATTCATGTTTGGAATCCCTGAGGGATGTATGAATAGAGGATTTCACTATGGTTTGCAGCTGTTATCAGGAGGGATATATATCATAGCAACAAGATTTTTAGTTCAAGTTGACTTCATTCATTTATTTTTTTCACTCATTAGATAGTTAGAACCACTAAAAATGATTTTTTAAACAAGCGCTTGTACATTCACTGCTATATATCAGGCACTGTTCTAGGTACCTAATATTGCATCCTTCGATCTCCCAACAACCCTATACCAAGGTATTTTATTTGTCCCTGCCGAGGGTGTATAGTCTTTTGAGAAAGGCAAACACTTAAACAGATATGTATAGAACAATACGGTGGGTGTAGTGCTTGAGCTGTTCCAAGAGAATTATGGGGACACAAGAGAGAGACACGTGATTCAATTTTCCATAACACTGGGGTTGAGGGGAAGGTAAAGACTACTTGAGCTAAGTCATCATTTCCTCCTTCGTGTATAATTACTTAAACTTTTATGGTTCGACAATATTATTTAATATTTTATAACATATCTAATACATGCCACCATGTTCAGTGTATTTCTAAGTGTTACTGTATTAGGCTTTAAAATATATCCATTTTCTTCTGAAAATATGGACTAAACCTGGCTTCTGCTGCTTTGAGCAATCTGTTGTTTAATCTTTTTTTTTTTAATGTTTATTTATTTTTGAGACAGAGAGAGACAGAGCATGAACGGGGGAAGGTCAGAGAGAGGGAGACACAGAATCTGAAACAGGCTCCAGGCTCTGAGCTGTCAGCACAGTGCCCGACGCGGGGCTTGAACTCACGGACCGCGAGATCATGACCTGAGCTGAAGTTGGCCGCTTAACTGACTGAGCCACCCAGGCGCCCCGCAATCTGTTGTTTAAATCTGAGTGGAGAGAGCCGTGAGCTTTACTCTTTGAGAAATACGAACAGGTGATGATTCAGTGAATTATTAAAAAGCAAATTTAGAAAACTTAAGGTGGGATACCTTCAAAATTTGCAAAATGGTGCTCAGTCTGAATTCAAAATTCAGTTGTGTTTTGTTTGACTCTATAATGTTTGCAGAACACTTGAGGCAATGTTGAAACATCAAGAACTTTCACATAAAAATTGGTGGGTTTCTCACTGAAACTAAGATTTCTGATTTCCCTTAGGAAGAAATGGAATATTAGGTAAACTTAGGGCAAGATTTTGGCTTGGGCAACAATCTGCTGGCCCCAAGCAGCAACTGTTTTCTCAGGATATGATGTGTTGGTCTCAAAAGGATGATTAGTTGGGATTGAGGGTAGGCAGTAGAAGCAGAAGATTTGCATGTATGGGGTGACCCACAAACGTTTCCATGAGGTAGGAGTGTAAAATTTGAGAGTTAATAGGAGTAAAGATGAGCTTAGAGAGGTCAAAATGGGCCAGATTCTGGCAAGCTTTGAGTGTGATGCTAAGGTACTTGAACTGGATCCTGTAGCTGGTGAGCAGACATTCAGGTTTTAAGCAGGGGATTCATGTACTCAGATTTCTATTCCAGACAGATCATTCTGTTAGTAAATGGTGGGGAAAATCAAGGGCACCCAATCTAAACGTTGGAGTCTACTTAAAAAGCTGTTGCAGTTAGGGATACCTGGGTGGCTCAGTCAGTTAAGTATCCAACTCTTAGTTTTGGCTCAGGTCATGATCCCACAGCTTTGTGGGTCAAGCCCCACATTGGGCTCTACATGGACAGCGCAGACCCTGCTTGGGTCTCCCTCTCTCTTTGCCCCTCCCCTGCTCACGCTGTCTCTGTCTCTCTCAAAAGAAATAAACTTAAAAAAAAAATTCTAGGAGGGCCTGGGTGGCTCAGTCAGTTGAGCACCCAACTTCAGCCAGGTCATGATCTTGTAGTTCGTTAGTTTGAGCCCCACATCAGGCTATCTGCTGTCAGCACGAGCCCATTTCTGATGCTCTGTCCCCCGCCCCCCCCTCCGCCCCATCCCTCCCCTGCTTGTATGTGTGCTCTCTCTCTCAAAAAATAAGCATTAAAAAAAGCTGTTGCAGTTATCTAGGAAAGATATAGAGAGGCTAGAACAGTAGGGGTAGGGGAAAATACACAAAAGACTTGAGACATATAAAGAAGTATTGAAAAAGTTCAAGGATTTATATAATATGGAGCAAGAGGATGAGGAAGCAGGTGAAGATAACTCCTATGATTCTAACCACTGGGTGGGCCGTGGTGCCATTTAGGGTAGGAAAAGATCACAGAAGAAAGAGCAATGTGGAAGGGAAGATAATGCTCATTTCCAGGCCTGTGGAGTTTGGGTGTCTGTGTGGATGGCCACATAGAGATGTCCAACAGGGAGGTAGATGTAGATGCTGTCATAGTCCATTTGGATAGGTAGAGCAAAAATACTACGCACTGGATGCCATAAACAACAAGCATTTATTTTTCCCAGTTCTGGAGGCTGGAAAGTCCAAGATCGAAGCCTGGCAGTGTCTGTGTCTGGTGAGACCCCACTTCCTGGTACATAGAAGGCTGTCCTCTAGCTATGCCCTCCTGTGGAAGAGGCTAAGGAGCTCTCTGGGATCTCTTTTCAAAGGGCACTAACTCCATTCATGAGGGCCCCACCCTCATAACTTAGTCACCTCCCAAAGGCCACAACTTCTAGCTCCACTGCATCAGAGGTTAGGTTTCAACATAGAATTTTGGGGAGACACAAACACAGTCTGCAGCAGGAGTCTAAGGCTCAAAGATTGTTTCTCCCCTTCTCTTCCCTCCTGGAGATAATCACCAAGATCCTAAATTTTGGTGGGTTTTATATACTTTTATCACATTTCATTATCACTAAACAGTATGTTGCTTTTGGGGGAGGGTTGTATAAGTGCTATAGTACTGTCTTCTTTTGTGACAGCCTTGGTGTTCATGCAGGTTTTTTTGGGGTTTTTTTTGTTTTTTTTTTAAATTTTTTTAACGTTTTTATTTATTTTTGAGACAGAGAGAGACAGAGCATGAACGGGGGAGGGGCAGAGAGAGAGGGAGACACAGAATCGGAAGCAGGCTCCAGGCTCTGAGCCATCAGCCCAGAGCCCGACGCGGGGCTGGAACTCACGGACCGTGAGATCCTGACCTGAGCTGAAGTCCGACGCTTAACCGACTGAGCCACCCAGGCGCCCCGTGAACACTCTTTTAAAAAAAAAAAAATTTTTTTTTATTACATTTAATTTTGAGAGACAGAGCACAAGTGGGGAGGGGCAGAGAGAGAGGGAGACACAGAATCGGAAGCAGGCTCCAGGCTCTGAGCCATCAGCACAGAGCCGGACGCGGGGCTCGAACTCACGGACCGTGAGATCGTGACCTGAGCCGAAGTCGGACGCTTAACCGACTGAGCCACCCAGGCGCCCCCAGTTTTCAATATTATGCCTGTGAGTTTCATCCATGTAGATACTTGTACCTGAGGTTCGTTCTTTCGCCATGCCATTCGGTAGTCCTTTGTCCGGGGCAGTTTCTCCGTTCTCCTGTCAGTAGACACCTGGATGTTTCTGGGTTTGGGCTGCAAGGAACAGTTGTCTTTATAGACCTTCTTATCTGTGTATTTGAGGAACATCTAAGCCTAGGGATGTACCTAAAATTGGAATGGCTGGACTGTATTGTGTGGGCAGCTGCACTCTTTCCCGAAGGCTTTGTGCTGATTTATAATCCCACTTGGAGTCGCCATCTTTTCTTTAAGTGAAGAATGTTTGTTTTGTTGTATAGAAACCTATATTCATTAAATAGTTTTTCGTAGAAAAACATCCCTTGTTCTAATACAAGATTATTAGCCCACGTCATGGGCCCACTTCAGATGCTTGTGACGAAAAAACATGATTATTTTTAGCATCCTTCCTTCACTTGCTTTAACTTTTCCATTCCACCTTCTTTCCCCCTTTGGATTCATTATTTCCATTTTCCCTTTCATTCAGAAGGCCAAAGCGCTCTGCTTTATACTTTTTAGGCCCTGTTCCCTTTTCCTACTCTTCGTACCCATCCCCCCTACCCCCATTCTCTGCCATGGACACTTGAGGAAGGGCCACCTAAATTCCATATCCTGACGTTCCCTGAGGATTCGTGGGCAGGAGCAAAATTCTCACCATCAGAAAAGCAAAAGAGGGCAGGACACTGGTGGCCTCTGGAAAATCCCACCGTTGAGCTCCCTTTGACCCAAGTGCAGCTTGTGTCATCAGTATAATTAGCCTCTGGGGACTGGCGGATATTGGGTCTGTTGAACTCCCTGTCTGTTTCCTGAGCGGAAAGGTAAATAGCGCTGGGACCTACTCAGTGTTTCCTAGGGGTTATTTATGAATACAGCAGGACAGTCTGCAAATAGAAACATTGCACTGTGAGGTGTCCCAAGGCGAGTAGAGCAGGGCCTGCTCTGCTCTTTGCTAGAAACAGGCAGCGATGGCTTCAACAGAAAGAACAACCAGAGCCTGGTTCCTCGTGGGGCAGAGGGAAAGCGAGCCACTTCCACTTGGCCAGAGAGTGTCAGGAGGGCTGCAGAGGCCCTGAGGCCCCCAGCAAGGGCTGGGTCCCCAATTAGGGTTGCAAATGCTTTCGTTGGCTCCCAGGATCTTGGCTCTGGGCTGCATGACCCACCTTTGTAATTTAGCCTCTGGGGCATTTCTGGAGTGAGGGGGCTTCTCTCTGAGCAGTATCTGTATTGCAGCAAGGGGAGTTGCCCTGGGAGGGGTTGTCAGAGCTTCATTCCCAGAGCTTCTTCAATTTTCCTGCACAGTGCAATGACCTGAGCAGTTTGAAAAAAAGCCCAATACCTGGGTCCCACCCTCAGAGATTCTGATGTAACGATGTAATGTAAATCCTGGGCATCGGGATTCGTCAGTGCTCTCCAGATGATTCCAGTGTGCAGCCAAAGCTGAGAAGCGTTGCCCAAGTTGAAAGGTGAACTTTCAGGGATATCGAAGGACCATCCATTGTTTTCTATTTTGCTGTAATAACTACCATGTATTAAAACCCATTGTATGCCAGACAAGGTGCTAAACTCTGAACATGCATTAGCTCACAATGGTTAGCCCTGGGTCAATGGTAAGTAAACAAAGGCTCAGAGAGGTTAAGGGATTTGCCCAAGTTTACACAGTGGAGTTGGAATTTAAATTCTGCTCTTTCTGATTTCGCTGCTTGTGCTCTAGCCACTTCACCACGCTACCCCTGGTAACTTCTTCTCTGGAGAAACATCAGGGAGGGTTTGGAGAATGACAGCCCTTTCATTCGAAGGTTCAAGTTAGCATGATTAAAAACATGAATGAGGGAGAGACAGAAGAATGCAAGGGAGTGAGGCAAGAAGAGGGAGTTGCCCAATTTGAATTTGGGATCAAAATGCCTTCTACAATGAGGTCTTTCTTTGTGCAGCCCAGAGGAACCACAGTCATCCGCACAATCTGGGGGCCCAGACTGCTGTGGGGAGGGGCAGGCCTGGGCAGGGCTCTGACTCAGCTTTGATGACAGAGACAGAGGCTGTCTCCAGCCAGCAAAATCCATCAGACCCCTTGGTTTGGGTTCCTGGGATGGGCACAGCGGGCCCTAAAGACCCTGGAGATGCTGCAGGGCACAGTCAGGTCAGCCAGGGAGACAGAGAGGAGAAAGCAAAGGAACTGGCAATGAGATTTTAATTGTTTTTACCACCTGTTTTTTTGTGTGTATTAGTTTTATGATGAGAAAAATCAATACTGAAAATATTAACTACCATGTGAGCATTAATTCTACAACTGTTGTACTTGAATTAACAATCTCTCCAAAGGCACTTCCTGTAGACAGAGAATGTATTTCAAAAACCACAACTATACAGCCTAAGGCTATTTATTAGCATGTAGATCATTTGGTCACCTAATTTATATTCAATTTGGGGCATATAAACGGTAGGAATACTGATTTTCTTCTTTTTGAGCCCAGAGTCTCTACTCCTATAACCGCTTCCCAGATTGTGACAATTTTCTCTTCTTCCCATCACCACGATTTAAGATAATGATGTCGGGGCGCTTGGGTGGCTCAGTAGGTTCAGTGTCCGACTTTGGCTCAGGTCATGATCTTAAGGTTCGTGGGTTTGAGCCCTGAGTTGGGCTCACTGCTATTACCCTCTTTTTCTGCCCTTCCCCCACTTGTGTTCTCTCTCAAAAATAGACATTAAAAAAAAAAAGATAAGATGGAAACATAATGTGTAACAGGCTTTCTCTGGGATGAATCCAGAGTAGCCAGGCCATTTCCCATATGGTCATTTCCTTCCCGTGGCTTCTGTGCTGCCACCTTTTTTAGCTTGAGCCAGAGATTCTCACTTCCTGATCTTGTGAGACAGAGATGCATCTGGATCTTTCTTTCCCTATGTTAGGTCTGGAACATTATATAAAGACACCTGTATGGAACTGCTGCTTTCTTGCCAAGAAGTTGTGTGTTTTTTGGTTTTTTGGTTTTTGGTTTTTAAGATTTTTGTTTTTAAGTAATCTCTACACCCAACGTGGGTTACGAGAACTTATAACCTGAGGTCAAGAGTCTCATGCTCTACTGACTGAACCAGCCAGACGTCCAGGAGTTGGTTTTCTTGTCATATTCTTTTTTTTTTTTTTTTAACGTTTATTTATTTTTGGGACAGAGAGAGACAGAGCATGAACAGGGGAGGGGCAGAGAGAGAGGGAGACACAGAATCGGAAACAGGCTCCGGGCTCTGAGCCATCAGCCCAGAGCCCGACGCGGGGCTCAAACTCACGGACCGCGAGATCGTGACCTGGCTGAAGTCGGCCGCTTAACCGACTGCGCCACCCAGGCGCCCCTTTCTTGTCATATTCTTACCCCTTTGGCTCTGAGATTGTTACCCCAGACACAACTCCCCACACCCATCATGGTGGTGCATTTGGATGTTTATTTGGAAATCCAAAATGTCCCAAGGAGTTGGCCTGCTGTTTCTCATTAAGTATACCAATTGCCTGGAACAACTTTTATGGAAAGCCTACCAAAGTCTTTCTCATTACATCACAGAAGATCAGAGACTTAGTTCATAATACCCAAAACACTGTTTGGTTTTACTGTAATGATTCTCTCAAGTACCTCAATCATCTAGGTCATTGAAAAAAGATCTCAGAAAGAGTGTGTCTTATCTTAAGAAGTCTGACTTAGACATTCTGAATGCAAGTGTGTGTGTGTTCATGCACACATTCATGCACAAGCACACAAAGGCACAGAAGAGTGAAGATGGTTGTATTGATGCTAATGCAATGGGCAGCCATGGTCACAGGGTCTGAGCCAGGCTTTTCTGGAGTCAGCACTGTGTTGAGCAGCAAACCTGTTTCTCCCCTCTCCAAGAATGGAATGTACCGACCAGTGGGATGGTAAATTCCTAGAAGTGTTCATTCTTGGCTGCATGGAATGAAGGGCTGGTTCTCTCTGGCCTCTTACCAGCCTTCTGATTCATGATCTTTCTGCTAGGAGGGCAGTGAAAGCTGGATATTAAATATGCTAAACCCTGGACACGGAAACCCTGGGTAATTATTGGAAGAAATCCTTTCTCTTTTGGTTGGCTTTTCTCTAGAGAGGCATAAAATTGTTGAGAAATGGGGATACTTTGGAGGAGATACTTTCATTACCACAAGTAGACTCTCAGGCTTGAAGGTGAGACAAACTTACCTCTAATAGGCCACATAATGGAGAGCAGAGGAGGGGCAGAGAGAGAGGCAGAGAGAATATCCTAAGCAGGATCTGCACAGTCGTTGCAGGGCCCAAAGTGAACTCACGAACCGTGAGACCATGACCTGAGCTGAAATCAAGAGTTGACACTTAACCGACTGAGCCACCCAGGCACCCCTAATTTATTTTTTTTAATGTGTTTAGAGCACTGAGTTAATTTGAGTTTTTTTAAGTTTTTTTTAAAATTTTATTTATTTATTTTGAGACAGGGAGAGAATGAGCAGGGGAGGAAGAGAGAGAGTCCCAAGCAGGCTCTGTGCTGTCAGCACAGAGCCCAACTCAGGGCTCCATCCCACCAACTGTGAGATCATGGCCTGAACCAAAATCAAGAGTCAGATGCTTAACCAACTGAGCCACCGAGGTACCTCCCTTTTTTTTTTTTCTTTTCTTTTTTAAATGTTCTTTTTAAATTTTTTTTAATGTTTATTTATTTTTGAGACAGAGATAGAGCATGAATGGGAGAGGGGGAGAGAAAGAGAGACAGACAGACAGACAGACAGACAGAATCTGAAGGAGACTCCAGGCTCTGAGCTGTCAACACAGAGCCTGACATGGGGCTTGAACTCATGGACCGTGAGATCATGACCTGAGCTGAAGTCAGACGTTTAACCGACTGAGCCACTCAGGCGCCCCTCTTTTTTTTTTTTTTAATCAAAGTAATATCCGTACAGAACTGTACGCCTTTTCCCAAACCTATCATGTGGCTTCTGGTCACATGACTTCCCGTTTTTCATTTCTAGGTCTGTGGCCTCACTGCAGAGGTAGTCACCTTGAATTTCTGTCCTTGAGGAAGCCCTACTGGGGAGGTGGGGGTGGAACTGGACCTTGAGGAGGGGTGGGCTGTAAAGGGCAAAGGGGGTGGGAGGGGAAGGCAGGAATGTGATGCCCTTCGTGTCCACTCACTTCCAGTCCAGGCTGTCTCTAATCCCACAGGAAAAGCTTCAGATGGGAGCAGTTTGATGTTCATGAAGTATCATAATTAATGGATTGTATATCGTTTTTAAAAATTATACCAGTAACAGTCATGCCTTCTACTTACCTTCACCTCAGCACAAGGTTTGGGATGAATTTTGCTACAAGATACGCATGTTAAAAAGTTAAACTGTTTCTAGGGCGCCTGGGTGGCTCAGTCAGTTCAGCATCTGACTCTCGATTTCAGCTCAGGTCTTGATCTCACGATTGGCGAGTTCGAGCCCAGCATCGGACTCTGCGCTAACAGCACAGAGCCTGCTTGGGATTCTCTCTCTCCTCTTCACTCCGCCCCTCCCCTGCTCATGCTCTCTGTCTGTCTCTCTCTCAAAATAAATAAATAAACATTTAAAAAAATCAAACGGTTTGTATACTGGAATCTTTTCATTCCCACCACGGAAGACAAAGATAGTTGCGCTTTAGATGTTGAGTGAATGACAGCAGACAACTGGTAGATATCCAGGAAAACAGTTTTGAGTGACTTGATAACCACCATGAATCCATACTTTGGTTTTCTGCATGTCACTTGCCTAGGCTGAGTTCAACATCCAGAGTTTGGAGGGAGGATTAGGGGCCTGCTCCAGAAGGCAGAGTCCCTGGTTTCCCAGGCGGTTTCCCTGCCGCGAGCCTGCTAACGTGCATATGCTGATGCATATTTATTCACCTCATCTTCTCTCTCGCTCTCTAATCTTCCTCTCTAACCTTCCTCTCTCTCCCACCTAACAGTGCATTTTCTTCTAGAACTGCAATATTTGATTCTGAGCCTTGCCTCCCTCTTATCACAAGCCCTAAAACATCTCATCAGGCTTGTTTGATGTTTTAAGTGTCACTAACTTGAGGTAGCATCTGCTGGGCCGTGTCCTCTTCTGGCAGGGTCGGTTTCCCACCCCTAATACCTTTGCCCAGACCTCCCTCTGCATATCCGCTGCAGAGGCCATCAGTATGAAAACCACCCCTACAATGCCAAGCCTCCACTCACTTTCATTCTTTCATCAAAGCCCAGGACACAGCAATGAGCCGCGCTGCCACTACCCGGCCACTTGCGTAGCCATGAGTGTAGACACTTCAAGCGCTTCGAGCACGTCAAGATCCTGTTATCTTTCTGACCCAGTTCCAGGATCCTGGCCTGGTCACACCCTCAGTGTTCACACCTCCACGGGCCTGGACCAGCTCCCGCAAGTGGGGCGTGGCCACAGATGAGTCAGGGGTAACTAGGAGGTTGTTCTGGCGTCGACTAGCTGTGTTGACCTTACTCGAGTTATATTACTTTTCTAAGCCTCGGTGTCCTGATATGTAAAATAGGGGTAATAATAGTACTACCTCATCCGCATAGGACTATGGCAGATTCTGAGAAATACAGGTAGAACTCAGCACAGTTATTGATGGTGATGACGGTGATGATGGTAATGATAACTCCCAATCCCAGTCTGCCAGGATGATTTTCAACCTTCAGCCACTGATGGCCAGGGGCCAGCCCCGTCTTGGCTCTAGACTGGATCCTCTTCTTCTTTCCTCCCTTGGGAACTTTATCCTTACTGGTTCATACTCCACGACCATACCTGGGCATCCTGGCTGACATGCTTATTGCAGAGAGCAGTAAGCAGCTTCTCCCACTGATTCGCAGAACTCAACACCTTGACTTTTATTTTCTTGTCACTTGTTTCCCTTCTGTAGCTCTAAAGCATCTTCACTACGCGGAACAGAGGGGGTCTTCCACCTGGCTTGCTCGGAATGCCTATCCATCGATGCCTCCAGGCACAGGCTTGGTTCCAGCAGCAGAGGGGTGGCAGCTGGCACTTTAAAAAGGTTGGACGGGGGCGCCTGGGTGGCGCAGTCGGTTAAGCGTCCGACTTCGGCCAGGTCACGATCTCGCAGTCCGTGAGTTCGAGCCCCGCGTCGGGCTCTGGGCTGATGGCTCAGAGCCTGGAGCCTGTTTCCGATTCTGTGTCTCCCTCTCTCTCTGCCCCTCCCCCGTTCATGCTCTGTCTCTCTCTGTCCCCAAAATAAACAAATGTTGAAAAAAAAATTTTTTTTAAATAAAAAGGTTTGACGATCCCAGAGGACTTTCTCCTCCTCACCGTCCCCCGCCCCCCACCCCCATTCAAAAACTCTTTCGGAGTCTGGCCATTTCCTTACTTCCTTACAAATTTCTCTCTGCAGAGGTTCATTTGCCTTTTAAACTAAGTTTGCTCCCGCTGCATCGGAGTTTCACCGTTGAGCTGTTTTCTACCCACCGGTGGTGGACGAGAGGAGTTCTCGGCAAATTCCAGAACTGTGCTCGTGTGGATGTTTGCCAGCGGCAAGTTGCACAAATAAAGTTAAACTTTTTGCAGTTCCCGGGTCCATTACGTTTTTCCCAGCAAATGTTTCCATTTTTTTTCCTTCCCATTCATCCAGATCTAGAGTAGAATTTCTCTTTCCTTCTGTGTATCAACTGGGCTGCAACAGATTCCTAACTTAAAGTTCTTAAATTTGAAAAACTTAAAATTAAGAAAAATTTTAAATGAAACATTTTATTTTATAGACGCACATACACGTGCATGTACGCACACATGAGTATGTACATGTCGAACTCCCCGTTTCAAGATATAAAATGCCTTCAACATCCCAAATGCTCTCTAACGTTTCTTAACGTCCCTTCCCTATTAAGACCAACGGCCACCACAGGCAAAATGACTTCATTTTGATGATTTTCATGATGGTGATTCCTATCATCATGCATTAGTTTTGCCTGTTCTTGAAATTCACATGAATGGAATCACACAATGGGCACTCTTTAACGGTTGGCCTTTTTTGCTCATCTCACACGTCTGTGAGATTGGTTCATGCTGTACGTAGCAATAGTTACTTCTGATTGCTGTATGTGGGGGCGCCTGGGTGGCGCAGTCGGTTAAGCGTCCGACTTCAGCCAGGTCACGATCTCACGGTCCGTGAGTTCGAGCCCCGCGTCAGGCTCTGGGCTGATGGCTCAGAGCCTGGAGCCTGTTTCCGATTCTGTGTCTCCCTCTCTCTCTGTCCCTCCCCCGTTCATGCTCTGTCTCTCTCTGTCCCAAAAATAAATAAACGTTGATTGCTGTATGTGTTTCATTGCTGTATGAATATTCCGTAGTTTATCCATTCCACTGTTGCTGGACATCAGAGTTGTTTCCAGTTTTTAGCTAGTTTGGATGAAGCTGCTGTGGAAATTCCTGAGCAAGTCTCTCGGTGGGCAAGTTCGTTCCTTTTGACTGTATATCTCGCAGTGGGATTGTTGGGTCCTAGGGTAATCATAGTTTGGCCGCAGTAAAGATTGCCAGATAGCTTTCCAAAATGGTTGTACTAATTTGCACTCCCACCAGTGAAGTGTGAGTGTATTCGTTGCTCAATATCCTTGTCAATACTTTGCCTTGTTGGCCTTTGAGTTGTCATTCTGGTGGGTGTATCATAGTATTTCATTGTGATTTTAATTGGCATCTCCTGATGCAGTACTGATGTTAAGTAACTTTTATATGCTTATTGGCCATTTGAATATGGTCTATTGCAAAATGCCTGTTTAAGTCTTTTGCTCATTTAAAAAATTGGATTTTTAAAATCTTTTTTTAATTAAATGTTTATTTATTTATTTATTTATTTTAATTTTTTTTTTAACGTTTATTTATTTTTGAGACAGAGAGAGACAGAGCATGAACAGGGGAGGGGCAGAGAGAGAGGGAGACACAGAATCCGAAACAGGCTCCAGGCTCTGAGTGGTCAGCACAGAGCCCGATGCGGGGCTCAAACTCACGGACCGCGAGATCATGACCTGAGCCGAAGTCGGACGCTTAACTGACCGAGCCACCCAGGGGCCCCAAATGTTTATTTATTTTTGAGAGAGAGAGGAGAGAGAGAGCTCGTGTAAGTGGGGGAGAGGTAGAGAGAGAGAGAGAGAGAGAGAGGGAGACATAGAATCTGAAGCAGGCTCCAGGCTCAGAGCTATCAGCACAGAGCCTGATGCAGGGTTCGAACACACAAACCGTGAAATCATGACCTGAGCTGAAGACTGATGCTTAACCAACTGAGCCTCCCAGGCACCCCTAATTATCTTTTTTTTTTTAATTCATAGGAGCTCTCTGCATATTCTAGACACTACTACGTTGTCAGATATACGTATTGTGAACATCTGTCAGTCTGAGGTTTATCTCTTTCTTTGCTCTCTTACTGGTATTTTTTTGGTGAGGACACTGATCTTAACTTTAATGTGGTCCAATGAATCAGCCTTATTTTTTTAATTTTTAAAATGTTTATTTATTTTGAGAGAAAGAGAACACACAAGTGGGGGAGAGTCAGAGAAAGAAGGATACAGAGAATCCCAAGCAAGCTCTGTGCCATCAGCACTGAGCCCTATGAGGGGCTTAAACTCACCAACTGTGAGATCACGACCTGAGCCGAAATCAAGAGTCCGATGTCTACCCAACTGAGCCACACAAGTGTCCCAGAAGTGCCTTTGTTATAAAGCAATGGAACATGTCGTAGGCCAGTTTCTGGGCTCTCAAGTTTGCTCCGTGGATCTATTTGAACACCTTGGTGCCAGTACCATAGTGTCTTGATTACTGTAGCTTTATAATAAATCTTGATGTCTGCTATTGTTAATCTTTCAATGTTATCCTTCAAGATTATCCTGGCTATTCTAGGTCTTTTCTATTGCCATATTAATTTTGGAATCAGCTTGCCAATTCTCTCTCTCTCTCTCCCCCTCCTGGCATTTGATTGACATTTCATTAAATTCATAGATTATTTAGGAATAAAACTGACATATTAACAATATTGAGACTTGATATATGTCTCCACTGTTAGGTCTTTGGATTATCTTATGTTTTGTCAACGTTTCTCAATGTTTTATCATTTTCAGTGTAGAAAAAAATAAGATGTATATTTTACTCAGCATATACTGAGGAGTATATGATTTCCTTTTTTATTGGGGAGGAGTAATAATATAAAAGCTACTAAAAAATCAAATTCCAGGGGTGCCTGGGTGGCTCAGTCGGTTGGGCGTCTGACTTCGGCTCAGGTCATGATCTCACACTTGTGGGTTCGAGCCCCGCGTCAGACTCTGTGCTGACAGCTCAGAGCCTGGAGACTCCTTCAGATTCTGGTCTCCCTCTCTCTCTGCCCTTCCCTTGTTGATGCTCTGTCTCTCTCTCTCAAGAATAAAAAAACATTAAAAAAAAATTTTTTAAATCAAACTCCATTTCTAGTCTATTAATAATAGGCCTCAAAGAAGTCTAGAGGCTGCACAGTGGCTTTGGTCTGGCTACTTGACAATGCCTGCTACTGCTATGCTCCAAGTTTCCATAGACTCATTTGGGCCTCCCCACATCTCTCCACACTAAGTATCCTATCTACTCTGGCAGTTTGTGCCACCTTTTCATCCCTCAGGACTTATTTCATTTCATTATTTACTTGCAGCAGTGTTTCAGACTGGGTGTTTGTTTGCAAGATAGCTTAAGTAAAAAGATACTCTACGGGAAGGATTTAGGGGCCCTCATAGAAGCAGTGGGAGCCCCGACAGCTGGGTGTCAAAATGGGCAGAAACCACCTGTCTTGAAAAGCTGGATCAGGAGAAGCCTGGGGATGGTCTCTCAGCAGGCACTTGGCCTGCACTCTGGTATTGGTGGTATCCATGGAGATAGATGCTCACCAACTGGGCCTCTGTCCTGTGGCTACTTGCTCAAGAGTGAGTTTGAGAAGAGAGGATCCTCTCAGTCAAGTTTAAATTGTGTGAGGATCTGGATGCTTTGGTTTTTGCAGGGAGATCGAGGTGAGAGGAGGATTATCTCTCGTCCAAATGATACGGAATAAGAACTCACCAAAAAGGTGTGCAAGGAGCTATGATGGAGAGGGGGAGGGATGGTTGAAGGCTGGGGGGCTGAGAAATAACACTGTGTCTCCTAACTAGACGGTAAGCTACTTGAGGGCAGTCACAGTGCTCTGAGTATAAATTGTGACCAATAATACTTGTGATTGCTGTTGACAACAACAAACACAGTTCAGAATATGCTCAAAGGATTAATCCTCTGGTAGGAAATCCTTATTCCTCATTATAAAGTGGAAAATGATATCTCAGTTTCTTGTTTTCTTCTGGGTAAACTTTATGATAATCCATAGCAGCCATCAATAATTTTAAACAGGAAGAGGAAGTTCACAACATATACAGAGTGATTTCAACCATGTTAAAATATACATAAATAAAATAAGAGGAGTATGCACTAAAATATTGAATGGAAATGTCTGGATTATGAGATTATAGGCAATTTTAATTTTGTTGTTTTATTTCCTGTACTCTCCAAATTTTCCACAATGAGCATACATTATTTAATTGTGTTATGGTCAGAGAACCATATTTATTTATTCTGTGGAATTTGTTGCGACATCTTTTCTGGTCAATTTGATAAATATTTCATTAATGAGTGAAAAACATATATAACTTCCATTTCTTTTTTTTAACAGATTTTTGGGGATTCTATCCTTTTTTTTTTTTAAGTTTATTTATTTTGAGAGAGAGCGAGCACAAGTAGGGGTGGGGCAGAGACAGAGGGAGAGAGAGAGAATCCCAAGCGGGTCCGCACTGTCAGTGCAGAGCCCAATGTGGGGTTCAAATTCACAAACTGTGAGATCATGAACTGAGCTGAAGTCAGCCATTTAACCAACTGAGCCATCCAGGCGCCCCATATATAGTTTCTATTTCTTGAATAAGAGTTCTCTTAAAAAATTTTTTTAATGTTTATTTTTGAGAGAGAGAGATAGAGACAGAGTGTGAGTGGGGGAGAAGCAGAGAGAGGGAGACACAGAATCTGCAGCAGGCTCCAGGCTCCGAGCTGTCAGCACAGAGCCCGACACACGTCTCAAACTCACAAACTGTGAGATCATGACCTGAGCTGAAGTCGGACCCTTAACCGACTGAGCCACCCAGGCGCCCCAAGAGTTCTCTTCATATGTATTTTTAACCAGAAAAATCATGCGTTTTTAGTAATTAATGTCTTCACCCACCTCTATGACACATTTTCCCTAGATTTTTAGGTTGCATACTCCTGAATCACTTTTTCCAATAATAAGAACAGTTAATGTGTACTTTGTTTTTCAAGTGAACATTTTATTGAAGTGCGATGTCTAGAGAGAAGTACATACACCACAAAGCGAATGGCTTGATGTATTTTCACAGAATGAAACCACCTGTGTATCCAGCACCTCCTCATGTATCCAGCATCATTAGAACCATAGTAACCCCCTCCTGCCCTTTCCAACCACTGTCCCTTCCCAAGATAACCACTATCCTGCCTTCTGACACTACCGATGGATTTTGCTGGGTTTTGAACTTTATACAAATGGAATCATGAGCTACTTATTCTTCTGTGTCTGGCACCCTTTATTCAATGTTATATTTGCGAGTTTCATTTATTTTGGGTGTGGTTATAGCTTATTAATTATCATTGATACATGGTATTCCATTGTATGAACTTACCAGGATTATTTTTTTTTTAATTTTTTTTAACGTTTATTTATTTTTGAGACAGAGAGAGACAGAGCATGAACAGGGGAAGGGCAGAGAGAGAGAGGGAGACACAGAATCGGAAACAGGCTCCAGGCTCTGAGCTGTCAGCACAGAGCCCGACGCGGGGCTTGAACTCATGGACCATGAGATCATGACCTGAGCCGAAGTTGCACGCTTAACCGACCAAGCCACCCAGGCGCCCCGTCCCATAATTGAGTATTTAATCCACTCTACGGTTGAAGATTTAGGGGGTTAGGTGTTTTGGCAAACATATGTACGCTTGTCTATTGGGTACGTGTCCAGGAGTAGAATTCCTGGTCACAAGGGATGCATATCACCAACTTTAGGAGACACCGTCAAGTAGCTTTCCAAAGGAGGTGTGCCAATTCACACTCCCTCCCGTGGTGCTTGGGAGTTCTGGTTGTTCCACATCTTCCCTAACACTTCATGTTATCTTTTCCATTTTAGCCATTCTGGTAGGGGTGTAGTGGCCTCTCATTATGTTTTATTTATTTATTTTGCTTATTTATTTTGAGAGAGAGAGAGAGAGTGAGGCAGGGAGGGGCAGAGAGAGAAGGAGAGAAAGAATCCCAAGCAGGGTCCGCCCTGTCGGGGCAGAGCCCTATGTAGGGCTTGATCTCACAAACAGTGAGATCATGACCTGAGCCAAGGTCAAGAGTTGGACGCTTAACTGACTGAGCCACCCAGGCACCCCTCTCGTTGCTGTTTTAATTTGCATTTAGCTGATGACTAAAAAAGTTGGACTTAGGGGGCGCCTGGGTAGCTCAGTCAGTTGAATGTCCGACTTCAGCTCAGGTCATGAGGTCATGAACTCGTGGTTTGTGAGTTCAAGCCCCACATCAGGCTCTGTGCTGACAGCGGGGAGCCTGGAGCCTGCTTCAGATTCTGTGTCACCCTCTCTCTCTGCCCCTCCTCTGCTTGCACTCTGTCTCTCTCGCTCTCTCTCTCTCTCAAAAATAAATAAATATTAAAAAAAAAAAGTTGGGGGGCGCCTGGGTGGCGCAGTCGGTTAAGCGTCCGACTTTAGCCAGGTCACGATCTCGCAGTCCGTGAGTTCGAGCCCCGCGTCGGGCTCTGGGCTGATGGCTCAGAGCCTGGAGCCTGTTTCCGATTCTGTGCCTCCCTCTCTCTCTGCCCCTCGCCCGTTCATGCTCTGTCTCTCTCTGTCCCAAAAATAAATAAACATTGAAAAAAAAATTAAAAAAAAAAAGTTGGACTTTTATTAGATGTTTATTGACCATTACCCTCTTTGGGGAAGTGCCCATTTAAATGTCTTGCCCTTTTCCCAATCAAGCTGTCTGCTCAATAGCTCTATCAGATTATGCTTGATAATACTGTGCTAGTCACATCTTCTCTGTCCTTATTTCTTCTCTGTATACTTGATTTATGAAGGTTTTAAAAAATACTAGAATCACCTAGAAGCTTTAAATAAATGCTATTGTTGGACCCCATCTCTGATTATTAAAGCAGAATTTAAGTGAAATCAGTTGTAGCACAAACATCAGTATCGTTTAAAACTTTGCAACTTTTCATTTCAAACCTAAGAAAGTGTTGCAAACATAGCAGAAGGAATTCCCTTATTCTCTTCACACAGATCCCCAAGATGTTAACCTGTATCACATTTGCTTGATATTATTTATTTTATTTAATAGCTATGTCCAGGTTTAGATCAGTATCTAATTTGTTTTTTGAATCATTTGAGATTAACTTGCAGATATCCTGTCCCTTTAACAAAGGCTAGAAGTTCTTGAGAAAGCCTTTTTCTTCCCTTGAAATTCGTTGGTTTTTACTTTGTAGATTTTCCAAGTTATGATGTTAGGTCTAAGCAGGTTTATGATTGCCACATCTTCTTGGTGGATTGTTTCTTGTTTCCTTTTTTCTTTTCCAACCTATCTTCTTTAATTGCACTAATATTTGTTTCCCTCAATTCTATATTATCTGATACTGAAATTACTATATCATCTTTCTTTCCATTAGTAGTTTCCTGCTATAGATTTTCCCTGGCCATTATTTTTAATTTTGGTGTGACTCTTGTGAGCATGGATTTCTTTTGTCTTTGTTTCCATTGAGAGTCTTTCTGTGTTAACTAGCAAGTTTAACGTTACTATTACCATGAATATATTTATACTTACATTTCGACTTATTCCTTCTGTTACGTAATGGTTTTATTTGTCATGTTTTATTTATTTAGTTTTTCTTCTTGCCTGCTTTTGGATTGATCAAGTTTTCTTTATTATCCTTTCTTCCAAATGAAAGTTTCCTTGAAAATTTTAAAAGCCTTATTTAGATTTTCCAACAAATTTGTTAATAACTTATTTCCTCATTATGACGCTTTGCATCCTATAACTTCTTTTGGTTTTCATTTCTTTCTTGCTGATGTACATCACTTAGTGGTTCTTTGATAGCTTGTAACTAGTCAATTCTCCAAATCTTTGAAAATCTGAAAATGCCTTTATTTTCTCTCAGCCTTGATTGATACTTTGGCTGCTATAGAATTCTAATTTAAAAAGTATACTCACCTGTTTTTTTAAGAAAAAATTTTATATTTTGTGAAATCTATTATTACTGATAAAAGTCAACTGTCAGGGCGCCTGGATGACTCAGTCAGTTAAGCGGTTAAGGGTCTGACTTCCGCTCAGGTCATAATCTCATGTTTCATAGGTTTGATCCCTGTGTGGGGCTCTGTGCTGACAGCTCAGAGCTGGGACCCTGCTTCAGATTCTGTGTCTCCATCTCTCTCTGCCCCTCCCCCACTTGTTCTCTCTCTCTCTCTCTCTCAAAAATAAACATTTTTTTTTAAAAGACAACTGTCATTTTAATTGTCTTTTAAAAAAATACTCTGTCTTAACTCTTTGATAGTTTTTATAACTTTTCTTCGTGTTTGTTCTAAAGTTTAAAGTTTAAATATTATGTTTCTAAACGAGGGGTTAAAAGCAAATGTATCTATCATATAATACAGACATTCTTTCAATTTGAGAATACCTGTCATTCTTCAATTCTGGAATATCTTCAGTTATTTGAATACTATCTCTCTTCTAGTCTCTCCTTTTGTAACATGTCATAACTTTACATTATAGGTTCTGGTTTCTAAATTTCTTTCAGAATTTTCACTTCTCCCTCTCTGTGCTATATGCTGGTGATTTATCTTCAAAGTTATTGATTCTCTCTTTGACTATATCCAGCCCATGGTTCCACCTGTTCATTGATGTTTGTATGTATACAATTATGATATTTTATTTAAAAGATTAAAAACAATTTTTTAACATTTATTAATTTTTGAGAGACAGAGAGTGACAGAGCGCAAGCAGGGGTGGGGCAGAGAGAGAGGGAGACCCAGGTTCTGAAGCAGGCTCCAGGCTCTGAGCTGTCAGCATAGAGCCTGACTCGGGACTCGAACTCACGAACCGGGAGATCATGACCTGAGCGGCAGTCAGACACTTAACCAATTGAGCCACCCAGGTGCCTCTAAAAAGATTTTTTTTCAGAAATAAGCCAGTAGTATTTATATACTCTTGCCTTATGACATTCAATTTTTTTTTCAAAATTTTAGACATATTTGTTTCAAAGATCTTTTCAGATTTGTTTCTATTATTTATAATTCTTAGTTTTCCCCATGGTGGTTTGTTTCCTTGTGTGATTTCTACACGTTATTTCCATACATTATTCATACGCATCAGATTATGAAGTAATCTTCAGGGATATGGTTTTTGTAGGAGCCCCACATGCCCTGAATAACAGAAATGTCTATACAAGCTAGTCTATCCTTTGCCTCCCCTAGGATCCTGTGTGATTCATAGATTGAGGAGTAATTTTTAATGTTACTCTCTTGGTTTGGGCTCCCTATATCACAGCTTGCTTGGCGCTAGTCTGGGTTCTACATTTTGTAAATGATTTCTTTTCTATCCACGGGCCTGGATGGCTAACAAACTTCCTTCTACGGTCTCAGTAGGTGTAGTTTTCCTAGCCTGTTTTCTATGGGCAGCCGTTGTTGAATCTTCATTTTATTCAGGTAGCTCCGTTCCAATTCACCTTGTACATTGGACACAGGTCTTAGACCCTCCCCATGCAAGAGTTAAAAACTCAGCTTCCAGTGGTTAAGGCCTAAGTTCAATCCTGTAATCCCTATAGCTACTTATGTTTTAGCCCCCTGCTCAGTGCTTGGCTTTGAGACCTCGCTTTGTTTCTGAAAGCTGCAATGTATTAAATATGTATTAGATAAGTATTTGAACTTGTAGTAGTTCAGTATTTGTCTATATTTAGAATGATACGTTTTTGAACTCGTAATAGTTCAGTATTTGTCTATATTTGGAATGAGAGAGTGAACATTTCTCTGTCAGCCCAATTTGCCATGTTGACTAAATGTGTGTGTGTGTGTGTGTGTGTGCGTGTGCGTGTGCGTGCGTGTGTGTGTGTGCAGATGAAACACCGGAGACGTAGCAGCAGAACCACAGAATGGTTTTGACACGGAAGCCAAGAAGGGAAATAGCTTCAAAAAGAAGTAGATGATCATGGGTTACTATCAAGGACAGAAAAAAAAAAAGAAAAAGAAATGAGGACTAGGTATGAACATAGGCTCTAACAGCGAGTGACTCCTGAGGGCGTTGTTTCGTTAGGGTTCAGGAGCAAGAGAGTGTGGTGGTAGGAAAATGGAAGCAGTGGCATCCATACTACCTGGTTGGGGCGTTTGATAGTGATAAGGAAGGAAGGCACTGCAGAGATTGCTTAAAGGAACGTTGGATTGTGTGAAGATGTGTTTTTCAAAACAGGAGAGACAAACTCGTGCCAATAACTCACGTTTCCATCTGGTGGGACTCCTATTCTTCTAGTGATGCAAATTTTGTTTGCTTCCTCTATAGAAAAGTAACACTTCTGTTTTATTTGATAACTTCTTCCAGCCCGTGTGGCCTTCCCAAACTGTCTTTTCTAACATCTCTTCGAGGCTCTAGGTTTGAATTTGGCCTTATTAACCCACGTTAAGGTTCTGAGTCTGGGTCTTGTCTTCTTGGTGAAATAGATAAGGATGTGATTGATATAGTAGAGGCATATTCAATCATACCTAAGGCAAGCAGGTGCCATAGTAAAGTGTGACCCATTTCCATAGCGAGTAGGAGTAAGAATGGGGGGGGGGGGTTTACTATGTCAACTGATGGAGGGAAGTCAAGATAGAGGGGGGAGGAAGAGGAAAGAGGTGAAAAAGAGAGAAGGGAAGAGGTAGAGGGTATGTGTATATTGATTGATTAATAAGGAAGGCAATTGCAGAACCCATTACACTTGAACCTCTGAGGGCTATAGATACTGTAATGCCACATGCCTCAGCAGATATGCTCAGTCTAAAGATATTCTCTGCTCACTTCAAGCTATTATTAGTTACGTTCCTTAAATTTTGATGTTTCTAGTTATTGTATCCCTCAGCATATCTGGTGTGGTTTGGGATAGTATAATGCCTGCAGAGTCCCCTCATCCAAAAGAGATCCTTAGGGCCCACATGTAATCGCCCTCCATCTGCTCTTCCTTGAACTGAGGTAGCCCTGGGCTACCTGACATTGATCCTTGGTGGGTTCACTCAAGGTTTTATTATGTAAACCTCTTCCAAAAATCTTATCATTGACTCAATTTCAGATATTTTAGTTGGGTTGTAATATTCTCCATGTGTGAATTGAGTGGGCGAACAGGATGAATGTTGACATGGCTCTTGGAAGAAATGGCTATAGAAGCAGCAGTGGGACAAGGCCTCTTTGAGCCAAGAATAGCCTTTATGACCAAGCCCTTGAGCAGAAGTGGTATTGAAAGCCCAGTTGGTGGTCAAAATCCTTAGTTACAGCTGAGCTGCAGAAAATGGAAGCCAGCAAACAACTGAGCAGCCCCCTGCCCCCCCAACCCCAAGCTGCTGGCCTCAAAGGCAGCCTATTCAGTGTTAAGACAAGAAAGAATAAGTCTGAATGCTCTGGAGAACAACCTCAGTAAAGCTTTTCATTAATTGTAGTTTGGATGGAAGTGCTAGAATCACTCTGGGAATCTCCCAAAATTAATTAACTGCTTGGCTGAAATGAACAAATAGCTTAAGAAAGGGGATTCCACTTCTCTGTCTACTCATGGTTCGTAGCGCTCGGTTGAGGGAGACTCAAAAGAAACTCTTGGACCAGCATAGTCCTGAGCTGAGTCCAGATAGAGCTGAGCCAGAGCCAGAGGCAGGCCAAGTCTCTACTGCCCAATGTTAACCTTGATTTGGGTTGGCTCTTAGTTTAGAGCTCTCTCTGCCAAAGAAGGGATGCTTTTGTTTCACTTGCCACTTGCTCTTTCAGAACCTGCCAGGAATTACCACCTTCAGGAAGCCTTCTTTGCCTACCTCTCTCAATACGCCCCCCCCCCTCCCCCCATGCCCCGATTGGGTGATCACTGTCCTCTGTGTTCCTACACAGCCTGTGCCCACCTCTATCACAGCACAAACAGCTCTGTGCTGTGATTGGTGGTGCTAGCTGTCAATCTTCTCCATTTGACTAAGTATCTCCATGAGGGGGCGTGTCTTAGATGTCCTTATACCTCAGCTTCTATCACATGGCGCCGTTTGTTGCAGCGCTCCATCTATTTTGAACTGAATTGCCATTAGAAACCTATTGAGATGTATCCATCGCTTATTTCGTTACTACTGTAATCGTTTGCAAGAAAAGAACTCGTTGTGTATGTGGGTCACTGTGTGTGTTTTAATTGTGTCTAACACACCTTCCATCATCACTTTGATGTGTATCTGGGTACACTGGAACCACACAAGCTGGGCAAGTATTTCCAAACCTAACCAGGACGCCTGGCACAGCAAGGAAGAGAAAGCTTCTCTTGTCTCTGTGCCTCTGGGCCACAAGTGGTTTGCACAAAGTTGGACTTGAGCTACTCCTTCTCTGAAGATTTCTCATTTTGAGTTTTCTTTTCTTCTCCCATCTCCACTCTGGGAACGTAGGTACTATACACATAGAACACCAAGGACGGCTTGAATTTGCCACTAAACAGGAGTCCTTGAAGAGTTTCTTGCAAAGAACGCCTTCCTCTCAGATCTGTAAGACAAGGGGTCTTGGCAGAGGTGAGCTGTCACAGGCATCTTGGGTTCCACAGCGTCAGGGTCGGGACAGGCTTACCCCACAGAAGCAATAGCTACCAATCTGTCTGGTCACCATCATTCTTTCCTGATCATTTGAGTCTACTGTGGGCAGGGGGATGGGAAACATGGCTGAGAGGAGGTCACATTTTAATCATATTGGCAGCCAACACCTTATCCTTATCAGTTAGTGCTTGACTAGAATGAGTTAATGACCTGGAAGGGAGCTGCCCAGGGAAGGGCAAGGGGACAAGTGGACGCTGCAGAAAAGTGGGAAGGGCCAAAGATACACTGTCCCTGCTTTATGACTTTATTCAGGACCTTGACTGCTCAAAATAAGGTTTTAGTAGATGTGTTCCAGGCTGCTGGCCTCTCACCTAGGAGGTCAGGGAGCAGGGCAGCTTCTTTTCTCTGGGGATACTGTCTCTTTTCTAGAGCCAAGGAACCAGTAATACAAACAAATAAATGAAATAAGCCAGGGCAAATGGGATAGAGGATGCCCAGTTAAGTTTGAAATTCAGATAAACACTGAATTATTTTTTTTAGTATAAGTAGTCCCAAATATTGAGCTTATATTGAGAAATTACTTGTCAGAGTGCCTGGCTTAGTCGGTTAAGCATCCAACTCAATTTCATCTCAGATCATGATCCCAGGGGAGTGGGACTGAGCCTCGCATTGGGCTCTGTGCTGAGCATAGAGCCTGCTTAAGATTCTCTCTCTCTCCCTCTGCCCCTTCCCCCAACTCGCTCGCGCTCTCTCTCTCTCTCTAAATATAAAATAAAGTAAATTATTTGTTGTTACGTGAATACTTAACACTACTGAACCATGCACTTAAAAATGGTTAGGGTGAAAAAAAATTATTTGATTTATCTGATAGTGTAATTTAACTAGATGTCTTATATTTTTTATTTGTAAGTCTGGCGACTCTAAAACAGTGGCAAAGATCTTGCCTTTTCATTTCCCCTTCACTTCACACCAGGGTCATAAATGTAGTCAGAAAGGTTCTCCTGGGCTCTGCCATTCGGCCTGCGGGCTGGCAGCCCCAGATGTAGGGTGGGGCACAGACAGCCTGGGATGAAGGATGGGGTTCCAGATCCACAAGGGCACTCCTTCGTGCAGACTCCTTTGGGGACTTCATGCAGCAGAGCGATCCCTGCTTTCATGGGCTCATGGAAACCACCCTCCAGGGAGGGAAGAGGCTGAATCTCAGTAGAGAAGGATCCTGAGGTACAGGCCCTGACAGAACTCAGAAATCAATGGCCTGAATATGCCTGTGACAGCTTCCTCTCACACTGACCGTCACACCCGAGCCTTTAGGCTCAGAGCCATGCCTACGTGCACTCCTACTTTAAGCAAACCCAGGACCGCGTATCAAAATCCGGATTTGCCAAAAATGTGGTGGTGAGTGATTGTTTCATCTGTTGACAACAGGATAGACCACAGGCTTTCTTTAATTAGTGAAATTTCCCTCGTGCATTTAAAAGGCGACACCGGTTGGAAAAGAGAAAGAAGAGGAAGGCTGGAACACCACCCTGAGGAAGGCCAGGGATTGCAAAAGCAAGTTATGCCTGAAGAGGGCCAGGCCACTGGCGACCATCTGCAGGCGGCCAGGACCACCGTGCGCAGGATGCGGGTTACTGGTGTCAAGAGGGCTATGCAGTGGGAAGACTGTTGGGAGGGTCACAGAGCCAGTCTCTTTGTTTCACAGGCACAGTGCAAGCGTGTGAGCTCACGCTGCTGTTTGCACCCACATGTGCCATCCCCCCTCACCTGATGCGATGTTCTCAGCGGAAGTTGGAGAGAGGCTGGAGGCAGTGGGGAGTGGGGAGTGGGAAGCAGGAGGGGAGCTCACGGAGTAGAAGCTGGTGGAGAGAAGGGGAGAGCTTATTCTGGTCCAAGGGCCCCAGACCAATGGAAGGGAGCCACCGACAGAGGGTTGGGCAGAGTTTGCTTTAAGAAACCGCCATGTTGGGGCTTCTGGGTGACCCAGTTCGCTGGGCATCCGACTTGTCCTCAGGTCATGATCTCACAGCTCATGGGTTCAACCCCCACATCGGGCTCTGTGCTGACAGCTCGGAGCCTGGAGTCTGCTTCGGATTCTGTGTCTCCCTCTCTCTCTGCCCCTCTCCCTCTCACGCTCTGTCTTTGCCTCTGTCTCTCTCTCTCAAAAATAAATAAACATTTTAAAAAAGTGTCTTTGGTGGAAGGTGAAATCTTACTGAGTAGGGTGGGCCCCTGATCCACTCTGACTGGTGTCCTCTGAGAAGAGGGACACGTGACAACAGAGACACACGCGAGAACACCTCATGACAGCGAGGCGGCGATTGCAATGACATAGCCTGCACGCCAAAGATTGGCAGCAAACCACCAGCTGCCAGGGGAAAGGCCTGGAACAGATTGTCCCTCGCAGTCTTCAGAAGGAGCCATCCCTGTGGCCACGTTCCTTCCAGACTCCTGGCCTCCAGCAGTGTGAGGACGGTACATTTCTGTTGTTTGTGGTGCTACGTTATAGCAGCTCTAGCAAACTAATACCCATAATAACGATAGTAATCACCATTGAATTATTACCATGGGGCAGGCACCACAGTCAGTGATTTGCACAAATTATATCACTTATTTTTTACTGCAGTCCTACGAGAAAGGAACTGCAATTATCTCACATTACAACTGAGGAAAGGGAAGCTTGGAAAGACCTGAGGCTGCACCGCCAGAGGCATCTAAGATCAAAGCCTGGGCTCCCAATCATCCCGTCACCCAGCCCACACTTGGCACTGAGCAAGACAGAGACACGGCCACGGCAGGGTGCAGAGGCATTAGCAGGGGCCGCAGGAGAAGGCACTGCAAAGACTTAGGGGGCTTTATGCCTTGAAAGAGGACTAAAGCATGTAGGTAATTACAAAACTTAAAAAGTATCAAATCAGGGGCTCCTGAGTGGCTCAGTCGTTAAGCATCTGACTTCGGCTCAGGTCATGATCTCGTGGTCCGTGAGTTCGAGTCCCACATCAGGTGAGCTCGAGTCCCGCCTTGGGTGAGCCCTGCTTCTCTCTCTTTCTCTCTCTCTCTGTCCCTTCTGGGATTCTCTCTCTCTCTGCCCCTTGCCCACTTGTGCCCCTCGCCCAAAATATCAAATCACGTTAGGTAGAAACATAGACAAAGAGACAAGTGCTTTTGCGGTGAGAAACCTTCAAATCACACTTGGGAAACAACGGTTTTCTTCGTCCAGATGGTGGGCCAACCCTACTCAGCCCTCTAAGGGAAAGAAGACTAAACTGGTAAGACCCTGTATGAGTCAGGATCAGCTAGTTATGCTGCAGTCCCAAATGAGCCCGGAACACAGGTCTCCTGAAGTCTCTACCACAGGCATTCACTAGGTAAAGCAAGCATAGTGGCACATCTACAGAGAGCCATGGTCGCCTCAAACCGGGGAGGATTTAGATGCGTGACTTTTTGAATAATGACGTTGCTAAGAAAAAAAATAGGCTTCATGATCAAAGAGAAAATTTCTTGACGGTAGCTGACTGGTGAAATGTTAGGGTCTAAACCACAGTTAAGTGCATCACGGTAAAGTGTGTCAAGGATGAACAGGATACCCATTCAATACTTTTGTTTTATGTTGTTCATTTCTGAAATTTTCAAAATCTTTTATCCCCTGTAAGTAAACATTACACCTTGACAAAGTCTCGATCCAACACATAGTGACAGCTTACTTAATGTCCGTTGAATGACTAAATGAAACGTTCGGTGCTCACAGTATGAAACAAGACACAGGTAGAATCATCACAGAAGAAAAGGCCAAGAGACATGCCCTGGGATGCTTTTCTCCTTTGAAGTTTGGGTTTTCCTGGGCCAGTAAAACCAAAGGAAAAAAAATGGACAGGCTGGCCAGGAAGGACCTTAGCAACAATGATCACCTACTAGCCTCCTCAGTAAAGCCAATCAAAACATTAGACTGGACCTGGAATTAGCAGAAGAGCAATCTTTAGGTTGAATTCATTTAGCTTTTTGAAACTTTTGCTGTGTTGCCTTTATTTTTCTCGTTTTGCCAAAGCAAAGTGCACTGACTGGCACTGAGCTAACCTGCCTGCATTCCCCTTCAGAAGCCAAGTAGACAGAACCCCGGGTAGAAGGGCCTGACGTCAGCAGGAAGAATGAGACCGGGGACAGTTGCTGCCCATTTCTGGAGTCTGCGGGGACGGTGGGGGTTTGCTCCCAGGGACAGTGCCCTCCTGGTTCCAAGCTGTCTCCCGACCGGCCCACGACCCTGTCCCATAGAGCTGGGCAGGATGGGGTGGTGGAATTAGCTCCCTCATGGGACAGCACCCAGGGCCCTGGCTCCTGGACTCCTGCCCTCGTCTCCCCAAGCAAACAGTTCTCACAGGGATTAGCCTGAGGCCCAGTCTCCCTTTCTCTCAGCAGCAAGCATGCATTTCCTTTCCTTCTCTCTGCACCCACCTGGAAAAGCTGCCTGCCTTGCAGCTTTGCCTGACTGCCTCCTGGCCCTCCAGGTCCCTGCAGCTCTCCACGGAAACTTCTGGCAGCAAAGAGGTGATAGAAAACAGAAGCACAGGGCCCAAAGTTGGGTTCTGGGAGCTGGGCCATGTCGCTCAGACCTTGGCCCTTCCCTCTCAGTTTGTCCCCATTTTAGGCAATCCCCAAATTCTCTGCACCCATGGAATGGTGGCAAGTGGGGGAGGGGGTGTTTCCCCACTGATCAGCAAGATTCACAGGCGCACAGGCTCTGGGAGAGGAGCTATCTTCACTTTCGCAGGCTGAGAGCTGCGCCTCTCAGTCTGTCCTAAGAAAGAAATGCAAAGATGAGCACGATGGACATTTCTAATAATTTTCACTTTTATTTGCACACAGAGGATAACATTTGAAGGGCCCTGGGAGGCAGCAAGTACTTTTTAATTAGTTGGATGTCATGGCCATTTGGGCAGCCAGGAAGACAGGTAGATAATTAATACATCTTTTATTGCTTTACAGGGCAATAAAATAGGGAAACGGGACCCAGTGCTATGGCTTCCTCCTTTTAACTGGGCTCTTGTTTAGATGTGTGTGTGTGTTTTCCCAAGTTTAAACTTTCAGAGTTATGTAACTGTTCCCCTTGGCTTATAATCAAACTTCCAGATTAGCTGGAGGTGCCCTGCACGAGCGGGGATTTGGCACGAGGGCTTCCCGGTCAGGGTGTTCTCTAAAATAAAGGTGTTTGCTTGCAGGTCAGGGAGGAGACTCGTGTGCAGGGAGGTCCTGCGGCCCGTTCTTAAGACTTTCGGGCCGGGGCGCCTGGGTGGCGCAGTCGGTTAAGCGTCCGACTTCAGCCAGGTCACGATCTCGCGGTCCGTGAGTTCGAGCCCCGCGTCAGGCTCTGGGCTGATGGCTCGGAGCCTGGAGCCTGTTTCCGATTCTGTGTCTCCCTCTCTCTCTCACTGCCCCTCCCCCGTTCATGCTCTGTCTCTCTCTGTCCCAAAAATAAATAAACGTTGAAAAAAAAATTAAAAAAAAAAAAAAAGACTTTCGGGCCAATATTCTGAGCATCTCCAGTTCTCAAAATTGTAACTATTAAAGGTAGGAAATCTATCCCTCTTTGCCCCTTGAAAAGACTGTCCAGGATACTGAAATGTCTATACTGGCAGGAATCACTTGAGAGAAAGTCAAAACTTCCAGTTATTCAAGTTTTTCTTTTTTTCTTTTTCCTTTTTGATGTTTATTTATTTTTGAGAGAGAGAGAGAGAAACAGAGTGTGAGGGGAAGAGAGGCAGAGAGAGAGGGAGACACAGAATCTGAAGCAGGCTCCAGGCTCTGAGCTATCAGCATAGAGCCCCACACAGGTCTCAAACTCACGACCCGTGAGATCATGACCGGAGCCGAAGTCAGACGCTTAACCTGACTGAGCCACCCAGGAGCCCCTCAAGTTCTTATTTCAGTGGTGTGCTAACCCTTGATCAGAACAGGGTGATTCTTGGAAGCAGTGTCTTGTGGGGGCCCAGATCCTAAATATTTCTTTTTCTTCTTGCTTGCTTCCTTCTGTTAACTGAGTTACCATCTCCTAGCTGCTAGTTAAAATGAAAATTATAACTATTTATGTAGGATTTGCAGACATGGTGAAGAGAGATTACGGGTAGGACTGAACATTTCAAACTTCTTTTGGTAGGACACTCTCTCATGGGTAGAACATAAGGTTTCCCCTAAAACCCAAACCAACTTGTCCTTTCATGGCCCCCCTGGGCCTCCAGAATTTGCACGAGAACTAATAGCTCCCAGCTCTTAGATCCCTAGTGAAAGGCTTATAGAAATGCAAATCACCAGACATCCCTGAACTCCTCAAAACACAGAAAAAACAAGTGGGTGCCTTGGAGACCCCCAGGCATTGATTTCCTGCTCCAAAGGTAGCTACCGGAGGTGAAACGGAAGTCAGCTGCTGGGGGAGGGGGAGGCAACATTCCAGCCACTATGGTGGTACCAACTCACTGTAAAGGAAGCAGAGACTTTAATGAAGCCCAAAGAGCTTTCCCCCATTCTTCAGCTCTCAGTTTGACTTGGTGTTCTTGTGGGGGTTAGTAGGCCAAGTGGGGAAAATGGCAAGCCACATAGGAAGTATGACTTCTGACTAAAACAGACCAGATTATTATCCCATGACCTTTTATTTTTAAAAAGAAAATACCATTGTTTTTCCTTATCATAAAAGTGATGTATTGCTCACTGAACAAATTCAAACATTAAGAAAAGTATTAAAAAGAAAGCTGAACTCCATGACCCTGAGATAAAGACTATTAAAATTTGGTGGACATTTTTCTAGATAGGTTGTGTGTAGTGTGTGTGTGTGTGTGTGTGTGTGATTATAAATAAATTTACAAGGGGATATTACACATGTTTCTATGTAATTGTTTTTTTAAGTCCATCAACATATGGCAATAAATACAGCCATTTCACGTGACTACTTGGTATTCTATTGTATGTGAGTATCGTAATTTATTAGCCAACTCTGATACACATTTCAGTTTTTTCTAATATTTCACTGTTATAAACTGCACTACAAAGGGACGTCTTTTGGATATTTGGATGATTATTTACTTAAAGGCAAATTGCTAGAAATTAAATTGCTGGATCAAAGCGAAAGTTTTATTTATTTATTTACTGACTTACTCACTTACTTACTTAGTAGACTCTACACCCAATGTGGGGCTTGAACTCACAGCCCCTTGATCAAGAGTCTCTACTGACTGAGCCAGCCAGGCATCCCAAAGGGAAAGTTTGTTTTACTCTTCAGCCCTGTAGTTTGTAATCCCAACACCAGAGTATGAGAGTACCCATTTCCTCATACACTTGCCTACACCAGGATGCTCCGAGATTGGTTTTAAACTTTGCGATTTGATGAACCCATATATATAATAGTTTTAGTTTGCATTTCTTTAATTACTTGTAATGTTGAACTTATTTTTATGTGTTTCCTGGACACTTCCTTTTTTCTCTTCCCCTCTCTTCTCTTCTCTTCTCTTCTCTTCTCTTCTCTTCTCTTCTCCCCTCCCCTCCCCTCCCCTCCCCTCTCCTCTCCTCTCCTCATGAATTAGCTCCACATGTCCTTTGTCCATTTTTCTAAAGGTTGTTAATACATTTCTCCTTCAGTTATAAGAACTCTTTATGTGTTAGAAATATAAGCCCTTTGCTGTCATATATTTTTAAAGTATATAATTTGTGTTTTCATTTTGGTAATATAAAAGTTGTTTATTTTAATGAGATAAAATTTGTTAGTATTTTGGGGAACTGTGATTTTAAAAATGCCATAACCTGGGGTGCCTGGGTGGCTCAGTTGGTTAAGTTCTGGACTTCAGCTCAGGTCATGATCTCACAGTTCATGGGTTCCAGCCCCTCATCGGGCTCCGTGCTTACAGCTCAGAGCCTGGAGCCTGCTTCGGATTCTGTATCTCCCTCTCTCTCTGCCCCTTCCCCACTCACTCTCTGTCTCTGACTCTGTCTCTCTCGAAAATAAACATTAAAACATTTTTTAATTAAAAAATAAAAATTAAAATGTCATAACTATGATATGATTATTATTACAGTATATTTGTGGTTCCTGTTAAAAATGCAAATTTGGTCTACTAGAATTTGTATGTGTGTGATGAGGGAGCATAAGGTGACCTGAAGACAAAAAAAAGCTGACCTCCCCCCGCCCCCCCCGCCCCCCCCACCAGCCCATACCCCAGGCACTCCTGGCTGCCTAAGAACAAAGAAAAGGACAATCTTATCAATATCCTAATCTCCAGAAACCTATAGACTCCATTTCTGGAGCCCTAATATCATTCTCATCAACATTAACTGCTTGCCATGATGGGAAACAAAGGCAAATGAAAACTTAAATTCCCTTTCTACCTACAGCCCATTGACAAGTCCTTGAAACAGGCAGAGTGATCTCCCTCTAGGACCTCAACTCCCTCCATGATGACACTTTGCTAGGGGCAAAAGGGAATCTTGGCTTAACATTATCCTGATCCCCAGGATCCTTTGAGTCTCCTTCAACACATAAAAATTCCTTTGCAATCCTCCTTTATCTTTAAACCCCAAGTATATGTTGGCAATTATACTCAAAGCATATGGCTCTTGATATACATCTGAAGGTTCTCATGACTGAGGTTACTAAACACTAATAAATGACATTTTCCTAACAACAGCTAGCCCCTCAACATCCTGGAAACCTTGCTTTCAAAATTCCTTGGAGACTTAGGCTGTTCCTAACCCCCTCCTAACCTGAATGTATATGTGATCAGTCACCCCTTCACAACCCCAGTGCTCTTACTGCCCACGGTGCTGTCCCCGTGTTTTAGCAAAATCACCTTTTTGCACCAAAGACGTCTTCAAGAATTCTTTCTTGGCCGTCAGCTCCGAACCCCGCCATCACCCCAAAACCCCATCATAGGTGTCAACATTTTGATATTAGGTAAGTACCCACTCATTACTCATCCCCCCTCAGAACCCTGAGTATTCTTGTATGTTTTACTTCACCTTATTTTTAAAGTACTTCTTGTTGTTGATTTGACTGAAGCATATAGAAAAGTGCACAAGTTGGGGCGCCTGGGTGGCTCAGTCGGTTGGGCGGCCGACTTCGGCTCAGGTCAGGATCTCGCGGTCCGTGAGTTCGAGCCCCGCGTCAGGCTCTGGGCTGACGGCTCAGGGCCTGGAGCCTGTTTCAGATTCTGTGTCTCCCTCTCTCTCTGACCCTACCCCGTTCATGCTCTGTCTCTCTCTGTCTCAAAAATAAATAAACGTTAAAAAAAAAAAAAGTGCACAAGTCAAAGCATACAATTTGCTCAACTTTTAACAGTGAAAACACTCACGTTTTTCCTATCAGATCAAGGAGCAAAGCATCCCCAGAACCCCCAAAACTTCCCTGATGACGGACTCCCAGTCACTAGCAATTGTCACCACTTTGGACCAAAAGCAGCTACTGTACTATAACAATTACCACATTCATTTTACCTTTATCATTAATTTTGTTTAATGATGGTAAAATACATAAAACATAAAATTTACCACATTAGCCATGTTTACAGTTCAGCGATGTTAAGTACATTCACATTATTGCGCAACCTCTTTTCATCTTGCAAAATGAAAACTTTGTATCCGTTAAGCAATAACTTTGCACTTCCCCTCCCTCCAGCCTCCTACTTCCTGTCTGTATACATTTGGCTACCTTAAGTACCTCATATAGATGGAATCATACAGTATTTGTACGTTTGTGACTGGCTTATCTCACCTTAGCATAATGTTCTTAAGGTTCATCCACATTGTAGCATGTGTCAGAATTTATTTCCTTTACACTGCTGAATAAGATGCCATTGTATGGATACACCACGCTTTATTTAATCACTCATTGGTTGTTGGGCCGTCGCTTCTACCTTTTGGCTGTTGTGAATAATCCTGCTATGAACATGGATGTGCAACTGTCTTTCTGATGCCCTGCTTAAAATTCTTCTGGGCGTATTCCCAGAAGTGGCATTGCTGCATCATACAAGAATTCTGTTTTTACTTTTTTGAGGAAATGCCATAGCGTTTTCCATAGATGCCGTGTGATGTTTCATTCCCATCAACAGTGCGCTAGAGTCCTAATTTTTCCACATCCTCAGCGACACTTACTATTTTCTGTTTGTTGTTGTTTGTTACAGTAGCCATCCTAACGCAGGCACGGTGTTTCCCTTTGTTTTTGAACTTCACATAAATGGAACCATTCAACATGTATTATTTTGTGTCTTACCTCTTTTGTTTCATATTTTTGTGAGAATCCTCTATGTTATTGCATAGAACAATATTTAGTTAATTTTCAAGGCTTTATACTATTCCATTGGGTGACTTTATCCTAATTTACTCTTCCACTCTAATGTTGAAGCACTTTCGGGTTGTTTCTAGTTTTTGATTATTATGACGACTTACTACCGTGACCAATTATGTACTTTTGTGCACACATGTATATACATCTGTTGAATGTGTGCCAAAGAGTAGAATTGCCGGGTCATGATGTATTCATATATTCGGCGTTAGTAGGTGCTCTCAAGCAGTTTTCCAAAATTGTCTCGATTTGCACAACCACCAATAGTATATGAGATTTCCAGTTGCTCTACATCATCCCCAATGCTTCATTGTTTTACAATCGGCCATTCTGCTGGGTAAAAAGTAGTATTTAATTGTGGTGTAAATTTGAATTTCTTTGATGACTAATGAGCTCAACCACCTTTTCAGACATGTATTGGCCATTCACATATTCTCTTATGATGTGTATGCTAAGTCCCTTGCTCATTTTTCTGTAGGTTTTTGTGTGTGTGTGTGGTTTTTTTTTTCTTAGTAACTTAAAGGACTTCTTTATTCATTCTGAATGAGTCCTTTGTTAGAAATGTATATTGCATATCTTTTCTTCAGTGTGTGGCTTGCCTTTTCAGTCTCTTAAAATGGTATCTTCTGATGAACAAAAGTTCTTTATTTTCATGTAGTCTAATTTATCAATGTTTCTCTTATGGTTGGTGACTTTCGTGTCCTGTTTAAGAAATCTTTGCATATCTCAGTAGCTCAAAAATATTCTGTTTTACTTTTCACATATAGACCTACAATCCTGCTGTGTTTTTTTTTGTTGTTATTGCTGGTGGTGGTGGTGGTGTTTTGTATTTGTTCTAATCATCTGAGGTAGAGATTAAGATGCGGTTTCTCCATATGGCTCTCCATTGACCCAGAATCACTTATTAAGAAGACTGTCCTTTTCCCCACTATACTACAGGACCATCTTTGTTTCTGGTTTCTCCATTTTGTTCCACTGATTTCTTTTTCTCTTGTGACAATGGCACACTGTCTTAATTACCTAACACTATAATAACTTGTGATATCTAATGTAAGTTTTTCAGCTTTGTTTTACTTTAAGATTGTCTTGGCTATTGTTGGCCCTTGGCCTTTGTATTTCATATAATTTAAATGCTACAATTTAAATGTCAAGATCTACATTAAAAAGAAAAAAAAAAAGCTTGCCAGGATATTTTTAAGGTTGCATTGAAACTATGGATCTCTTTTAGGGAAATTGGTATCTTTATAATATCAATAAACTACAAACACATCCATCCATTTATTTAGATTTCCTTTAATGTCTCCAAATAATGTTTATAGTTTCTGTATAGATACCTTCCAAGTGTTTTGTTAGAATTATTCCTATTTAATTTTTAATGCTACTGTAAATTGTATCAAGTTTTGAATTTAATTTTAATTAAATTTAATTAATTTATTTGTTATGGATATTTACAAATACAATAGATTTTTTTAATTTTTAAAAATATTTTTAAATTTCTTTTCAGAGAGGGAGAACGAGAGCACAAGTGGTGGAGGGGCAGAGAGAGGGAAAGAGAGAATCCCAAGCAGGCTCCCCACTGTCAGCACAGAGCCTGATGTGGGGCTCGATCCCACAAACCGTGAGATCGTGACCCGAGCTTAAATCAAGAGTTGGACACTTAACCGACTGAGCCACCCAGGGGCCCTGAAATACAATTGATTTTTGTATATTGACCTTGTTCTAATAGACTTGCTTAATCTACTTATTGATTCTAATAGTTTATTCATAGATTCTATTTGATCTATTTATTTTTTCTTGCCTTATTGCACGGCTAGGACCTCCAATATGATGTTAAATAAAAACGGTAATGAGAGTGTCTTTGTCTCATTACCAATCTCAGGAGATTTCAGTATTGCACAATTAAATATGATGTTCCTATAAACCTTTCTGGATATACCTTTTATCAGATTTAAAAAGTTTTATTTTATCATTGATCTGTATTGAATTTTATCAAATTCTGTATCTTTTTCTGTATCTAATGATATGATTATAAGATATTTCTCCTTTATTATATTAATAAGGTGATTTATATAATTGATTTTTGAATGTTAAGCAAACTTTTTCTCTTTTTTTAATTTTTGAAAAATGTTTATTTATTTTTGAAAGAGAGAGAGCAGGGGAGGGGCACAGAGAGGGGGAGACAAAGAACCTGAAGCAGGCTCCAGGCTCCAGCTATTAGCACAGAGCCTAACACAAGGCTTAAACCATAAACTGCAGGCTCATGACCAGAGCTGAAATCGGACGCTCAGCTGACTTAGCCACCCAGTTGCCCTTAAGCAAACTATTTCTGAGATAAAATCAATTTTGTTGAAATATAATTTCCTGAATTCAACTTGCTAATATTTGTTTATACATAAGTTCATAAAAAAACAATCTGTAATTTTACTTTCTCTTATTATCTTGTCAAATTTTGATATCAAGATTATATTGGCCTCATGAGATGGTTTGGGAAGTATTTACTTTTTTTTCAATTTTCTAGAAAATTTTATATGTTCTGATAAGGATTATTTTCCTTAAATTTTTTGGAAGAATTTAGTCACAAAGCCAACTAGAATAGAAGTTGTCCTTGTGAGGAAGTTTTTAACAGATGAGGTCTTTTAAATGGAAAATAGACTATTCAGATTTTTTATTTCTTTTGTCAGTTTTGTTCAGTTGTGTTTTCCTAAAGAATATGTTTAATGAATCCACATTTTAAAATGTAGTGATAGAACGCCTGGGTGGCTCAGTTGTTTAAGCACCAACTTAAGCTCAGGTCATGATCTGATGGTTCATGAGTTTGAGTTTCACATGGGGCTCTCTGCTGTCAGCACAGAGCCTGCTCTGGAACCTCTGTCCCACTCCCCTCTCTCTGTCCCTCCTAACCGTGCGCACATACATGTGCTCTCTCCCTTTCTCTCAAAAATAAATATTTAAAAAAATGTAGTGACATAAAGATTACAATATTCCCTTATTAGATTTATAATGCCTGCAAAATCTGGGCGTGTGGGTGACTCAGTCATTTAAGTGTTGGACTTCGACTTAGGTCATGATCTCATAGTTCGTGCGTTCGAGCCCCACCTTGGGCTCTGTGTTGACAGCTGGGAGCCTGGAGCCTGATTTGGATTCTGTGTCTCCCTCTCTCTCTCTGCCCCTCCCCTGCTTGCACTGTCTCTCTCTCTCAAAAATAAATACACATTAAAAACAATTTTTTTACATAAAAAAATAAAGTTTTTAATGCCTGCAGAATCTGTGATAATATCCCTTTTTTGATTCCTGATACTGGTAATATATGTCTTCTTTCTTTTTCTCTTGATCAGTCATAGCTAGTTGATATTTTTCTATTTCATAGTTATTTCCTAATTCGTTATTTCTGCTCTTTTATTATTTCTTTTCTTGTGCTTTCTTTTGGCTAATTTGACTTTTTTTCTTAATTTTTAAGATAATGGATCATACATTTTCAGTCTTTCTTCTTTACTATCCAAATACTGTATTCTAAATTATTCATTTTGAGACTGTACATTTTCTTCTAAGAGTGATGTTAGCTACAGTGCATATATTTTGTTATGCAATGTTTTCATTTCCATTCAATTAAAACATTTTCCAGTTCCATTGAAACCGACTATTTGATCCAAGGGTTATCTAGTAATACCTTGCCAAATATACTAATTTTGAGTAATTATCTGCTTATTTTTTGTTACTAATTTCTTGCTTAATTCCATTTCAGTCCCAGACATAGTCTGTATGATTTCAGTCCTTTGAAGTTATTGAATATGCTTTATAGCCCAGAATTAGGACACTTATAGTAAAATATCTACTTTTCGAACACAAAAACTATTCTACAGTTGTTGGGTGCAGTATTTAGAATATTTAAGTTAAGTCAAATTTGTGAATTGTGTTTCAAGTCTTCCATATTCTTGCTGGTTTGTTTTCTATTTGCTTTATCTATTTGTTCTATCAGTTTTTGAGACATGTGTGTTAAACTCTCCCACTCTGATTGTGTCTATTTCTATTTTTGGATATGTCAAATTTTAAAAAAAATTTGTTATTTTGTTATTCTTTTTTTTTAATTTTTAAAATTTATTTTAAAATATGTTTTAGTGTTTATTTATTATTGTTTTTTTTTTTTTTTTGGAGTAGAGAGAGAGAGAGACTGTGTGCGTGTGCACAAGTAGGGGAGGGGCAGAGATAGAGGGAGACAGAATCTGAAGCAGGCTCCAGGCTCTGAGCTATCAGCTCAGAGACCAACATGGGGCTTGAACCCACAAACCATGAGATCATGACCTGAGTCAAAGTCGGATGCTTAGCTGACTGAGCCACCCAGGTGCCCTTTAATTTATTTTTATTTTTGAGAAAGAGAGAGGGAGAGAATATGCACAAGCCAGGGAGGAGCAGAGGGAGAAGGAGAGAGAGATTGTGAGATCACAACCTGAGCTGACAGCAAGAGTCACTTTACTGACTGAGCCACCCAGATGCCCCTGGATATGCAATTTTTGTGTGTTATATTTTTAAACCTATATTACTGGGTACATACAGATTTAGAATTGTTATTTCTGCCTGGTAGATTGACCCAATTAACATTATAAAATATCCTTTATCTTCATTTTTAAAAAATTTTTAAATGTTTATTTTTTGGGGAAAGAGAGTGTGAGTGGAGGAGGGGCAGAGAGAGAGGGGAACAGAGAATTCAAAGGTCTCTCGTGAACAGTGAGATCATGACCTGAGCTGAAGTCGGGCACCCAACAGACTGAGCCACCCAGGCACCCCTGTAGCAGCACTTCTTACGCTAAATCTTACTTGGTGTGTTATTCATACTGGTTCGCCAGCTATTTCAGTGTTTGCACGGTATGTTTCTTTTTGCATCCCTTCACTGGTGTATCTCTTTTAATCCATCTATATCTAATGCGGTTTCATATGTATCTTGGTTTAAATCTATCATCCTGCTTTTTTTTTTTTTTTTTTTTTGCCCTTTCTATTCTGTATTCCTTTTTCTTTTCTTTCTTTCTTTCTTTCTTTCTTTTGTCTGCTTTTGGATTTATCGAATATTTTTTTTACTTTTTATTATGCCATCACCCCCTGATAAACTTAATAATATATTTTTTTGTAATAATTTAGTGGTTGCCCTAGAAATTACAACATGCAACTGGTTTTATTAAAGTTCATTATAAAGTAGTACTTTTCCACTTCCCATACAATGTGAAGCTGTTATATTGCTTTAACTTCATTTCTCCATTCTAGTCCTTTCTATTACTATGTGATTTTTAAAAATTTATTATTTTTTTAAGTAATCTCTACACCCAACACGGGCTTGAACTTGCAACCCCAAGGTTCAGAGTCACATGCTCTACCAACTGAGCCAGCTGGGTGCCCTGACATCTTTATTTCTACTTATATTTTAAACCCACAAGACTTTATTGCTGTTTTAAGCATTTAACACTCATTTAATTTTTTTTTTAATTTTTCTTAACGTTTATTTATTTTTGAGACAGAGAGAGACATGAACGGGGGAGGGTCAGAGACAGGGAGACACAGAATCTGAAACAGGCTCCAGGCTCTGAGCTGTCAGCACAGAGCCCGACGCGGGGCTCGAACTCACGGACCGTGAGATCATGACCTGAGCCAAAGTCGGTCGCTTAACCGACTGAGCCACACAGGCGCCCCAATACTCATTTAATTTTAACAAAATATTTACCTTTGTCATTGCCCTCCATTCTTTCTTGGGTTATCATGTTTCCATCTTTAATCATTTTCCTTGTCTCAAACATTACTCCCTTCTGTACTTCTTTCAGTGCAGTTCTGTTGCCAATACACTCATTTTCTGTGTCTAAAATGTCTTCTGGTTTCCCTTAAATGTTGAAGGATACTTTTGCTGGGCATAGAATTCTAGGATGACATTATTTATTTTTTTCAGCATACCAACGATGTTCCTGGATTGTCTCCTGCTCCTGTTGTGTCTGATAAAATGTTAACTGTCACTCTTTGTAGCTTCTTTGAGGATATGCGACTTAAGATCTTTCTTTGTATTTTGTTTTCAGCTGTTTTACTCTCTTGCACTTAGGTGTGATTTTCTTTTGAGTTTATTCTGCTTGGGGTCTGCAGAGCTTGGATCCATAGCTGGATATAATTTGTCAGTTTTGCAAAGTTGTCAGCTGTTGTCTTCAAACTCTGCTTCTATTCCACGTCTCTCCTCCACTTCTCAGCCTCCAATTACATGGGTACTAGGTCCTTCTTACATCATGTTCCATCAGTTTCTTACATCCCTCCCCATATTTTCTAATCTTTTTTATCTCCTTCTTTTAGTTTCAATATTTTCTTTTGAACCCTCTTTTATTTTACTTATTTTTAAATGTTTTATTTATTTTTGAAAGGGAGCGAGAAAGAGAGAGAGACAGCATGTGCAAACAGGGGAGGGGCAGAGAGAGGGAGACAGAGGATCTGAAGTAGGCTCTGTCCTGATAGCAGCAAGCCCAGTGTGGGGCTCAAACTCACAAACCATGAGATCACGACCTGAGCCAAAGTTGGATTCTTAACTGACCAAGTCACCCAGATGTCCCCTGAACTCTCCTTTAGATCATTAATTCTCCCCTTGGGTATATCTAATTTGCTATTAAGCTCATTTACTAAGTCTTTATTTCAATTATTTTATTTCAGTTTAATCATTTCTATTTGGTTACTTTCTTTTAACTGAGATATAACTGATAGATAACATCGTAGTTGTTTTAGGTGTGTAACATGATGATTCCATATCCCTACATATTGCAATGATTACCACAATAAGTTTCATTAACATCTTGGTTACTTTTAATACATTCTAATTCTTTAGTAAAAATTTCCATTTTGTTGTCTATTTTCTTGATTATATTGATCAGATATTTTAAAGTTCCTCTCTGATAATACCAGTGTTTGGATCACCTGTGGGTCTGTTTTTATTGCCTATTTTTCACTTTCTTTATTTCTGAGCATTTCTGAAGCTGGTCACCAAATTATACTAATTGGGTAAGCTACAAGCTCATGTAGCAAATTTTAGGTCTCATTCTAACTTGGACAACCTTTTAGCCATCTCTTTCTAACATTCTCAAATTCTTCATAACTGCGAACTATTTTTTACACTTTCAAATGTTCAATTCCATTCCTGTTTCCCTTACTGTCAGCTGATGACCTAGATCTCTGAATTTATTAAAGTTTGAGTTTATTGAGGCCTCCACCTCCAGATTTCTCTGTTCTTATCTGTCTCCTCCTCCTCACTCCTGACTCAGGAGGACGTCTCTCCTTTATTGTCGAAGGATCTCTGACCTTAATCTCATTTTCACTGACTCCTCCTAAGCCTTGCCCTATCAATTTTTACTCTTCTTTCTTGAACCTCTGAATGTCCTCTGATTCCTTATTTTTTGTCAGTAAACATGCTCAAATCTCCCCATCCCAAAACAAACAAACAAACAATCCTGTTGCCTTCAGGGGCTACTAGTTCTGAGCAGTCATGATGGCTAACTTCTCAAAAAAGTAATTTGTATTCATTGCCTCACTGCCCTTACCCCCAATTCACTCCTTGCAATTTGGTTTCTATCCCCCACTCTACCGAAACTCTTTTCAATAGCCTCTTTGGACCTATCTTCAGAATTCAGTGGCCTCATTTCAGGGTCCATCTTCTTTGACCTCTTTGTGACATGGCAATTGCCTCTTGACACTCCCTCCCCCTTGGGCCTCTCTGACATTTTTTCCTGGATCTACTTCTCTAACAGATCTGTCTCCTTCACTACCTCATCATCCTTCTACTCTTTCAGTGTAGATATTCAAGTCTTAGCCGAATTCTTAGCCATCTCCTTTCCTTCTTTCCCTGCTCTTTCGCCTTATTGCTGCCGCATTCACATTCACTTCTTTTGGTACCTTAAGGCAGATGATTTCCCCAAATTTATTTCCAGTTCCATTTTCCCTCACTGATCTTTTTTTTTTTTTTTTTTTTGAGAGAGAGAGAGAGAGAGAGAGAGCACACGCACATGTGCCTGAGCAGGGGAGAGGGGCAAGGGGAGAGAGAGAGAGAATCTTAAACAGGCTACGCACTCAGTGCAGAGCTCCAGGCAGGGCTCGGTCTCACGACCGACCGTGAGATCATGACCTGAGCCCAAATCAAGAGTCAGATGCTCACCTCCTGAGCCACCCAGGCGCTCCCACACCCTTGAATACTTTTTGCGTGTACCCCTTCCATCATTACTACTCCAAGTTATTACTTTTGCAAGAACTTAATGTACTTTGGTTCCTGTTTCTACATCTTCTAATCTATCTGGCTTGCTGCCACTAGACTGATGTTGCTTAACATACGCTGAATAAATGAATAACTGAGGCACAGTTTTAATTACACTACCTGCTGGTTACCTCCTTATTGTTCATTAAATATTGTTCAGACTCCTTAGCCTGAGTTCCAGACTCTCTGCATCTGGTTCTAGAATCTATCTGTATTTTTTCAGCTTTAAATCTTTCATTTACCCCGTGTTTCAGTCAAATATGCCATCATTTTTCAAGCTGTGTTCTGTAATACAACAGTGTCCTTCAGGAGGTTAATATTTGTTCCTTGACAAAAAAAAAGTTCTTTGATAATTAAATTTAACTAACGTCAAACAGCTTCCCTGTGCAATCTCTCAAAGCTTTTACTATTCTAATATATACTGTGAATTTCCAACTGAAGGGAAAAGCATTTGGTATTTCTCCATGCTATTTGACCATGAACTCTATTGAAGGGACTATTACTTATCTCATTAGACACTAATGTTCCCAGGAACGCATTTTGAAACAGGCTGATACAGATGCGTCTTTATTCCCCAAACATACTCCATTTCTAACATCATTCTCTTAGATTAGGATAGCAGTTCTTACTGAGGTTGATTTTGCCCTCCAGGGGAAATTTAGCAATGTCTAGAGACATTTTGGTTGTCAGAACTGGGAAGGGTGTCTAATGGGTAGAAGCCAGAGATCTAAACATCCTACAATGCACAGGACAGCCTCCCACAGCAAGGAATTACTCCAGCTCATAATGTCAGCAGAGCCAGGGTTGAGAAACCCTGATCTGGAGTATCCTCCCCTCACTTCTTCCCTCTGTATTCATTTCTTATTCAAAGCTGTATTCATTTCTTAGAGTCCAGGTCAAATATTGTCTCTTCAGTGAGTGCTTGCTTTTATCACTTAGATTTTCTCTCTCCCAAGGGACAAATTCAACAGCGATTTGTGTATTTCCCTCTTATAGCATGTATCTGATTCTTTCCCATGCTATACATATTTATCTATATTTATAACATCTTACACTAGGCTATATTTTAGGACAATAGTGTCCGATGTGTAGTGACAATATCGTGATTAGTTGTTGTTGTTGTTTTTTCCCCCCAAATAGCACAGTAGAAACAGGAAGTTCTTGCTTGAAAAACAAAATGAAGCTTTATTTAACTTCCATTTCCATTACCTTCTAAACTTCATTGTTCACCCAGTCTTGTCAGCTTTTCCGTCATGTTTTCCCCACATCTTTCTTTTCCTTCCACGTCCATTGGCATCGCCCTGGTTGAGGTGTTATGACTCTGTGTCCCTACTACAGCCGAAGAGAGAGAAAAGTGGTGTCAAGGACAGAGCTCCACCCTGCAGTCTGACCCCAGCTCTGACCTCCGCCAGCTGCGTGGGCCCAAGCAAAGTACTTGCCCTTCCCAGGGACTGTAGCTCTCCTGCTAATGTGGAGGTGATTGTATCCACCTTGCAGGTTTTTGTGAGGATTAGAGACATGTATTGAAAGTCCCGGAATCACAGTGGGTGCTCAGTATAAGGGTTCTGACAGCCAATAGCTTCTGAAGGGGTCGTCTACCCCCAGCCTCTGCTCCAAAGCCTTTTCTTTGATTCTCCATCACCCACAAAGCCTGAGCTGCTGGTATTCAGAGGCCTGGATATTCAATCTACTCAAAAACGCTTACCTCTCGTTGTCCTTCCCAAACTCTCATCTTATGACAACCTGGCTTATTTGCTGTACTTCAAATAGACGCAAGCATTCTTGTCTCCACTCTGGCTCATAGGGACTCCCCCTCTTGAAAACTCTCTCCCTATATACAAATTCCACCCATCCTTCCATCTCAGCTCTCTTCTTTGTTCTGTAAAGTCTCCTTAACCCTCTCTGCCTACACAGTCCTTTACTTTTCTGGATATTTATTTATTTATTTATTTGTAAAGGTATTTATTTATTTAGAGAGAAATTGAGAGCAGGGAAGAGGCAGAGAGAAAGGGATCGAGCGAATCCTAAGTAGGTTCTGCACTGCCAGCGCTGACCCGGATGTGGGGCTCGAACTCACCAACCGTGAGATCATGACCTGAACCAAAGTCAGACTGAGCCACCCAGGTGACCCTCTGGATATTGTGAGTCCTTAGATTCTTCCACCAATGAGTCAACTAATTTCCATTTCTGACAATATTTCTCATGTGGAGGGCTATTAAAATGCACCTTCTACGATGGTCTAGCTTGTGTGTGTTTTCTGGCTTTGTCATTTTAGATTGTAAACTGCTTGAGGACAATGAGCATAGCCGTACCAAAATTGCCTTGCATGTACCAGAGGCTCCAAAACTATTCAGTCAAAAATATTCAGTCTTCTCTTAACTTGAAGCATGTCTTAAAAATACTTCTTCTCTTGAAACCTTGTGCCCACCTTTAGGGGGTTCCTCAGGCACAGGCAGAAGTGAGCATGACACCCCAGGCCCTGGATTTAGCATGGATTCACAGGGGAGCCAGGGGCAGGCTGGGCGCTGAGAGAAATCTTACAAACAAGAATAAAGGCAATCCGACACCAACATTTTAATTAATAATTTTAATGACTTACCCAAAATAATCCTCTTGATTTGGGGGGATTAAATTCCACTTGATAAAACTACCAATCCATGTGGAAAGATGTCTCATGTGCTGTTCCTGTCTCGGGGCCTGTTTTGACAACAGGGGTCATTTACCAAAGTGTGCAGCTGGTGGGAGCCACCGTCTCCAGGCAAGTGTCAACAGCCCCGCATCTTTATTTATGCTTCTTTTTTTCCCCACACATACTCCATTCCTACCATCATTCTTGTGGGTCAGAACAGTGGTACTCACCAAGGTTGATTTTGCCTCTTCTCTTAAATCCTATGCATCAGGCATTAGCCTCTGAAAAATCAACAGCAACGGTTTAGAAATAATTTCAAACCCATAGAGAAATTATAAGAATAGGAATAGTACATAGTATACAACACACACCGTACAATCAGATTTATCCTTTTTACTCATTTTATTTGTGCTCAATCTCCCTTCCCCTTGTTCTCACTCTAGCTCTCGAATTTTGTTTTTCTGAACCATTTGTGACTAAGTGACGTATATCAAGTCCCCTTACTAAATACCTCAGCATATACCTCCTAAGAATAATGCTGTTTTCTTGTGTAACTACAGTAGAGTTATCCACTTTAGTAAATTAAACATTGATACTATTCTTTTACCTAATCTACCATCTGTTCTCTAATTTTGTTAATTGGTGCAATAATGTTGTTTATAGCATCTCCCTCACCCCCGACATAAGATGCAGCTTAGGGACAAGGATTTCATGTCGTTGCCATGTTCCTTTAGTCTCCCTTACTCTGAAAATTTTCTTTATCTTTTGCACATCAACACGTATAAAGAATAAAGTTCCTTATGGGGCGCCTGGGTGGCGCAGTCGGTTAAGCGTCCGACTTCAGCCAGGTCACGATCTCGCGGTCCGTGAGTTCGAGCCCCGCGTCAGGCTCTGGGCTGATGGCTCAGAGCCTGGAGCCTGTTTCCGATTCTGTGTCTCCCTCTCTCTCTGTCCCTCCCCCGTTCATGCTCTGTCTCTCTCTGTCCCAAAAATAAATAAACGTTGAAAAAAAATATTTAAAAAAAAAGAATAAAGTTCCTTTTTAAAACACAAAATGTTCATTGAGTGAAAACCCTAGGAATGCCTGGGGGGCTCAGTCGGTTGAGCTCCTGACTCTTGATTTCAACTCAGGTCATGATCCCAGAGTCATGGGATTGAGTCCCATGTCAGGCTCCATGCTAAGTGTGGATCCTGCTTAAGATTCTCCCTCTCTCTCTCTCTCTCTCTCTTTCTCTCTTGGCACCTGGGTGGCTCAGTCGGTTAAGCATCCGACTTCAGCTCAGGTCATGATCTCAGGGTCTGTGAGTTCAAGCCCTGCGCCAGGCTCTGTGCTGACAGCTCAGAGCCTGGAGACTGCTTTGGATTCTCCCTCTCTCTCTGCTCCCCCCCTACTCACGGTCTGTCTCTCTCTCTCTTTCAAAGATAAATAAACATTAAAAAAAAATAAAAGTTTCTCTCTCTCCCTCCCGCTGCCCCTCTCCCCTGCTCCTGTGCTCTCTCTCTCTTAAAGAAAGAAAGAAAGAGAAAGAAAGAAAGAAAGAAAGAAAGCCTTAAAGATCACACACACACACACACACACACACACACACACCAACTTAGAACTAATAAATGAATTCAGTAAAGTTGCAAGATACAAAATCAACACACAAAAATCAATTGGGTTTCTATGCATTAAGAATGAATCATATGAAAAGAAAGTTAAGAAAACAATACCATTTATGATAGCTTCAAAAAGAATAAAATACTTAAGATTAAACTTAACCAAGGTTTCATCAAGAAGGTGCAAGACTGGTATACTGAAAACTACAAAACTTTGTTTAAAGAAATTAAAGAAGACACAGATAAGTGGAAAAGCAGCCAACAGTTATGGACTGGAAGAATTAATATTGCTAGAATGTTCATACTACACAAAACAATCTACAGGTTCAATGAAATCTCTATCAAAATATCAATGGAATTTTTTGAAGAAATGAAAAAAATCTTTAAATTATTCATGTGGAACATCAAATGACCTCAAATAGCCAAGCAATCTTGAGAAAGAAAAACAAAGCTGGAGGCCTCACACTTTCTAATTTCAAAATATATTACAAAACTACAGTAATCAAAACAGTATAGTATGGTGTAAAGAAAGACATACAGACCGATAAAACAGAACAGAGAGCCCAGAAATACACTCTCATGTCTGTAGTCAAATGATTGTCAACAAAGACACTGAGGTTACACAATAAAGAAGAGATAGTCTCTTCAACAAATGGTGTTGTCACTCTCTCTCTCTCTCTCAACTTAAAAAAAATTTTAAGGAATCTACCCCTGAAATCATTGTTGCACTATATGCTAACTAACTGGGATTTAAATTTAAAAAAAATTTTTAATGGTTAAAAAAAGAAGAAAAAATAAAAAATAATAAAAATAAAATTAAAAAAAAACTTTTTTAAAAAAGGGGCACCTGCATGGCTCAGTTAAACATCCAGCATTTGATTTTGACTCAGGTCATGATCCCAGGGCTGTGGAATCGAGCCCTGTGTCAGGCTCTGTGCTAAGCATGGAGCCTGCTTGAGATTCTCGATCTCTCTCTCTCTCTCTCTCTCTCTCTCTCTTTCTCACTTGTGCCCTTCTCCCCCACTCACACATATGTGCACTCTCTCTAAAATAAATAAATAAATAAATAAATAAATAAATTTTTAAAAACAAATGGTGTTGGGAAAACTGTTGTTCAAAAGAACAAATTTGGATGCTTACCTTACACCATATAAAAAATTAAACAAAAATGCATTAAATACCTAAATATAAAACCCCAAACTATAAAACTCTTAGAAGAAAACATACAGGAGAAATTTTATGACTTTTGCTTTGGCAATTATATTTTGGATATACCAAAAGTAAAGGCAACAAAAGGAAAAAAATAGACAAGTGAGACTACATCAAACTTAAAAACTGTGCAGCAAAGGAAACCACCAACAGAGTGAAAGGCAATATATGGAAAGAGAGAAAATTTTTGCAGACCATATGCTTGATAAGGGGTTAATAACCAGAATATATAAAGAACTCCTACAATTCAACAACAACGAACAATCTGGTCAAAAATGGACAAAGGGCTTGAACAGACATTTCTCCAAGAAAGATACACAAATGGCCAGAAAGCTTATAAAAAGATGCCCAACAACATTAATCATTAGGGAGATACAAATCAAAATCACCTCACGCCACCAGAATGGCCTGTATCAGAAAAATAGAGGATAACAAATTATGGCAAAAATATGGAGAAAAAAGATCTCGTGCACTGTTGGTGGGAATGTAAATTGGTGCAACCACTACGGAAAACAGTATGGAGTTTCCTCCAAATATTAAAAATATAATTTACCATATGATCCAGCTATCCCACTTCTGGGTACATAAAAGAATAGAAGGGAAGATCTTGAAATATTTGCACATCCATGTTCATAGTAGCATTATCCACAATGACCAAGAGGTTGAAGCAACCTAAATGTCTATCAACAGATTAATGGATAAAGAAAATGCAGTTTCTACACATAGATAGAATGGAATATTACTCAGCCTTAAAAAAGGAAGGAAATTCTGACATAGGCTACAAATGGATGAACTTTGAGGACATTATGCTAGCTGAAATAAGCCAGTTATAAAAAAACAAATGGTGCATTATTCTGTTTATATAAAGCACGTAAAGTTGCCAACCTCTTAGAAACACCCAGTAGAGGGGCGCCTGGGTAGCTCAGTCGGTTGAGCATCCAGCTCTGGCTCGGGTCATGATCTCACTGTTTGTGAGTTGGAGCCCTGCGTCAGGCTCTGTGCTGACAGCTCAGAGCCTGGAGCCTGCTTCAGATTCTGTGTGTCTCTCTCTCTGCTCCTCCCCCACTCGTGTTCTGTCTCTCTCTTTCTCTCTCAAAAATAAATAAACATTAAAAAAAATTTTTTTAAGAAAAAAAGAAAAGAAAAAAAAAGAAACATCCAGTAGAATGGTGGCTGCCAAGGACTTTGGAGGAGAGGGAAAAGGAGAGTTGTTCCATGGATATAGAATTTCAATTTTGCACGATGAAAAAGTTCTAGAGGTCTGTTGCACAACAGGGTGCATATAGTTAACACTACTGTACTGTAAGCTTAAACATGGTTCAGACGATAAATTTTATGTTATGTGGGGTTTTTTTTTACCACAGTAAAATTAACTAAAGAGAGGGGGAGACAGAGAGAGAGAGAGAGAGAGAGAGAGAGAGAGAAATTCCCCATCATTTGGGATTGTTGAATGGCTTCTTATGGTTAGATTTTAGTTATGCCAGAATATCACCAAAGTCATGTGTTCTTGTGAGGGTGTCCTATCTGGAGGCACATGATGTTCGCCCATTCTGCATTGCTGATGTGGATTTTGATCTAGACATGATCTTATCTCTCCACTGGACAGTTACCCTGCTTCACCCTACAACTGATGAGCACTCTGCAGGGAGACACTTTGAGACTATGAAAATATCCTGCTCTTTATTAAAATTTCCCCTAACATTGGAATCCATTGATCCACTCTTGTCTATATAAACTTTTACTATGATGGCTTTAAAATGATGATTTTTCAACATGAAAAATTTTCAAATATTTTCAATGATCTCTTTTGTCGGCGATTTATTGGCTGGCACTCAATATTGTGTTGTAAGCAAAAGCTTTTCCTTCTCCTCTACTTATTTATTTATTTGTGCGTTTGTTCATTCCATTATTTATTATTGGCATGGATTCATAGATTCCCATTTTTTTAATAGTCTATAATTCATTACTGCCCTCCATTATTTTAGTGCTCAAATTGTTCCATAATTGACCAGCAGAGGCCTTTTCCAGCTGCTCCTGTGTCCTTAGGCCCCATGGTTTTCTGAGTACCTGCCCTCTGGCAATGCAAAATGTTTGGCATTTTTAAAAATCTAGGTAAAATCAAGAGAGAGACAAGAGCAAAGGAAAGAAGAGAAATAAATATAATAGTGGGATTAAAAAAAGGAAGAGAAAAAGAAATGAGTAGGGGCATTGTGGGGAGATTGTGAGTACAAATTCAGATCCACTGGCCCCTCTGTGAGATGTGGCCCATTCCCTCACCATCTTAGACAGCAGAGCTGTGCCTGTGAGAGGCCACAGTGGATTCTGCATGCTGGGCCTTTGGAGGTGACAGGCTTTGTGTATTGTTCATGATTCTGTCCACTGCAAATGAAGGAAACCCAACACAAAATCCGGGGGGGGGGGGGGGGGGAGACAGAAACAGAGATTGAGAATTTATTGCTTCATATGTCTGAAAATTTATGGGGTCAATTTCAAACAAAGCTGATTCTAGATGCTTGAATGGATCTCAGAAACCAATCAATATCTTCTCCCACCCTCTACGCAAAGCCTCTCTCTGCTTGGCTTTATTCTCTGTTGGCTTTATTCTTGGTCGGTCTCTTCTCCCAAGTTGGCAGAGGTGCTTCCTGGCCGTGCTAGAATAATCCTATTAGTTTAGAAACTCCAGCAGAAATAGAGCACCTGTTTCCCAATGATTGCGCCAAAAATCTCAGGAGTGTCCTTGACTGGCCAGCGCCTGAACCAATCCCTGCGCCTGGGAGGGGCAGTCCTCTCATTGGCCAGGCCCCGGCTGTGTGTTCCCTCCCAGGGTTGGAAGTAGGGGTGAAGTTCTTCTTAGACCACTTGGGCTGAGAATGTAGGGAGGGGCGGCCTCCCAAAGAGCCCTTAGGAGCACGCTTACCAAAGGGAGCAAAGGGATGTCGGGAGAGCTAACACAAAACTTCACGGTATGTGGAACATACACACATGATACCAAATTTTGAGATGCGCAAAAAACCCGTAGCCCAGCCTCTTTGTCATGACAATCTTTCTCCCCTTCCCACAAGGCTCCTTTCAAGAAAGAAAATATCTAATCTCTTCTCCCAAGGGAAAGCCTCTGTCCATCTGACCTTGCCTCTGGCCTGAGAAGTGCGGGCGGGCCCCCGGGGCCCAGCCACAGGGAGAAGAGGAAGTGAACAGCCCTGAAGACTTTATGGAATGGCCCTGTCCCCACCTGGATGGGTCTTGTTTTGTCATTTCCCCCACAGCCCAGGCAGGCCCAACAGGGAAATGTCAGTCACGGTGGTATGTTACGCCATGTCAGATGGCAATCGAGTGTGCTGTGAACATAAGCTGACAGGAGAGCTCCAGCAATCTGCTTATCTGGATGCCACCCTTGCTGAGTAAAGGGTCATTATCAGAATTATTCACACAGAATTATAGCAGTTGGAAGTCTGCAGATTATTCATTACATCACCCTCATTTTAGTTGCTCAGCACAGATTGAACCTCAAAGGAGCCTGCCCTCACTCCTTCCCCCTTACTCCTGCCCCACTCATTTTCCTGGCACGTTACAGGCTTTTGCCCTCCCTCACCCACTAGCCACCAGTGAGAAGTTACATTAGGTCAGCCGCAGGCATGGTCCTTGCTGTGGCCCAGGATCTCTTTTCTGAGTTCACTGCTCCAATATGAGCAAAGTCACACACCAGGAGGCCTCTAAAGGAGAAGGGCTTGGGGTGCCTTGCAATTAAACCCATCCTAGTATGGTCCCACCGCCACCTTTGGTACCAAAATGTCCAAACAAGCGATTGAATTGACCTATTAAATTTCAGGTCTAGTTCCCACAGCTGCGGCTGGCTTAATAAACATCTTGCAAAAGAAAAGATACCAGTATTTGGAGAAAGAGGCACCTTCGAGAACCCATAGACCCACCAAAATGTTCCCCAGCTTGCTCACGTATGCCAACCTTGGTCTCCACCCTCACCACACCCACCGCTCCTGCACCTTCTGGTCCAACAAGCCCGCACCTGCAATCCAAACACACTTAGAGCTCACCCAGCACATACATATCTCCATGCACAACCCAACCAGATTGATGGTAGAGGCTGTGGGAAAGAGGCAGGAAGAGAGCCTGTGGTTAGCGAGGTGGGTTCAAAGGCGTGGGCTTCTTCATTACTACCATCCAATAACAACACGTAAGAATACCGTGCTCTGAACTTCAAGACAAGCATGGCCAGAGGAAAATCAGGGCTTATGGGGAAGGGAGAAATACTCTTTAGCCTGTTTACCAACTTACTTTTTTTTTTTTAAACTTTTTTTTTTTTTCAACGTTTATTTATTTTTGGGACAGCGAGAGACAGAGCATGAACGGGGGAGGGGCAGAGAGAGAGGGAGACACAGAATCCAAAACAGGCTCCAGGCTCTGAGCCATCAGCCCAGAGCCTGACACAGGGCTCGAACTCACGGACCGCGAGATCGTGACCTGGCTGAAGTCGGACGCTTAATCAACTGCGCCACCCAGGCGCCCCTCAACTTACTTTTTAAATGTGCTTCAAATTCCTGAGTATACATATAGTATTTAAAATAGTGCTTTAGAACCCAGCAACAATTTCCTGCCTCACCCCTATCTCTGGGCACAGCTGCTCTAGACAACTAATGTCTTTGGAACTGGGTGATTGAACGTGGTGCACAAAATCAGGGTCAGCCCGTTAACCTCTTAGGGTGCTGAGTGGGACAGATGTCCCCCTTGTTCTTGTAGGCCCAGAGGCCAGAGAATCAGAGACTTGGGCTGGAAGGGATTCTGGAATGCATCCAGCCAAACTTCTAACTACCCAGAGTGGTGGAGAAACCTCCCTTCACACATGGCCATCCAGAGAGGACCCAGGGATAGACCCTGTGTATTCACTTCCTAGGGCTGCAATAACAAAGTACCACAGACTAGGCGGCTTACACAACAGAAATTTACTGTGTCCCAGTTCTGGAGGCTGAAAGTTCGAAATCAAGGAGTCAGAAAGGTTGATTCCTTCTCGGGGCTCTGAGGGAGAATCTGTTCCAGGCCTCGCTCCTTGGTGTGGTATTCTCCCTGTGTGTATCTGTATGTGCAAATCTCCCCTTGGTAAAAGGACATCAATCATATAGGATTAGGGCCCACCCTGTTGACCTCATTTTTAACTTGATTACCCCATCTCCAAACAAGGTCACATTCTGGGGTACCGTGGAATTAAGAAGTCCTATATATGTATTATTTGAGAGAGAACATCATTCAATTCACAACATGGTGGTTCCCTTGACCTCTCAACCAGTTGTGTCTCTGCTCTTAAAGTAGTGCCTTGGCAGTAACACCTTATGATTTTTCTGTCAAACTTTCTAGTGGCTGAGTACTTCTGACAAACTCTCACGTCCATGGCTAATGAGGAGTTCTTGAAATCTGAGAAGTCATGAGATCAGAAGCCTAGGCTTTGTTTTCCCCAAGATCTCAGGGCCATTGGCTGCTGAAGGCTAGGAGGGGTTGTGAAAGGCCCCCTTGTAATGGTCTTCCCCTTCCAGTTCCCCTCCACTCAACTCTGAGCCTCTCTGTCGCTGGCATCTCTGCGTCCCAGCTGGGAGTGGTAGATGAGCAAGTGGCAGCAAGGACATCTGTACTTGGGCACTCAGGAGTTCAGGTAAGAGGAGCAAAATCACGTGTGGTACTCACCCCAGTTACCTGAAGTCCAGGGGCTTCAGGCATCTTGAAACGAGTGAACTGACAAGATTGTTCCGGCCTTTGGCCTTTGCAACTGGGGATGCGTTCGTGACTACCTAAATGGCCCAGGAAAGTGATTGATAAAAGACTCGCCCTCCTTTCAACCTTTTCTAGTCCTGGACAAGGAAAAACAAACCAATTTGTGCCAGAGAAAACTTCTACTTGCCTGATTGCACCCCCTTCCTTCCTCCACACCCTGGCCTCCTGCCCCCTCCCCCCAACTTGTTACTCCTGATCTGTGAGGTGAATGGCTCCTTCTGAGTTGGGTTCCTGTTTCATCTTCTTCCTGCTAATTAACGTGAAGTACCCGTTTCTGAGAAGTGCCCAGCTATTTATTTCAGAACAGGCAAGTCTGAACACAGTTCTACCAACCACAGTAGGAGAAAGAAGAGGTAAAGGTACTTGTCTCATCCAGGCGAGAGCCATGGGCACTGGGGTGCTGACATTGGGGAGAAGGATGTTCATTTTTACGACATAGAGTTCAGGGTCTTTGAGATCCTTTCTGGAAGGGCAGCCTTACCAGTAGGCAAAAAAGGGGCTTCCTATAGTTGGAGGGGCTTCAGACAAGGTCTACTGTGCATAGCCATAACATAATCAACTGCCCGCCCCCCCCGCCATTATACTATTAGAAATTCTATTCTTTGGCTCATTCATGTAGGTTTTGTGGAACCACCTTTAAAATGAAGATAACCTCAGAGAGTATTTTACTTTAGCAAGAAAGGCTTCTTATAATTGGGACACAAACTTCCCATGTTGGTCGGGATGGGCTATTGTGGAGTTAGGGAGAGAAGTGGTCAGAGAAAGGATGGGCCCCACCAGCTAAGTGGGAGTAAGGGAGCCTGATGAAGAATTTTGCTTGAGGATTTTCCTCAGGGATAGCTTTGTTCTGTGGTTACCAATCAGAAAGTGTCAAGTTGAGGTCACTTTAGTCATTGCCATCTACAAAAGAGGACAAAGGCCAGTTTGTGGTCAGGGATCCCAAGGCAGGAGGTTGGATATGGGGACGGTTAAGTTTGTAATGCATTAGTCTTGGAAAAATGGTCTTTAGTCAGTGAAGGAAGTTTTAGATGAGAAGGCGAGCCTGATAGGCCTTTTTAATTTAATTTAATTTAATTTTCTATTTACTGCAGAGAATTCATAGGGAAAAAAATCAGGATTTCTCAGGCAGTTTTTCCTTTCAAGAACTCTCACAACTAAAGGGTAAAATATCACAACTGAAATGACTTTTTCTCATGCTGTGAAAGACGCAAAGAGGAACATCCCCTCTGGGCTGCACGGTTAGAATGTTGTTATAAAACTTGGGCCTGGGTACTTTAAAATGGGGGAAAAAGACTGAAAAGAGATCTGTCAGGCTGTGGAAGTTTGGGTATTCCCAGGCTTTCACAGGTAATACAGACTGGTTCCCTGCAGCCTACAAATCAAAAGATCAGGCTCCTTTGTGCAAGGAATTTGCATCTGAGGCAAAGATTTATAGTGAATGGCCACCAGATGGTGTCTTAGTTCTCTTCAAGTTAATATCCTGGCTTCCTTTGTTCTCTTGATGAGAGCTGACATTTCATGGGAAGAATAGTCCATGCCAGGGAAGATGGTGAGACCAAAGGGGCCACAAATATGATTTCATTTGTTCAGCCTGACAAGACTCCAAGCTCATAAATGCGGGGAGCTACAATCACTGACCTTGAGCTAATATAAGTGCATGTTTCTTCACACAGTGGGATGCAACGATTAAAGTCATATCAGCTCCCAACATGTATTTGGATCTGACTCAGTGTTAATTGCTTCCACCAAGCGTGTTGATGCTGGATTCATAGCTGATTTTCTAGCTCTTGGGGTGTTTGTGTGACCTAGCTTTAGAGGGAGATGAACTCTTTTCTTATGAAACCATCTTTACAAACCACACTGACATTCTAAATAAATCATGTCAATTTAATTAAAAAAATGATCTTTTAGAGACTGAAACAAGTTTTGTTTTTGTGTTTGTTTTCCACTAGGAGGAGAAAACAGGAATCCAGATTGGAAAATTTGGTTCTAAATGAGCATAGTGATCTTTACAAGTTTCTTCTCTTCAGCAGATGTCTGTACTGCTCTTCCAAAAGGATTTCACAGTCAGCCAGGATAACTGGTCAGACGGCTCTGAGTTACAAGATCTCAGAATCTGGAGAGTGGGTGTAAGCTGATAATGCAGTAAGGGAAAAGGTTGATACTTCCCATGAAACAGCTCTGTTCACTTCCTGGGACTGTGTCTTCTCTCCTTGGGAATGTTTGACATCTGGCTGTCACTGCCAGTTTTATTATTTAGCGCGCGCGCACACACACACACACAATGAACCTTAAGCAGAGCTTGAAGAAGGAAGTATCCTTGTCTTCCTCCGTCTTTTTCCCTTTCATTTTCCAAGTCCCTAGGCATCAATGCTTCATGTCTGTTCTCCATTGTTTATCTCAGAGCATGGAGACGAGCAGGCCATGGTTGAGCCAGCCAGGAGGTCATTTTCTCCCCCATCAAGGAATAGTCAACATCCTGATGACAATTCCTGTAGTTTCTCATCGCCTAGGTTGTCAGAGAAGAACATGGTCAGACCATCCTTACTTCTGTGACTCATTCTCCCTGAAGAGACCATTTGTGTGGATTTGAAATCTGTTTCCATGGCAGCAAGCCCCTGGCTGGGCTCCTGTCACAAACTGTCTCTCCATCTTTGCAAACCAAGTTCAGTTTATTCTGTTTTCACATATACAAATGTGTGCCACTGGTCAGAGGCCTCCCAGGGATTTCAGAGACTGGGTTTGGGTGTGCTATTGACAGTAACTTTCTCCTTCATTGATTAAGAACATCCACCTTAGTATGGCATGCATCTACTTCTTTACCAGTATTTACTTAAATGTTAATTCTAACACACTACTTGCAGAAAACATAAAGGTGCTGCAAAAGAGCTAATAGGAAATGATGGCTTGAGACCCCAGTTCTCACATCTTACTTGCCAACTAAGAACGGCGGCAGTGCAGCTGATGGAAATACACCATAGGAGTCAGACCAAAGGGTTAAACTCTTGGTTCTGCCACGTGGAGGCAGTGTGGCTTTGCACCAATCACAACTGGGAATAAGTTTCCACTCCATTCCCAGACCGAGGTAGGAAGGTTGAGGGGCCAGGTAGATCTTGGCAATCGGATCGCTGGGTTGGCTGTGCACCACCTGGTGGTTACTAGGAGTAAAGCAGCCTCCTGAGCAGAACACAGCTTTAGAGCAAGAGGGACTTTTTTCAATGATTTAATCTTGCCCTCTTATTTTTCAGTGGAGAAAATTCAGGCATAGAGAGCATGACCAGCTTGTCTGAGTTCTCACAGTGGTAGAGTGTTGTCATTAAGAGCAAGCATTCTGGCGTCTCTGTGTCTGAATCCAGACTTGGCAGTTGGGAGCCAGTGTAACCTTGGGCAAGTTTTGTAACTTCTCAGCAATCAGTTTTCTTATCTATGAAACAGAGAATAATGCTCACTACCTCAAGGGCTTTAAAGAGTGAATTAAGCAATGCATGTGGAAGTGCTTAGCACTGTGTCTGACCTCAATAAGAAATACATCTCTAGAACACTTTCTCTTACGGTAATATTCTGTATTTATATCTTCCCCCTACAATGGAAAACAGTCTCCAAATATCTCATTTTGACCTGGAAGTAGGAAAAGAAGAATCTCAAAGACCATTGGAGAAAGCAGAAGCAGATAATTTGGCTTTCAGATAGAACATTTGACTTTGGTCACTGAGCAAAGGGAGAGTGGAAGTGACTTTTGGACGCCATCATGGCTTAAGTTCATTATCACAGATTAAATGTCTTGGGTACTCTATCAATATTTGTTACATGAGTGAAGGTATAAGGGCCTGAGCACATGTGGGCAGGAGTGGCCCTTGTCTCAGAAGAGAGACACAGGAGGAGAAACTATCCACTATGGCCCCAAACACTATGCAGCTAAAATGTCTCTGGCTTTCTCTGTTCTTGTGGCAATGGCATTTACAAAGCTCACTAACTTAATGCTACTGATACGATATTCTTTAAATAAGTGTGGATAACTTCATCCTGTCTGTGACTGGCTTAACAGTTCTGTTGAAAATAGGACGAGTGAACTTTGCCAGAAGCCAGGCAGATAGGAAGGGAGACAGGAAATGAATACCTCTACCTCTTTCTATTCCTTCTTTCTGATCTACTAATGGTGCCTCCCATGGGTCTGTCCTAAGCCAGAGCCAGGGGGCAAGGAGCCTGGGTGATGCAACCCAGAGATGTCAGCTTCCCAGGTCAGGGATTCATGCAGAAAATGAATCTCCGCAGAACAATGGAGAAGAGTGTGTGCATCCAATGGTGTAAATGTGTGCATGCAATTTTACATTGTTGTGTTATTTATAAATTAACTGCATCTCTCTCAATTTGAAGAGGTTCTTTATAACTTCATCTTATGGGGCTGTCTTTTCACTAGCACTAGTGGTTTTCCCTCCCTTCCTTTCCAAGCCTTTTCCCTAGCCTCCAAATTTTTGTTGTGGCTCATAGCTAATATCCAATATGAATGGGAACAGTAGGAGCTTATCTGGAAATAGGTAGAAAAACAAATGCACCATTCTAGAACATTCCTCACCTTCCCCCAACTTCAGTAGGTTCTCAGGCACCTGCTCACGATGCTGGTGCCTAAGAGCCAAGGAAGAAAAGGTAGACACAGAGGGTGAAGTGGGAGACCCACTGAGAAGGAAAAGGGTAGGAAGGCTCCATTTTGTCTTGATTTGCAGTAGGCACCTTAGCTATGGTTCCTTCACTCTATTTCTATGGTACCATGGATCCACTCATGTAATTAATTAGTATTTATTGGGCATATAGTTTGTGCCAGACACTGTGCCAAGCACTGACGAATAACGCACAGCTGGTCTACAGGGATTTTACAGTCTACCTTACACTGGTGCTCATGACGTACAGCTGTTATGCCCAGAATTCGTGATCCCCAAAGACCACTAGGGAGCCGAGTCCGATACAAAAGCAAAAGAGCCTTTATTCCAGCTAGCTCGAGCTCAATCCCCTACCTGCACCGACGCAGCAGTGAGATACTGGGGAGAGAGAGAGAGTTTCAAAAGCACAAAGGTATTATAGGGGTCTAGGGGCAGTTGGTGAGGTAATGGTTGTGGCCTCAGCCGATTGGCTGGGGAAGGGTCGTGGCCTCGGCCGATTGGCTGGGGAAGGGTCGGAGTCCTGTTACGCAGGTCGCCAGGCATGTTTTGATGGGGAAGTTTGAATGGGTGAGCGGGAGGTTACTAAAGGGGAGGAGGCGTGGTCAAGGTGAAGGACACAGAACAAGATGGAGTCGGCCGGCATAGGCCCGCCTTTCACAGCGGTTCACACGTGCCACACAACAAGATAGCCTCCCTGACAGAGATGTGCCCAGGACACAAAGGGGGCCAAGAGGAGGGCACTGAAAAGTTAGGGAAGGCTTCCTGAGTTGACTCTTAGGAAATGAGTATGGGACCAGGAGATTAACAGATGAAGAGAGAGATGGGACAGTCGACACACCCGGCAGATGGGAGGTCTTGTGCAAAGGCATAAAACAGCGAGATGAGTTTGGGGCCGACTCTGGAAGACTGGGGTAAAGAGTGTGTGGAAAGGCCTACAGATGTTTATTTATTTATTTTTGAGAGACAGAATGAGAGAGAGACAGAGAGGGAGAGAGAGAGGGAGACGGCACCACACTGTCCCCACTGTCTGTGTGGAGCCTGATGTAGGGCTCAAACTCACAAACTGGGAGATCATGACCTGAGCTGAAATCAAGAGTTGGACACTTAACCAACTGAGCCACCCAAGTGCCCCAAGGATTTAAATTTTATTCTGAAGGCAACAGGACTTCCTGTGAGAGTACACCATTGGTAAAAAACAACCACGGTTGTATAGTGTGGAAGCTGAACGAAGGCTGAGAAATGGGCGTAGCAGGTTTTCACAGTAAACCGATTGATTGATGGCAAACCCTGACCTTAGCCAGTGGTAGTAAGAGATGAAGAATAAGGGGTGACAGTGTAGAAGGAGAGGACAAAGAGACATGGCATCCAAGAACATCAGCTTCGGTTTCTGCCTTACGTAATTCTGGTTTTCTGCTTACACAAGATTACTCTGTGGATTTTGATACCTGTTTCAGGTAAATTCAACATGGACAGGGCAGAAAACCCTTTTAGATAAAAATCTATTCGTTACAGAACACGGGGTCTCAACTGTCTACTTTATATACAAATTTCTACTTGATATCAGAGAGATATGACATGACCTTGAAGGCTTGTTCTTGGCAAGAGTTAAGTCCCCTGGAAACTCTTGCTGGGCTGAAACTTAGAAGCAGCACTGAGAAGGGCCAGTGCCCTCAAGATCTCAGGTCAAGGGTATTATGTATGTGTCTGCTTGGACTCTTTTTAGGGTGGCCAGCAATGCAGATCACTGCCTTAAGTGAGGCAAAGGGGATCCTGGCTGTTTGGTTTTGATTACCTTCTTTCAAAATTCTTCCTGTTGGTGTGGAACAACTAAAATTAAAACGTGTTCCATAGACTGACTCCACAAGCTTTCCTGACTTACCATTGACTGGCTCTGTGTCAACTCCCTAGGTTTATACCTGTACTCTGGAGATTGGGTGTTGGTCCCATTTCTAGAAAGGAACCATTTTGGAATGAGTGTTGCTGGTAGGCATTTTCTCTGGGAGCTTCTTCCCAAATAGCACGAAAAGTCTCAGGTGGAGAGTTTTGGAGCTATCCACAGTCCATGTTCAGGAAGCTTCCCATCTCTATGAACTATGAGATTAGGTTAACATTAGCTGACCTTTGAAGCTGAAAGGTTTGTTTTGAAAGCACCGATTTAATTTTCATTCCGGTTGTAAATAGTAAGATTAAAGCATAGTGCTGAGGATTCTGACAGGACATGTTTTTTAAAAACCTAACTGACAATGAAATAGCTTAATGCATTAGTAAATGTCCTTGCAGTAAATATAACAAAAATGTAAAATCATTGAAGCAACACTGTAAAATAGCATACAAGTACAAAACACATTTGTTTAACTGTGTTTATGTAAGTAGATTGCTATTTGAACACAATTCCAACAAAAGTTGTTCACGATAATCATAATAAAAAAGCAATTACAATACTGGTGACTTCGAAATGAGAATTTCTTGCATTTTCAAAGAACGAAATTATTTTCCTGAAGGAGTCCACATAGAGAAAGGCAAAGGAACATGGACACCTCTGCCTGAAGCAGTCAGCTGCTGAGTTAGAATTTGCAAATCAATACTTATTTGCATCTAATTCTCAAACAAAGAAGAAAGCCATGGAATATTACTGCAAGGAGAAACGTTAAAGATTATGAGGAATTTCTTGGGGTGCCTGGGTGGCTCAGTCGGTTGAGCGACCGACTTCGGCTCACGTCATGATCTCACGGTTTGTGAGTTCGAGCCCCGTGTCGGGCTCTGCTGCCAGCTCAGAGCCTAGAGCCTGCTTCGGATTCTGTGTCTCCCTCTCTCTCTGACCCTCCCCCACTCATGCTCTGTCTCTCTCTGCCTCAGAAATAAATAAACGTTAAAAAAATTTTTAAAGAAAAGATGATGAGGAATTTCTTTGAGTAAACTAGGAGAAGGCAAAAAATGCTAGGAAACCAACTGAGACATACATAAGTGTGCAGATGGTTGACCTATCTAAAGCAATTTTGACAAAGGCTTACCTGTGTAATCCCAGTAAGCCCGTTTGTAAGAAGCAGCCCACGTAACTGGCTCCAGAGAGAAGATAAACACGCATTAGATGTGGTCCTTGTACATTTGCCCTGTAGTTGGGAACATAAGACGCTGGGACACAAGACAAGTACAGACATGTAACTCATACCACAAAGCGGCCATCGCATGTGATTTGAATACATCCTTTCCTCTCTTGAAATTGAAACTGTGTACAGGCAGTTCAAGTAACTCAACAAGTGGGCGACAGAAGCATAACAGGCATGGCTTTAATGTTATTTAAGAATAGCTTTTGGGGTGCCTGGGTGGCTCAGTCGGTTAAGCATCTGACTCTTGGTTTCGGCTCAGGTCATGATCTCATGGTTTTGTGAGTTTGAGCCCCGTGTCGAGCTCCGTCTTGACAGTGTGGAACCTGCTTGGGATTCTGTCTCCCTCTCTCTCTGCCTCTCACTCACTTGCTCTATCTCTCTTTCAAATAAGTAAACTTAAAAAAAAAGGAAAAGAAAGACTAGCTTTTGTGGTTCAGCTTCACCGTCGTTTAAGGCAGATCCAGAACATTCCCCCCTATATATTCCCTCTCTTGGCTTTCTTTAACTCTACGTGGGAATAACAGAGCTGGCTGACTGAGCTGGGTTTGGAGGCAAAGACTGTCTTGTCACTTAAGGTCACTGTGGTGACTGACATTCAAATAAGGGTGACTACAGTTGTGGGAAAAGGGCCTGTCAGTTTGGGCTAAAACCCAAAATAGCAGTGGTCTCATGTAAAGGAAGACCATGGTAGGCAGTCTGTGCCTAAAAAGGTGTCTCAAGTACCTAGACTTCTTTTCTCTTGCTTCTCCATGATGCTCAGCATGAGGCTTCTACCCCATTGCCTCAAGATGGCCGGGCGAGGCCAACCATTGCACCTGGATTTTAGGCAGTCAGAAAGAGGCAAGGGGGAAGAAGGCCATGTTCTACCCTTTAAGGTTGCACCTTGAAGTCTCACACAACATTTCTACCTGTATCCCATCAGCCAGAACTTGGTCAGACACAACTAGTTGCAAGAGAGGTGAGAAATGTGATCTTTCTTTCTTCTGGGCAGCCATGTGTCCAGTCACAACCAGGACCTCTAGTGGGAGGCGTGAAGGGGGAAAAAGATATCGGGAGTTTCTGCCATAAGGAATTAGCCAAGGGGACAAACGCATGAAGGATTCTTCCAGACATCATTTTTTGAGTGGCACAATTTTCCCTGCTTATCTAGGGAAGAAGGTTGAGCCTGTGTTAGCAGAAGGCAAAGGCCTATGACTCTCACCAGCTCCTACCAGTACAGGAAACTAGCCCCCACCCCACGCATTTGCTTCCTACCTGACCTTGATAGCTTTGTATTCATGTTTTTATTGAAGGAGAGACCATCGGTTTCCGGGTGGCTCAGTCGGTTAAGCCTCTGACCCTGTTTCAGCTCAGGTCACAATCTCTCAGTTTGTGAGATCGAGCCCTGCATCAGGCTCTGCGCTGACAGCGTGGAGCCTGCTTGGGATTCCCTGTCTCCCTCTCTCTGCCCCTCCCCCACTTGCTCTCTATCTCTCTCTCTCAAAATAAACAAACATTAAAAAAAAAAAAAGGGAAGAAAGAGCCGAATTCTGACATCTGTTTTTGCTTTTTCTTTACAGGATCATGTATAAGTCTGACTGTCTGTGGCATTTCAGCCCAGATCAGAACCCACCAGAAAGTTCCAGGTGCTTCAGCTAGGGAGCTGTAGCCCTCCTGAGGGCACCGTGCTGCAGCACTGGTCTGTTGGGGAAGGGAACCATCCAGGGAGTGACCAGCAAGCAGTCAACAGGGGGACGTTCTGCAGCTCACCTGTCCTGTACCAACTGCAGAGACACCGATGCGGGGGGATGGTGAGGAACTGCAGTGAACACAGAGCCAAGGTGGGCACTGAATGACTCTTCTGTCTCTGGGGCAAAGCTGCTCACATTGTGTGCAACAGTGGGGTCTTGGCCTCCACTGGGTTACTGTGTCCTCTCAGCAGCAGACAGATGTATTCAGAGCCCAGAGACACCCCCATCTGGCTTCAAATGTGACTCTGCTATTTATCAGCTGGGAGACCCCAGCAGGTTACATAATCTCTTTATGCCTCAGTTTCCTCATCTGTAGAATGGAGGTATACTTACGGTTTCCTGTGGCTGCTGTAACAAATGTGCAACGTGTGTAACAAATTACCATACACTTGGTGGCTTAAAACAACACTTCCACTATCCTGGACACCAAAGTCTGACATCAGTATCCCTCCAGAGGCTCTAGAGGAGAATCTGTCCTTGCCTCTTCCAGCTTTGGATGCCTGCCAGTATTCCTTGGCTTATGGCTACATCGCCCCAATCCTGGCTCTGCGGCCACCATGCATTCGCCTCTCTGTGTGTCTGTAGTCTCTCTCTGCCTTTCTCTTCTAAGGACATGTGATGGCATTTAGGACTCCCCCAGATAGTTCAGGAAAATCTCCCTACCTTGAAATCCTTAACCACATCTCCAAAGACTCTCCTTTCCATATGAAGTAACATGTACAGATTGCCAGAATAGGATCCGATATCTTTGGAGAGTGTGATTCAGATACCCTTGGGTATCTTTGGGGACTGTAATTCAGTCTCCTACAAGGAGTATTGTAGTGTGACTTCAGAGCGTTGTTGTGAGCATCAAATGGTTCAGTGACATAAAGTGCTTAGAACAGGGTGGGGCACACTGAAATCACTATGAAAGTGTTGGATTTCGCTGTGCTTTTTATATAGGTAAAGGAACAGGTAAGATGGTAAAGGATGGATGGAGCCAGGGAACCCAGGTTTGAACTCGGTCCCAAGACCTTTCCACTAAATCCCACAATCCCCCTACAAAACCCATTTCTTCTTCCTCTTCTTTTTCTTCTCCCTCTTCTTCTTCTCCTTCTCCTTCTTCCTCCTCCTCTTCTCCTTCTCCTTCTTAAGTAAGCTCTATGCCCAATGTGGGGCTTGAACTCCTGACTCCCGAGATCAAGAGTCACATGCTCTACACAACAAGCCAGCAAGCGCCCCCAAAACCCATTTCTGAGCTGCAGGTTTCAGTGAACAGACCGCGGAATGGGAAGGGTGTAAACACTTGCAAATCAGTGCTCCCCAAATGCTCAAGCATCCTTTCAGAAGGTTGCTCTTTTGGGGCACCTGGGTGGCTCAGTTGGTTAAGCGTCCAACTTCAGCTCAGGTCATGATCTCACGGTTTGTGAGTTCAAGCCCTGCAATGGGCTCTGTGCTGACAGCTCGGAGCCTGGAGCCTGCTTCGGATTCTGTGTCTCCCCCTCTCTCTGCCCCTCCCCCACTCACACTCTGTCTCTCTCTCTCTCTCAAAAATAAACATTAAAAAAAAAAAAGAAGGGTGCTCTTTGGCTCCAGGCTGCTCTCCCCTCATTTTTGCTTCTGTCTGTGCTGGCATTTCCTTTCTCCCTACAAAGAAAGCTAGTCCTGCCCATAGCAAATAGAGGTCATATTGTGAGAATGTGGTGGCTGCACCCAAAAGATGTACAACTTGTTTTAACCTGGGACGTATCATCTGTGTGTGTTCCCTACAAGCTTGTGTGTTTATTGACCAACACAAACTTGTGTATCAGAAAAGGTTAGGTATGCCTGTTTCTCTTTGTGTCCTTAGGTGGCAGAGAACAGAGACAGGAGGACTCTAAAGGCACTGATGGCATTTGTGAGGGTTCACCCTCATGACCTCAGTCAATCCTAATCACCTCCCAAACGCCCCACCTCCTACCCATATGGGGAGTAAGGTTTCAACATATGGATTTGGGGGGAATACAAGCATTCAGTCCATAGCACATGAAGAATTAGAGTGTGCTCCTTTTTCTGTTCTAGAATGGCTTCACATGGGAGCCAGCGTCCAGGCCATCGGAAACAGGAACTCAGAACTGCAAAACTTGGCTGAACTGCTTTTGGTAATACTCCTGCCCATTCACCAAGTATAATGGACACCTCAGACCTGCATTGCCTTTTGTGTTTCTCCTTTAAGTATTTTTCTTCCACCTGTATTCTGACACATTAAAAATAAATCAAGAAAACACTTTTTCTCCTTAATTTTTTTTTCCTTGAAACGATTTCCTAGAATAGGCAGTGACTCATGCTGCAGGCTTTATCCTTATCTGGGCAAACGACAGGTGGGAAGTTAAAAGGCGTCCCCTCTTTGCGGCTCTCTGAGAAGGGGCGGGTGGTGAGAAACAGCCACCGCTTCCTCACTGTGCGGCTAACCCCGTCTCCCTGCTCGCCTCAGCCCTGCTGTTCCTCCGCCTCCCCATCCCTGGCAGCCCATCAGTGAGCATTCAGTCCTGGGCAGAAATCTGATAACTGGGCTTGCAGTTCTGTCTTTGAAAGGAAGGTACAGAACCCTAAACCTGAAACTGGACAGTAAAAGAGACTTGAGTATGCCTGCCACCTCAAGCTGCTTGCAAATCATGTCCCAATATCCCCTTTTCCCTCCAATTCACAGAGTCCCAGTTAAAGCAATTCTCATCTGAACGTGAAGGCCTTGGTAAAAAGGACTCCCAGAGGTGGTGGAGAGAGCTCTGGTCTGCATCTAATTTGGGCCAAAGGAGAAGAGCGTTGGCGACCCTGGCAGGTTTGGGGTGGGACCCTTGATTTCATGTGTGCCCCAAGAATAAATAACAGTACAGCCCTCGTGGGGGGAATCTATAAGATGTTTGGTATGTTGGTTAGAAACTGCCGACTTGAGAATAGCAGATTTCAGTATCTGAGCTTCTAAAAAAAGAAACCAGTCAAGGAAAAAGGGAGCTTCTCAGAAATAAAATTCCAAGCAGAGAAATATGAAGGTGCTACTGCTGGAGAAAGAGGCAGTGTCTTCAGAAGCCAGCCGACCTCCTGCTGGGTCTGCCCCAAGGTCCTCCTCGGGGACCCTGCTTCTTCCTGCTGTCCCGGAGGCCTGGAGTTTGGCCCGGTTTCCCTTCCTTGTCAGAATTGTTCCCACCAGCCCTTGGGCTTTCCCGACTCCCTAAAGTCATCTGCCGAGGCGGGCAGCCTTTGAAGTTCATTTATTTTCTGTTGCTTCCACAAGTCTGCATTGAACTCCTTTGGCTTTTAAGGCTTTTTATTGGCAAATCACTGAGAAAAACAGATGAGGGTCAGACATATGCAATTGGGAAGACATTCCAGAGGCTGCAAACATCTCAGGGGCCTTCAGTGTGGCCATCCTCAGAAGGTACAAGGAGGCACTGCCTCCAGCCCCGCCCCGCCCCCTGCTGCTCGGCCCCTCTGCACTACCCCCTGCCCTCTCATCCAGGCACCCGCCCTGGGAATGAATGGTAGTGGCTGTGCAGGTGCGGGAGGCGGGATTGGTGGCACAGGTGCCATAGAAGTGCCAACCTGTGCTCATCACGAATACTTTCTCCACAAAGGAATCGTCTTCAGGTGCTTCCTCACAGGACCTTAAAGCATATATAGACTTTGCAGAGGCTGAAATTGCAAAGATGGGCAGAGAAACAGGACAGAATGGCGTTGTAAAGTAGGGACCTCCCACCTAAATGGCAACTGCTAATTCAAATGCCCTGAGCAAATTAGGTGACAGAACAGGACCACCTCAAGCCTATACAGCATCTCTGTGTCATTTAAGAAATGGGGACCCTTCTCCTGGGAGGTGCATGCCTGCATCAGGGCCACGGCTTGATGAGCAGAGCCTGGCTGTATTTCAGTGTTCCCTTGTGCCACTGCATGGGCACACCCGTCCTCTGTGGATGGCACCTCGTGTAAGGCAGTAGGGAGGGCCATGGGGCTCACTGGGGCTGTCACTCAGCCGAAATCAAATGTTCCCACGTGGGGCCCAATGTTGCCAGATACTCTAATTTTTCAAAAAAAAAAAAAAAGCTAAGCATCCAGACTTTAATGTGAGTGCTCCTGGTAAATGTATAAATGCAGGCAACTGTTCCAAATATTTTCAAATGCCATAGGGACCTAATAAAACAACTAATGGCCTCTGAGGCAGAAGATCAGGAAGCCAGGCCCAGAATGGCCTGACGCTGGAGAAGGGCAGTAGAGGTAATAGCCATGGTTTTTGTTTTGTTTTGTTTTTAACTTTTTAAAAAATGTTTTATTTTGTTTTGGGGAGAGAGAGAGAGAGCGCATGCATGCACACGTGTGCAGGCGTGAGTGGGAGAGGGGCAGAGAGAGGGAGACAGAGGATCCAAGGCAGGCCAGATACAGGGTTAGAACCCATGAACCTGTGAGATCATGACCTGAGCCAAAGTCAGACGCTTTACCTTTACCAACTGAGCCACCCAGGCTCCCTGCCTTGGGGTAGAGTGAAGGGCAGACAAAGAAGGCAAAAGAAGGGGGCAGGCCTTGCCCTGGGATTGACCTTGAAGAAACCAGAATATGGGAATACTCCACCTTTCTTCTGCTCTGTGCCTTCTGCTATGGAGAGGCCTGGAAAGCGTGAGCGGTGATGCTGAGGGCAGAATGAAGGGGCACTCGGCTTCTCCCCGGTCCACGCTTCTGGCTCAGCGAGTTCATCATAAGGACCCACACATACACTGCACGCCCTGTGTCAGGCACAGCTCTGGGCATGCTTGCTCTGTCAGTTCTGTCAGCAACCCTGTTAGGTGGGTGTTGTTATCATCTCCATTTTCAGATGAGTAAACAGAGGCTCAGAGAGACTACATCACTTGCCAAAGGTCACACAGCTAGCAAATGGCAAGGTGGCAGTCTGGGTCCGGAGTTTTAACCACCACCTCCCCTCGGTGTGAGAAGAGCATATAGACAGGAAGGACTCTCAGTTTTTGAGGTGCATGTGGTCCTCCTAAACTCATTCCTTGGCCTCTGCACACCCTGGGTGTTTGAATACTTTTGCCACGTCTGTGTGTATCCACAAACAATATATCCAATTGTTTGGCAAATTTGTAGACTTTATATAAATGGCACTATACTTCATGTAGCCTTCAGCGACATCTTTTTTCTTAACCCTGGGTCTTTTAAATATTTATTTATTTATTTATTTATTTATTTATTTATTTTAATTTTTAATCTCTATTTGAAGAGAGAGAGAAAGAGAAAGAGAATGTGTGAGTGGGAGAGGGACAGAGGGAGATGGAGACAGAATCCGAAGCAGGCTCCAGGCTCTGAGCTGTCAGCACAGAGCCCAACGCGGGGCTCCAACTCACGAACAGTGAGATCATGACCTGAGCCGAAGTTGGATGCTCAACCGACTGAGTCACCCAGAGGCCCCAACCCTGGGTCTTTTAAATTGATCTATGATGATATAGAGATTCACATTCATTCATTTTTTTGTATACTTTTTTATTGGTGTGTAATATCCATTCGATAAGATTCACAAATCTTAAAGGTACAGCTCAAGGAATTTTTTACAAAGTGATCTTATCTGTGTAATCATGACTTTGCTTAAAAAAGATACATAGACCATTGGTAGGACCTAGAAGCCCTCCTTATATGCCCTGTCATGATCATTCATTTCAATTATGGAATAGAATTCCATTGCGTAAATAGACTATGATTTTAAAATCCATTTTTTCCTTCTTATTTTTTTAAAGTTTATTTATTTTTCAGAGAGAGAGAAGGAGAGAGTGCACAAGTGTGGAGGGACAGAGAGGGAGAGAGACAGAGAATCCCAAGCAGGCACTGCACTGTCAGTGCAGAGCCCGATACGGGGCTCGAACCTACGAAACTAGGAGATCATGACCTGAGCCAAAGTCAAGAATTGGACTCTTAACCAACCACCCAGGCATCCCTAAAATCCATTTTCTTAATTGATGGAACATTTTAGTTGTTTACACTTTTTGTCCTGATAAACAATGCTGCTGTGAACATCTGGGTCCATGTGTCCTTGGGCATATGGTGAGAATTGGTCTCTGGTCTACACCTAGGCACCATCTTGCTGAGGGTGGGGCTGCATCCCTCTAGCTTACCTAGATGTTGCTCAGTTACTCTCCAGAGCTGCCCAATGCCCACTCCACCACAGTGTGTGAAGTTCCCTTCCTTCATGTCCCCCAGCACTTGGAATTGTATTTCCTAATCTAAAGGGTGAAGTGGTTTCTCGTGATTTTGATATGCATTTCCCTGATTGCAAAAGAGGTGGAGCATCTTTTGGTATTTGTATGGGGCATTCAGGTTTCCTCTTCTGTAAATTGCTTCTTCATATCCTTTGCCAGTTTTTTGTTGAGCTGTTTATCTTTTTCTTATTGATTTATACTAGTCCTATACATAATCTGGATCCTACTCCCATGTCAGTGACACATCAGGGTATGGTGGTTTGTTTCGATCTTCCAAAAAAGGGAGAGGATTGGTTTCATAAGCTCTAGACCACTGAGTGATATGAATTCCTAGCAACATTCTAAAATGTTATTTAATGGGCGGTTTGTAAATATTTGAAATGGGAAGTCTTGATCGTTGGGAGGGGCACAGTTATCTGAAAACCAGTCACACCCGACTGTCAATCTTGTCTTGGTAGAATTTCAATTGTCAACCACTACCGTTTGGGTGACAATCATAAATTATGAGCTGCAAAGTGTTTTCACATACATCATCTCATGACAACCCAAGACCAATATTGCCACTGTCCTCATTTTACAGACCGGAAGAGGGAGGTTCTAAGTCCCTTAGCAGTAGTGATTCAGGAATGACCCTGGCCTGGCAGACCAGGGGAGTGCTGAGATTCTTGTGCTGGGATTTCAGCAAGGTCTTTGGCCTTGGCCTTGTCAACATGTGAAGAACTTGGGGCTGAATCATCCACATTAGATGGGTCATTGCCATGCCGCGTGAGTGTCTGGTCCCTGGCGTGTGAGTGTCAGAGAATTTTCTGAAGGCCTACACCTGGTCTCTGTTCTGAGCCTATTCAACAAGCTCATCGGTGTCTTTAAAAGGGCAAAGACAGCATATGAATTATATTTGTAAATGGCTTGAAGCTGAATTAGGATGAACAATTCTTAACAGATGGGCCGATTTGAACCAAATGCAGATGAGTAGAGGCATCTAGAAAGAGGATTGCCTTCCTCCACCCCTCTCTGATTTCAAAGACCTCACTAGGGAGGAAGTGAGAGGGATAGTCCCAAGGGCTCCAAGAGGAGCATGGGCATCCTCTTGGGGTGGGATGGAGAAGTAGAGGTCAGAGGCTAGGTCTAAACCCAAGAAGAGTTCATGCAGGCTGAGTCTCAAGGGCAAGAGCAGTGCCAGAAAGGGCTTCTGGGGCCTACAGCTAGGAGGGGATGGGGGCAGTTGGAGAAGGGTGGGAGCAGAGCTGGGAAGGAGGGAGGAGACTGGGTGGGTCACTGCCCCAACCTGGTAGCAACCAGTGTGAGTGGCAGAGGAGGAAAGGCCGAGGGCCCTAGGCTCTTACAGGTATAAGGCAAGGGTGGGCAGGTCTTAGAATAAAAAACAAACACATTGGCTGGGTGTCATATCCAAACAGGAATGAGCTCTATCCAGGAGGCCACTTGTCCTGGACACTGTGAGAAAGACCCACAGATCCAGAACACTCTAGTTGTTTCCCCTCTGGATACTCTGGTTCCGTGTTGGAGGGGCAGGTAAGGACACAGGGCAGAAAGGGAGGTGACATGAGGGGTGTAGCTGCAAGGGGAAGGCAAGCCAAAGGAAGCCACAGGAAGGTTCTACACTTTGTATTTTTTCTGACAATTTATTTTCTTACTTGCAACCATCAGTCCCTGAACATTTCAAAGTAATTTCAAAAGTTTCTTTAAATGTTCCTCTCGGAGAGAGGGAGAAGTTTTTTTTCTTGAGAAGTGTAACAGTCAGGACTAATTTTCTTTCACTTTTGTTCCTCACATCACCAAAGTGATACGCATTCCTTGTCATTTTTTGGAAAATACAGTGAATATTTGGAAAATGCAAAAAACAAAATTTCCCATACTGCTATTTACAAAAGACTGCTATTCACAATATTGTAGTATAATATAGTCTATTTCCAGGCTTACATACGCCTGTAGAGAAATCTTTGTTTGTGTTGCCGAATTGGGATTGTATTGTATGTTTTGTAATCTGATTTTTGCACTTAACTATGTATCGTGAACATTTCCCCGTCTTCTTCAACCACATAATTTGTAGTGGTCGTGTACATTCCATTGAATGAATGTCTCATAATTTATTGAACAGACCCCTTGTTAAGTCAGACATGCCTTACTATAAATCTTGAGAGGTAATCTGGACATTAATCTAGACAAACAAGCTGAAACGCTTCAGCTCTGCCCTTAGGAAATGACTGTGAGAAGCTTAAAGCCACCTGCAGGTTGGAGCGGTCCCCTGAGGCAGTCCCACGCAGGTGTGCTTGGGACAATGTCCCAGTGACGGCCTTCAAGCTGTCAGAGGGAGCTGTCCCCCTGGGCCCCAAACAAGCAAGCTGAGTGTTGGGAAGCACAGGCCCTGCTCCATAGCTGGCCTTCCAACTCCAGCTCTGGCTCACTGATGTCCCCTTAAACTCTGCTCCTGCCCTGATTTGCAGTGGCTTTCATATCCACATGGAGGAGCCCACAAAGCCATGGCTGCTGGGTTCCTGTATTATTGCCTAGGGCTGCTGTAAAACGTACCCCACCCTGGCTGGCTGAAAAGGACAGAAAATTATTCTCTCATGGTTCTGGAGAACTCCCGGTGACACTCAGCTCCTGGTGGTGCCAGACATTCCTGGGCTTGTAGTTATCAACTCCAATCTCTTCACATGGCCTTTTCCTAGGTGTCTCTGTCTTCTCTTCTTCTTTGTTATAAGGACACTTAAATTGGATTCAGGACCACTCAGATAATCCAGGAACCTTGACTTAATTACATGTGCAAAGACCTTTTCCAAGCAAGGTCACATTCACAGTTTCTAGGGCCTGAAGATGTCTTTTGGGGGCTACCACTCAACCTTATCATGTTCCCACTTGAACTATTCTAGTATTACAGTCACACAATAGACTTTGTCATATAGAAGCATCTCTGCCACCTCTAAAATATCCATCTCAAACGTCCTTCTCTCCGACCACTATCTTCCAGCTCCCAGCTCTCCTACATGGCCTAGGACCCCACCCCAAGAGCTTGGATTCATTGATGACTTCCTTACCTTTGCCTCACCCATAACCCCTTCCCTCATCGCTGCCCTGCTTAGATCGTAAGATCCATCATTATAACCTCTCCCTGGCAGACTTCCTCGACTTCCATGCTCCTCTCCTCTCTAAGTCAAAACCTTTGTGACAAAACACCAACCTTAACTGATTCAAATATTGACCCTCTACATGCCTGCCCTTGAGCAGCTGATGGGAAAAGTAACTACATAATCAGGCTGGCTAGTTTTAGCTTAGTTTTTTGGGTTTTTTTTTTAATGTTTCTATATTTATATTGAGAGAGAGACACACACAGAGACAGAGACAGACACAGGGAGAGGAATAGAGAGAATCCCAAGCAGGCTCCATGCTCAGTGTGGAGCCCAATGCGGGGCTTGGTCCCACAAACAATGAGATCATGACCTAAGCTGAAATCAAGAGTCAGACGCTTAACCGACTGAGCCACCCAGGCGCCCCCATGAGTTTAAACTCATGGCCCTACACTTCCATGGGCACTACTTAGCTACCCTATTGGTTTCCATCAAGAGTTTACTTTCTCCAGGGGGCAATGTCATCCTTTTCCTCTCTCCTCATGCTTCCCATATGATCTCCTTCTCCTCTAATATTAGCTGATGCCCTGTTTCACACTTAGAGTTGCAGAGAAAGCGGACACCATCAGAGGGGAGCCCAATTCTCTTCCTATCCCAAACATACAAATGTACCCACATCTACACCTGTATTGCTCTTATCAAAACCACCCTTTCACCTGAACTCACCCCAGAATGAAGGCTCGTGAGAGTGGCAACCTTTTTTGGATCATGCAGTGCTTTATGGCGGGTGCCCAATACAGTGCCTGACACGTGGTAAGCACTAAATGTTTGTTGAATGGCAAAGAACTTCCTTTCTCCACTTATCTCTCCTTCTCTTACACCATTAATCTCTTCTCTATTGGTGACTCACATTAACATACAGATATGGGCTGGAACACCCATCATTTAAAAACATAGTCTTTCCTTGACCCCACAGTCCCTCAGCTTCTTCCCCCTTTCTCTCTTCTGCTGTGTAACAAAACTTCTCCACAGAGAACAGCACATTATTATCTCTACTTCGTCACCTACTGTTAATTCTTCAATTCCCTCCAGTCTGGCTTCTGGCCCCGTCACTCCTCTGAAACTCCTCTCATCAAGGTCATCAATGACTGCCATGTTGTCAAATCCAACTTCATCTATTGTAATGGTCCTTCAAGGTGCAACACAGCTCTCCACTCTTTTTCTTTGGGTCACTCTCCTCTCTCATTTTCCCTGATCCAATACCCTCTAAATTTTCTTCCTATCCCACAAAACACTTCTAACTAGTCTCCTGCTTCACTGACTCACTTTACTCACTCTCTCCCTGATCTCTACATAGGTCCTCTTATTCTTCTCGGTCAATCATTTCCCTATGAATTTTCATCCATGGCTTTAAACACCATCCATTTGCTGATGACTTCCAAATTTATTCTTTCATTGGAATATACCTGACCTCCAAACTCCCACACCCATCCGAGTACCAGCTTGGTACCTCCTTCAGATATTTCAGGAGCATCTCAAATAGAACATTTCCCAGATGTTACCCTTGATTCCTACCGCTTCTGCCCAACCTGTTTCCTCCATCAGGCCCTAGAAAATGGTACCACCATCTTGCTTGTAATTCAAGCCCAACAACTAATATCATCCTTGTGGGAGTGTTTCTGGAGGTAAAGTTTTAGAACAGGAAATGCTGAGTCAAATGACTTGTGCCATTTCTTAAACATGAAGAGATCTTTGACATGTATTCATCATAAATAATAAATGAGGCTCTGAAGCTCCTGACTTTACCATCTCTGGAATGAATTACAGGGCTTTTTTTTTTTTTTTTTTTTTTTAGTAGGTAGTTTCCTTTACCCAGAAACCTTCCTCCTCTGAGGCATTAGTTGAATCAGCTAGGTTCTTAGGTGCCAGCTATGGTCACCAACTCTGCCTGATTCAGGTAGAAACAATGTATTGAAAGAGTACTTGGTAGTTCACAGAGCCACTGGGAAGAATGAAAAACTGAGAATAAAGGGAGCCCCAAGGCCAGAACTCAACTAAAATCATGCCCTAGAAACTGGCTGTGAGGATTCTGCCCACACCAGACTCTGGACATGGTCACTGCTCTGTTGCCATCCTTGTCACTGTCTGAAAGCCGGTCTCCTTATCCCTGACTCTTTGCTTCACAAACTCAAGTTTCAAAGTGCTGAGTAGATGGATCTGCTTGGCTGAGTCCCGGCTCCTATGTCCTGACTTCTCAGGAGCTGGAGAAGGGCATGTGGGCCATTGCAACAGCCTCCACCAAGACTCATCATGTGTCACCTTCTGGGAAGCCTCCAAGATGACCAATGCCCATGGCATTGGTGCTGAGGGCTTTCCCAGATCTCGTCACTTTCCAACAGAGATGCCACCAGCCACAGCAGCTATATTACAGACTCTGGGACTTTGCAAAGGGAATGTGGCTTGGCAGGTGGCAAGGCAACATATAGAATAAGGTTTAGTTTTTGTCATTCTAAAGTTCTGGCCAATAGTCCATCTCCATCCCTCTGTCTGTCAGTCCTGCTAGCCAGCTCTGCATTTGGGGTGTCAGTGGCTCTTAATATTCATGCTGGGCCTCTCCTTCAATGTAGTAATAGTGAACATGTTGTTAATATTTTGTCTTTCTTTTTTATCAGAAGGCTGAGAGCTCTTTGCAAACATGAATATGTGACAAGACATCAGTGCACGGTTGTAAGTAAATCAGCAGGAACTTTCTCAGCTGGATTCTTCCTTGTTTTCTCCCTCTGCCCATCGAGAACGGGGGGGAAGGGACTGGACTCCCCTTTCTTTCAAGCATTACCTTACCACCTGACTGCCACCCCTGGCACTTACAGTGGAAACTTGCCTCTTCCATTCCTCACTAGATAAATAATCTACTTTCATTTTGGCGACTTGTCCAGTATTTTTTTTCCATGAGGCGGGGTGATGAGCCTTGCCCTGGTTTCTGAGGTCTCATGTTCACCAGCAGCAAGCCAGGCCTCCTGTTTGCCCCTGTTGTTTTGCCAAGGAGAGGAAACCAAGGCAACGAGTTAGCTAAGGTGGCCAAAATGCTGAAGTTGTTGCTCCCAAAGTGTCATCTACGAGCCACCCAGCATCAGCAACGTCTTGAAGTATGTGTTCAGAATAACTCCATCCTCAACTCCTGACCAGTCCCCCCACCGAACCTCCCCACCCATTCGGTGTCTTTGGCAGAAGAGCCCAGAAAGTTGCATTTTTACCAGGTTCCCAGAGGACAGTTGTACATTCTAACCTGAAAACCACTGGCCCAGACTGTCCGTAGGAATCAGGCCACCAACAGGACTTGAAGTCACAGACCTCCATCCCTACCCCTCGTGGAAAGTAAGGATGATGAATCCGATGGGCAGCAGATGAACACTCTGGAACATTTCCTATCTATTTCAAAGTGTTTGCTATTTCAATCATCTATTACAAGCAAAATCCACGCTGGAAAATATTCAGAAACCTCTCAGCTTAAAAATTATATTAGCCCTATGATTTTTCCTGTCTTCTAAAATGAAGGAGCACATTGATGGAGTTAGAAGGTCTTCTGGCTCCAATTTCCTGCAATATATCAAGTGAGTGAATTTGACCATGATCATTTCCCGGGCATAGCTCAAAAAAAATTTTTTTTAATTGTTTTTAATGTTTATTCACTTTTAAGAGACAGAGAGAGATGGAGCATGAGCAGGGGAGGGGTAGAGAGAGAGGGGACACAGAATCTGAAGCAGGCTCCAGGCTCTGAGCTGTCAGCACAGAGCCCAGCAAGGGGCTCGAACCCACAAACCATGAGATCATGACCCGAGCCAAAATTGGACGCTCACCGAACTGAGTCACCCAGGTGCCCCCCAAATTTTTAAACATACAAAAAATAAACTAACAGACACCCACATACCAAACACTAATACTGAATACATTTTAACATTTTGTAAAATTTCCTTCATCCATTTTTGTTAAAGAAAGTAATCTTTATAAATACAGCTGGAGTCCTCACTGCCATTTCATTTATCTCCTTCCCTTCCTTCCTTCTCTCCCAGAAGTAAGGATCCTGGAAGTGGTATGTGTCCTTCACCCATGGTTTTATAACTTAAAAATATCCATTTCTGTATAATGTGTATACATATACACAACATGACTATATATATATATATATACATATATATATACTAGTTATAAAACTACAGCTCTCTATATATAGACAGAGAAAGAGAATAATAGAAATGCTATATATATATATATATATATGGCATATATATATGCTATATATATATATGGCATATATATATGCTATATATATGGCATATATATATGCTATATATATATGGCATATATATGGCATATATATATGCTATATATATATATATATATGCCATATATATATAGCATATATATACACACATACACACCGTGTGGTTTGCTCTCCTTTTTTAGGTATGGAAAGCCTTTTGTACCTTTTTTGTTTCACATTAACATTTCCAAATACATCTCTATTAATACATGTATATCTACTTTGTCCATTCTCAGGTGATACATGGTATTCCAATGTGTGACTGTTGCCACAACTGATGTAGCCATCTATCCACTACTTGCTGACGCTTCTCCAATTTCCATTTCCACAATTGAGATGATAGCAGATTGCTTCCCCACGTCGTGGCGCCACCTACAGGCCCACCAGTGCTCACAGAGGCTTCTCATCCCCCTTAGGCTTGCCAAGATTTTTTAGTCTTTAACATTTTTGCCAATCTGTAGGTACAAAAGGCTGTCTCACTGTTCATTTGTATTTTTTTTGTCTATTTATTTTTGAGAGACAGAAACAGCGTGAACAGGGGAGGGCAGAGAGAGAGAGAGGGAGACACAGAACCCGAAGCAGGCTCCAGGCTCTGAGCAGTCAGCACAGAGCCCCACGTGGGGCTCCAACTCACCAACCGTGAAATCATGATCTGAGCCGAAGTAGGCCTCTTAACCCACTGAGCCACCCAGGCGCCCCTACTGTTAATTTGTACTGACTTGGGTTTTTTTCCTTTTTTTTTTTTTAAGTTTATTTATTTATTTTGAAAGAAAGAAAAGCATGTTTGCAAGTGGGGAGGAGCAGAGAGAAAGGGAGACAGAGAATCCCAAACAAGCTCCATGCTGTCAGCTCAAAGCCTGACTTGGGGCTTGAACTCACAAACCCTGAGATCTTGACCTGAGCCGAAATCAAGAGTCATATGCTTAACTAACTGAGCCACCCAGGTGTCCCTTATTTATGTATTTATTTATTTTTATGGCCATACCTATTTCTCTTGTGCAGATTGCTAATTTCATACTCTGATCATTTTTCTATTGGATTGTCTTTGTCTTTTTTTTTTTAAGATTTTATTTTAAATAATCTCTACACCCAATATGGGGTTTGAGCTCAAAACCCTGAGATCAAGAATCTCATGCTCCATCCACTGAGCCAACCAGGTTACCCTGTCTTTTCCTTATTGAATTGTAGAATTCTTTATTTTACTGGATTCAAATGCTTCATTGGTTATATGCATTGCAAATATCTTCCCCCAGTCTGTGACATGGAACACAGAAACTGTCAGAAAAAGAAAATGCTATCTTCTGCCCTGGGTTCTAGAATTTTGCTGATTCAGGAATAGTTTTTATATTAATTTCTTGACTTGTGATTCGCTCATTTTGCAGATAGTGTGAATTTCCACCTCACACCCACACTGGACACAAGTTTAGGATTGTTATTTCTCCGGAGACTTTTTTTTTTTAATCTGCCCAGGCCAGAGACAGTTTCCTCGCCTTACCTGGGCTGCTGGTTACCTAGAGGGGCTGCCCTCCAGGGCCCCTGCTTAATGCCAGGTCTGTTGTCCTGTGCATGCCCAGACACCTGTCCTGTCCCAGTTTGGTATCCCAGCTTGGGAATTAGACCCTGCTATATCCATAGTTGATATTTTGGCTCCAATATCCCTCCGCCCTTAGCCCCACCTCCTGTTACTGCCTCGTTCACTACTGTGTTCCCTTTTTGTTCCTAGCATCTGGGGATTTCCTTCGTACTCCATCTGAGCTCAGATATGAATGTAATAAATTCATCTCATAGTTTAACCAGCATTTCCATGGAGTTTCAGTTTAGAGGGTTGGCAGTGCTGTGTGGGGCTGACCTGTATCGGTTCACAAGAGCCGACTATTAAATTTTCAGGAGTTTTGAGCCAGTTGCTACACATTGCCATCGTTAATAATTAAGTTATAAAAACTTAATTTATTATCAACTTAATTTATTATAAATACATTATAATAAAAACAAGGCAATAAAAACTCAAAACTGAACACCTGCAAAATACCAATCTCTGTCTTGAACCTAGTTTCATTCCTTACGGTGCGTTCTGCATGAACTACACAGGATGTGCTTTTCTGAGCCACACATAGGAAAGAAAACAGAATGGAGATGGAAACTTCCTAGTAAATGTCCTCAGGGCAGGTCACCATATGGAATAGAACCAAATGCCAAGAAACACTCCCCTCCGATTCTCCTTCAGCACATGGCCAGCAAGAGAGGGAGGCCTTGGGGGTGACTTTGCACAGACAGGCTTGTGAATACAAGACACAACTGAAGGTTATTTTGTACTTCGAGACGTAGTGAGTCTTATCAAGTATCACTCTGGACAAATTTCTTTTCCTAGTTGGTGATCTAAAATTCCACGTATTCCAATTTCATGATAATTACAAAGGACACCTTTCTTTATTTCCCCCTGGTTCTCCAAGTATTGGTCAGAGAGAAGAGGAAAGGCAGGATTTTTCTTCCCTTGCCTTTAGTGTTTCTGAGTTTACAGTGGTGAAAGGGTCAGCACTGACAGCCTGATATGGGGGGGAGGGCATTTTACATATCACATTCCGCTGCAGAAGAAGTGGCACAGCATTTGAAGTGGTCCACGGCTTACAATGTCCAAAGCTCTGCCTTTGTGTCAGATTAAAGATGAGGTCAGGAAGAAGCATGACGATTTGACCTGAGAGTCACTACATTTCCTTATGGCAAAATACCAAGCAAATCTGGCATTTCTTTGCTAAAGATAAAAGCAAAATCTTAAGCCCTAGGCCATGAACTTTTTGAGGGGCTGGGACCCTGCTCCTGACACATACTCAGCACCCAAGAAATGTTTTTAGGGTGAAGGAAAGAAAGAACAACAGACAAGCTCAGAGGACTGAGTCTGGAACCCCATCCACATCAAGATGCTTAATTTGAACGCCCACTCCCAAGGAAGTGACTCATAGCTGCTGTCTGATGGTAAGTAAGAAAAATATGTGTTTCTATCAGCACATTACATAGAAGAGTAGTATTCATCACTGGGGCATGATGTGTGTTTTGATAAGTTTAATGTTGAACATAAATATACGGGCCATCTGTCATCTCGGACAGTCGGATGCTGGGCTCTCCTTGGCATCAAGGTTTGTCAGAGAACTTAGATTCCTTTCTTCATTGGTGTGCAGGCTCAGAAACGATTCCAAAAGCGGAAACTTCATCATTGAACCAACATTTACTGAGTGCCTACTGTGTGCAGTATGTACAATGAAAATACGCCCTAGGGGTACAAGGATGAAAGAAGAATAAACACAGGGTTACAACACAAAACTACCAGAGTCATAGGGGCCGGTGGCGGCACTGGGTCACAGAGGAGGGGCACATACCTCATGGCACAGGGTAGGGAGCACCTTCACAGAGGAGCTGACAGGTGAACTGATAGTTGAAAGAAAAGGTTCAGATTTCCTAAGGTTTCAAACTTAAAAGGCTCTCCTTCCCTCCTGACTTCATGTGGCCCCAGTCTTTGGTGAATGTTAGAGTCAGAGGGTGTGATGGTTAATTTTATGTGTCAATCTGGCTGGGCCTTGGCACCAATGGTACCCAGTTGTTTGGTCAAACACCAGTCTAGGAGGTTGCAGTGAAGGTTTTGTTTTGTTTTGTTTTAAGATGTGATTAACATTTAAATCAGCAGCCTTTAAATAAAGTGGGTTAATTTCCATAATTTGGGTGGGCCTCAGCTGATCAGTTGAAGGCCTTAAGAGAAAAGACTGAGGTCCCCCAAAGAGGATGGAATGCTTCCTCCAAATGGCAGTATAGAAATTCCACTTGAGTTTCCAGCCTTCAGACTCAAGGCTGCAATAGCAACTCCTGTCTGAGTTTCCAGCCTGCCGGTCTGTCCTGCAACCTTCAGACTTGCAAACTCCCACAGTGGCATGTGCTAATTCCTTAAAATAAATCTCTTTAACTATATATACATCCTGGGGCATCTGGGTGGCTCAGTTGGTTAAGCATCCGACTTTGGCTCAGGTCATGATCTGGCAGTTCATGAGTTTGGGCCTCATGTTGGGCTCTGTGCTGATGGCTCGGAGCCTGGAGCCTGCTTTGGATTCTGTGTCTCCCTCTCTCTCTGCTTACGCTCTGTCTCTCTGTCTCTCTCTCTCTCAAATAAAATAAACATTAAAAAAATAAACAATGTATATACATCCTATTCATTCTGTTTTTCTGGATAACCTCGACTAATACAGAGGACTATATATTTAAACCACAGGGTTAGTAGGCTGGGGCCCCAGCTGTATGCCTTCAGAAAGGGAACACAGAACACAGCCACCCTGGAAGAAATAAAACCCAGATTGCACACACCCTAATACCAGCTCTGCTTCTCTGTGTCTTTGCTCTTGTTAATTTATCAACTCTGGGGCATAACCAGATCCCAGCATATCCTGGCAGCTTTTGCTATATTTGGTCCTCAAGTGGCCCTTCCCCACCCATTGCCCTCACCACCCCCACCCCTCTTTTGGCTCAATCCCAACCCACTTTGTGGCAGCTCCCAGCAGCCCTGCCCGCAGTGTAGCCAGAGCAGCTGTTTGCATTTGCGTATTGTATACCCTCAGTCTCTCCAGGATTTCTTGGCAGGTAGACCTAGAGAGCACCCTGTTGTTTTACTTGCGTAAGTTTGCATTTTTAGTCTCAGGGAAACCTTAAGACACTAGGTGAGTGCCCTCCCAGTGACCAAGGGCACCGGGCCAGCCACTATTGAGGGTCCTGTCACAAAATGTTTTCATTAACTGTGATTCCCCACATCCTACTCCTGACTGGAGGGAATAAATTGAGTCTTTTGTCTTTGTATCTTCAGTGGCTGGCACAATGCTTCGAATATAATAGGTGCTCAATGAATGCTTGTTAACGTGTCAACAATAGGTGAGCATGAGTACTTAATATGCGTCAGAGACTAAGCATTATATATTATACATAATACATATATTTGCTCATTTAATCCTCAGAGCAGTATCTTAAATGATATGTGCTGCTATTATTGCCACTTTACAGATAAGGAAACTGAGGCACATAGAGTGAGATCATTTTACTAAAGGTGGAAGAGGCAGAATCCAGATTCAAACTCATCATGCTCCAGAGGCCACACTCGTAACCATACGCTACGCATATGAACCCTATAAAGTCTAGAAAAACTCTGATGATATTCGAGGTCATCTCTCTCCTGCCACATCTTCCCACAGTTTCCGAGATAAGAACGAGAAGAACTGGAACATCTGAGCACTGTTCTGGAAAGAGCTCTGACTGAGAGTGAGGAGACCCAGGCGCTAGCCCGACGCCTGACCTGTGACTCTGAGACTGGGCCTCCTTGTTTATAAAATAAAGGACTTGGACCAGCTGCCCTCTAGGTCCCTTATCGTCTGTACACTGTGGGAGGCTCTGCCAGCTCCTTTTGCCTCTTCTGTCTACCAAGTCTTGATAGCCCGGCTTATCACTCAGTCCATGCTTGTTTCTCTGCCTTGAGTTCATTCACAATCCCTTTGGGGCAGTTTGCATGGCCCTTTGGGAGCGGTAAATCCCTCTGAGAATCCAAGGAGAGCAAAGGCTCATCCTTTCAGGAAAAAAAAAAAAATGTACCTTTTCATAACCACACACCTCACACATGACCTTCAGGACGTTACAGACCCTGAAGCTGTCCATCCTTTAGGCCCCAGGATAAAATCTCCTGCACCAGACAATGAGCAGGAAGTAGCCCAAGTTGAAAACAGCACTGACAGAGGATGTGATCAGGGGGAAGGGCGAGCTCTGGCTGAGTGGGTGCTGGGTCTGGGGTGGGGGTGGTGGCAGGGGTGCCTGGCCCCATCCTGGTTTCCTACTCCATCCGGACAGGAAACCAAGCAGAAACCCTCTGCAGGGCTCTCCCGCGGGGCTGCGCCTCACTCTTCTCCCTGGGCCCCTCCTGGGGGCGGGTGGCAGGGACACCTGAGCTCTTCTTCAAGCCTTCACAGGCCCTTCCTGACCAATCTGCCTCATGGGGAAAATGACTGTGAAAACAAACAGCTCTCGAGTCCTCCGCAGCGCTCCTACCTGACGCACCTGGCCTTTTCCAAATGCTGCACAGCTTGCACCCTGCAAGTGTGGCTGCCTTCTCCATCTGTGGGCGCTCTCGCCTTTTCAGAGTCTCACTCAATTCGATACCTTAAGGTCCCTTAGGCCAAGAGATATCCGTAGAGATAAAACTCCAAGGAGCTCAAAGCTTTTAACCTAATTGCTTCTAAAAATACTTTTTGGAAAGCCATGCTGAAGTTCAATGCAATACTTTCAAAACAGACCCTAAGAAAAAGCTGTAGCCGAATCCTGCGAACACTGTAATCGGGCGATTGTTTGTCTCTTATGCTGGTTCTTTATCCGGGATTCTGTAACGCGTGGCTATAGCTCATGCTGCAGGGTTTATATGCTAAGCAAGACTTCTTGCCCGTTGCTCCCAATAACGCAGCCTGTCAGCTCTTCAGCATTGTCCACTCTTTTGTCCTTGGGGGGACAGTTAACCCATCCTTCTGGAGCTGCAAAGCCTGCCTCTTTCATAGATTAAAGTACTGTTGTTTGCTATAGAAAAGAAAATGCACAGGAGGCCTAAGAAACTAATGTCAATAGTAGGAGCTTAAAGACCTGTAAGTAAACAAGGGGGCTGGGTTCCATTTGTGTGTTTGCTTTGAGTTGCTTGCTCTGAGATGTTTCTACCTGTGTGTTTGCTGAGGAATATTTACTATTTTCTTCAAAACAGACCATGAAAGTGTCTCTAAGTTTTTAAAAGCGTAAGTATCTGGGCAAAGCTGTTTGTGTGGATGAGATGTGTTTTCAGTGATATTCTAGCACCAACAAAGTGAGGGATAAGGACATGGGGCATGATTTGGGGGAGCACTGAGCAGCCACTCACTGTCTTACAAAACAGAGCATTTATACTTTTGTCCCACCAAACACAAGATTCAGGTGCAAATATATTGGTTTCAGATTCAGCAATGCCTGCATGCATCTCATTCTGGGAAAACACAATTCGGGCAAAATCGATTGTTGAATAAATAGGCTTTGCTAGGATGATGTTATTACACTAAACAATGTCTTGGAAAAAAACAGCTCCTTTCCCGTTTATTTTTAATGCCGCAGTCAGCCTGTCTGCGACAAGTTGTGGCCGAGTTACAGGCTGTTTGTGGACATAAGTGTGGAGTTTCTTTTGCTTTTTAAAAATGTACCCTTCTTTTCTTGGTCCTCTGGGTAGAACGGGTGCCTCTTTTGTTCTTTGCTACTCAGCTTCAGCAAGTGGCTCCTTTGAGTAGCCTAGGGAATGAGTGCCCTCTTCTGGAAAATCCACTAATTACAAATTCAGGAAGCATTGGCCTGGTTACCCCACAGGCCCAGTAGAGAACACAAAAGAAATTACAATATGTTCCATGCATTAAAGGGCCCACGTTTATCTTCATAGATACAGCAGCTTGCTTTGGAATTTTCAAAAGTGATTCGGAGAGCCAAGGAGATCAATTATTTTCATGGTTTCTGTTGTAAAGGTATGACCTCACTTTATAGCCAAAATTTCAGTGTTAAAGCCCAGTGATTTATTTCTTGCTCTATCTAAATTACTTTAAAATGTGTGATTTAAAATTCCGTCCTTTTTAAAGATTAAAAACAAGATGAATAACGAACACATGCAGGATGTTTGTTTTCGGTAAAGATAGCTGGGTCTTTAAAATCACTATAAGAAGGTAATTTTTTTTTTAATCCCAAATTACTATCTTGTGTGTCAATAATTTATCACCAAGTATTTAGGACAATATCCTCTACTCCCCGAAAGTGCTGTTTACCAAAGATGAAGAGTGTCTTTCACCATCTCTCCATAATGAACATTGAAGAGTGAATTCTCCAGATTTGTTTTTTTCACTCAGCAGAGGAGGGAGAATAGAATCCCATGGCCTTGCTATTTCTTGCTTTCACCTTATTCATGGGAGTTTTCAGCTGCGGATGGTCAGAAATTTCAGGTTTACCGATTGCTAACTGAAGGCCTTGACAGGTTATTTAGCTTTTGCAAACTTCAGGGTCCCCGTATGAGACACGGGGACACCAGTGGTGGTAATGGTGGGGATTAAATGAGATAATCCAGGCAAGGTGCTAAGCACCAAGCCTTGCCTTGAATAAGCGTTCAATAAGCATTAGCTACCACCACCACCATCAAAATCACTCTCTGCTCCTTTCTTTTTTACCCTTTTGTGGTAAAATAAAACATACAGAAGACCCCCCAAAACAAACGTAGGGCTTAATGAGTCATTATAAGATGGGGGCGCCTGGGTGGCGCAGTCGGTTAAGCGTCCGACTTCAGCCAGGTCACGATCTCGCGGTCCATGAGTTCGAGCCCCATGTCGGGCTCTGGGCTGATGGCTCGGAGCCTGGAGCCTGTTTCCGATTCTGTGTCTCCCTCTCTCTCTGCCCCTCCCCCGTTCATGCTCTGTCTCTCTCTGTCCCAAAAATAAATAAACGTTGAAAAAAAAAATTAAAAAAAAAAATAAGGTGAACTCTCACATAGCCAGAAGTGAGGGTCACCCCAGCGCCCCTCGAAGCCCCCAACCCCGTTCCCCTGTTCCAACTTCATTTCTCTCCCTTCTGCAAGAAGTAACCATTCTGCTGACTTTTATCAATAGTAACTTCCTTGTTTCTTAATGGTTTTGTCACCTAAATGTGCATACCTCAACACCATAGTTTAGTCTGTGCACCTCCCTCCTCTTATTTTTACATTTTATATCGTTTAGGTTTATTTAAAAAAATTTAAAAATTTTTTCAATGTGTATTTATTATATTGAGAGAGAGAGAAACAGACTGCAAGCAGGGAAGGAGCAGATAGAGAGGGAGACACAGAATCCGAAGCAGGCTCCAGGCTCCCAGCTGTCAGCACAGAGCCCGATGGGGGGCTCAAACCCACAAACCGTGAGATCATAACCTGAACCGAAGTCGGACACTTAACCAATTGAGCCACCCAGTCACCCCTAGGTTTATTTTAATCCATAGACTCCCTTCCCTCCCTTTCTTTCCTTTTCAATTTATCTGTTGAAGAACCTGGGGGTACTTGACTTATATTTTGCCTGTATTTTGCCAACTGCATAACCATGGTGCGATCCAATATGTTTCCCTGTCTGCTGTAGTTCCTGCAAATAGGCGGCTGGAGCCAGAGCTGGATTAGACTCAGGTTAAGTCCCTTCAGCAAGATTGAAGGCGGTGGAGTATTCTTTCATCGGGAGCAGATTATCACTGGTGGTCTTTTTGTGACGTTTTGCCAGCTGTTGATGTTAAGATCCACTAATCCACTGAGGTCTGCAAAATGCTGATATTCTAATTTCGCCATTTATTTTCATTTATTACCTGGAATACTTTTATAAAGGGTTGCATCCCTTCATATTGTATTTGACGTCTCAGTGGCACAGTTCACTTGGAAAAAAACTTAATTTTCTTTGCTTTAATTACCACGTTTCAAAAAAATGAATTAGTTCCTGTGGTGGTTTTAAAATAAGGTTCCAAATTCTTTGGCACTTCTGCATTTAAGGGATGGGATCTCTGTTTCCTCCTGTTGAATCTGGGAGGGCATAGGACCGCTTCAAACAACACAGTGCACAAAAATGATAATTTGTGACTTCCCTGCCTGTGTCATAAAAGGTCATGCAGCTTCTGCCTTGCTTTCTGGAACGTGTGTTCTTGGAATCCTGAGCTGCCTTATAAGAAATCCTTCCACCCTGAGACCACCATGTCAGAAAGAGCAGAAAGGTCACATATCAGCACTCAGGTTGACAGCCTTGGCCAGCTGAGCACAGGGTTGGAGTTATTTCAACCACCGGGGCTTAGATATGCAAGTGAAGTATTCATATAACTCCGGGTAATTCCAGCCCCAGGCATCTGGTCCTCCCAGATGAGGTCTCAAACATTGTGGAGCCATTCAGACTAGGTCCTGCTAAGGTCCTTGAATATAGAATCCACTAAACATAATAAAATTGGTTATTTTCCACTACCTAGTCTTGGGGGCAGTCTGTTAGACACAACAGTTAATCAGAAGAGTTCCTTACCACCCTCTGAAGGTGACCAATGAGGTTTTTAAATATCATTATGAACTCATGGATTTAAAAATATTTTCTTGTTTTTTAATTTTATATTTTATTTTTTATTTTTTAAAATTTACATGCAAATTAGTTAGCATCTAGTGCAACAATGATTTCAGGAGTGGATTCCTTAGTGCCCCTTACCCATTTAGCCCATCCCCCCTCCCACACCCCCTCCGGTGACCCTCAGTTTGTTCTCCATATTTATGAGTCTCTTCTGTTTTGTCCCCCTCCCTGTTTTTATATTATTTTTGCTTCCCTTCCCTTATGCTCATCTGTTTTGTCTCTTAAAGTCCTCATGTGAGTGAAGTCATATGATTTTCAGACAAGGACTTTTTAAAACACCAAAAGCATAACCATCATAAAATCATCATACCTAACAACATTTTCAGTAATTTTTAAAAAAAATTTTTAATGTTTATTTTTGACAGAGAGAGAGAGAGAGAGAGAGAGACAGAGCATGAGCGGGGGAGGGGCAGAGAGAGAACGAGACACAGAATCTGAAGCAGGCTCCAGGCTCTGAGCTGTCAGCACAGAGCCTCACGCGGGGCTCGAACTCACAAACCATGAAATCATGACCTGAGCTGAAGTCTGACGCTTGACCAACTGCACCACACAAGTTGCCCTTACAAGAGCTTTTTGAGATACAATTCTCATATCATTTATTTAAATTATACAATTTAATGATTTTTTAGTATGTTCACATAATTGTGCAACAATCATCACAATGTTAGAACGATCTGCCATCCCGAAAAGAAACTGTATATCCAGTAGCAATTACTCTTCATTTCCCCTCAACGCCTAAGGCAACAAGAATGCTCTCTGTCTTCATAGATCTCTCTATTCTGGACATTTCATATAAATGAAATCATACAATACATTGTCTTTTGTGTATGGCTTTTTCACTCAGCACAGTGTTTCCAAGGTTCATCCATGTTATAGCACATATCAAAGCTTCATTCCTCCTTCCGGCCAAATAAAAGTCCATGATATGGAGATACCATAATTTGTTTATCCTTTCATCAACTGATGGACATTTACATTGCTTCCACTTCTTGGCTCTTACCAATAACACTTTAGGAATATTCACGTACAAGTTTTGTGTGGACTGATGGTTTCCGTTCTCTTGAGTTAATCCCTAAAGTAGAAATGCGGAGTCATAGAGTAACTGTATGTTTTACTTTTTGAGGAAATGCCAAGCTGTTTTCCAAAGTGGCTGCACCATTTTACAATCCCACCAGCTGTGTGCGATGGTTGCAGTTTCTCCAATGGCTCCAGTCTTTGCCAGCACTGGTTATTACTTGTCTTTGTGACTATAGCCCTCCCAGGGGGTGTGGCTTTGATTTGCATTCCCTCAGTGGTCAATGATGTGGAGCCCTTTATCTCGTGCCTGTCCATTTCTACATTTCCTCCCTTGAAGGAATAGCTAGTCGGTTGTGTCATTTTCTTAATATCTTTACTCCTTTTGAAAGAGAATGTTGTAGCTATGATCTTTTCGGGTGGACTTTTTTTTCCTGGTATGCTTACAATGTCCATAGTTTAGCAGTTCTGCATTTATTCTCCTTTTTTTCCTTAAGACCTTTATATGGAATTAGACTTTTTCTGTTCATTTTCAAGCAAAATTAGTTTTCCTTAATTTTAAAGGAGGCAGGATAACTTTTCTATCTTCATAGAGCTCCCTCTTGGTTTTTGATTGTGCGTGCGCGTGCACGCGCGCGCGCGCGTGTGTGTGTGTGTGTGTGTGTGTAACTTGCTTTCTGAGATTGTCTGGCTCTGTTCCCCTCTAACACTTTTATCTAGATCTTTCTTTTTACTTCTCTGTGTCGTCCATGTCTTACTCTATGTGATTGCACAGTTTCTCTTCTTTGTAGCACTCCACACCTTGAAGGAGCCTCTAGCTGGGCTCTGGGGAGTTGCTGGGAGTTGCTGGGAGTTAGACTGAGCTTACGATAGACCTCTGTATTCACCGTTGGAATGAACAAGTCCCTTCCAATCTCAGCTGCTCCTCTCAGACTGTTCCAGTGAACACCTAATGGGTACTTTGGGGTTCTCCTGTCCAAAGTTCTGTCAGATGCCTCACCGCCTCCCTCTGCTTTCTTCTCCACAGATAGTGATTGGCATGCATGTCTTGTGTCTACTGGTGGTTTGCTCTCACTTAGTTGTAGTTTGGGATTTGTGGGGTTAAATTCCAGTCTCATGGTAAAGGTTGTCCATGGGTGTTTGGTTTTGATACTTAGCTGCTCAGTCTGTTTTTATGAGGGAATTTGGTGTGATTTAAAAACTATACTGTCAGGGTGCCTGGCTGGCTCAGTTGGTAGAGTGTGCGACTTTTGATCATGAGTTGAAACCCCATGTTGAGTGCAGAGCTTACTTAAAAATAAATATTACAGGGGCACCTGGGTGGCTCAGTCGGTTGAGCGGCCGACTTCGGCTCAGGTCATGATCTCACGGTCAGTGAGTTCAAGCCCCGCGTCAGGCTCTGTGCTGACAGCTCGGAGCCTGGAGCCTGTTTCAGATTCCGTGTCTCCCTCTCTCTGACCCTCCCCCGTTCATGCTCTGTCTCTTTCTGTCTCAAAAATAAATAAACGTTAAAAAAAATTTTTTTTAATAAAAATTACAAAATTAAAAAAATAAAACTATGCCATTACTACTTCCATCCTTCCAGAATCCCTCTCGGACCATTTCACTGACAACAAAATTTAATTTGCCTTTCATTTTTGCTATTTGCATTGAACTTGATTTATCTGTATAGTGCAGACTCAGGTTAAGGTTATTAGTCATTTCAAATAGTGTATGTTTTTCATTACTAGAGCTGAATGCTATTGGCACTCTGGGCTCATTCAAATCACATGCAGCAGTCAGCATTCTTCAAGGCCAGTGATTCAACAGATCCACCTAAGGCCTCTGACCAAGAGCTGAGGCACACCAGATCAGGCTGTGGCTCATTTTTTCTGTCCCTTTTGCATATCAACTATGCATCTTTCTGGTAGATTACATCTTACTAAGAACTTACTAGGGACATGCTTTTTGAAAATTTCAGGATTTCCCCTCCATTTCCATGTGCTAAATGTCTGGGATCCAAGGGACTCTGGACTCAATACAAACTTAGAGACCCCAGAACAAGGATAACCTCAGTCTAGACAAATCTCCTCTGATTGCAATGTGCTTGCATTGTGTAATCACTCGCTCAACGGGCATTTATCAAGTGCCAACTGTATACCAGACACATAGGGCTGGATGCTAAAAACATAAAGGTAAATACGATGTGCTCTTGCCCTTCCGGGGATAGAGGAGAGTGATACACAAATATTAATGGTGATGCATGGAAATAATTGTTAGAATTGAAATACAGGTTACGCAATATGCTATAGGGGAGGTGCAAAGAAAGAAGCAACTAACTGTTAAGAGGAATTCCTATGGCAACAAATAAAACTGCATTCTATGTCCTATGTCTGTATCCTATGTCCTAACCTGAAAGTTTGTGTATTGGTGGAAGGCAGTAAGTATGGCAGAGCAGCATGGAGACCCTGAGCTTGTCTTGTCTCTGAAATGCAGCTAGATGAGAACCAAACCATTTTGAACACCTAGAAAATTTATCTGAGGATTAACAAAACAACCTGCATAAATTGAGCCACAGAACGCGGCAGGTACACGGGGTGGCGAGGTGAGCGGGGTGGGGGGGAGAGAAAAACCGCGGAGGGTAGGGAGCTGTTTTTGCAGAGAGAGGACAAAAAGAGAAAGGGGGAGAGTGTGGCACCTCAACATCGTGCAAGAAAAGCACTCCCCCAAAAGTAGCTGGAGAGAAAGAGAGAGAAAGAGTGAAGACACTCGCAGGGGACTGAACAAGAAATCTGTTCCCCAAAACCTTTGATGGGAAGAAAGGAGAGGGCTTCAATACCACCAGGATTCTATAAACAGTGGAACACAGAGTCTGAAGGTCTGGAGCTCGGTGCCTGTCGGTGCTCTGGTGAGGAAGCAGGGCAAATACCCAGGAGCAGGCAGCGGGGTCTGAGGGGTCCATGTGACACATGGGGAGAAGCAGTTCCTCTGCTTGGAGAGCATTTGGTAGAGGCCATATGGCCTCCCCACAAGCAAAGATCCCAGCAGACCCCCGAGAGCAGCCACGTTTGCTGGTATTGGGACAAAGATGCCAGAGGAGGTGAAACCTGGCACTGACTGTGCTGTGGTTTGCCATAATCTCTGAACCTCTGCCACTGCGCGATCACAGGAATGTTTTCTGGGGCAAGCGTCACCTGGCCATTGCTCAGCAAGACCCTCCCCCAGAGAGTGGGCACAGGTCCAAATCGTAGGGGTCTCTGAAGCATGGGGCTTTGAAACACAACCCTATCTGAGATAAAACTCTGGAGGGAGGTGCTGCCTGCCAGGCGGACAGATTGGACACAGACAGGGTAGAGGCGGGAAGTGAGATGGAGGCCTGAGACAAAGGAGGGGTGCTTGAGGTGCTTGATTGTGGGTCAGTGAGAGCATGAAGTTCTGTGTCAGAGACTAGGAACCTCTCTAGGCAATGGCAACCTCTATCAAAATACCGCCAGCATTCTTCACAAATTAGAACAAACAATCCTAAAATTTGTATGGAACCAGAAAAGACCCCAAATAGCCAAAGCAATCCTGGAAAAGAAAACCAAAGCTGGAGGCATCACAATCCCAGACTTCAAGCTGTATGACAAAGCTGCAACCATCCAGACAGTATGGTACTGGCGCAAGAACAGACACATAGATCATTGGAACAGAATAGAGAACCCAGAAACGAACCCACCAATGTAGGGCCAATGAATCTTTAAGCAGGAAAGGACATCCAGTGGAAAAAAAGACAGTCTCTTTAGCAAGTGGTGCTGGGAAAACCAGACAGCGACATGCAGAAGAATGAACCTGGACCGCTTTCTTACACCATCCACAAAAATAAACTCAAAGTGGACGAAAGACCTGAATGTAAGACAGGAAGGCATCAAAATCCTGGAGGAGAACACAGGCTCTTTGACCTCGGCCACAGCAACCTCTTACTTGACATGTCTCCAGAGGCAAGGGAAACAAAAGCAAAAACAACTATTGGGATCTCATCAAAATAAAAAGCTTCTGCACAGCAAAGGAAACGATCAGCAAAACTAAAAGGCAACCCACAGAATGGGAGAAGATGTTTGCAAGTGACATATCAGCTAAAGGGTTAGTATCCAAAATCTATAAAGAACTTATCAAACTCAACACCCAAAAAACAAAGAATCCAGTGAAGAAAAGAGCAAAAGACATGAGTAGACACTTCACCAAAGAAGACATCCAGATGGCCTACCGACACATGAAAAAATGCTCAACGTCACTCATTATCGGGGAAATACAAATCAAAACCACAACGAGATATCACCTCACACCTGTCAGAATGGCTAACATTAACAACTCAGGCAACAACAGATGTTAGCAAGGATGCAGAGAAAGAGGATCTCTTTTGCACTCTTGGTGGGAATGCAAGCTGGTGCAGCCACTCTGCAAAACAGTATGGAGGTTCCTCAAAAAATTAAAAATAGAACTACCCTATGACCCAGCAATTGCACTACTAGGTATTTATCCAAAGGATACAGCAGTGTTGTTTTGAAGGGGCACATGCACCCCAGTGTTTATTAGCAGCACTATCGACAATAGCCAAAGTATTTGGACAATACCCAAATGTCCAGCGACTGGTGAATGGATAAAGATGTGGTGTATATATACAATGGAATATTACTTGGTGATCAAAAAGAATGAAATCTTGCAATTTGCAACAACGTGGATGGAACTAGAGTTTATTATGCTAAGGGAACTAAGGCAGAGAAAGACAAATGTCATATGACTTCACTCATATGTGGAATTTAAGATACAAAACAGAGGACCATAAGGGAAGGGAAGCAAAAATAAGATAAAAACAGAAAGGGAGACAAACCATAAGAGAATCTCAAATACAGAGAACAAACTCAGGGTTGCTGGAGGGGTGTCGGGTGTGGAGTAGGGCTAAAGGGGCAAAGGATAATAAGGAGGACACTTGCTTGGGACGAGCACTGGGTGTTATATGTAAGGATTGTTTGTTCTAATTCTGTGAAGAATGCCGGTGGTATTTTGATAGGGATTGCAATACTGTGGGATTTTAAATGTGTCACCATCACTCTGGTTTTCAAACGAGAAAAGAAGTAGAAAGAACTGCCTAGGGAAAATGACAGTGGCATAAATCCAGACAGAATAGTTTGAAGCAGATACTAGAGAAGGCAAATGCCAAGCAGGTGTTTTCAGAGTCATAATGAGACTTTGAGCGAGCATGGCAGGCAGCCTCTTTGTGACTGAGAGACTCCAGAGACACCCGGGGATGGTCACGTGTGGAGCAGCAGGAACAGGGACTTCGCAGGCCCTTCACAGCAGGGGGAAAACAAATGGAGCTACCTCAGAAGTCCACCAAGGCCCCCTGTCTCCTCCAGGTTGGGGAGAGCAGGGAGATTTTAACACGGGTTTTGAGAAAATGACCCACTTGCACTCTTGATGCAGACAGAATAAGAGAGTCTGAGCTATGTTAGAAAGGGACAGACATTCAATTCATCTTGGACTTAATCCAGGAAGCTTGTCAGCCAGGGCTCCAGAAGCTATATTCTGGTCAGTAGCACCACCAGAAGAGGTCTCCTAGAGCCTGGCTCCTACCTTCTAGCACCTGCTTCCATTTCCAGCTGTCAGGACATAGAAGCTGCCATCTCAGCAGTGGCAGGAATTGCAAAGTAATGAAGCAGGTACCTGCCTTCCCTACCCAGGTGGACTGTATCTCAGAACCATGAATGAAAAGTCTGGATGCCTCCTGAGGCTGACACTCTCTAAACACGGCTTCTCCTGGCTCATATCCCCCACCCTCCCCAAATACTTCCAACACTGAGGCCACAGAATTGCACATGACTCCCAGGATGTTCAGCCGACTGCTAGACAGAGTGTGGTGTCGGCCCAGCATCAGACTTACTGAACTATTGATAAAGAATTGCCATGGGCCTGAAAAACTGAATTTTTCTAAATTAAATTCTATTTAATATGTGTCAGAGGAGATCTATACTATTTTAAAAACTGTCTCTGTAGGAGAAAGAAGGAAGGGAAGGTTTCCTCCCATCATTGAACTTTTTAAGATGTTTGTTGTTGGTGGTTTTGTTTTTGGTTTTTGTTTTTGTTTTCTTTTCCCCCATGGATTCAGGGGCAGAGTGTGGACAGACGCATGGCAGGCATTTAATGTCAGGGATTCTTCAGTCTGATGTACTGGGTGTGAGCATTTCAGGAATGAGAACCGGTGTGGGTGGCTAGGGGTGAGAACAAGCCCCGAGTGGACATCCAGCCAAAGCAGCCTAGAGGCTCCCGAGGGCAGAAACGGCTCCCCAGGTTATGGGAGTCTGGCCCCAGATTCCACAGCATCTGCCCTGGAACAACTTCCTATCCAGTTTTAGCCAAGAATCACTGACCACAAAGTGGGATCAAGTGTTCCTGGAAAACAACAAAGGCTGGTGTTGGTTGAAAGGGAGAAAGCACCACACAATCTCATTAGCATCAGCATCCCTATCGTCAACCTCTGAACTCCCCTGCTGTGGTCATGTGTAGCCCTTATCTGAACAGAGAGACCCCCCCCCCCCCCCCCCCCCCCCCCCCCCCCCGCTGCCCCAGCCTGTGGGATCTGGTTGTGGCTGGTGGCTTATCTGCAATGACAGAAGCTTCTATGACTCAGAGGGCTAAGCGCCTCTTTTCTTCTTTTAAACAAAAGCCTTTGGTAGCAGAAACACTCATTTCTCTTATTTTCTACAAAGCATAAAATATACACACCTCTTCCAAATTCTAAGAATTACCATATTGTGATCGTTTGCTGTGACAATGAAATGTTACATGTGTCAGAAAATGTCTTGGGTGGGACTCTATGAAAGTGTGTTACACTTAGAATCTGATAAATAACTATTTGAACACACAAAATGGTACGATTATCTCCAGGACTGACTGAATCTTTCTCTTCTCCTGCAAAGGATTTATCAAAAACCTTTTACAGAACAGGGTCCATTGTTCTTTTATGATAAGAAAGAGCATGTAGAGGCTGAGATATTAGGCCACCTGAGCTCAAGTCTGGCTTCGCCATTTGTATGCACTGGGATCTGGGGTGAGCTGACTAATCACTTTGTGCCAAACTTCCTCATTTGTGCCAGGAGCCTGCCGCATTGAGCTGCCATGATGATTCCCCCAGATAAAGCCTGGAAAAAAAGATTAGCCCAGTGCCTGGTACAGAGAAACACCCAGTAAATGTTAGCTGTTATTATTGTATTCATCAACTGATTTTCTCCCCTACCCTTTGGGAATATATCTATTACACAGAATAATATCCATACCACTTTAGTACTCTTCTTATCTCAAGTCAATTTCTGAATTTTACAAACCAGTAAATGCAAATATAGGCTATAAACAGGGAGGGATCATTTTTTTTTTAAGTTTATTTATTTTCAGAAAGAGCAAGCAGGGGAGGGGCAGACTGGGGGTGGGAGGGAGAGAGCAGCAGAGAGAGAGAGGGAGAGAGAGAATCCCAAGCAGGCTCTGCCCTGCAGCACAGAGCCTGACTGGAACCAGGGGCTTGATTTCACAACAAACTGTGAGATCATGACCTGAGCTAAAACCAAGAGTCAGGTGCTTAACTAACTGAGCCGCTCGCATGCTCCAGGGAGGGATCATTCTTACACCCAATGAATTAAAGAAAAAAACCCAGATGCCATAAAACATACAGTCTGAAAGGAGGCCTGTGCCTCTACTCCCAGGGTTGTCTCCTGTCACGCACCAAGAAAATGCAGAAAAGTCTTTGCTTTCAGTATCTGCAGGGGGAGTGATTTTATGTCCAATATCTGCCCTAGAAATACCCAGGCCCCCAGCAGCTCAGCATACCCACTGTGCATTTGCAGACCAGTGAATGCTAAGCCTTGATTTACACTATGTCTAAAATTGCAGACATGGACAACAGGCTTCCCCAGGCACACAGGGAGCAGCAGCCACAGGACTGGCCCCAGCTTGTAGGAGTACAGAGAGTACAAAGCGGGCTCAGAGAGGGGAGGGGTGGGCAGAAAACATTGGAGATAGTGCACAATTAAAAGACTAGGCCCTCCATGTTTAGGTGTGGCCATAAAGTCACAGGGCCTCAATACAAGTCAGAGTTGTTTTTGTGTTTTGTTTAAGTAATTTCTACACCCCATGTGGGACCTGAACTCATGACCCTGAGATCAAGAGTTACATGCTCTCCTGACTGAGCCAGCCAGGCGCCCCAATTCAGTGACGAGTTTTGATAAGCACATTTAAAATCATATAATTAAAATAGACATAACATGAAATTTGTCACTTTAGCCATTTTTAAGTGTACAGTCCTGTGGCACTAAGTACATTCACATTGTGCAACCATCACCACCATCCATCTCTAGAAAGGCACAGTTTTGTTGTGGTTGTTGGAGACGGGAGATCAAGGATGAAATTTTGGTCAAGAAAATGTCATAAACCCATGTAACATGTGTTCATATAGTCAGGAGAAACTGAGGTTTAACAGGGATTCAGGGGAAGGGACCCCGTGGTGGGAACCCAGCAGAGTTCTGTGAGCAGTGAGACTGGGATCCCTCTGGGATCCCTCTGGATCCCTCGGTCCTCACCAGATTCCTGCTGACTTAGTTCCCAGTGAGGACTATGGTCGTTTGGGGCAGAATGGAGGAAAAATGAGTTAGATTTTGATTCTGGACCTTTCTCACACCCTTTGTCCCCTACCTCCTTCCCTCTTGTTCCCGACTCGAAGGACAGGTTTCCCTTAGCCTTTTATCAAGTGTCCCTCGGAGCTTTGATTCCTGCTTCCATGTGCAACCCAGGAGCCTTTGGTACCTGCAGTCCTTCTCATTCTCAAATCATGCTCTCAGCCTCCTCCAGCCCACAGTTCTTGCTCTTGCCTCAGGTGACACAGTGCAAGTTCCTGAGCTTGGGAGGCAGACAGGCCAGTTCAAAGCCTCCCCCCATCACTGCTGTATGCCCTTGGCCAAGTCCCGTCTGTTCCTTCAACTATAAAATGGGAATTAGATCCCTGCCTCCCAGAGCGTGGGCTGGCTAAAATAAAAGACTTACGTAGAGTGCCTGGAGGAGGCGATCCAGACATGCCAGTTCCCCTCGCTGGGGCGGAACACATTGCAGGTTCTATTTTGTTTTTCTTTTCCTTTCTTTTTTCTATTTCAAAAAGAATAAATATTACTGACACTCAATATATTGGGCCCACGTTATGCACTTTTGGGGCTGTAGCAATGAGAAAAGGCTACACTGCAATGGAAAGTATGTGGCAAGGACACAAAGAAAGACAGCAGAGTGCTGTGCACACAGTAGGTGCACAGTCGCGGTGGTCAGAGACGGCGCAGACCAGGAGGTGACAGGGCTCTGAGCTTCTCCAGAAGGAGCTATTCCCTTTGGTCTGAGATGGGAGGTTTCAGGCAGAGGGTGCACAGGACTTGGACTGATGGGGTGGGAGAGCAAATGGAGAATCTCCCACGTGGACAACTTCCCCACCTCTGCAAGGTTTCTCCGCACCTCCTTTGTGCCCCGCCCACCCTAAGAGACAACTGGCGGAGGATGGTTCACTTATAGACAAGAAAGAGTTTTGTGGGGCGCCTGGGTGGCAAAGTTGGTTAAGTATCCGACTCTTGATCTCAGTGTTGTGAGTTCCAGCATGGAATCTACTTAAAAACAAAAAAAAGTTTTGTGTTTGCAGGTTGTATCAGGCAAAAGTGATAATGAATGGCTGTGGTCTAGATGAAACTCTGATGTGATTTCAACTGCGGGGGACAGGCTTGACTTGAGAAGACTACGGAGAACTGGTTAAGTACACAGACTTTGGCTTCAGACCCAGATTTGGGTTCCAGCTCTGCCTCACACGTGCTGTGTGATCCCTTATTTAACCTCTCTGGACCTCAGTGTCCTCTATAAAATGGAATTGCAGCGTCAGGAGGTTTATTCAAGGACTAAATGAGCTAATGCACATCACAGTGCCTGACATATAGTAGGCACTCAATAAATGTCAACGATTATCATTGGAGAAGCATAAAATGGAAAAAATAAGCTTACATTTGTTCAAGAAATGATTTTAATTTTCTTTATATTCAAATTGCAATGAAAGTTTTAAGGTAAAGGTGGCAAATCGGATTCTGAGGATCTGTCTTTGGTCACAAGTGTGATGTATTTATTTTTTGTGCTACTGATGTTCTCCAGAATTGCTATATCCATTTTGAGGATTCTGTCTTCTCAAGTGGGTCAGATAATCAGCAACAGTTACCTCTTTTCTTTTGTTTCTACGGTTTTTTCCCCCTTGGCCTTTTCTAGGGCATTTGCTTCAAGAATTTGCACATATATCCTATGCTGAATAGCAGGAGAAAAGCTTTATGAAGAGCAGGTCAGTGGGAATTACTGAGTGTCAGGATGTTGGGCAGCGGTCAACTTGGTACCTGGATGTCAGAAGTCTAAAATCTTGAAAAGTGGTTGTGAAACTTATGTGAAGGGTCTGTGAAAGAGTAGGCAAAACGGAACTTTTAGGTGATGTCTAAATGTCTAAAACCCTAGTTTCAATCTGAAAATCTTTAAGCTAAACATCACATGTATTTTTTATTGCAAATGACAGGAATCTGAAACAAGGCTGCCTTCTAAGGCAAAGGGATTTTACCAAGTCAGTGGTAACTGACAATCTAGAGGCATTGATTTCAGATGAGGTTGAATCTAGCTGCTCAAAAGATGCCACCTCGGCCAGGGTTCTCTCCTCCCCATGTTGTCTTATATGGTGTTGGCTTTATTTTTAGGCTTCACAACGTGGCCCCAAAGGCAGCTCTGGGGTCTCCCTTACTGAAAAAATGGCTGTGGCAGGTCCAAAATTCACATCCTTTATACCACATCATCCAGAATGGCCTCTTCTCCCAAAACTGTTCTAAGGGTAAGAAAGCGTATTTTTCTCAAGAGCCCCAGCAAACATCTTGTTGGCTATGACTGTGTTAGTGCCAATCTCCAAGCCAATCCAGGTGACTTGTGGGCACAGGTAGGTGTGCTAGTTGGTTTAAGCCTACTAGGCTTAAACCCAAATCAAATTTCCTTTGGAAATTTGAGGTCCTGTTTCCAATAGAGGGAATAGATGCTCAGTAGCTAGTAGTAAATGTGTGCTCTAGCATATTTTTAAGAGGGACCGTCAAATTCACACAATTTGTGCTTAAGATTTGTATACTAAGAGCAAAGGCAAAACAAATGCCTATTTCTCATGTGATTTTTTTTTTTTTCCTGTTGGTAGGTCACAACTATCAGGAAGATTTTAGCACTTGGAAGTTTTGCACCTTAGTACTGACCTGGAAGGAGGGAGGGTGTGACATTTACAGATAAGTAACTGAAAGCCAAGGTCAAATGAATGGAGGACCTAATTAGTTCCCTGAACAAAGAAACGTCTGGTGCCTTCAGGGCCCGCTCCCTTCTGAGGGTGCTGCTGGCTCCAGTCCAAAGGGCTCTGCAGTATTTGGCTTCTGTTATTGTCTCACTTAATCCCAAAGGACATTGCTCTTTGACGAATACTAATATATGTTTTTAATGTTTAGACGAATCAAGTGTGCCTTAAAAGGAAAACCATGAATTTAGTGAAACAGGGTGCTCAGTTTGCAGTGACAAAGGAGACTGGAAACGGCGGCGGGAAGCCAGCAGGGCCAGCCAGACTAGCCCTCAGTGGCTGTGTTCCTCCTCTCTCGGCCCAGATGGTGACACTGAGTGCACCCCGGCTTCTAGCCCAGGCAGCGGCTATCAGGACACGTGGTTTCTATAACAATGGGGCTAAATAAAAGGTCTTAACTCCAACTTTTAATGACAGCTTAGAAAAGGTTTTAGTAATAGAATTGAAGCAGAGGAAAGATATATAATCAGATTTTCCGTGCCTGGAATTGCTCGGGGCGGTGTGTGGGGTGAGGGGGGGGGGACTATTCATTTATTTGACAAATATTTGTCAAAGACTCACTATGGGCCCAGGTACTGGGGTACAGTGGTGAACACATACACAACCCCCTGTCCACATGGAGTTTACAGCCAAGCACAGAGGAGACAGACAATGACCAAATGACTATGCAAGTCCACTGTGTATGGGCTATGGATGAAAACATATAGGCATATTTAGATACTATTAAGAAAGTCTTAAAGTCTGTGGATTAAATGTGTAGAGAAACTCCCAACGTGGAATACCTTAAGATGCTGGATAAAATATAAAAACCATAATCTTCAGGGGCACCTGGGTGGCTTAGTTGGTTAAGTGTCCAATTTTTCATTTTGGCTCAGGCCGTGATCTCATGGTTCCTCGGTTCGGACCCAGGCTTGGGCTCTGCACTGATAGTGTGGAGCCTGCTTGGGATTCTCTCTCTCCCTCTCTTTCTGCCCCTCCCCCACCTCTCTCTCTCAAAATAAATAAAAAACCCACTATCTTCCTTTTCGTCAGTTAAGGCACAATTTACATATAATGAAATGCACTGATTTTCAAAAAAAAATTTTTTTAAACATCTATCTTTAAAAAATTTTTTTAATGTTTGTTTATTTTTGAGAGAGACAGAACGTGAGCAGGGGAGGGGCAGAGAGAGAGGGAGACACAGAATCCAAAGCAGGCTCCAAGCACCGAGCCGTCAGCACAGAGCCTGACACGGGGTTCAAACTCACAAGCCGTGAGAGCATGACCTGAGCCCAAGTCAGACACTCAACCGACTGAGCCACCCAGGAGCCGCCCCCCGCCAAATTTTTTTTAATGTTTATTTATTTTGGAGGGAAAGATAGACAGAACCGAGTGGGGGAGGGGCAAAGAGAGGAAGATAGAATCTGAAGCTGGCTCCAGGCTCTGAGCTGTGAGTACAGAGCCTGGTGTGGGACTCAAACTCACAAACCATGAGATCGTGATCTGAGCCAAGGTCAGTCGCCTAACCAACTGAGTCACCCAGGCACCCCCACCTATAAGTCTTTGGGCAGACATACATTTTCATATCTTTTGGGTAAATACCTAGGAAAGAAATGGCTGTATCATATGGCATGGTAAGCAGGATTCTAGAAATGACCTCCAAGGACCCTCTCCCCTCTGAGTGTGAGTGGATCAGGAGAGTATAATGAGATACCACTCTCATGATTATGTTACCTTACATGGCAAACAGAGATTATTCTGGGTGGGCCTAAGGTAATCACATGTACCCTTCAAAAGTGGTAAACGGGGCGCCTGGGTGGCTCAGTCAGTTGGGCGGCCGACTTCGGCTCAGGTCATGATCTCACGGTCTGTGAGTTCGAGCCCCGCGTCGGGCTCTGTGCTGACAGCTCAGAGCCTGGAGCCCATTTCAGATTCTGTGTCTCCCTCTCTCTCTGCCCCTCCCCTGTTCATGCTCTCTCTCTGTCTCAAAAAATAAACATTAAAAAATTAAAAAAAAAAGTGGTAAACAAAAAAGGAAGTCAGAAAGATGTGAAGCACACAGTGTGCCAATGTGTCCTTACTGGCTTCATTATGGATGGGGCTCCTAGAAAGGAGTGTAGACACCCTTAAGGAGCTGAGAGGAGTCTCCAGCTGACAGCTAGTAAGGAAATGGAGACCTCAGCTGTGCAACCACAAGGAACTGAATTCTGCCAACAGCCTAGATGAGCCTGGAAGCAGATTTCATCTTAGAGCTTCCAGAAGAGGACACAGCCCAACTAACACCTTGACTTCAGTCTTGTGATGCCACGAGCAGACAACCCAGCCACATTGTTTCAGATTTCTGACCTTCAGATATATGAGCTAAGAAAGGAATGTAGTTTTAAGCCACTAACTTTGCGGTAATTTATTACAGCAATAAAAGATAAATATAGGTGATATATGCATGTTTAGCTTCATAATAAACTGCTCAATTGTTTCCAAAATTGGTTATACCATTTTATACTCCCACCTGCAATGTATGAGAATTCCAGTTGTTCCACATTATTGCCAATACTTGATATTGCCAGTCTTTTTCATTTTTTAGCCTTTCTTGTGAGTGATATTTCATTGTGGTTTTAATTTGCATTTCCCTAGTGACTGACAATATTAACCATCTCTTCACGTTTTATTTGCTATCCATATTTCTTCTTTAATGAAGTGTCTGTCCATATTTTTTGCCCATTTTAACTTAAGATTTTTTTAACGTTTATTTATTTTTGAGAGAGAGAGAGAGAGAGAGGGAGAGAGAGAGAGAGAGAGAGAGAGAGAACGAGTGGGGCAGGGGCAGAAAGAGAGGGAGACACAGAATCCAAAGCAGGCTCCAGGCTCTGAGCTGTCAGCACAGAGCCCGATGAGGGGCTCGAACCCACAAACTGTGACATCATAACCTGAGCCAAAGTGGGATGCTTAACTGACTGAGCCACCCAGGTGCCCCTCTTTTGCCCATTTTTTAAACGGTATTGTTTATCATATATTTTCAAAGCACTGCCAGGCTGGTGGCAAAGTAAAGGGAATAGAAGGCAAAACTGTGAGAAAGCTTGGTTGTAGGGGGAAGCAAGGGTGGAGCAGGCCTTGGCTGAGAGGCAATGGAGGAAAGGAGGTGCCTGCCAACCCCAGAGTCTGAGTTTAAATGGGTCACGCTCAGAGGGCAGGAGATAAAAAACATGTGGCTTGAGCAGCATGGAAGGCCAGAACCCCTGAAAGGCCAAAACAATGGTCATACAAGAAAACAACTTGCCTGCACGAAGAGATGTTACCTGTCTCAGCCTTGGTGCTGGGCGAAGTACAGAAAAATCTCCCTGAAGTAGTCCCAGCTTTGGGCTTCCACTCACACGTGTTTGAGCCTGAAATCTGTACCTCCTAGAGAATGTAATGTACAGGGACCTGACACTTTAAACCTAAAATTTATTTTAAAGCAGCTCCATGTTACAAGTGCTCCCATCTCCCCAGTTCACCTATCTGATCACTGCACTGTAATGCAGGACTCAGAGAGGTCCCACTGGTAGAGTTCCAAGGACATGAATTCACCATAAATAAAAATCACTAAATAAATAAGGTGGCTATTCTATAGCTGGGTATACACATTTTTGTTTTAGAGATCTTCATTTGCAAATAACCATCTGTGTCACACGATTACAAAATTATGTGCTTCAGAGCAGATTCAGGATACCAAATGTGGATTTTCAAAACATGCAAATTAGATGGTTCTTCTTGACAAAAGTCTTTGCTTTATGACAAAATTTCCTGTATCTGTTCTTTTACATAAACTGTTTCCTTAAAATATGGAAATATCACTTCCTTTATGGAAATTGGATACATATGGAAGTTCACATAAATGCATTTGTGACTATAAAAGAGATGCATTTGTATATATGTGTATATAGATGTCTATACATATATACAAATCTATATCTTTCAGTCTCAAGCCAGAGATTAATATATTATTATAATGTGTATAGTAAAATCTCATTAATTCAAATATGCCACTAATTTTAAGCTTTTAATAACTCAGATATGAAATATAAGATTTATGGTAAGGTGAAAGCAATATGGGGTATGTGTTTGTACGCAATCCTGTTACGGCTTGTATAAAGCTCATTAACTCCTTTCATTTTATTTTTTTAGTACCGACTTGTGGTTTGATGAGTGTAAAATGTCCATATCCAAAAGTAACACGATGGCATATGAACATTTACATTTTTAACACATTTGGATACAGTCTCATCCACCCTTCCCCGTTTTCCCCACCTGAAACTTCACTGAAATAATGAGTTTAATTTTGCAACCATGTGTTCATCATAACCTGATGGTGCAAGGTTATAATCAGAACAATTCCTGGGTTTCTGTGTAGGAGATCATCCACAGCCAAGTATAATTCCCACGAAGTCTTCCCCTGTTCCACACATTTTTTATGGGCCTCTCCTCCCTTCTACCAGGAGCTAGCTAGTGCAAAATAACTTTTACATAGTATCTTAAGCAGAATAGAGAAAAGTAAATATGCAGAAGGGAATGATAGAATTCGTTCTAAAGCCAAGTATAAATTTGTTTGCTGGGGGGGTGGGAGGGGTGAATGATGCGGTGCCCCGGGGTCTGCATTGTCCATTAACCCCATCCGCGTTCAGTCTTGCGCAGCTCGGTCTCCATTCCCAAGTATCACTGCCCTTCTATTTTTGCCCTATTACCGCTGTGAATCTGAATCTGTGATTTAAAACAGGCATCCTTTGATATCCTTCCTGGACCGCCTAGTGCTAGGTCGCAGTTGTCAGGGTAACAGCGAGTCTGAAGGGAGAACCGGCTTCCACGGAAGTTTCCACGGAAACCGCTCCCTAAAGAGACAGGTGCGGCCGGCTGGGCTGCGCAGAGAAGTACCCTCGGGGCAGGGCGGGACCCGGGGCGGGGGGTGGGGAGGCCGCGGGGCGTGGCTGGCAGGCTCCAGGGCGCTCAGTATGGGTTAGGTGTACATATATTTAGAAAGCACTGCTTACGGGGAGATATTTCATTTGCAAAGCAGAACAACTACTTCCTTCCAGCTTGATAAAATCCAATCGCTCTCGAGGAGCTGTCAGCGCGTTGGAGATGGTCCAGGTCAAGGAGGATCTGCAAAGGAGCCCCCCCAGACAGTAAGGTTCTGTTGGCCAGAATTCTCCGGAGAGGCGGGAACGTTAGCGTGAGCCACTAAAACGTGAGGGAAAGAGTTTGGATGAGCTTCCTGCGTGCGTTTTGCAGGGTGCCAGGATATCCTATCAATGCCCAGAAATCTGGTTTAATTAAGGCTGAGGTTTGCTGCGTTCTTTTACGTAAGTCCCCCTTACACTCGAGACGCAGGTTAGGTTAACTAGAAAGGCACCCGCCTCTTGTTTTGTTTCACAAATACTGTGGTGGAGAGTATCAGATTTACTCCCCGAGCGATTAAGAAAGAGCTGAGGTTTCTGGAGAATTCCTGGGTCAAGGCTGGCACTCCTGGTCGGTCCCTGCACTGTCATGCCAGCTGCGGCATCGCTGGGACTGAGGCAGGGTGACTGCGGTTGAACAGGCGGACCTCAGTCCCCAGCCTGTCATCTTTGTGTCTCTTTATGGGGGGAGGGGCCGTCTGACATAGTTATTAAACCTGGCAGCTGCGTTGGCGGCACCGCGGAGCATTTTGAGTGAGCTTGCAGAAAATGAGGGGCTTTGAGCTGGTCGCCTGCTAGTCACTTCTGGCTGCCTGAAAGGCGGCTCTCGGCGCTTGCTCGTCTTAGCGGTGGCGCGGGGAGTGCGCGCACTATCCGAAGACAATTGGAAACGTGAGTATCTGTGGCTCCGCGCGGCTCGGGGGCGGTTCGGCTCAGAAGGAGGGCTTCCACCCGAGCGGCCGCGACGCAGGAGAGGCGGATGCGCTGGGGTTGGGGCCGCCGGAGGGCCTCGCCACGCGCGTCGCCACGCCTTGTCTGGAGGTGGTGCGCGCTGGCGCCGCGAGGAGGCGACAGCCGGGGCGACTGCAGGAGGGGGCTGGAGCGCGCGGTTTCTAGCGCGTGGCTTGGGAACGGGTGCACAAAGAAGAGATCCTCGGGCTGGGCAGGCCGCGTGACCCTGTTAGCTCAGGTCCTTTTTGAGGAAGAGGAGACGACGCATTTTACGGTTGGGTCGAAACAATGAGATGAGACCAGGGTTCTCCCTCCCGGGGAGACCTTTGTGCGCTGCGCAGTGACCGCCCGGGCGAGTCCCGCAGGGGCCTGGGCGTGGCGGCAGCGCCAAGAGGGCGGCGCGTAGGTGTTCCTTTGGGATCTCAGCGCCTTTGGGGTTTCAGAGCGTCAGGGGCCTCCGGCTCTCTCCGAGCCCCGAGCTCAATCTTTCCTCTCCCCTGCTCACACATTGGGTTCTAACTGGGCAGACATTTTATGGAGACCAGACATAAAACATTAATTCCCTTCTTTCTCTCCAAACTGTGAGTGTGTAGGGGTGTGGTGGTTTTTTCCTTACTATCGATTGCTGGAGGGAATCTTGTAGTTCAACTTGTTTTTCTGTTTTTTCTCTGGATAAGATTTCCAACCATACAGAGCTGGCATCTTGCAAGGGGCGCTTTGTGGTTTATATATTAATTAGAAAATGTTGGCTTTTCCCTAGGCGTTGCAGGGAGCGTTTGCCAGAGTCCGTTGGCTCCAGAATGGCAAGTTCAATGTTTGGTGTGCATTTTGATGTTGTGTGTGTGTGTGTGGTATCATGGAGACTGTCTCTGCTCTTGCTGGATGTAAAGCCTAAGTGCTGGTGTCTCTGAGGCTCCATTTTTTGATGTGGAATCTGGTACCCAGAATCAGGGGCCGATGGCCATGGAAGGATTTACCTTCCCAGAGGAGCCAGCCAAAACCAGGATTCCTCATATGTTGGGTGTGTGGGCAGTCAACTGTGGGCAACCTGCTTAAGCTTTCCAGGCCTCGGTTTCCTAATCTGTAAAATGGGTGCAACAAAATACTATCTTATTGAGATAGGCTAACATTTGTGTTGGTCTTCCAATTCCATCTTACACTAAGCAGTATTTCTGTTATAATTTGACAGTGAAGGATTCGCTAAGAAATTAGCTTAGAGGGGCACCTGGCTTGCTCATTTGGTACATCATGCAACGCTTGATCTTCAGGTTGTGAGTTCAAGCCCCACGATGGGTATAGAAATTACTTGAAAAATAAGATCTTAAAAAAAAAAAAAAGGAAGGAAATCGACTTAGAATTTGCCTAAAAACAGACTAAGCTATTGATTGTAAATTACTTTACAGGCAAAGAACTAAAACTGCTATGGGCATGCTTATGTCCCCTTGAGTTTTACATATCAGGTTATGGCCCTGGGGAAAGGTTGATGTCTCTCTCACCCGAAAACGAGACTTGCTATTTGGTGCTTTAACTTGTTCTAAATCTCGTTTTTTCCATCCTGGAGTGTGATTTCTCAGGTTTTTGCAGTTGAGTTCCTTGTTAACAAAAATCAGATGATGATGAGGTGAAAATTTAAAAAAGTGTTGTGAAAAGAAATTAATGTGATTCTGAGACAGTAAGTATGACATTCAACCAGAAATAAATACCACTACTGAGCTACTCCAGTAAAATAATGGGTAGGGTATTGTTTCTAATTTTGTCCATTGTACTTTAAAAAGAATGTGAAGAGGGGCACCTGGCTGGCTCAGTTGGAGGAGCACATGACTCTTGATCTCGGGGTTGTGAGTTCAAGCCCAGGTTGGGTGTAGACATTACTTAAAAATAAAAAAAAATTAAAAAACGTGGAGAAGCTGGAGGAGAGGTTGAGAATGGATGAACCAAAATAATGAAGCAAAAAGAGAAACTAACAAAACAAAACAAAAACCTAGGGCCATGTGAGGTGCTAGAAGAATAAGAGAAAACCAGATTTTGGTAGGATATCATGAAAAACTTTAAAAATGGTAAAAGAGTGAAATAAGCCACTGAGGTGTTTCAAGAAGAGAATAATTTATGACCTGCCTTTCAGGATCTAGCCTTAGCCATTTGTAAACCTGGCTGCACATAAAAATCACCTGGGGACTTTAAAACCCTTCTTTGGCTTGGGTCCGTTTCCAGGCCCAGATCCTGACTTAACTGGTCTGAGTGCAAGTGTGGATATTTTGTCAGAGCTCCCTAGGTGAAACACTAGATAGAGAAACATTTGTCTTGCCTGGGATGGCAAAGTCCATTGCTGCAGGGGGCCAAGCAGGGATCATAAATGCCTGAGGAGGTTCAGGGGCCTGGGGGGGGGGGGGGTGTTTAACTCCAGAGGACAGCTGTGATCCAGGGGTGGATGTCAGCCAGCTCTGCCCGATCTTCTGTTTTATCAAGGGAATCTGGAAATCTAGTTTATTTATTAATATGAATTCTTCAGATCTTTAAAGGTTAGTAACTAATTAAGAGTAAAGCACTTAAAAGTATGTTGTACTTGCCAAACAAAACACACCTGCTGAAGCTGGCCCACAGGCTAGATTAGGCAACCCCAGCCATAGACCTCTCCTTTCTGAGGGAGGAGCAGGGACTGGCTAGCCGCTCTCCCAGGACCTCTTCTAGCTGCAGTTCTGGTTTTACTTAATGCTTTCTTTTTAACTTAAAGAAACATTTCTTGGCCTCTTTCTCTCTGAAGGCATGTGTCTTCTTGGCTAAGTGTCTACTCCTCAATAGATCTCTCTGGATTTTTTGAAAGAAGAAATACAAAATTCTCTAGTTCCCTAACCTTCTCCTAACTTCAAGTTAAGAGTCTGGTCCCTGGAGATTAGGGTAGTGACTGTGGACCCTAAGGTAGGAGGTAACCACTCCTATCCCTCCTGGATATTTACCACTCAGAGCTCTCTGGCTCCTTCTGCTGGTCATGGAGATGGGGTGAGTGGAGAGTGGGAGCTTGATCCATGGCATGGGAGGCCTGGGAACTGCCTGGAAGCTACCTTCTGGGGTCTGTTTGGTTGGGGAAAAACAAACCTGCATATAAGCAGAACCAGTGTTGATGCATGAGCCACATAAATGGACTTTAAAGGTTCCCCGTTCACACAGCTCTTAAATTTTCCTCTACTTTTCCCTGAGCCGCACAAGCAATGGAAAAGAACATGTCTCCATGAGCAGGGAGGAGGCATTCACCACCACTTTCCATATATAAGAACTTGTTTACCAAAGGTATAAAAAATTCAGACCTAAAAATGTGATTCTACTGGATTCTTCCTGCCTCTTCCCATTGGGCTAGGGCTGCTGTTACTTTGTTTGGATGTGGAGGCGGGTGGTGAAGTAACAGGAAGGCAGGATATCCATCTCTCTGGCTAGTCCTTCCCTGTAGTGCTAAGAGCAGGGTGCTGCCTCCCTCCCTTCCCAACGATGAGGCACTGAGAGCCTTCTAGGCCGACCACAGACCTGTGTGTGCAAGGTGGCAGGGACTCAGCATGGAGGAGACGGGCATTTACCCCAGAGCTGATGAACAGAAGCCAGCTTTGTTCAAAATAGCTTTGTTAAGCAAGGTGGCACTGTACCTAAATGAAACCAGCATTCTTTAGCAGCTGCCTGTTTCCCAGAGAAAAGGAAAGGAAATAGGTGTTTCTGGGTGCCAGAACCAAGAAATGTGTTTCTTTGAGGGACAGAAGCCACATCAGCCCCGGCATTGAGCTGCCAAGCCTTTAGCTGGGACCCAGATGCTCCACTCTGGTATAATCTGCCTCTCTTCTAGTGAGTGCATGAAAAAAGGGGTTGATTCTTGTACTGGATTCCTAGATGAATGCATTTCACCTCATCAGCCCCTGCCTCCAGCTGGGAACCAGCTTCCGGGGACCAGGATGTGTGATGGGGTGTCACGAGGCTGTTTTGAGGATCTGACAGGGCTTCACTTCAAGCCACAGGACAATGCAGCCTCAGGACTATGGCCCAGGAAAGGGCTGTACATAAGATTCCTCCTACTCCGTGCTCCTTTTAGTCAAGGGATCAAGCTGTGGAGTGTACTTTGGGATCAGCCTTACCTGATGTCTGTGTTTCTTCCTGCTGTGGCTAAGGCTGCTTGTTAAATACATCAATTGCCTTGCCCTAGAATCTGGAACAAGTTCTGCCCTTTTCTGGCCTGATAATGATAGGTTGCCTATGGAAAGTCCTGGGCAATGGATTTGTCTACCAGGCTTTACACAAGCAGCTGGTATTTTTCCTTGAGGTATTTTATCTGGTTGCCTCTCCACTCTAGAACTTTCCTGTTGTCTCTCCCTTTTTGGCAAGTTCATTGTTTTTTGTTTTTTGTTTTTTTAATTTTTTTAATGTTTACTTATTTTTGAGAGAGAGAGACAGAGTGCGAGCAGGGTTGGTGAAAGAGAGAGGGAGATACAGAATCTGAAGCAGGCTCCAGGCTCTAAGCTATCAGCACAGAGCCTGATGCAAGCCTCGAACCCACAAACCGGAGGTCATGACCTGAGCCGAAGTCAGATGCTTAACCAATTGAGCCACCCAGGTGCCCCAGCAAGTTCACTCTTTTTTTTTTTAACGAGTTTTAAAATTTTATTGAAATTCAATTTAGAATTTAACAATTTAATACAGCATTATTTTGAATATTTTCTAACCAGTATTTTCACCTGCTTTACATGATTTCTGGGAACAACTTTAAAAACTGATACTTTCTGCTTAATTTTCCATAATATGTCAATTATACATTCATTAAAATCTCAGATAGTTCCCACAAGTTCACTCTTAACGTAAGATCTACTTAAGTCTGTCCAGGAACAAAAAGAAAAGTTAAAACACCAATCCATGTTTTTGAACTTCCTGTTGGTTGTACAAAAAATTAGTGAAGGGGAAATTTGATACTGTTGGCTAAAATGCAACTGTATATTCACATGACTATCCATCTCCGTCTTGCATGATCAAAGATTCTTATAGGAGATTGCTAGAAGGTAGACAAGTGTCAGTAAAGTATCCTGCAGGCTGAGAAGTCACTTTAAGACCAAAAAACAAAGCAAGCCACTGCACACCCTTTATGCAAAGTTTTATTCAGGGTAACTTACTGACCAGGGGATTGGGCAGATGGGCAGATAATCCAGGCAGTAGGCAGCCATCCTTCATCTCTAGTCTCCACCAAGTCTGGACCTCAGTCCCCAGCTTTTATAGAGCAAGGGGCATGGTGGTGAGGTCACAGGTTAGTGGCCCCATTTGTGCACCAGAAGATCTCTACTAGTTACCTAAAGTGATGCCTTGACTGAGCCACGTTAGGGAAGATCAGAACGAGCCTTCCCGCATTCCAGTCAGGTCATACGTTAACCTCCTCCACAGGGCCTGGAACATGTAGCCCCAAGGGAAGTCATGGTGTGGGCATAAACAAAATGGAGGGTCAAAGATGGCGTCAGTGTTATCAGCACTCCTACAGAGATTAGTAAGAATATGACTGAAGCCCAATTATGTAATACTATGAACTGTAATTGGTTAAAAAAAAGAATTCCATTGAAAGTTTTATTTTAAGGTAGATTATTATCATCATCATATAATAGCAAACTGAAAAGTAAATTATCCTTTTAATGTATAATTATATATTATGGGTAACAAGATTCCCCCAAATTACAATGAAAATGTTAAATCTATTAAATAATTGCTTTTTTCCGCCCACTGAGTATAAAAATGAAGCATGTGGAAGCTTCTAAAATTAGCTCTTGCTATCATGTTTCGAAGAAAAGATTTATGCACAAAAAAAACCAGGTAAAGAATATAACAACACATCAGGTAAAGTGGTGACCTGACTCATCAGATGATAGAACTAGTGACACAGATGGGCTGATCTACGCCAAGACCCAAAAGGGGGACACTGGTGTTTGCAGGTGTAGTCAGGCTACACTGTGCTGGCTCCTGAGCTTTGAGAGAGGGTCCGGAACTGGAAAGGTGAGCGGAGATAGAGGCACATGTCACCTAAAGACAAACAGCTTACACAGTAGCTTGAAGGGCTGCATGAGCATGGGTTTATTTGGCTCTCACTTTGGATAGTTAATGGGGAGAAAGAAGAGAGACCTTCTTTCTGGAGTCAGATGATTGGGATTTGTATTCCAAAATTGCGTGACCTTCAGCTATTTAGTATAATGTGCAGAATCTCAGTTTCCTCATATGTAAATGGGGGCAGCCATTGCATTATTTTAAAGAAAAAGAAGAATGAGGGCACCTGGGTGGCTCGTTCGGTTGAGGGCTGGACTCTTGATTTCCGCTCACGTCATGATCTCTTGGTTCATGAGTTTGAGCCCCCGAGCCAGGCTCTGCACTGACAGCATGGAGCCTGCTTGGACTCCCTCCCTCCCTCTCTCTCTCTCTCTCTCTCTGCCCCGCCCCTGCTCGCTCTTTATGTCTCTCTCCCAAAATAAATAAAAATGTAAAAAAATAAGATAAAGATAAAGAAGAATGGACGTCAAGTGTCCAGCATGGCTCATGGTAAGTATTGTTATCAAGACAAAGACAAAAGATGGGACTTTACCTGACCTCAGTGTCAGAATGAGGACTTTAAACTTGCTCCCAGGACAATATAGAGCCACTGTAGAATCTTTAGGAACTGAAGGCTTTCTTCTACCACTTCTACAAAAACGCATTGCATATTTACACATTCCTACATGACCATGTATACCTCTGCTTGGATTTTATCTTCTGTCTTGCATCTGTAGTTCAAACTTCAATACTGTAATTTGTTCAAATTAATCAGGATTTAAGTATAGTCCCTAAAATCTGTAAGAAGACCATCTCCCAAGATGGTTTGCCAGGAAACCATGTGACCCATGGTCAGTGTTGCATTGATTTCCAGCCTTTCTGGAGAACTATTAGTAGCTCAGAGTTTAATACTGTAGTAAGCTGTGACAGCCAGGTAATAACTGTTCCAGATGGACCTTGTGGAAGGAACTTCAGTGCTCAAAATTTTTTATTGTATAGCATTACCTCACTTCCACTAGTGTATTATTCTTCTCAGACATTTCCCCACAACTCATTATTTTGAGCTATTCTAAGTAAAAGTTACAACTTTACTATGCTTTTGGTTTGACAACGAGTAATATGTACCCACTGTTCTATCTCTATTTTACCACCTTCCAGAACTGTTCAGTGCAATTTTTAGAATATGAGCCAGTTGCAGTCTTCACACTGTGGTTTTGAAACATCTTTTTATGACCCTTCTGACTGAGATAATTCTCTGAAATTGTTCTGCCCCCTTCTTCCCCTCCCTCCTTTCCTTAATTCCTTTGAGGTTGCCTTTGTTGAGCATAATCATCAAGCAGAATAAGCTGTGTTACCTGACACTCACCCCCTCATCAAAGTTCTAGGAATAAGGATTTCTGAGATAGTCCAGGAAAACAATAGATCTCGTTAGTTTCCCCAGAGGAAAACAAAGTAGTCTTGTGAGTTGGTATTAGGAGTTTTAGAAGATGATTGTTTTTCAGGCTTCATTTTAGGGGTTGCAGGGTTTGGGACCTAGCTTTCTGCCTTACAAACAATGCCTTCAGTTTCTGTTCTTTCCTTTACATTGATGTTTCCCCAGGAAGGAGAGGGAGACTAGGTATGACCATTTTGCCTATGTGAATTAACTCTTCATTGGCCACATTTTTTGGACTTCCGTTTACCATCCATTCTCTAGTATTCTGAGTAACAAAGATTTTGTTGTACTTTGAACTAAAATAGGGCCTTTGTTCTAAAAGTGTGATATGAATTTTTGAAATGGGGACTGTGATCCTGGTTTTATACAAAAGCACTTTGCAAGCAAATGTTTACAACCAACTCCTACTGTTCTTACAAGCACAGAGATGGATCAAAGACACAGCCATGCTCTGTGTTAAAAAGTAACCTCTGCTGATTAAATGTGTGTACCATATGACAGGCACCATCCTTGGCATTGTGCATGCACGATCCCATTCAGAATCCTGTGACCAGGTGTTGTCCTCATTTTAGAGGTGAGAAAACCGAAGCTCAGACAGGTTGGATAAATTGTCCAAGGTCATTCACTACTAAGAAGCATGTGCAGGAGTTCGACTCAGACCTGTCTGACTTGAAAGCCATGGCTGTTTCCAGTATACCCTGTATACCATATATGCACAGCAGAATCCCTTGGACTATCCTGTTCCCCCTTTTTTTTTTTAAGTTTATTTCTTTATTTTGAGAGACAGAGGGCAAGCAGAGGAGAGGAAGAGAGAGAGAGTGAGAGAATCCCAAGTAGGCTCTGCATGGTCAGTGCAGAGCCTGATGCAGGGCTTGAACTCATGAAACTGTGAGATTGTGACCTGAGCCAAAATCAAGAGTCGGACACTTAACCGACTAAGCCACCCAGGTACCCCTCCCCCCATTTTGGGTTTTATTTGAGTTTCCTACCTACTGAATGTTTCATGCTCAAAGGACTCTCACAGACAAGACTAGTACACTTGTTAGTCTTATTGGTATCATCAAGTTCTCACAAAGCCAACCACTTACAAGGAGGTCCAACAAATTTCCCAGATGACTGAATATTGGGCAGTATTCCAAGGTCTGAACTATGTCTAAGACCCACACAAAAGTATAAGTAAGGGTTAATTAATTATTTTGGTGACTTAGCTCTTCTTATATGGAAACTCATGCCTTTCATTTCTGGGAAAGTGCACTCTTTTCATTTGGCTAATTTCTTCCCCTTTATTTCCTTCTCTTTTCTGGAATTCTTGTTAGCTAAACATTATGCCACTTAAATTGATCTTCTAATTTTCTTATCTTTTATGCTATTGAGATCTTCTTTTTAATTTTATAATTTCTAAATTGTCATTTATGTCCTTTTATTTTTCTTAAATATTCTGTGGTTTCATGGATGTAATATCTTTGGGGGAGGGGCTTTGAGGATATTAAATATAGTGGATTTTTAAAACATTTCTTCTACTCCCTGTATTGTTTGTGCGGCTTCTGAGTTCCTTTTTTCTGTTTGTTTGTTTGTTTCAGACTGTGTCTTTCCTCAAATGTCTAATGACCTTTGCCCACTTACTTAAGAGTAAGGCTCCAAAATGTTGGGTTGCAGTCTTTGTGTGATTGGTGGACCTCCTTGGAAGAACCATCTGGTAATAAGCCAGGTTTTCTTTGGGATACCCCAAAAGGCAGTGTTGGGAGAATTTTTCTTTTCATGAGAACATTCCGTTTCTTTTAAAACTGGGAAGTCTCCTAAGTATACTTTTGCTTTGGGTAGATAAAATTGATTTCCACCATTCTGTGAGCATGAAAGGGAGCAGAGTCTGGAATGCCTACCATTCAGTATCCAGACTTCTCCTTAATCTCCGGCTTTCAGTTTGCTGTGCCTCTGCTTCCCAGGAGTCTGTCTGGTGACCTTAGGTTAAAATTCTCCTCTTGAGTAGAGGCTGTTAATTTTTAAAATCTTTTTACCTAACCACAGAGCTCTCTGTGTGTGTTGTGGAATCAGCCATAGTATAATATCAAGGATTTGGACTCTGCAGCCAGAAATGTTTGGGTTTGAATCTTGGCTCCACTAATTACTAGCTGTGTGACCTCTGTCAAGTTTCCTAAACCTTGTAGTTGGTGGCTCCGTGCTAAAGGTGAATGGTATAATGCCCAGGGAGGAAAAGAGCCCATAATTTAGATTTTATTTCTCTTTAGTCTGAGCTATTTTGTATTAAAATTTTAATTAATTAATTAATTAATTTATTTAATGTTTACTTAGAGAGAGAGAGAGAGAGAGAGAGACAAAGCATGAGAGGCAGAAGGGCAGGGAGAGAGGGAGACACAGAATATGAAGCATGCTCCAGGCTCTGAGCTGTCAGCACAGAGCCCGAAGCAGGGCTCGAACCCACGAACCGCGAGATCATGACCCGAGTTGAAGTAGGATGCTTAACCGACTGAGCCACCCAGGCGCCCCTAAAGATTTTTTTTTTAAATAATCTCTACAACCAACACGGGGCTCACACTTACAGCTCTGAGATCAAGAGTCGCATGTTCCACCGGCTCAGCCAACCAGTCATCCCTGGGCTATTTTGTATTTTTAAAACGCTTTCTTTTATCACACACAAACCAATGAAAGCACAAAGGAATACAGTTGCACACATGATCTTTCTGCAAAGATGGCATGGGGTTTTCCACTGAAGTAATTCATTGTTCACAGAGTTTGGCAATACGGAAAGGAAAAAGTCTCTAAACAAATAGCCCATTGAAAAACATACCATGACATGAAGATGATGCAATGGCAAATGGCAACGTGGAAAGAAATCCTGAATGAAAATGTTGTGTTACAAAAGGATCAAAAGCTGTCCAATAAAATGGCAAAGAAACAATGTTTATTTTGAAGCCTTACTCAGTTTTCATGTTTGACTTTACCCTTGGAGTTTTTAACAAGTTATTTGTTTTTCGTTCATCACCATACTTAGAATCAGCATGCTTTATTTCTCAGCTCTTGAATTCCCTTTGCCTCTGGGATAAGTATAAGACTATGGAGTACAGAGAACCCTACACCTCCCATAGCAAGGGTGGGAGAAGAGAAGCAGCTGCTGGGAGGGGAGAAGTGCAGGGGAGAAAAGATGGAGACAAACTTTGGTCAAACCTTCGTAAATAATACTATTTAGGGAGAAAGACGGGTCTACGGTTCTGTCCCCCAGTGAGCCTAGGCTCGCAGGGGTTGTTGAAAGTGGTCCTAAATCCCTACACCCAGAATTTCTCTTCTGCAGATTTTTTTGGCATGGAAGTATAGAAAATGACAAAGTACATAAGTGTTTGAATCACATGAAATATAAAAATATGTACTTTCCAAGGCTCATTTGCCAATTTCCGTGTTGTTTACTTAATTCTTGAATTATCTATGGTGATTAGGAAAAACAAAACAGGGAAAATATAGCCAGCTACCTATGTATATAAAGAAAACATTTTATTTATTTATTTATTTATTTATTTATTTATTTATTTATATGTTTATTTATTTTTGAGAGACAGAGCATGAGTAGGGGAGGGGCAGAGAGAGAGGGAGACACAGAATCTGAAGCAGGCTCCAGGCTCCTAGCCATGAGCACAGGGCCCGACACAGGGCTCGAACCCACAAACCGCGAGATCATGACCTGAGCCGAAATCGAATGCTTAACCGACTGAACTACCCAGGCAACCCTAAAGAAAACAGTTTAAACAGGAAAAATGTGCACAGGTGTATGTGCAAGGATTTTTTTTTTTTGCATTTGTAATATTAATTTATGCACAGCAGGGGACTGGTTAAATAAATTGTGCTCTATTCATAAAATAGCATACTATGCAGCTACACACCAAGAAATGGGATTATAGAAGTAAACATTTCCATCAGGGGAGTTATTCATGATATGTTATTGGTAGAAAGGTAAAAGAAGTTATCAATTACTATCAATTATTTTGTTTTAATAATATGTTTAGAAAATCATCTGGCACGATGCTAAAGTGTTAAGGAATCATTTCTGTGTGATAAGATAATAAATGTAATTGGATTAATGCAAAGATCATTAATTGCTTTCAAATTAGAAAAAAAAAATGTGTATAGCTGTAAAAGTGACCAAAGGCAGGCAGTGGGAAGCACAAAGTCAGAAAAAAAGGACCTTAATACACATGTTGGAAAATCATGATTGTATTGAGCTTAAAACTATAGAGACTTTCTTTAGCATAACTCAAGATGTTAATTTTTCATTTTCTCAAATGAAACCGGTTTAATAGGCTTAAAGGTATAAAATAATGTCTTCAATTAGGAAGCATAGTGGTACGTATACAGTAGTTGATTTAATTACACTGTTAAAAGGTCTTTGAAATAGTGTTGACTTTCTAGCTATAATCGAGCACTTATTTAAAATTCTTTTTTAAATAATTTTTATTTTTTTAAGTTATTTTTTTACTTTGAGAGAGAGAGAGCACATGAACAGGAGAGGGGCAGAAAGATGTGGGACGGAGAGAATCCCAAGCAGACTGCACCCTACCAGTGCAGAGCCCAAGGCCGGGCTCGAACTCACCAACCATGAGATCATGACCTGAGCCAAAATCAAGATTTGGATGCTTAACCGATTGAGCCACCCAGGTGCCCTAAAATTCTTTAAAAGATTTTCATTTTATATAAATTCCATAGTAGTGGAAGCAACTTGTTCTCTTCAAGAAATCAATCTATATTGAAGAGCAGAGAAGTTGCTATTCAGGATGCCTTTGGGACCAAAATTTCAGGCAGATTCTTGAAATAAATTGTTGTGACCGGCATGCTTTAGAAAATGCAGACTCACACACCATGCTTTAATGTATAGATTGAACATATCTTGTTTGCTTCACTTAATTATCCTTATACTTGTTATCTGGGAGGCAAATCTTAGTTATTGGATTATATTAAAAAAACAAACCTGTGTAATATGCCCTATGTTTGCATATATCTACTTTGATATATGAATTTTGATTTAATTTTACTTGACTGTTTGAAGTAGCATTTTTTTTGCCTGTCATTTTTCTGGTGTGATTCAAGTTTTATGAATGTATACAAATATATATGCCTATGTATAGAATATATAGGAGCATATATGTATTTATAGGATATTTTACTAAAAAAGATATCCCTAAACCACAGCATTGGTAAAGATTTTTATATTGATGATGGTTCCTTGTCATCCTTCATCATAACATTGACAAAAGCACCAACTTTGTGAAATGTTTTTCCAACCTTCCAGATAGTCTGTAATTGGAATATATTTGAATTTTTGATTTCTGAATGTCTATGCCTGGCATCTATCCATGCCTAAATATGGTACATGTAAGCATGTACATTTCCTTCCATAGCACCGTACTTAGCACGAGTGAGGGATGTGTCAGTCTATAATGGCATGCACATAGTCAGGCATATTCTAGCTTCATCTGCATCTACAAAACAGATGTGTCCTTGTGTGACTGCCCATGGAAGGATTAATGGCACCTGCAGCTGGGATATGTGGATGGTACATTTCAATCCACTGCATGGCAAAGAATATGCTGAAGTGAATGGCCTCATTGTTGGGGCTAACAGTGTTAGCCTTTTAATTAAAGGAGAAGAGGAAAGAGAAGGGGGAGCGGGAGGGGGGAGGGAGAGGGGTGGGTGAAGGGAGGGGGAGGGGCAAGAGGAGGAGGGGGAAGAGAAAGGGGAGGAGGAGGAATTTAGTAAATAAGGAAAGGGAGGCTTAGGAAAGGTAAGTGGCTTGCCCATGATCCTCTGGTTAGTACGGGGTGTGGCCATCTTTAGAACAGACGCTGTCAGATTACAGATCAGCATATCCACTATCTGAGAAGGGACAAGAATTTCCCCCATGCTCAAGTGGCCAAATATAAGTAAGCCACCATAAATATTTACCCTGTACATATTTGATTTTGGATCGTGTCTTATATAGTCTTTACCTCTCACAGTTCCTGCCACATTGCTTTTAACATAACGAAGTTTCCATAAATATGCATTTAATTGACTAACAGAAAAAAGATGGTAATTCCTAGTTCAAGGTTTAAAGTCTGTGGATTCAGTGACTTTTAAAATATTTTTTTCTTTTGGGAGATTTCAAAATTGCACAAGAGTAGAAAGAAGGATATAAAATGTTTATAGCAGCACTCTCAACGATAGCCAAATTATGGAAAGAGCCTAAATGTCCATCAACTGATGAATGGATAAAGAAATTGTGGTTTACATACACAATGGAGTACTACATGGCAATGAGAAAGAACGAAATATGGCCCTTTGTAGCAACGTGGATGGAACTGGAGAGTGTTATGATAAGTGAAGTAAGCCATACAGAGAAAGACAGATACCATATGTTTTCACTCTTATGTGGATCCTGAGAAACTTAACAGAAACCCATGGAGGAGGGGAAGGAAAAAAAAAAAGAGGTTAGAGTGGGAGAGAGCCAAAGCATAAGAGACTCTTAAAAACTGAGAACAAACTGAGGGTTGATGGGGGGTGGGAGGGAGGGGAGAGTGGGTGATGGGTATTGAGGAGGGCACCTTTTGGGATGAGCACTGGGTGTTGTATGGAAACCAATTTGACAATAAATTTCATATATTGAAAAAAAAAAAGGGTATAATAAGTCTCCATGAATGCAAACCCAGTTATCAACCTTTTGCCAACTTTGTCCCTCCTCCTCACAAATTATTGCTGTTTTGATTTTTGCTAATATATTTTCAAGCAAATCCCAGATATGTCATTTCACCTGTAAATACTTCAGGATGGACTAACAGACAAGGACTTTTTTTTTTTAATTTTAATTTTTTATTTTTTAAAATTTACATCCAAATTAGTTAGCATATAGTGCAACAATGATTTCAGGAGTGGATTCCTTAGTGCCCCTGACCCATTTAGCCCATCTCCCCTCCTACAACCCCTCCAGTAACCCTCAGTTTGTTCTCCATATTTATGAGTCTCTTCTGTTTTGTCCCCCTCCCTGTTTTTACATTATTTTTGTTTCCCTTCCCTTATGTTCATCTGTTTTGTCTCTTAAAGTCCTCATGTGAGTGAAGTCATATGATTTTCAGACAAGGACTTTTTAAAACACCAAAAGCATAACCATCATAAAATCATCATACCTAACAACATTTTCAGTAATTTTTAAACATCATCTAATATCTCATCCATATTCAAATTGACTGTCTCAAAGCCATCTTTTGATAGTTTGTGGAATCAGAATGGAAATTATGGGCACATTGCATTTGGTTTTTATGTTTCTTGTATTTTTTTCTCTATAGTCCCACCAGCCCCTGTTTTTTGAGTGAATATGGACTTCTCCTCCCCCTTCCCCTCCTCCTCTTTCTCACCCTCCTTCTCCTTCCCCTCCTCCTCCTCCTCCTCCTCCTTTTTCTTCAAGAAACCAGGGCATTTATCCATTACAGTGGTTTTTAACTGGTTCTGGGAACACTTCCAGGAGGGGGTTGATGATGCCCAATTTTCAGATTTCCATTCCTGATATGCTCTGGAATGGTGTCCGTGCTGATAAGAAGATTCTGTGTTAGATCCTAACTGTTCCTTCAGTGTACAAATGTGTATTGACAGCCCGTGCTATGCCCACACTGCATCCAACCTGGGGATACGGCGGTATCCCAGTGCCCGTAATGGGATGAGTGATGAGTGATGAGTGGCCGTGAAACAGAGTGAGAACCACCAGGCTCCGAAGAGGGAGACAGTGCCCTTGAGTTGGGATGGTTTGAGAAGCAATGCGGACGTGACGTTTCAAGGCCTCAAGGGCAAAGGTCTGGAGTGGAGTGTTCCAGGAAGACAGGACTGCGGAAAGCCTAGAGGAGGAAGGAGCTCCGAGGCTCAGAGCAGGATTAACCAGTGCAGGGAGCTAGTAATGGGAGGGAGGAGGGCAACTCCCCAGGGGCTTGGGAGGAGAATGGGTTCTAACCTGAGCACGAATGACTCTTGAGATGTGGTGGCCTCTGATGAAAGCAAGTTTAAAAAATACCCTGACCAGATGAAGGCATGGGGATGTGCTAGAGTGGAGTGATGGCCTTCAGGTCTGGGTCTAGGGGCTGTAATCTCCCCCACATGGACCGAAACCCTCACTGTAGCCAGATTTAGGGGTTGAGGAGGGAGAGGTGGAAGGTCATGGAAAACAGAGCACTGATGTCTCTATTTGCAGATTCAAAGCCCTAAGAAATGCAGGTGACACGTTCTCATGGTGGCCAGAACCAGAGGAGGGACAAACCAGGAGTCCTACCAGAAGCCCATCCTGTTTGGGCTGGTGCTCCCACCTCCTGCTTGCACTCTACCACACCTCTTCTCTCTACTTTCTGGCCCAAAGAAGCTTGCCTGGGAATCTCTTCCCACTTGGAACCAGTCTGCCATTAATAATCGCAGTGCACGCATTCCTAAGGTGCTGGGCTGCAGAGGGTGTGAAGTTCAAGGAGTTTGTCTTAACAATGGCTCCATTCTCTTTCTTTCTCTTTCTCCTTGTACTTCTGGTGATTCTAAACCCATGCAACTGTAGTTTGGAGATGTGGCAACAATTACATGAAGACAGTGGCTTTCCCTGAAAGTGCAATCAACACATTTAACTTGACAGAAAACCTACCTTCCCACCCTGTCCCTTAGTCATTCCAGCTGGCTGTGAGACTCTGGGACCAGTCCTGAGACCCTAGGTGAATGGAGAGTTGAGGGATATAGGTATCTCCCAGGACAGATGGGATTATACTTAGGTCACCAGGCCCACCAAGGGTATCTGAAGGAACTGGTTCTTGCTAGCCCATGTTATCAGGCACACTCCCCTCCAGCAGGGTGATCGCCAGCCCCCCAACACTGGGATTCCTTAGTAACTATTTCCCAGGAACAAGATGATTATTTTAGTTATACGGTCACCTAGTCATCTTAATTTCATTAATAAAACAAACTGTTTCTGTTCATTATAAAATGCTTGTAATTGACTAATGCATATTGAATAAGCTCAGTGAAGTAGAGAGCTCTGCTGGACATCATAAATAGACTATCAGCAAACCTTGTTCTTGCCATAAAGGCAGATAAGATGCAAAGAAATTCTCAAGGACAAACAAATTGCATGTTCTAAGTCACCTTTATCAAATGCATTGCAAGATACTGGTGCCTACTGTATCTGAACAAAACGCAACTGTTTTAATGGCTGTTAACATTCAGGGGGGCCTGAATGATCCATGTTCCCACCTCTTTGTCAAGAGCCTGTGCAATTTTTTCTAGTGTATTGATTCTATCAGACCAGTTACTGGAAATGATGTGCACAATGGGCTATTCTCCACTCTTGACTACTGCATATAGGCAAGGATTCCTAAGCCGGCAGTAACGATGGTCTCACTGTGGCTGGGAAGGGCGGGAGTCGTGGAAGCAGGGTTGAGGAGTAACGGGGAAAGGATGTTGTCCTAGGAAAACACACTGGGGGAAGCTGCTGCATTCCGGGGCCCAGCATCGAGCTTGACAGTAGGAGAATGGCGGATTCATGAATTTTAAAGAGAAAGGAGGAATAAGTGGCAATAATCTAGAAATGCCAACACTGATTTATCTCTAATTTGGACTTTTCCTTTTTTTTTTTTTAAGAGAAATTCTCCCTTAAAATTGATACCTGAGTCACGATAAATAAATGTATGATTCTGATTAGATCCTGGGCTGGAGAAGACATTATTGTGACAGTTGGCGAATTTGGAATATGAGCTATAGATGAGGGAGTAGTATTGTATCAATGATAAGATTTCTGAATTAGGTAGCTATGGTTGTGTGTCAGCTTTTGTCCTTTCCTAGTTCACTTTGAAGTCTTTAAGAGTTAAGGGGCATGATGTATGCAGTTCTCTCTGAAATTGTTAAAAATGGTTTAATAGGGGCTCCTGGGTGGCTCAGTCAGTTAGGCGTCCGACTTCGGCTTAGGTCATGATCTCGCGGTTGGTGAGTTCGAGCCCTGCGTCGGGCTCTGTGCTGACAGCTCAGAACCTGGAGCCCACTTGGGATTCTGTGTCTCCCTCTGTCTCTGCCCCTCTCATGCTCATGCTCAGTCTCTGTCTCTCCATAATAAACAAACATTAAAATTTTTTTTAATTATTAAAAATGGTGTGAAAAAATTAAGAGCAATAAAACAAACATGACAAAATACTGGCAGTTGCTAAACCTGGAAAAAGGGCATGCCAGAGTTCTCTGTACTATTCATGCAACGTCTCTGTAAGTTTGAAATTATTTCCCAATAAGAAAAGTGTCCAGTACTACTGGTTGTATTGGTTAAGACTTAATTCAGCTGTGACAGAAAACCCACAATAGCTTATCAACAAGGAAATTTCTTACTCTCTTAGGTAGAAGGAATCCAGAGGTGAACAGTCCAGTTCATAAAGTTGTCAGGGTCTAGGGCTCCATTGCTTTTGTTATTTTGTGTATCCTTATAACTGGCTTCCACCTCATGGTCTGAGAGGGCTGCTTGAGTCCCAGCCATTTCCCACATTCTAGCCCAGCAGGAAGGGGAAAGGTTTGAAGAAAAGGGCGAGGGGGAGCCAAAGGGCCAGGTCAGCTGTGATAACACAAGGTTTCTCGGAAGTCCTTGCTCAGTTTTTCCACGTGCATCTCATTGGTCAGAGTGTAGTCTTACGGCCACAGTTAACTGTGATAGAACCTAAGTAACAAAGCCTTTATTCTAGTGTTCCTGGGCCCACATACAAATCAGGGGATCCGGAGTATGGAAGAAAGGGAGGAGGATGGTAAGCAAATAATTAACAGTCTCTACCAAATGAAGTCACCTTAAAGAAGACAGCTTCTGCCCAGCCAGCCTCCATAAACTTGTGACCCAAGGGCCCTGCTGGACTTTGGGCTGGTCCTATCGTGTGAATGCAGTTCAGTTAATGCAGCAGGTGATGTTTGTAGGCTGTAGTTTTTATAGTCTGCTACCATTTTGAGCAGCCAAACTCTGGACTTGTGGAAGACCCACTTGGTAACCACCAACTACTGGGCTTGTTGAGGATTAATCCCTCAAATGACTTTGGTCTAAGAGAACAAACTTAAAGAAAAAAAAAAACAAAACAAGGATATTTTGAGTCAGAATAAAGGCTCTACTGCCTTCTGGCTGCCTGCAGGCAGGGAGAAATAGGAAATAGGAGTAATATTTATTTTGCAGTTGATAGAGGGTGAAGAGGCCTATTTTGTGGGAAAGTTTGTTAGGCTAACAAGCAGTTTTTCTAGTTCCTTGACATGTTGACTTTGAGGCAAGGGATAATACAAAATGATTCCCGGTCAAACAAACTTGAGAATCATGCATTCTTAGATATTCACAATGCATGTTAATGCATTAAAGGCTCTGAGGAGTTCTGCAGTAAGGAGGTCTGTTTCATTCAGAATTGTCCAGTTTGTGTGTGTGTTTGCTTTGAGAGAGAGAGTGCAAGTGGGAGAGGGGCAGAGGAAGAGAGAGAGAGAGAGAGAGAGAGAGAGAGAGAGAATCTTCAGCAGGTTCCACGTCCAGTGAAGAATCAGGCACAGAGCTTGATCTAACTACCCTGAGAACATGACCTGAGCTGAAATCAAGAGTCGATCACTTAGCCAACTGAGCCAGCCAGGTGCCCCAGAATCCTCCAGTCTCAACTACAACTTTGCTTTTTCCTGGTGTCACTTATTTGCTTCTCTCTGTGTCAAGGTGTGCCTTTGAGTCATGAGGCTCACACTCATCTGCCTCTAGCTTCATTCTGAAATAGTGATTCTGGACTCTTCTCATTTATATTTCCCAGAAGGGGGACTTAAATCACCATTTAAGTGTAAGGACAAGGTTTTCTTTGGATAGCTGAATTTGGAAGCAAATGGAAGCCACTGTTCCATGGGGATAGGTGGATTGACCTAAGAGGTTTTTAAGGGATCTTTAGAAAGTCAACACCTTATTTGTGCGGTATCACGGCAAGTCTGGACCGAGTCACTGTACGTGTGTGCCTGGGTGCATGAGTGCCCCACAGCGCTCCAAGCAGGGACCTGGGTGCAGACAGCCAGCTGCTCTGTGTTTAGGATACCAGTTAGGAGGAAGACAACCGTTAACTATAATAGACTTCTGTTGCCAGATCTATATCGTTAACTGGGCAGACATCACAGCCCAAGACTTCTCTCCCAGACCACATCAAATTCTCCGAATACTAAAGTGAGTTTTATTTAAGCTGGTGAGATGAGGTCAGATATTGTCACTTTCCATTTGAAACCTGCTGTGAATAAAATGGATTTGCTTTGTCTTCAGAGGGCTGACTGATAAACATTATAATTTCGTCTCTGTGAAGCTAACTAAACGAGAAGAATACTTTGTCCTCAATAAATTAACAGTCCCATTAACTCAGTGCATTTTTGGTACATTTAAAAAGAATTTTGCTATATCGTAACATAAGGTTTTCTTTTGTGAAGCTCATGGCACATTTCACATGCCATCTCATTAATTTTTGCCATACCCCTAGGAGGTGGATATTATTATTCTTACCAGGAAAATGGAGGCTCTAGACAGCCTGGGGTCATGCGGCTAATTGGAAGATGGCCAGAAACAGAGGCAAGAGCTCTCTGGGTCCCAAGTCTTAGCTGTCAGAGCACATGGCCTTTGAAAGGCAAGTTTTGAATGTTGCAATCTTGCCTAGGGGAAAAAAAAAATCATCCTTTGGGAAAAATACTAACCACTCCTGCTAGCTCCATTAGGCATTCATTCATTCTGCAAATATCCATTCCTTCTGCAAATATATATCAAATGCCCGCTCGTATGAGGCATCGTCCTGAGTACTGGAAATGCCCTTGCCCTCAAAGAGATATGCCTATATACTTGTCCCAAGTGTCACATAGAGCCCTCTGGTAAGGGCTAAGGAAGAGGACCTCAGGACGTTAAGCATGTACAATTGTAATAATAATGATAGTAAGAGCTAACTGTTACATGATGAGCCTTGCGCTGTTCTAAGTACTAGCTAACAGGGCACTTGGCTGACTCAGTCAGAAATGCACGCGACTGTTGATCTTGGGGTGTGAGTTCAAGCCCCATGTTGGGTGTATAGATTACTAAAAAAAAGAAAATAAATAAATAAACTTTAAAAAATTTACTAATTTATGTATTCTCATAACAACTCTTTGAGGTGGCTACCATTATTAATCCATTTTACAGATGAGGAAATTGAGGCCCAGAGTGGTTCAATGACATGTGCAGGTCAAACAGAATAGGTGGGATCCCCGCCAGGCAGTTAGCACTAACCATTAAGAATAATGACTCTCTTGGGGCGCCTGGGTGGCGCAGTCGGTTAAGCGTCCGACTTCAGCCAGGTCACGATCTCGCGGTCCGTGAGTTCGAGCCCCGCGTCAGGCTCTGGGCTGATGGCTCAGAGCCTGGAGCCTGTTTCCGATTCTGTGTCTCCCTCTCTCTCTGCCCCTCCCCTGTTCATGCTCTGTCTCTCTCTGTCCCAAAAATAAATAAACGTTGAAAAAAAATTAAAAAAAAAAAAAAAAAGAATAATGACTCTCTAGAAAACCTCTAAAAGGGAGGAGAAGGAAAAGAGATGGTTCTGGGGGCCCTACGGACTCTGACCACAAGTGTCTATCTCAGGGAGTGACTCTAGCACACAAGGTACTGACTGTGTGATGGCCAGATTCTGAGCCAGGCTGAGACAGCCATTTGAACAGGACGAGGGCTCGCTGACCTCCTCACCCCTAGTGGACACATTAGGCAGACTTATCCCAAACAAAGAGTTTCCAGACTGTAAGAGGCTCGTGGCCCCACACCCTGCCCTGCCACTTCCCATTCTGAAGATAGCTCTGACCTTCAACCTTCCCTCATCTGCCAGGGATAAAGATGTATGGAGTATAGGTCCAGGATGCAGAAGGTAGGGAGCAGCCGTGATGAGTCCTCACTTGGACTCAATCCCAATATTGCCATATACAAGGCCTGGAGGTGGCAGATGGGGTGTCCTGCTTACCTGAGGCCGTCTGATGCCCCTGCTGGCTCCCTGCCCTCCTCTTAGCGCAGCTCATGTCTCCCTTCCTCTCCCCAGGTGATGCTGGGCTCCCTGTGCCACGGAGAGTGCTGCACAGGAGTCAGAAGATGTGGGTTTCCACTCTCCAGAAATGTGTCTGGCATCTCCTTCCTACCCTGAGGTCCTGGCAATGGAGAGCTTTTTTTTTTTTTTTTTTAATGTTTTTATTTATTTTTGAGAGAGAGAGACAGAGCGACAGAGCGTGAGCTGGGGAGGGACAGAGAGAGAGGGAGACACAGAATCCGAAGCAGTCTCCAGGCTCTCAGCTGTCACTTCAGAGCCCGATGTGGGGCTCGAACCCATGAACCACGAGATTATGACCTGAACTGAAGTCGGACGCTCAACCGACTGAGCCACCCGGGAACCCCCCACTTTTTTTTTTTTTTTTTTTTTTTTAACGTGGAGCGCTTTTCTTTTAGAAATGGATGTACTCTAGAAAATGGTGTGACCGAATCCTAATTAGCAGACCGGATCCTAATTAGCAGACTGAATCCTAATTAACAGCTTTGCTTCATCCTCACCACTGACGTTTTCTGCATCCTTGAAGGGAGAGCAAGGAAAGGGCTGAGTGAGGCTCCCTTACCCACCTCAGTCTATTGGGGGCTCAGAGCAGCCCATTTTACAGGTGGGGAGACTGGGGCTCTCACAGAGAAATAAGTCACAGAAGAAGAGGAAGCTCTTTGGTTCAGGATCTGAAGTGAAGCCAGAGGGGTGAAGCACTAAGAAGGTGTCATAGGCAGATGCCATTGGAGCTGCAGACACCAGGTGTTTCTTGAGATCATAAAACTGAGAAAGAGCAAGTGAAGAGATTGGAGTCCCTGAGTACTCAGGTTCAGGCCCCAGTCTGGCACTTCTCAGCTGTGTGACCAAGGGTAGTATGTGTCTGAGACCCGGTTTTCTTATCCATACATTGTATGCACCCCAGAGGACTGTTATGAGGATTAAACATGAAAATAAAAGCAGTGAGCCCAGCACCTGCCATGCAGCAGGCACCCACTCAGGGTTAGTGTTATGGAACAGGGGTTCATTTTCACTATTTGAGGTTCAATAAAGAATGGTTCATTTTACGATTTTGTGGATTTCTCCCCAAATGCATTGGGTGTTTCACAGTAATTTAACTCCTGAGTTAAATTACAAACATTGTTATTGTCCTCCAGCCCTGTTGGCCTCTTTTTGCTCCTCATTCTCAAAAAGTGCTTCCCTACCTCAGGGCTGGTTCTTCCCTCTGCGTAGGGTGCTTCCCTCCCACCTCCTCCAGATGCCTTTAGTGTCCCCTGGTACCTTCTGTGGCATCACCCTGGTTCTTCCTTCGGAGCTGTTGTCCCAGCCCATGATCTTACTTATTGTCTTATTTGCCCAGGGAGCTTGTTCACTGCTATATCTCTGGCACTTAGCATAGTACCTGGAACATAATAAAGATTTGATGAATGAATGAATGAATGAATGAATGAATGAATGAATGAACAAACGAACAAATGACCAGGTAGATGACAAGGTTGGCTCTTGATGTCTGGCCCCAAAGCCTGAGCCTCACCACATGGTGCTATCACAGATTACACTTGCTCCAGGGCCTTTTCTGCCCTTGCTGGTACCGAGCCACCTTGCTGTCCCCTGAACACACAGCCTTTGTGGTCTGTACCATCACTGGTACACAGCATAGGCTGCTTCTCACCCCTCAGACCTGCCTTTATGATTGAACGATTGCATTATTTCACATTCCATGACAAGACCCTGTTGCCCCCGCCAGATGATAAATGTTCATCGAGGGTGTGTGTTGGGTGAAGTGGAAGAAAGAGACATCTGCTGAGGGTGTGTATGAGGGGTGGCAGAGGGCTGTAGCAGAGGCTGGAACAGTGTCTGAAGCTACAGCTTTGCACATAGGGTTCTTTGGAACTGAGCTATACCCAAGCGGTGGGGCAGAACTGTCCAGAGGACTATGGAGGAAGGCAGAAGGAGGCTGTGGGATCAGGGCCAGATCTGAGTTTATGACAGTGTGGCAGACTCAGTCAGGAGAGAAGCCCTGGAGTGCAGGGGCTTTGCCTTTGGATAAGAAAGGACCAAGGGCACCCGAAAAATAAAAGAAGGTCGGAGATTAGTGATAAGCAAAAACACACCAAGCAAAGATTATGCTCCCTGGCAGGTGCTTATCAGATGATCGTAAGGAACTTTCTCGGATCTGTGCTATAGTTCCAGCTCCACCTCTTAGATTGGTCTTCCCCTGGGCAAGCTTCTTAAGTCTTCTGAGTTTCACGTTCCTCATGCATAAAATGCGGATAACAGTTGCCAAGCTTACAAAGATTAAATGGGAGAGTCAGGGTAAAGCATGGAGTGCTACCCGACAATGTAATGTCTGTGACAAGGGCAAGCCAAGTTGAATGGTGATGAGCTTCTCGAACAGAATGGAGGAACCAAGGGCCTTTTACCTTGGCCAGGGATTCTCGCTTATGGAGGAGAGAGCGTGTGATTTAATCTGCTTAGGTTGCCTTAACAAAATACTACAGCCTAGGTGACTTAAACAACAGAAATTTATTTTCCCACAGCTCTAGAGGCTGGAAGTTTGAGATCAGGGTGCCAGTGTGGTCCTGTTGGATCAGGGCCCCACCTTTATGACCTCATTTAGCCTTAATTACTTCCTGTAGAGGCCCCATTTCCAAGTATAGTCACACTGGGCTTAGGATTTCAACATACGAATGGGGGGAGGCCCAAATATTCAGTCCATAGGAGAAGACAAGGAGTCACTTGAGTGACAAGAAGTCCTCTGCACACTTTGAGGAGAGCCTGTTCTCTCCAACTCTGGCCGGAGTGGGCTTTGGATCGCAGGTGTAAGGATGGATGAGTTCAGCCTTGCTCACCTGTGATTGGCCTTGTGGTGATATTCCACTGTGTGCACAGCAAAGATCGGCCCTTTGGAAATCAGGACATGCTGCTTTTATCCTGTCCTCAGGAAGTGGAGGCTCTCAGGATAAACCTCATCAGAAGCACGGACTCGGCTGCCATCCTTCATGCCTGGTGAGACATTTCCATCCAGAGCATCCGTCTGCACCTGTCATTTTCTCTGTGGTGGGGAATGCCATTCCTTCTTTTTGGAGTGCAGTAGTGTCCTCTTCCATCCAAATACCATTCCCCAACCAGGCATTCTTTTAATTGTTTTAATTAATTTTTTCCCAGTTTTATTGGGAAATAATTGACATACATCACTGTATAAGTTGAAGGTATACAGCACGATCGTTTGATTTACATACACTGTGGAATGATACCACAGTAGGTTCAGCCAACATCCACCTTCTCAGATAGATACAATAAAAAGAAAAAAGTAAAGGGAAAAAATGTTTTCCCTTGGGATAAGAAGGATCTACTCTCTTCACTTTCCTCCGTATCATACAGCAGTGTAAGCTAACTCATCATGTTGTACATCCATCCCTAGTAGTTATTTATCTTATAAATGGAAGTTTGTACCTTTTGACCCCTTTCCTCCAATTCCTCCTCCCCCTGTCCCCACCTCTGGTAACCACAAATACGGTTCTTTTTTCTATGAGTTTGGTTGTTTTTTAGATTGTGTGAGGTCATATAGGATTAAGTGAGATCATATAGGATTTGCCTTTCTCTTTTCTACTTATTTCACTTAGCACCACGTCCTCAAGGTCCATCCATGTTAGCACAACTGTCAGGACTTCCTCGGTCTTTATGGGTGAATAATATTTCATTGTCTATATGTACCATGACTTTTTTAGCTACTCATCCATTGATGGACACTTAGGTTGTTTCCATGTCTTAGCTATTGTAAAGAGTGTTGCTGTGAATATGGGGGTGCAGGTACCTTTTCAACTTCGTGTTTTCCTTACCTTTGGATATATTCCCAAAGTCGAATTGCTGGACCATATGGCAGTTCTATCTTTGAGGATCCTTCATACTTTTTCCATAGTGGCTATACCCTAGCCAGGCATTCTTTTTATCTTAATTAATTAACTAATTAATTAATTTTTAGCCAGGCATTCTCGATGTTCCCTTGGCAGCATTGTTCCACAGTGATTTGCCCTCTGTGTCCATTTTTGATACCTACATTCTTCCTATGCATTTATCGAATGCATTTATGAATCATAAAACAAATGGGTGAATCCATGGGTCTTTTTTATTGAAGTACAGTTGGCATATAACATCATATTATTTTCAGTGTGCAACATAACGATCTGGTATTTGTAGACACTGTGAAGTGATCACCACAGCAAGCTGACTTACTATCTTTTGACTGTAATTACCTGAGAGCAGAATTTATTCTTTCTTCCCACAAAAACTTTCTGGCCAAAAGCGTATCCAGTATGGTTAGTTCCTTCCATGACAGGCTCCTCATCAAAACAGCCATTCACTTAGTATATAAATTTGGAAATCTCAGGAATATTTTTGTTTTCACCGCATTGGCTTTTTACTCCAAGTTTCCTCAGTTCCAACCTCACTTACAGAAAGCAGAAAAGAACATCAGTCTTAGAGGTTTTCACCTCCCCGGGTTGATAGTACTCCGCATCCTCAGTGTAACTCTGTGGATCTTGAGCCATCGAGGGTCCTGCCCGGCAGTCATTTTCTGGGGTCTGTCCCTTTCATGTTCGCTCCGACGTTCACACGTGTAAACATCTGAGAAGCTGTGCCTTTGTGTTTGAAAAGAGCCAGCCTCGCTGAAGAGTTGGTTAGCCAATTACATTTACTGTGCTTCTGCTTTGTCCCCAGCACCATATGCAGTGGGGACGATCCTGGGATGAGTTATGACAGTCGCGGGGAATACGCTTCCACTCTCAGGGAGCTCAGAAAGGGATTGGGACATAGGACATAGACACAGGAAATTACGTAAGGAGAACCACAGAAGCAGAAGAGGATTTCATGGTTCCCGTGGGCCTGTTAACCTTGACCCGGGCTTATCCCTCACTGAGGAGGCACTTGGTAAGAAAGATTGGGTTCAATTAGTAGCTAAGTGGGAGTAGTGAACGAAGCAGGCTGCACTTGTACAGACAGCTACTGTTATTAAAATGGACCATCCCCTAGCTCGCAGCGGTGGGGGGCTGAGGAAATTGATAGACAAGTGGTGCTCAAGCAGGGGTGACTTTGTCCCCCATGGGACACTTGGCAATGTCTGGAGACACTTTTGGCAGTCACAATGATGGACGGGGAAGAGGTGCTTCTGGCTTCTTGTGGGTGGAGGCCAGGGATGCTGATAAGCATTCGACAATGCACAGCATAACCCCTCACAAGAATTATCCGGCCCAAAATGTTAATGGTGCTGAGACCGAAAAAGCCAGTGAGAGCCTGAGGGTGAGTCCGAAGTCTGGTCTGGGTGGTGGGAACTGGGTCACTTCACTTCCTTGGGTCATGGTTTACTTATCTATGACGTAATAAGCTCTTAGGTTACATTTGGCTCTAACAATTCTGTGATTCAGTGAAGCTAACAAACTGGAGATTAAAGATGAGATGTGACTATCTTCAGAATTTTGTGCGTTTTTAAAAAACAGAAGAAATATGGAGAGTTTTAAGAGACTTTCTAGGAAATACTGCTTAAACCTCAGGTGAATCTTTAAAAATTGGAGCCATTTCATCTTCATAAAACCTGTAAAAGAAACTGGAAGGGCCTTGTTCTCATGCTTTGTTGCTAAGGAAGGAATTCTTTTGGGGGCTCAAGGGACAGCCCAGAGCAGAATCTTCTAGAATTACACAGAACCTAAGATGCCAGCCGGGCGCACCTGAGGGCTGCTTTTCAAGTATTGTCTCAGCTGCCAAGTTCCTGAAAGGGGAGGAACAGCTTTCCCTGGCCTGGGCCATTCTTCCATGTCCTCTGACTGGATTAAAGCCGCACTGTGTCTACTACTTGTCTTCTTCATATCAAAAGAGCCTGTTCGTCCAGACCTTGAGAATTGACCAGAAGGGAAAGAATGAGAAAACAACTTTTGCCTATTCAGGGAAGCTGGACTAAAGATAGCACAAATTGTCAAAGTTGCCTGTAGATTAGTAACATTACATTTATTGGTACTTTCCAGAAAAAGCAATAGATTCAAATAAGATCCCTTTGTCACAAAATAGTATAAAGGCTTTTTTTTGTACTTAAAATTTTTTTTCCCATATCAAAAATTCAAATGGTGCTCGTAAAACATGCTGTTTGTGAAGAGAAAATTCTATATGAAGATAACTCTAATTGAGGATCTATTACCATGTCATAGATTTGATGAATTTGAATTTCAGAATGTTTGAGCAATATTTTCATGAAAGTATCAGAATTTATTTGTAGGTATTTACCCTCAAAAATCATAAAAATGTAATTGGAATTCTAAAACTGAATGCTTCTGTGCCAATGTAAACAGGGGCCCCAAAAGTCAAGAAAAATTAGTAGATGTCGTCTACACTCAGGAGTCAAAGTGAGTTAAGTCCACTGTGAAGGACTTACTAAGGGGGCAGCCAGTGACTTTCGTGACCCTAGGCCCATCACCTAATTAAGGCTTTCTCTGGATTTTTGGAGGGGTTGTCAGTGTGTGAGCTTCCGGTCCCACCCCACCCCATGGTGGAGGGAGGGGGTGCTTCGTCCCCACCTGAAACCAAGTGACGAAGGATGAGCTTGACACTCATCCGAAAGGTCGTGAGAGCATAAGGACTGGTTTGAGAACAGAGAGTAAGGCTGCATTGCTGGTCACTGCTGCCCCCAGTGGTGGGGGCAAGAATGCAGTTTTCCTGTGCTCCAAGCCCACCTTTCCTGAGGGTCCACTGAGGAGTCATTTCTAGAGGGCCTTGCCAGGAGGGCTGTGTGGAAGAGTGACTGAGCCTTGACGAAGGTAGAGTCTGTGTGAGGTACACCCTGCATGATAAAGCCCTGAGGCTCAATGTCAGCTGGAGAAATGTCAGCCACATCTTGGGAATTTCATCTGGGGTTCACCACAGAGCAATCTCCAAGACCCCACAAAAGCTCTCCAGGAGACTGAACACCAGCTTCAGGCATCGGCCAAGTCCCAGGTGTACGAATGTCCTATTATGTCTGTACCCAAAGACTATGGCCATCTTTTACTAGTTCTCCCTCTTTAGGCCAAACCTGGAAAGTCAGAAACATAAACTATGGGAGGAAGAAGTAGAGCTCAGAAGAAAGAACAAAATCCAACCTTCCCTCATAGCTCCACTTCGGGTTTCCAGGGTGAAAGCATAAAAGAACTTGGGGAAGGAGAAGCTCTAAATAAAAGTAGGAGGTTAGAGTTATTATTATATTGCAAGGGTTTTGTTTTGTTTTGTTTTTTAATTTTAGAGAGAGAATGAGAGAGAGAGATGGCTTCATTCACTCAGTGTAAAGTTTCTGAGACCTGTCCATGTTGTGTGTGTCAGCAGTTTGCTCCTTTCTATTCCTGAATAGTGCTGTATTAAATGGATATATTGTAGTTTATTGTCCATTCACCTATTGATGGACATTTGGGTTTTCTTTTTTTTTTCCAGTTGTGGACTATTTTTTTTTAATTTTTATTTAAAAAAATTTTTTTAATGTTTATTTATTTTTGAGAGAGAGAGAGACCCAGAGTGTGAGTGAGGGAGAGTCAGAGAGAGAGGGAGACACAGAATCCAAAGCAGGCTCCAGACTCTGAGCTGTCAGCATAGAGCCCAATGTGGGGCTCGAACCCACGAACTGTGAGTTCATGACCTGAGACGAAGTCAGACACCTAACTGACTGAGCCACCCACGCACCCCATTTTTTAATGAGACATTCACATTAATGAAATGAGATTGTTTCTAGTATTGAAAGTGCTCAGAAGACTTGATTACCTAAGAGTACCTGAAAAGTTACTGGGGAAGTGCCTGAGATTCCATCCAAAGGCAGAGAAAGGCCAGGCCCCCTTGGGCCATTCCAGAAAAGGAGAAAACCCTGTGAATTGGAAAGCCATTAGGCAGAATTCTAGGAAGATGTTAGCTAAGCTTCTTATTTTTTGGATTTTTTTTATTAGAGAGAGAGTGAGTGGGTGAGAAGGGGAGACGGGCAGAGTGGGGGAGAGAGAGAGAGAAAGAGAATCTTAAACAGTGTCCACGCTCATCATGGAGCCCAATGCAAGGTTCTTTCCCATGACCTTGGAATCATAACCTGATCCGAAATCATGAGTGGGACGCTCAAATGACTGAGCCACCCAGGTGCCCCAGTTTTTATTTTTTTTAACAACTGGTTTGCTTGATGATGACATAGTTTTAGAAACAAGTCAAAGGGACAACAAGGTTAAAAATTACAGGTGGGGAATTTTTCTTTCATATTCCTCTTCCTTTCAATAATTTCAGGGTCTAGGAGTCAAACAATCTCCACTCTTTAACAGGGCTTCCTATAAGGAAGCTCTGGTTTTGTTTTGTTTTTTTAAGTTTATTTATTTATTTTGAGAGAGTGTGAACAGGGGAGGGGCAGAAAGAGAGGGAGAGAGAGGATCCCAAGAGGCTCTACTCTGTCAGTGCAGAGCCCAATGTTGGGCTCGAACTCATGAACCATGAGATCATGACCTGAGCTGAAATCAAGAGTTGGATGCTTAACCAACTGAGCCACCCAGGTGCCCCTGGTTTTGTTTTTTTACAAACATCTGTAAAGTCATCATGCTACAAGTTAAGCCTATTTTCTTCCAGTTTGTTCTCAGAGGAAAGGAACCTATAAGCATCTCTTCTTCAAAGTAAATAATTGCTTGCTCAGTTCCTAAAATATCTCCTCTGGGTGTATTTTCCCATTCTTTTACTATCTTGATTGCTCTCTGCTAAGCCTCTCAGCATTCTGCAAATCCCCTTTTGAAAGCTAAGCTTGGATCTAAGTGGCCAGTCTCTCAGTGAAGCCCTGAGGGCAACGAAGGTGATGCTTAGTGCCTGCTTCTCCCCAAGTATCCCAGCATCATGATGACTGTCTAAACAAAGTAGGACGAGGCCAACTCATTTCATTTGGATTCCACTATAACCAGCATTGTATATGTATTTTAAAAAGTGTTAAGGCTATAAATTCACAGCCAGAGTATCCATCTCTAGACATTTTGAGTGGAAAAAAAAACCAACAACAAAACATACATCAAGGTCAAGGGATTCTAACCGAAAATAGCATTAGCGAAATTAAGTGGAAGTTCAACATAGTATGGCCATCCACAGTCAGCCAATCTACAATAGCCACTGAGCAGCAGGCGGCAGGGGCCTCTGGGCCTTTGCACTCATTGTTTCTACCCCCAAGGAAGAAACTTGTTCTTTCCCCAGATGGGCCTATGGCACATTCCCTGAGAGTATTCAGGTCTGTTCTCAGAGGGTGCCTTCAGCAAGGGCTTTCCTGATCACCCTGACTGCAACTCTTTAACTCAGCTCAGCCCACTTAGACCCATTCATGGAAATTCCCAATCCTGCTTTTATTTATTTTTTTTTAAGTTTATTTATTTTTCAGACAGAGAGAGACAGAGCATGAACGGGGGAGGGTCAGAGAGAGAGAGAGACACAGAATCGGAAGCAGGCTCCAGGCTCCGAGCTGTCAGCACAGAGCCCAACACGGGGCTCGAACTCACGGATCGCGAGATCGTGACCTGAGCTGCAGTCGGCCGCTTAACCTACTGAGCCACCCAGGCGCCCCCCAATCCTGCTTTTAAACTACTCTATATTTCCCCATGGCACTTAACAGACATGGTCTGTACTTGGAATTGTTAATTTCTGTATTACCTGTCTGCCCTAGTAGAATATAATTTGTGTATGTTACGTTCACTGCTTTATTCCCCCATTTTGAGAAGAGTTCCTGGCACAGAGAAATCCTCAATAAATAATGTTCAAATGAATAAATCTATGAGTACGAGTAGAATTCTTTGTGGTGAGAAAGAGTACTTGAACGTGTATGTGTATGTATTTTATGGAACATGTATATAATGCTTATTATGATATTTAATTTAATCCTCATGACAGTCCTATGAAGCAGGACTGTTGCCCTCAACTGTGGATGAAGAAATAGAGGGACAGTGCTAAATCACAGCTGGTATGTGCCAGCCTGTTCCAAAGTCTGTGCTCTCAAACACTACCATGCTGCCTCCCTTAATTAAATAACTGGAATATATTTGGCAGAAGCCCAGGATTGAACAGATTTGGGCTGGGGCCAACCATACAGTGATTTCTGGGCAAGGTGAATGGAGCACGGACAGTGGAGAAGACACAATGGGTCACCTCCAAGTATAGGAGAGTGGAAGGCAGAGACTCCAAAGAGACAAAGGAAAATGAGGGACATGGAAGTGAGATCAGAGATGTGGGGGACCCAGGAGAAGTGCAGGCGCTGGGAGAGGCTGACAAGAAGCCTGAAGGAACTGACTTAGGCTTCAACTAGTGCCCCAAAGGGATTCTTCATTCCAGCTTGGGATTCAGGAGCAGAGGGCCAACATTGGGCCAATGGGTTCCAGCAAATGAGGGCTGGGAAAAGAAGGATGGGTATGGGCCTAAGCCTAGGAGAGGACTTTGGAGGTGAGGTGGGGAGGCCATAAAGGAGGAAAGAAAGAGGAAAATCTAGATTCTGAGAAGTTATCATTCATGTTCTCTCACCTCTCCCCTAATCTTGGAATATCAAAACAATTTATTGATTAAAACTCCTTTAAGAAGTAAGTGGATGAACAAATTGTGGTATGTCCATGTAATGAAACACGGCTCAGCAATAAAAAAGAATGAACTAGTGATATGCCCCAAAACATGGATGAATCTTTTAAAAATATGGAATAGGGGCGCCTGGGTGGCTCAGTCGGTTAAGCGGCCGACTTCGGCTCAGGTCATGATCTCGCGGTCTGTGAGTTCGAGCCCCGCGTCGGGCTCTGTGCTGACAGCTCAGAGCCTGGAGCCTGTTTCGGATTCTGTGTCTCCCTCTCTCTGACCCTCCCCCGTTCATGCTCTGTCTCTCTCTGTCTCAAAAATAAATAAACGTTAAAAATATGGAATAAAAGAAGCTGCTATGGTCTGAATGTTTGTGTACCACACCCCTCCCCCCATATATATGTTCAAATCCTGATGCCCAAAGTGATGGTATTAGGAGGTGGGGCCTTTGTAGGTGATTAGGTCATGAGGGTAGAGCCCTTATGAGTGAGATTGTGCTCTTATAAAAGAGACCCAAGAGAGCTCCCTTGGCCCTTCCATGTAAGGACCCATTGAGAAGTCTACAACCTGGAAGAGTGCCCTCACTTATGCTAGCCCACTGATCTTGGACTTCCAGCCTCCAGAACTGTAAGAAAGAAATTTCTGTTGTTTATATGTTACTCAGTATGATATTTTGTTATAACATCATGAACAGACTAAGACAGAAGCCAAATAAAAAGTATATTCTGTATGATTCCACTTACATAAAATTCTAGACAAGCAAATTAAGAGAAAGGGTCCTAATCCAGGATGATCTCATTTTAAGACCCTTACCTTAATTACATCTGCAAAGACCTTTATTCCAAATAAGGTCATGTTTTGAGGTTCTAGGTGGACATCTGTTCTGGGGGCCACAATTCAATCTACCGCAAGCCCCAAGAAACCTCCAGGGCCAGAGACTCTGGTTTCCTCATGCAGGAAGGGGAAACAGGAGTCCTGGGATCAATTCTGAACTAGGTTTTCAGCAAATCCCTTCACGGTCTTCACCAACTAATTGAAAACTTGTGGTGTTGAAGCCTGTCATGGCTTAGCTCCACAAGCTGGGTGATGGGCAAATGAGCCCAACACCATTGCTTGGGCCACTATATAAGTCAGTTTATTGCTCTTACAGCCTAACTTTGGGCATCATTTTGCAAATGTGGGCCATCCGTCATATAGGGGCAGAGCAAAAGACTATAGGAGGCTTGTAAAAATCCATAGACATAGTCAGAAAAAGGGAAGAACATTTATGCTGATGTTTGGTTAGCAGAGTCTACTTCACGGCTCAAATTCTTATGACAGTTGACTTTAAGCCTTACCATCACTGCTTTTCTCAGGGAGGTGCAAAGAAATCATATAGAATAACAAACATGGAGCATCCATATAATTATTTATAAATTTCCTCATCTACAAAGAATGAATGCATTTGAAGATAATGGAAGTTTAATGGGATGTGTTTAGAACTTTTCATTTCTTTAACAGGTTGTGGGCAGACCTAAGAGTAAGTGATTTTTATCCACAATTTTTAATGCATTGAGGAACAGCTAAGCAGAGCAAAATCAAAAACCTTGTCAAAGTCAAGAAAGATTGTACTTTTCATTCTTTCTATCTACAAAGTCCTTCAGTGTCATTGATGGCTAAATTTTCGGTTTCCTGTCTTTATGAAGCTATATTGCCCAGGCATCCCTTTCATTTCCTTAAAAAAGAAAGTAAAGGATGTTTAAAATATGTAATTTAGGTCTTGAAGTTAGTTATTTCTAGAATCATCTGAGAAGCCTTCAGGGGTCTGACCATTCATCTATCTACTATCCAAGCAGCTTCTGTTGTGATTTCACCCAATTCCATTAACCATATTATTACATGACCTCTTAGCATGAGAATCTAGTATTATGTGGATATCGCTTCTTAAAAAGTATCAGCAGACAATTAAATATTTTTCCTTCAGTATAGTGTTTTCTATGTTGGCAAATCAGGGGCTTGATAATGAGTGCACTGTGGGATGTTGAAGTAGGTCAGTTAATTGGGGCTGCAGCTCTTTTGAAGGGTGGGTGAGCTCTGCTTATGGGAAATTGAAGCTTCAGGTTGCCAAGAGGTGGGTGACTAAGAGGTAGCTGTGGCAGATCAAGGGCAACATTTTAATTGGATGGTGGGCATTCTCAAAGGGCATGTAGCAATTTTCTGAATTGCATAATCTAATGGTTTGAAATTTAGAAAGTAGTGATGTCATCTCCCCCAACTTTTAAAAGAATGTCCATCTCCCTCTGTAATTATTTTGGGTATTATTTTTAATAATAGCAATAGACCAATGCCAGAGAATGTGATGGTCAGAGATGTGTGGAACAGCTTAGTCAGAGTTTCAGTCCTATGTCTTGATGCATTTTCTTGATGATTCCTGGAAAAGTCTTTTATGTTTTCAAAGCCTCCTCATCCTCCTGTTCTCAGTTCATTTCCTGTTCCAACTTTCCAAGAGATTTACCTATGTGTAAATGAACTGAGTTTAAATATAGTCCTTCCCCAATTACAACTTGTGAATCTCTCTCCTCCTTATTGGATTTTAACAAAATTTATGATGAAAGAAATAGTAAACTCACTAAGAATGTCAAACATATTCTGCAGGTCATCACACTCAGAGTTTATAGAGAATAGGAATTTTGTCTACTGATACTGAGGAGAGGTAGAGAATTTGAGATCTACTCAGAAGATTAATCTGGGATCGGTTTCTTTTTTTTAATTAAAAATTTTTTTTAAATTTTATTATTTTTTTTTAATTTTTTTTTCAACGTTTATTTATTTTTGGGACAGAGAGAGACAGAGCATGAACAGGGGAGGGGCAGAGAGAGAGGGAGACACAGAATCGGAAACAGGCTCCAGGCTCTGAGCCATCAGCCCAGAGCCCGACGCGGGGGCTCGAACTCACGGACCGCGAGATCGTGACCTGGCTGAAGTCGGACGCTTAACCGACTGCGCCACCCAGGCGCCCCTTTTTAATTTTATTTCTTATTTTTAAAATTTACATCCAAATTAGTTAGCATATAGTGAAACAATGATTTCAAGAGTAGATTCCTTAATGTCCCTTACCCATTTAGCTCATCCCCCCTCCCACAACCCCTCCAGCAACCCTCAGTTTGTTCTCCATATTTATGATGGGATCGGTTTCTTAAGTTTTGTGTATGGCATAGTAGAAAGAACCCTGGATTAGGAGTTCAGACACCTGAATCCTGGCCCTGGTTTTGCTACTATTTTGCCACATAACTCTGGGAATGTCATTTAATTTTGCAGGGCATCAGATTTCTCTTCTGAAAAATGAAGGGTGTCTGGTCAGGTTACTTAGAAAAATCTCTAAAGTTCCATGGTTGTTTTCTGAAAATGAAACTTTCTGAGTTAAGTCTAACAACTGGTTTTGTTTTTTTCCTCTGGTTTGTGTCTTTATCTCACTAGAAAAAGAGCCTAACCGCTCTTTTTGACATCAAAAATGCTTCTTAATAGGGGCGCCTGGGTGGCTCAGTCAGTTAAGCGTCTGACTCTTGATTTCGGCACTGGGAGGTCATGATCTCCCCGTTTGTGAGTTCAAGCCCCGTGCTGGGCTCTGTGCTGACAGTGTGGAGCCTGTTTGGGATTCTCTCTCTCCCTCTCTCTCTCTGCCCCTCCTCTATTCATACTTTCTGTCTCTCAAAATAAATAAAAATAAACTAAAAAAGTGCTTTTTAATAAGTTTTAGTCATTCATTCATTCATTCATTTGCATTGGAAAGCATCTTTTTCCCAACAGATTCAGTCCTCCACACATCTCTGCTCATGGTGGAAGAGAAAGGACCTGGCTTCATTGCTTACAGGCTGGGTGACTTTGGAAAGTTAATTAAACTCTCTGCTTCTGTTTCTGTAACAATAAAATAGGAATAATAATTCCTACCACGACCCCTCCAGGTGGTTTTGAATAGTAAATGGGATCAAGCGAGAGATGAGCTGGCATGCAGCGGCCATTCACCAAACATGAATTTGCTCACTCTGCTTACCACTGTCCTTCCCCATCAGATGGTCCTGCTCTTTCACACCTTCGATAGAGAAGGTGCAAGTGGGTCTCCTGGCACCCAGCTGCCCCACAGTATCTGGGGCTTCACAGATCCTGAACAATGCATAAATATTAAATGAATGAATGAATGGATTGAATAAATCTTAAAAAAAAAAAAACCTTTAGTAAACTTATGGGATGCCTTTATAAGGAAGGATCCTGTTGAACCCAGAAGCTTAAAAAATGAAAAACGACAAAATTAACCATTTTAAAGTGAACAATTCAGTTGTACATAGTACATTCACAATGTTATACAAACACTACCTCCATTTAGTTCCAGAATAAAGCCTGCATCTATTAAGCAGTTTCTCCCTATTCCCACTGCTGCCCCCGCCCCTCCATCAATCCCCAGCAACCACCGATCTGCCTTTTGGCTTTAAGGATTTATCTATTCTGGATTTTTCATATAAATGGAATCATATAATATGCGACCTTATACATCTGGTTTTTTTCACTCAGCAAAAATTTCTTGCAGTTCATCTGTGTTGTAGTAGATATCGGTGCTGTGCTCCTTTCTCTGGCTGAGTATTATTCCACTGCAAGTGTGTACCAAGGTTTGTTTATCTGTTAACCTGTTGATAAACATTTAGGTTGTTTCCGCCTTTTGGCTATTGTAAATAATGCCGCTATAAACATGAGCGGACGTGTCATTGTTTGAGTAATGTTAATCCTTTTCAATCTTTTTTTTTCAACCCTGTTTTGGGTCCTTTTGGGTATATTCCCAGGAGTGGAATTGCTGGGTCGTATGGTAATCCTACAGTTGACCTTTTGAACACCTGTGGTGCTCTCCATATCAGCTGAACCATTTTACATCCCCACTAGCAATATATGGGAGTTCTACTTTTGCCTCATCCTTTTTAACACTTTTTCTTTTTCCTTTTTTAATTTTATTTTTTTCAACGTTTTATTTTATTTTTGGGACTGAGAGAGAGACAGAGCATGAATGGGGGAGGGGCAGAGAAAGAGGGAGACACAGAATCGGAAACAGGCTCCAGGCTCTGAGCCATCCACCCAGAGCCCGACGCGGGGCTCGAACTCACGGACCGCGAGGTCGTGACCTGGCTGAAGTCGGACGCTTAACCGACTGCGCCACCCAGGCGCCCCTCTTTTTCCTTTTTTTTAATACCTATCCCAGTGGTTGTGTTTTGACTTGCATTTCCCTAATGACTAATGATACTGAATATCTATCTTTTCACATGCTTGTTGGCCGTTTGTATATCATTTTTAGAGAAATGTCTATTCAAGACCTTTGTCTATTTAAAAAGTTTTTTTTATCTTTTTGTTGTTGAGTCATAAGAGTTCTTTATATATTCTCGATACTAGACCCTTCTCAGATGTATGATTTGCAGATATGTCTTCCTACTCGATAGGTTGCCTTTTCACTTTCTTGATAATGTCTTTTGATATAAAAAAAGTTTTTAATTTCAATGAAGTCCAGCTTATCTATTTTTTCTTTTGCTGTTCATGCTTTTAGTGAACAGAGCCTAGAGGGGTTTTTTTTGTTTGTTTTTGTTTTTGTTTTTGTTTTTTATGACAGGATCTTAATGCTTTAGAGGAAAACAAGACCTTTTCCAGAAGGTAACCTGTACTTTAAAGTCAAGAGCCATGTGAGTACAGATCCAACAGCTCCTTTGGAATCATTAGAAGAGAAGAATCAGGGACGCCTGGGTGGCTCAGTCAGTTAAGCGGCCGACTTCAGCTCAGGTCACGATCTCGCAGTCTGTGAGTTCGAGCCCCATGTCGGGCTCTGGGCTGATGGCTCAGAGCCTGGAGGCTGTTTCTGATTCTGTGTCTCCCTCTCTCTCTGCGCCTCCCCTGTTCATGCTCTGTCTCTCTCTGTCTCAAAAATAAATAAAACGTTAAAAAAAAAAAAAGAGAGAAGAATCAGAAGCAGCTTCGTACACTATTTGGAAGAACCATGAGAGGACTCTTACTTTAATACTAATTCAGTATCAGTGGCAGAATCATAAATATTTTTAAACTAACATAGATTAGAAAGGACAGTGCCTTTTGATTATTATTTTTATGGTTGAAATCAGAAGGGCTTAATACAGAGTTTGTGGAAAATAAGTATATTTCAACATTTTTCTGTTTCTTTGCTACTTCATTTTGATAGCTACTATGCTTCCCTATATAAATAATGAGACCGTTCCAAATGGTAATGACTGTACTTTTCCCAAAGTTTGTATGGCTATAATTTATGTAATGCCACAAATCAAGCAAATAGCTCTTAACTTTATTTTTACCTCAGTGTATTATTTAGAAATCATATGAAGAAAAAAAGCCACAGTTTATTTTCTTGTTCTTGGTTATTATCGTAGGGTATTGAAAGGTTCAGCAGGCATAGTATTGCTTTAAGAGCAGAATTTAGAGGGGCGCCTAGGTGGCTCAGTCAGTTAAGCATCTGACTTCAGCTCAGGTCAAGATCTCACAGTTTATGGGTTCGAACCCTGAGTCGGGCTCTGTGCTGAGAGCTCAGAGCCTGGAGCCTGCTTCAGATTATATGTGTCCCTCTCTCTCTCTCTGCCCCTTCCCCATTCATGCTGTCTTTCTCTCTCTCAAAAATAAAAATTAAAAAAAAAAAAAGCAGAATTTAGTTAAGATCCAGAGAGAGAAAAAAGCCGTAGCTATCCTGCCTTCTTCTTCCAAATACACTGAACTAACTTCTGCTTTGTTTGCATATGATTAAGTGAGCACTTAAGAAATGACTGTGAGCCGTTTATATTTGGGGATTAAAATGAGCCTATTTCTCTGGATTCTTGAAGACCTACCACTCAAATCCAACATTTTCTCTGTAGAGGTAACGAATGCTTCTTATCCGACACTTGATTCAACAAAATAAGTATATCGTAAATTCACCTTCCTGGGACTTTGTTCTTTGGTTCGAAAACTCCTATCCACCTCAATAAACAGTACATTTATTAACACCAGAAGAAGGAAGACGGCTAATACAACACAATGTTTGTGACTTTTAAAATGTGTATTATTACGTGTGAGGCATACAGACTCTTCCTTGAAATTGGTCTGCAGGCAGTAATTAAACTTTTCAACTCGGACTCCTTTCCTGCTGCTGGGCTATAAAGATGAGGACTTGGCCCTTTCTATTTGACTCTCTCTCAGATTCTCAGTTTCCCCGACTTCAGAATGAAACATAATATCTTAAGCTAACAGAGCCCAGAGAGGCTGACCATTGGCTCCCATTGTCCCCTGATACTGCAGCCCCGCCCCTTTGGCTTGTGCTGACAAGCTGTTTATATTTTTGTAAGGGCCACCCTTTAACTCAGCAGCCTGATGACTATAATGGGCCCAATTGTCTGTGGGCTGCAGAGAGCTGAGTCCCCACATCCGAGGAGGCTGGGGCCAGTCTCTGATGCACAGGAGTAGCCGTTATGGAACACGGGTAAGGATGATTCTGAGTGTATGATGCTGCTTTTTCTGGGCTTGCTGCTTATTAATCCTGGGCACTGTTTGAGAGAAACAAGTTGTGACTGAGTTGCTAGCTTTCTCTTGGTGTTCATTTTTGGCCTGCTAACAACGGAAGGAGAAGATCATTTCTCCGAGATTTGCTGACAAAGCTCATAGTGATCCTGGTCAACCCAGGCAAGAAGTGCGCAGAGAAGCCAAAAGGTGGGGAAGAGACGCAAATGGGTTTGACAGCAAAGCAACATGAAGAGGCAAAGCCCACGGCCGCTTCAGCGATGTTGTGAGACTCAGAGGCTGTTTTATTTCCTAACTGAAGAGTTCAGTTAGGAGCCTGGCCCTGCCACTGTGGGGTTTCTGTAAGCCAGCTGTTAGCCCATGTAACTCCGTCGACCCTGTTTGAAGGGGTCTAATATCTGCTGGTATTCTCAAAGGGCAAACCATAGTAGTCTTGTATGTCATAAATAGTTCTATTCAGAAATGTGGGAACAGTTGAGAGCTGGCAGGCTGTAAAGTTTTACTGCCCATAAAAGTATTCAAAGGGTACTATGGCCGTCTGCAGCGGGGCTCAGGAATGAAGGAATAGCCCCAGGCAATTAGAGCATTTGTCCTTGACAACCCAAGAGAGAAGTCAGTGGAGCCAGAAGACGCCATGTGAGGGGGGGGGGAACCTGAAATGGGCTTAGCCAGCCCATCTGGGGGTTCTTTCTGGTTTCTGGCTTGGAAGCAAATGGGTGAGCGTGGAAAACTGCTTGGACTCCAGTCTTTGTGCCGGGTTTCATCAGCCCAGATGCCCCTTTTAGTGCTAAGACCCCCTTCATGGCTCAGGGGGGCTCAGGAGGCCAGGGAGGGGGTGTGCTGTGTTTCGGCCCATGACGGGGAGGGGCTGGAACAGCTGGAGCCTTGGGAATTGCTTTGGGAACAACTGCCTGCTGCTGAATGGAAAATCACCTATGGAAGCTCTGATCGGGGAATTTTGTCCTGTCCTTTCTGTTGAACCTCACGCTGTGAAATCAGTGATCTCACCATCAGTGTTTGATACAGACAAGAGCCTGAAAAACTGAAGAAGTGGGGTTTAACTTTTAGAGAAAATAAAGGTGAATCATGGGACTTTCAGACATCTAGTGCTTTATAAATCTTCCCGCCTCTCTGCATCCCCAGAATTTGTATTTATTATTTAGATACACTGCATTAAAGACATGTTTTGGGGCTCCTGGAGGAATGAAGTCAGATGCAGAGGCTGTTTTTTAAGTGAATTTGACTCAAAGCAACCTGAATGTTTCAGCTCAGTATATGAAAATACCAGGTGATATCTTTTTCTTTCTTTTTTCTTTCTTCTTCTTTTTTTTAATATTTCTTTATTTTGAGAGAGAGAGCAAGTGGGGAAGGGGCAGAGAGAGGGAAACAAAGGATGCGAAGTAGGCTCTGCACTGACAGCAGAGAGCCTGATGAGAGGCTGGAACTCACAAACAGTGAGATCATGACCTGAGCTGAAGTCTGACCCTTCACTGGACCGGCTGAGCCCCCCCCCCGGTGCCCCTACCAAGTGGTTTCTAAGTGAAACCATGGTCTCCTTCAGTGAACTGAGAGCCCAGGAAAGGGGGATGAGTTGTCCTGTGGGTGGTTTGTGAAGGGACAGAACTTCTGACTGCCAGCCCAGGGGAGTGGAGGCTCAGCAGGAAGAGGACAGGGCTGCCTCAAGCCACATAAACCCTGGCCTCCTTCACAGTGGAGTGTTCTCCATTCCCACTGGACAAGCACCCCCACATGGCAAGACGGCAAAATGAGGAAGAACAAAGAAGAGGCCTGGTGAGAGGGAAGATGGGGTGAATTCCAGCAGACCCCGCAAGGCACAAAGACAGCTCCTCTCTAGCTTCTATCAGCATGTGGGCAGGCCAGGTTCCTGGAATTTCAGGTGCAGAATTTACATAAACTAATGTTAACATAGGAGATTTACAATAACAAATAATGTTCTTCTAGAGCTTTTACATACTGAGAATGCTTCTCATGGGCCCAAGAAATAAAAACAAAACAAAACAAGCATATATGGATGAAATGCTATGACAATGGCAATATTAATGGTTATGACAGCTACCATTTATTGAACACTTACTATGTGCTAGGCCTTTATCTCACTCAGTCCTCACCAAATCCTTAAAGTCCTCACCAAGGACCTTAATGGTTCTCATTTTACAGAGAAGGGAACTGAGGCAGAGAGGGTAAGTAACTTGCATAAAGTCACACAGCCAGTAAGTGACCTGAATTGTGAGTCACTAGGAAGGTATACAGTATATAAGCTTGTGTTAGGAAGTGAGGATTTCCTGTGGAATATAGCTGGCACTTATATTCATAGCTTTTCAGGAATTCATCTAGTCGCGGCCACCAAAATGTGGCCTCCCGTGAAGCTAATTGGCAATTGGGAGGGAAAGCCAAGAACAACTTCCTTTAAATGGGTAAGAGTGCCGAAGCATAACGGTCTAGCCCCACTGACTTAACAGCCAGGAAGGGCCAGCTTAGGGGAGGCATTTGGGGCCTGGCCCTGCCGCACGGGTGGGTCCGTGCTGCATGGTGTGGTGCCCCAAGAAGGACAACACACAGAAGCAGGCTCTCAAGAAGACAGGGGTTGAAAGAAAAACCTTTGATTCAGATACACCTGGCTGAAGCCTCACCTTATTACTTGTATAATCTTGGGAAAGGTGCCTCTTTCGCTCTAAGCATCTGCTTCCCCAGCTAGGTGGTGGGGGCGACGATGTCTGTGTCACTGGACCATCATGACCATGTGACTTGAAAAATATGCTTCTTATTTTCTCAGGAGGTAACACATTCAAGTCTGTTATTTTATACAACAGGCAGGTACACATTTCTTAGGTGATCCTTTGGATGTTTGAAGATAATTAGAAAATGAGTTAAACGGACACTGTTTTCTAGAGGCAAACATTGGAGACAGCTAGAAAAGAATAGCTCTGGGGCACCTGGGTGGCTCAGTCGGTGAATTTGGCTCAGATCATGATCTCACGATTCATGAGTTCAAGCCCTGCATTGGGCTCTGCACTGGTGGTGCAGAGCCCGCTTGGGATTCTCTTGCTCTGCCTCTCTCTCTGCCCCTTCCTCACTTGCACTTTCTCTCTCTCTCTCAAAATAAATAAATAAACTTTTTAAAATTCTTTTAAAAAAAGAGAGAGAGAGAAAGGAAAAAAAAACAGCTCTCAGTAGCCTGGGATCCACTGCTCCGGGTGCGTGGCCACAAGTGCTAGTCTCACATTTTCTTATTCTCTGCCCACCCTCTGGCTGTTGTAAGACCCACACAGCATCTGTACCCTGGTGGCAGCTCTTGTTAGGCCAGATGCTCACAGAAGTGGTGCTGGGGGCTCCTCATATTCAGAGACCTGCAGGGCTAGGAACACAGATGGCATCATGTTCATTCCTCTCTCTCCGTCTGCTTTCTTCCTCTTCCTCCCTTCCTCACTCAAACATTTACTGATCACTAGTTACCATATGCTAGTCTCTGGGGATACAGAGCTCAAAACCATGGTGTTGGCCCTAGAAGAAGTCACAGTCTGTTGAAGAACTCCACTGGGGCAGAGTTACAACAGATATATATACAAGGTGCTGGGGGAGGGAGCACCCTTAGCCAGACTTGGGACATCAGTGAGAGCTCTGTGGAGGAAAGGATGATACTAGAAGTGAGGGAACCTGGAAGACTGCGGAAGACTGGCCCAAATGGAGTTGGAGGCAAGGGCGACTGGTGTCAGCAGTTTCTGATTCAGCTGGTCAGTGGCAGTTCTTGTGGATAGCAGTGTGCCAGGGTTGGAAGCCATTGAGTCAAGGGGATCAGCATGTGCAAAGGTCCAGGTGCAGGGGACAGGATTCAGGGAACAACCAGTTGTTTGGTCTGGTTGAAACCCAGCATGTGAGTGAATGAGTGATCCTGGGTGAGATGGAACTGACAGGAAATGGAGCCAAAGAGAATTGTCTTACAAGGATGAAGCAGGTGTGGCAAGGTCTCGACAGTTGTTTAATCTTAAGCACGGAATATTCAGGGATCCATTGTGCTATCATGTCTATGTCTGTTTGTTAAAAATTTTCATGGTAAGTTTTATGAAACGTAGAATATCCCAGGGGATGTTCTGGGTGGCTCAGTCGGTTGGGCGTCCAACTTCAGCTCAGGTCATGATCTCACGGTCCGTGAGCTCGAGCCCTGCGTCGGGCTCTGTGCTGACAGCCCAGAGCCTGGAGCCTGCTTTGGATTCTGTGTCTCCCTCTCTCTCTGACCCTCCTCTGTTCATGCTCTCTCTCTCTGTCTCAAAAATAAATAAACATTAAAAAAAAATTAAAAAAAAAAGAATATCCCATACATGCATCAAGACCAGAACGTAGCTTGAGGTGCCTGGGTGCTTTGGATTCTCTCTCTCTCTCTCTCTCTCTCTCTCTCTCTGCCCCTTCCCTGCTCACACACACTCTCTCTCAGAATAAACAAACAAATTAATTAATTAAAAAAAAAGACCAGAACATAGCTTAAACAGAGCTGAACTTCAATCACAGGTCTACTGGTTTCCGGTGACTAATGAAGACTTTGGGAAGTTCCTTAACCTCTCCAGGTCTCCTTTTCCTCACCTGAACATGGGAATAATAATCACATCTACCTTATTGGGCTTTTATGAGGATTGAAAGGATAGGGGCACCTGGGTGGCTCAGTCAGTTAAGCAACTGTCTTTGGCTCAGGTCATGATCTCATGGTTCGTGAGTATGAGCACAGAGCCCGCTTTGGATCCTCTGTCCACCTCTTTCTCTGCCTCTCCCCTGCTCACACTCTCTCTCAAAAATAAATAAACATTAAAAAAAAAAAGAAGAAGAAGAAGGGGGTGCCTGCGTGGCTCAGTCAGTTAGCGTCCAACTTCAGCTCAGTTCATGATCTCACAGTCCGTGAGTTCGAGCCCCACATCAGATAGCTTGGCACCTGGAGCCTGTTTCAGATTCTGTGTCTCCCTCTCTCTCTGCCCCTCCCCTGCTCATGCTCTGTCTCTCTCTGTCTCAAAAATAAATAAAAACATTAGAAAAAAATTTTAAATAAAAAAAAGAAGAAGAGGGGCGCTTGGGTGGCTCAGTCAATTGAGAGTCTGACTCTTGATTTCAGCTCAGGTCATGATCTTGCAGTTTGTGAGATCTTGCCCCACATCAGGCTCTGTGCTGACAGCACCGAGCCTGCTTGGGATTCTCTCCTTCCCCCTCCTTCTTTTCTCTTCCCGCACTTGAGTTTGCACTCTCTCTCTCTCTCTCTCTCTCTCTCTCTCTCTCAATATAAATAAATAAACATTAAAAAGAAGAAGAAGAAGAAGAAGAAGAAGAAGAAGAAGAAGAAGAAGAAAGGCTAGAACATGGAAAATGCCCTCTATAGTATTTGTCATGGAGGCATCCCTTTTCCCTCACAGATAGATCATCTCATTCATTCTGATGGCAGTTTCTAGATGATGCTCTACAGGGTGCCAAGCAGAGAGCATTTAAATGTTCTGTAAGTTACAGAAGCGTGAACCTGCAAGGCAAAGTTTGGAGCTGGGAGCAAATCTGGGGCACTGGTGGAGAGTGAAGAATATATCCACACTGTAGGCTGGCGTGTGTAAGTTTAGAAGGCTTAGCCCCTGCAGATGGCTAAGGAATAGAGAGCATGGTGACTTCTGTAAGTGGAGTGGTGGAACACCAATTTCATTCATAATCCCTTATATTCCATGTATCTTTCTGTCTCCTTAAATTTTCAAATGCGGCACATTCACACCATCATGTATACACTTAATAGGCGTGCTATTTTGTCATCTAGGATGTTAAAGGGACCCCTCAAAAAAGATGGAGGGTGGATCTGGGATTGCATGCTCTGGGGAACCCCGGGAGCCATTTAGACACACATATCTCACCTCAAGTGGCACCTGCTGGGAACCCTGTCCCTTGTCACACCTGCAGTCCTGTTCAGCTTTTCAAGGAGAACGGTTCCTGGTTTGTAGGTCTTTAACTACCAGGTGTGTTTATTCTTCTCAGTCTGCACTTTCTAGCCCCGTACCTGACAAGTTGACTCTGAGGGAAAAGGCACACTTCACATTTTGCAGCTGCTGTGCAAATAGAACTTCAGTGACATTACTCAAACAGTTGACTCTAGAAACCACAAGGGGCCAAAGGGCCAGCGCCTGACTTTACAAATATCAGCTATGCTCCTTGACACCAGTCTGGATCTAACTCGGAAAGTGCTGCATATTCCTTAAGGGGTATGTAGGAGGAAAACATTTAAATCTGCAGCACCCTTGAAGCCTCAGTGTAAACTCAGGGCTGGCAGTTTCCAGTGTGTGTTCGTTGAAGTGTTAAAGAGCTAAATAAATCTATCCTAACTGGGATCCCACGGGGGACCCTCCAAGGATGGAGTTCTCACTGCCTGGGAACTTCCTTCCCCCAACCTGTCTGCTCTTCCCAGAGGGTTAAAACACAGTTTAAACTGAAGTTTAAAGCTGTAGCCTGACCACAGAACTATATGCCACAAAGAGCACCGTGTGTTTTCCAAGCTAGCTTCAAATCATAGTTTCTCAAGGTCTTCCCGGTTGCAACATTGGATGACTTAATTTTATTTTTTTACTTTTTATTCTTAAAGATACTGTTTTTAAGTAGTCTCTGCACCTAACATGGGACTCGAACTTACAACCCTGAGATCAAGAATCACATGTTCTACCAACTGAGCTAGCCAGACACCTCTGGATGACTTAATTTAATTTAATGTAATTTTTTAAAGTTTTATTTTATTTATGGGGCGGGGAGGGGCAGAGAGAGAGGGACAGAGAGAGAATCCCAAGCAGGTTCTGCACTGTCAGCACAGAGTCTAACTCAGGGCTTGAAGTCATGAACTGTGAGATCATGACCTGAACCGAAATCAAGAGCCAGATACTTAACCGACTGAGCCATCCACATGCCCCGGGATGAATTAATTTTAAATACAGAGCTTTAAGCAAAAGGCACAAGTCCCATGAAATCTGCCACACTGGCTCCTTCTAGAGCCCTCAGGTGCCTCACCAGCAACTGGCAATAATTGCATTTCCAGGGACACCCAGAAGAGCTAAATCTATTTAATATGTCACTGACATACAGGTTCTTCCACTGGGGACCAAGCAACAAGAACTAAGGTTCTCAAGACATTTGATCCCTGACCTGCACTCTTAACTGGATGATCCCTGACCTGCACTCTTAACTGGATGAGCATTTTTAACAACAAAAACACAGCGGTGATCAGTGTTTTTTGTTTTGTTTTGTTTTGTTTTGTTTTTACAAATGTGGCCCCTTTATCCCCTCAGCGAGGAGAACTATTGTGTCTTCTGGAGACTCTCTGTGGTCTGGGCATGCTAGGGGCACAGCATAAATATCAATGAATGCTGGTCCATTACAAAATGAAAATGGAAAGACTCTATAAGGTAGCAGTGACTCTACAAGCCCCAGAAGCCTAGTTGGAACTGTGGCAAGGAAAGATAGTGACAAGACCTGAACAAAGCAGCTCTCTTCCCACACTCAACGCATGTAAGCAACCAAGGGGTGTCATTGTCGGAGCTGTTACTGGAGGGCTGGATGGGGCAGTGGCAGCCGCCCAGCCTTCCCCATTGCTGTCCAGGGGTATTCAGGGAACACTGGCCTCCAGCGGGAAGCTTCCTTCCCGCTGATAGCAAGGGGACATGAAGTGGGGGTGGAATAAGGCTTGGTGACTGCTGGCCTTTGTCCTATCCAGGAATCCAGGAATCCAGGAATCCAGGAATCCAGGGTTACCGGGTCAGAGGAATGTCTCAATAACATGTGAACTTCCAAAGCTGGGTGTAAAACTGCTCCTTTAGGACGAAAGCATGTCCGGCTTGTGTCCACACTCACACTGAGAGCTTTAAAAGTGGGGTGAGGGTCACTTTTGAGCAGCCCCCAGTTATTTCTGTGGAATCTGTGCAGGCCTCCTCCCTGAGTGGCTGTAAATCTCTATTCCCTCTCCGTCAGTCCCTGGAAAGCCCAAAGCAAGTAGAGAAGAGGGGCAGGGAGAAGAAAAGAAGTGGTGGGAAGGCTGGAGATTAGGAAAACCATTTTGGTTTTTTTTCAACATTTTTATTTATTTTTGGGACAGAGAGAGACAGAGCATGAACGGGGGAGGGGCAGAGAGAGAAGGAGACACAGAATCGGAAACAGGCTCCAGGCTCCGAGCCATCAGCCCAGAGCCCGACGCGGGGCTCGAACTCACGGACCGCGAGATCGTGACCTGGCTGAAGTCGGCCGCTTAACCGACTGCGCCACCCAGGCGCCCCAGGAAAACCATTTTGACTCCCCGCCCCCCCGCAACTCATTTGTTGCTGTGGTGGTGGGAGTTTTTGTTTGGGGAACTTCTTTTTTTTTTCTTTTAGTCAAAGCAGTGCGTTCTGGTGCTGCCCAGGGAACGGCTCTTTCCAGTTCCTTCACGTGGTAATTGTGCACGTAGCCTCCAGGCCTAGGCTTGTATCTGTAAGTCCCTCTATCAATTCCAGGAGGGATTTAGGTTTTGTTCCACTCACCTTCTCCTCCCAGAGCACGTACTTTCTCAGCGGGTGACTGGAAAGCTTTGTGCCTGTGATGTGTCACCAGGCAATCAGGCTACAACACTTCAACTTAACATGGAGAGGACCAACACTGCTTAAGGCGCTGACTGTATATCAGGGACTGTTCTAAGTGCTTTATGTTTATGAGCCAGTTAACGCTCCCAAGACAGGTACTCTTACTCTCTATTTTCACGTGAGGAAACTGAGGCTCAGAGAGTTAAGAAAGTTCTCCAAGGTCCCACAGCTGGTTAGGGGCAGGCTGGCATTCGGGCTCCAGAGCCTGTGGTTTTAACCCCCTACACCGTACCCCCAGGGGCGCATTATATTTTTTTGGATGGATGCACAAGAGTGTATGCATTCATTCCCCTATTCCCGGTCATTTAACTTCTTTCAAAGTTCTTTCTATTATAGATAATGCTATGATGAATGGTTTTGTAATCATAACTAATAGTTCTTAACAAATGTTAACTTGCTGTGTGACAGGCACTGTTTCAAGCTCTTTATGCAACTCTTCGTAACAACCTACTATTACTACCATGTAACAGATGAGGAAAGCAAGGCACAGAGCAGTTGGTTCAATATTGTGTCCCAGATTGCATAGTTAGGAAGTAATAGAGCTATTCCAGAGCTACTGCCCTGGACAATGATGCTGTCTGGACAATTACTCTGATCACACCTCTGATACTGCTTCGAGGAAAACATTGTAAGCTGGGACGACTAGGGCCTTAACACATGAATATTTTTAAGGATCTGGAAACATACCCTTAAACTCATTTCCAGTAACACTGGGTGGCTATGCTAATTTGTGTTCCCATGAACACTGTGCAATTGATTAAGCAATCGAAGTTAGATAAGGCCCTGGTGAATGGAGATGGCCCTCTAGCCCCTGGACAATGTTTTCATAAACCTTTTAAGCTTTTGTGGGCTGATCTAGGCACTTACTATAGTTAATAATAGTTTTGTGAAAAAATGTATCTAGCTCAAAACTGCATCTGGAAAGGGGCATCTGATAATATTCTATTTCTTGATCTGGATGGTGCTCACCCTGTTGTGGTTCCTTTGTGATAATTCATTCAGCTGTTGCCTTAGGACTTGTGCACTTTCCCGTTTGTAATTTATACTTATTAAAAGTTTAATTTTAAAACAAGAATCTATGTATCAAATATGTATATTTTGGATGTTAGGCACAGAATGCTTTGAAATCTATCGTAAAGAATAAGAAAATGAATTGTCACCATATTTTCTCCTCATGTTGGATAAAACGACATTTTTAAGGAAACATTTTCATGGTTTCTTTTTTCCTAATCACTAATGCAAATATTGAAAAGACACTGAATTACAATAGTCCTAAGAAGTATGGTTCTAAAAAAGCCCTTTGCTTCTTTTTGCTGTTTTTGTTTTGTCCAAGTAAGATTTTGTTTGAAGCTTCGAAACCATGACAGGTATTTAAAATATGCAGAATTTAGGATGAGTGAGTTTTTGGCAAGGACCTGAGAACAATGATTAGGACCCCAGAGAGAATTATTCTCTTTCCGTCTCAGCTTTCTAATATGGTTTTCCTTAATACTTGGTTTTGAAGTCATGCATGGTTCTGTGATGTGGCCTGATGCCCCTGCTGAGTAATGTCCCTGAAGACTCAGGAACATCTTTCCATGGCTAATGCATCAGCTCAAGAAGGTCAATATATCATCATGAAAACTTGGTAAGAGAGTATGCTCTTACTCTCATGGAAGCCAGTAGCAATTTCCTTGTCAGATTCCCAACTGTTTTGAAATATTATTTTAGTGCTTATTTCCCTCTGCTGATTTTATATTTGATCTAAAGTGAATTGTTTAGCCCCATTCAGTTTCTTAGTCCCTGGACACCAGTTGTAATTTTTATCAGTTTTCATTCGCCTGCCACAGGGGATTTAAGCAGATGCAGAATGAGAGGGTATCTTGTGCCTTTTATGACAAGACAAAAAGAGACATGCTTCCCAATTCTTCCTTTATTTACTACACCCCAAATGACCTCACCGTGAGATTCTGTGAGTTCTTTGATGAGGTTACGAATATTCCTTTGTTTAGGCTGTTTTTTAATGTTTTTTTTTTTTTTTTAATTTTTTTTTCAACGTTTATTTATTTTTGGGACAGAGAGAGACAGAGCATGAACAGGGGAGGGTCAGAGAGAGAGGGAGGCACAGAATCGGAAACAGGCTCCAGGCTCTGAGCCATCAGCCCAGAGCCCGACGCGGGGCTCGAACTCACGGACCGCGAGATGGTGACCTGGCTGAAGTCGGACGCTCAACTGACTGCGCCACCCAGGCGCCCCTTTAATGTTTATTTTTAAGAGAGGAGGGAGAGGAGACAGAGTGTGAGTGGGGAAGGAGCAGAGAGAGGGGGGGACACAGAATCTGAAGCAGGCTCCAGGCTCTGAGCTGTCAGCACACAGCCTGATGCGGGTCTCAAACTCACGAACCTGCGAGATCATGATCTGAGCTGAAGTTGGACAGTTAACCGACTGAGCCACCCAGGAGCTCCTCTTCCATTTCTACCTAACATCTTACCTAACATCTTAACATACCTCTGTATTAGTCAGTTCAGCCCGCCGTAACAAAATGCCACAGACTGGGTGGTTTAAACAACAGAAATTTATTTTCTCAGAGTTCTGAAAGCTGAAAGTCTAAGATCTAGCTACCTGCATGGTCAGGTTCTGGTGAGGAATCTAGTCTAGGTTTGAAGACAGCAGTTGTGTCCTCACATGGCCTTTTTACTGTGCACACGAGTGGAAAGAGCTCTGTGTCCCTTCCTCTTCCTGTAAAGACACTAATCCTATTGGATTAGAGTCCCATCCTTGTGACTTCATTTAACCTTAATTATTTCCCCGAGGGCCCTATCCCCAAATATCCTAATATGGAGGTTAGGGCTTCGATGTATGAATTTGGAGTAGGGAGGACACGATTGAGTCTGTAATATTACCACAGTCTATACAATTAAAATTAAGGTTTGTTTTCCCTTTCGAAGCAGACCTCTTTCCCTTAGTGTTTCTGTTAAGTGACATTCAATTTTTAAGTTTGTAAAACATTTTTGGGTCTCTGCTAACTGTATGTGAGAATCCAGACATAAACAAGACATAGACCCCACTCAAGTAGACTCTTCAAGGAGTTTATAAAGTAAGGAAGTAGATGAATTGCATGTACCCATAACCAGAACATTTGGGATGTTAGAAATCCTATAAGTGAAATTCAGTGTGCTATGGGATTCAGAGGAAGAGATGACTTTCCTCCAAGGGCCAAGGGCTATTTGAGCTTCATAATCAGTGACAGGCAGGATTTGGTCTAGAGAAAGTGTAAGAAAAGCCATGCCAGGCCCAGCAGGAACAGGCAGCAGGAAGGCAGGAATGTACGGTTCACTTGAAACTTAGGAAATCAATAGAGGAACGCTGTGGGGGTTAATCTTACATCAGAGAGGGAGGTTAGGTTCTAAAGTCAGTACTTAACAAGAGAGGCTCAGTGACTAAATGGCCCTTGACAATCTGGACGTATGGTCTCCATACCACCAGTTTGTCCTCTAGTGTTGCAACAGACCACGTTTTCTTTGAGCACCAGATGAAATAGTTGGCTATGTTTAGGGGCTGTCTTGGAGGGGTGGTATCAGGGAGGAGAGATGGGGCAGAGGGAGGGAAAGAGAGAGAGAGAGAGAGAGGAAAGTGAATGAATGAGATCACACTTACCATGGCAGATGCTTACACAGTGATAAGCATGGGAAAGCCGAGATTGTTGAGAGAATTGCAGATTCTCTCCAAGTTCCCCCCTAAAATAGGCAAAGAACATGAAGTGGAAACTTAAAGGAAATATTAATGAAATGATCATATTTAAAATGTTTCACATCACTAGTGATCAAATAAATATAAATTAAAATTTTTTCTTTTTAATTGAAGTATAATTGACATATAATACTATATTAACAAATAAATACAAAATTAAAAACAATGACTTACTATTTTCTCTTTATTGAATTAGTAAATATTTTAAAGTAACACTGTTGGTGAAGGTGTGTATTTCGATTTCATACATTGCTAATGGGAATGTAAATTGGTATAACTTTTCAAGAAAGTAATTGTGCAGTGTTTTACTCTATTGTGAGCACTAGAAATGTTAATATACCTTGACTTGATAATTCCACTTACAGGAGTCTATCCTGAAAATATAGAGATGTGGACAAAGGTTTGCATTTAGCAATTTCATTGAAGTTTTATTTATAATAGTTGTAAGTTTAGAAACAGTCTAAATGTGAACACTGTGGAAACTGATGGCACGAATGATATATCAGTGGCATACTCTCAGTTGTTTAAAAATGTGTTTTCTAATCATTTTACTGATATAAAATGAATTTTATAGGATATGTTCTTTTTAAATTTTTATTTTTTAATTTTCTTTTTATTTTCTAAGATTTTATTTTGTTATTTTTAATGTTTATTTATTTTGAGAGGGAGAGAGAGAATGAGCAGAGGAGGGGCAGAGAGAGAGAGAGAGAGAGAGAGAGAGAGAGAGAGAGAGAGAGAATCCCAAGCAGGCTCCACACCTGTCAGCTCAGAGCCCTACATGGGGCTCTGTCTCACAAACTGTGAGATCATGACCTGAGCCAAAATTAAGAGTCTGTCACTTAATGGACTGAGCCACCCAAGTGCCCCTAAATATTTTATTTTTAAGTAATATCTATACCCAATGTGGGGCTAAAACCCACAACCCCAAGATCGAGAGTCACATGCTCCACTGACTGAGCCAGTCAGGCGCCCCTATAAGATGTGTTTTTTAAAAACAATTTCTCAGGGCACCTGGGTGGCTCAGTCGGTTAAGTGTCCAGCTTCAGCTCAGGTCATGATCTTGCAGTTAGTGAGTTCAAGCCCGCATCAGGCTGTGTGCTGACAGCTCAGAGCCTGGCACCTGCTTCAGATTCTATGTCTCCGTCTCTCTCTGCCCCTCCCCTGCTCATGCTCTTTCTCTCTCTCAAAAATAAAAATAACATTAAAAAATAAATACATAAGTAAATAAATAAATAAAAACAGTTTCTAAAATTTATATATATAGTAAAAAAAGCAAAAGGGAATAAAAGGGGGGCAATAAATGGTAATGTCATTTACTAATTCTATTCATATTCAAATATATATTAAGCATATTGTATGTCTTACAATGTATTTATCTGTATTTATCTACAGATAGATTTCTATTTTATTCTGAATGCTTTTCTGAGTTTTCCAAATTTTCTAGAGCATCGAATTGCTTTTTATCTGAAATATGCATTTTAATAAATCCATTTCATCTCTTAGGGCCCAAGCCTACCATTCCATAAGGTATGGTTACTCTAGTAGGAAATGATCTCTCACTTTTCTGTGACTTCCAAATCCGTTTTATCACATATGGTCTTGAATTACAGCTGCTTGTACATGTGATTTTCTTCCCCACTAGTGTGGGAGCTACTGGGGAACAGAGATCAGGCTTAGAGGTCCTAAGTTTATAAGCAAAGCCTAGCTCTCTCTACCTTTTCCATAAAGCCACTCCTACTCCTTGAAAAAGTGGGTGAGTTCTTCTTCCCATGAATCCTCAAGACAGTATTTTATGCTTTTTTTTTTTAATACTTACTGATTTATTTTGAGAGAGAGAGAGACAGAGAGCATGCACATGTGTGCTTGCACACATGCGAGTTGGGGAAGGGGCAGAGAGCGAGGGAGAGAGAGAATCCCAAGCTGACAGCACAGAACCCAAGCGGGGCTTGATCCCACAAGCTGTGAGATCATGACCTGAGCGGAAAGCAAGAGTTGGTTGCTTAACCGACTGAGCCACCCAGGCGCCCCAGTGCCTCTTTAATTCTGCTTTGGATTATAGTTAATTGTGTTTGTCTTCACCCCCTATTCACCATCCAACTTCTTATTACAGGAAATGAATCTCGTTTCTTTTTGTGTCCAGAGAGGTGCCTTGCATAAAGTGTGTGTGCTCAGTAAACATCAGTTGGATTTATGACTGAATGAACACAGGCCCTTTCCAGCTATTTCAAACAGGTGCCTTTTGGTTAGCCCCTACTCTGAACAGTTTCAGGTTGATGTACAGGTGCAGGAGCAAGGAGGTGGGATAAGAAAGCCTACAAAACGAAGAAGACTCAAAGAATTGAGCAGTGGCAGTCATGAAGCCTAATCTACCACAAAAATCTGCCAGGAAATGCGTTCACCTTAGACTTGTGATACCCCCAATAATAGTCTTTTGCTCCTCTCTGGGTCCTGAGAACTTTCTCTGTCAGCTTCACCTTTCATAAACTCCTGAAGATTAATTCCCAAAAGAATTCCATTCTTCCAGTCATAAATTGAACACCACCATAAATTTGTTCTGCACCCAATTTTAGGCCCTAATCCTCCAAATGTGGCCGTTAAGAGAAGAGTTTAAAATCAAGGATTGCATAAATATTTTAGAATAAAAAATAAGGAAATAAGTCACAAGATTCAATTCAATTTAACACATTGTGCTCCAAGTTTTTGCAAAGCCTTGTCCCAGACACTGAGGATGATGTAAAGATTAAATAGGACACTGATCTCATTCATAAGATCCCACGTGGTGATGGCAGTGTAACAGAGAGGCAGGGGTAGAGTGGGAGAGGTCTGGAGACAAGGAGGACGTTGCCCAAGACTCCCAAGATTCTGAGTCAGTACTGGAGAGAGGTGGGAATCGTTGGGAGGGCTGCTAGTAGCTATGCGTATGTTAGTGGTGGCCATTGATACTTTGGGTCTGTGCCTTGGAAATGTAAAATGTGGATGGGTGGGATTCACATAGAATAAGAAAGGCTCTAGGAAAAAACAAAAACACCCAAAATTTGAAGGCAATATTGGATACAAGATGTGAAATGAGGGAGATGGTTATAGAAAAAAAATAGTAGGGGCGCCTGGGTGGCGCAGTCGGTTAAGCGCCTGACTTCAGCCAGGTCACGATCTCGCGGTCCGTGAGTTCGAGCCCCGCGTCGGGCTCTGGGCTGATGGCTCAGAGGCTGGAGCCTGTTTCCGATTCTGTGTCTCCCTCTCTCTCTGCCCCTCCCCCCTTCATGCTCTGTCTCTCTTTGTCCCAAAAATAAAAAAAATAAATTAAAAAAAATTAAAAAAAAAGTTGAGAAAAAAAATAGGAAAGGACTGTATTTAATAGAACTCACTGCATCTGCCACTGTTCTTAGCTACTGACAACAGAAACTACTCTAGTTAGTTTGACCATAAAAGGAGCTTATTAAAAAACATTAGGATATTATCAAGAAAGTGAAAGGACAACCTACGGAATAAAAAAAAATATTTTCAAATCATATATCAGATTAGGGACTTGAATCCAGAATATTAAAGTTCGATAATAAAAGATACATTTTAAAAAATTGTTTAATGTTTATTTATTTTTGAGGGAGAGAGAGAGAGACAGAGTGCGAGCGAGGGAGGGACAGAGAGAGGGAGACACAGAATCCGAAGCAGGCTCCAGGCTCTGAACTGTCAGCACCAAGCACGACACAGGGCTCAAACCCATGAATTGCGAGATCATGATCTGAGCCAAAGTCGGATGCTTAACTGACTGAGCCACCCAGGTGCCCCAAAAAATAAATTTTAAAAGACAATTAAAAATGGGGAAAGAATGATGGTTATGCAACAATGTGAATTATGTAATGTCACTGCACACAGAAAGATGGTTAAAATGGTAAATTCTATGTTATGTATATTTAACTACAATTTAAAAAAAAATTTTTTTTAATGTTTTATTTATTTTTGAGACAGAGACAGAGCATGAACAGGGGAGGGGCAGAGAGAGAGAGGGAGACACAGAATCCGAAACAGGCTCCAGGCTCTGAGCTGTCAGCACAGAGCCTGATGCGGGGCTTGAACTCACAGACCTCGAGATCATGACCTGAGCCGAAGTCAGACGCTCAACCGACTGAGCCACCCAGGCGCCCCTAACTACAATTTTTAAAATTATTTTTTTTAAACATGTGCAAAAGATTTTCATGGATATATCCTCAAAAAAGATACACAAATGGCCAATAAATACACGAAAAGATACGGGACATTATCAGTCATTAGGGAAATGCAATCTAAACCACAATGAATACCACTTCACACCCACTAGGAAATCGGAACCCTCGTAGATTACTAGTGGTAATGTGAAATGGTGTAACTTATTTGGAAAATAGTCTGGCAGTTCCTCAAAATATTAAACATAGAACTTCCAAATGACCCCATAATTCTACTCTTAGATATATATCCAAGAGAAAAGAAAATATATGTCCAAACAAAAAATTGTACGCAAATGTTCATAGCAGCCATAGTCGTACTAGCTGGAGAGTGGAAACAAACCACATGTCCATCAAATGATGAATGGATAAACAAAATGTGGTGTGGTTGTGCCATGGAATATTATTTGGCCATAAAAAGGAATGAATTACTGGTACATGGTGCAATATGGATAATCCTTGAAAATTTGCTAAGTGAAAGAAGTCAAACACAAAAGGCTACAAATTATAGGATTCCATTTATTTATTTATTTTAATTTTTTTTTTGAGAGAGAGACACCAAGTTCGAGTGGGGGAGGGGCAGAGACAGAGGGAGACACAGAATCCGAAGCAGGCTTCAGACTCTGAGCTGTCAGCACAGAGCCCGACGTGGGGCTCGAACTCATGAACTGTGAGATCATGACGTGAGCTGAAGTCGGCTGCTCAACCGACTGAGCCACCCAGGCACCCCTAGGATTCCGTTTATATAAAATGTCAGAATAAGCAAATCTATAGAAATAGAAAGTGAATTAGTGGTCACCAGGGACCTAGAGGAGGGTGGAATGGGGAGTGACCACTTGTCTATATGAGATTACTTTCTGGGGTGATGAAAATGCTCTGGAACAGATGGTGGTGATGGTTGCACAACTTTGTGAACATACTAAAAACCACTGAATTGTACACTTAAATAGCTGAATTTTATAGTATGTAAATTCTATCTCAATAAAGCTATTCTACTAAAAAAGAAGAATATTAAGTGGCTCAGAGAATCTCCAAGAAATCTAGAGAATCAGGCTTGGAGGCTACTCAGCAAAGAATAATGCCTAAATTATACCACCAGAGGGTTCCAGAATGAGCCTTGGTTCTGCTGTGACCATGGCCACTGCAAACTGTCTAGTGGACCTTTGCCCCCTGCTGGCCCTGAGGGTCCATATGTCTCTACCAGGTTCTACCACTGAAAATGGCTTCTTTGGGGTCTGTTTTCTCCTACTGCCTCCTCCCAACTGAAGTCTAACGTCTATCCATACAATTGCCAGAGCCTACATCACAGTTTCAAGTCCTACCTGCAAGGGAGGCTGAGAAAGTGGGTTGTGCATGGAAGGCATGATTCAAACAGATGTCCACTATACCAGGCTTCTCTCAGTGGGTTTGCTCAGACAATGGTTTTACGGTCATAAGATGTTGGAGTTAAGTGGGTCCTTTGATGTTCGTCTACCAGTCTGACCATTTGGTCCAACGACTGCAATAATGCCAAAGGCAATGGGCAATTTCTAGCTTTATCTTTCCTGGCTTTTTAAGCATTTGGCGATGTTAATCAGTCCTTTTAAAAACACTTCTCTTCCATGTGTGTGGGCCATCCCTCACGTACCTTTCTAATCGGTTTTCTCTGTTTCCGTTCAGAGCTGTTCTCTTTGCACTGAAAGCTGATATTTCTCATCATCAACACGTTCAGCCCTCTTTTTTTCAATGTTTATTTATTTTTGAAAGAGAGAGAGGGAGAGAGAGCACAAGTCGGGGAGGGGCAGAGAGAGAGAGACACACAGAATCTGAAGCAGGCTCCAGGCTCCCAGCAGTCAGCCCAGAGCCCAACGTGGGGCTTGAAGTCAAGAGCCGTGAGATCAATACCTGAGCCGAAGTCGGGCACTTAACTGACTGAGCCACGCAGGTGCCCCCCAATCCTGCTCTTAATAACTCAATCCAAATAGTGTGAATGTGATAGATTAAATTATCCCCCTGAAATTCATACATTGAAGTCCTAACCACCACTGATCTCAGAATGTTAGGGTGGGTCCTGACAGACTGATGTCCTGACAGAATGATGTCATATGACTGACATGTCCTTACAGAAAGGGGGAAACTTAGACACCCTCACGCAGGGACAATGCCATGTGAAGACTGGAGTTATGCAGCCACAAGCCAAGGAACTACCAGAAGTGAAGTAGAGTCCCGGAACAGATCTTTGCTTCACACTGTCTGAGGGAGCATCGTCCTGTTGGATATCTAGCCCCCAGAAGCATGAGACAGTAAATTTCAGTTGTTGAAGCCACTCAGTCTGTGGTACTTTGTTATGGCAGTCCTAGAAAATGAGGTGAATTTTATCCCTCTATTTACCTTTTACTTCTAGGTGGACAACTGTCTCGTTTGTATTGCTAGCCCATAACACCCCAAATACCTTACAGATCCCTGGGGCTGAATGCCTGCTCGGATATTTGCATTTGGATATCCTACAGAAACCACAGAGTCAGCTTGTCTAAACTCAACTCATCTGTCTCCCACTTGTTCCTCCTCCCTCATTTCTCTGACCTGGCAGATGGTACTCTCCATTCACCCTGGTGGGCATGTCAGAACCTGGGTGATAGCCCACAGCTGCACTCCCCTGCCTGTTTCCAGGCATGATATCCTAAAGGTTTCGCCTCTCTCCCATCTTTGGAGTCCTTCCCATCCATCCCGGCCCAACTCCACCTTCTTCCTATCCCTTCCTGGGCTCTCTTCCTTCCATATGTCTTTCTCAGCAGTCTTTCTGAAACATAAGGGTTCCCATAGCTTTCAAAGGTCAAATCCCAGAGCTTAGCAGATGAGACCTTTGTGGTCTGACCCCTTGCGAGCCTCCATAACCACATCTCTCACCTCTGTTCCTCTCACCTGCTTTCTGCAGCCATACAGAAGTTCTTATCTTCCCCCTGCCTCTCTTCATCCTGCCTGATCCCTGCTCAGTCTTCAAAACCCAAATGCAGCCTCCTGTGGGAAGCCTTCCTTGATTTCCAGCATGATTGAAAACATGCTTCTATGTTCCTGTAACCTTCAGGGCATACATTCTATCATAGCAATTTCTCCATGCCGGGGAAATTGATAGTCTCTTCCTCTCCCCCACCCCCCCTCCGCTTCCTTCTCCCCTCCCCCTATAGTAAGGTACTTTAGAGACTGCAGGCTTTTTCCAGCTTTCTATTCTCAGCCTAGCACCTGGCATATGGAAGACACTCAAATGTTTCTAGAAGGAAGCAAAGAAAATTGGGGGGGGGGGGAGGGGGAGACTTCTTACTGTTGCAGGGTTTTTACCTCAATACACTGCTTGGAAGAATGAAGAGATGAACACAAAATGAGCAGCAGGAAAAGTTTATTAGGGTATAAGATTAGAAAGTAAGAATAGTATGAAACCTCTCTTTACAGAGAGGGGACATTCAAACGTGAATGCCTGCGACTATAGGCAAGGGTCCTTGTTTTATAAGGTCCCGGTGAGACACACACACACACACACACACACACACACACACACACACGCCCTTCCCCCTCATTCCTTCTCAGGTTCTACCCTTACTGGCTGGATAACTCTAAGTGCTGGGTTGTCTGTCCATTCCTGATTGGCTCATTTCCATTGTATGAGAGGTGATCTGTGGCCATATCATTCCTTGTGGGTCCTCCGTTTTATGGTTTACTGCTTATTTTTAGTTAGGTCTTTTGTCAAATTCCTGAGGGAAACCTGAGGGGGAGTAGGTGGGGTCTGTTACATTCTTAAGAGGAACCTTACGCTTGAGGAGGTTTGCTACGGGCAGACATTCCCAGCATTGTTCCAAAATACGTGTTTTTCCCTAACCTGGGACCTCAGGTCCTATCCTTTCCCTCTCTGCCTATTTTATCCTATCTTTTCCTTATCACACCACCCCAACCTGTTTTACAGAATACACGATAAGACCCCAAGAAGCAATAATTTCTCATTATTGTCAGCGCGATTGTGTAGTAGTCGACTCATTGTCCGAATTTACCAAAGTAAACGCAGAGATTTCTTCCTCTCTCACATTCAGGAGTTGTGATCGCTTGTAATAGTATAAACTGTCCTGTAATGGAGGCGGGCCCTTTTCGGTTCTTCAGCCTCATGAAACTAAAGCCATTTCCCCGGGAGGGACAGAGTTTGCATGTGTGTTTACAGGACTGGTAAGGAGGACGTGCTTGCCGGAGTAGACCCGCAAACCCAGCCAACCCCCCCTTTTCTGCCCTCCTGGGCTGCGATTGGCCCTTCCCCGGAGGCTGGGCGCGAGAGCCTTTAGTCATCGCACTGGGAAATCTTTCTGGAACCGGGCACCGACTTGCGTGTTGTTTTCTTGCTCTTTGTGCGGGGATTAGCTGCCGCGCGTGGTCTGGGAATGTTGCGAGGGCTGGGCAACACGTAATCCAGGATTTGCCTCTGCCTCGGAGCTTATGGAAAACAGATGTCTCTCTGCTCTGCGCCTGAGCACAGAATGGAAATGACCAACCAGAGAGCGTCTTGGAACCGGGGACACCGAGTTGAGGGCCTCCAGAACCCAGCGGGGAGGCAGCTTTCCCCACGCTTGTCTGTCTCTGACACTTCAGCCCGGCGCTCGCGCAACATCGGCGGGTGAAGCGGCCCCTCCTTCAGATACCGCCCCGAGGCAGGACCGCGGCTGCGAACAGCGCGAGCGAGCGCGGGGGAGCGCGCCCGCCTGGGTCGCCCGCGCCGCCGCCGCCGCCGCCGCCGCCGCCGGGGCGGTGCGCGAGCAAACCCCGGCCCTGGCGGGGGCCGCAGCCCGGCCGGAGGCGGAGCCGCCGCCCGCCGCCTCCCGCCAGCGCACCACTTCTCCGCCGAGCGAGTCGCCGACTGGCAGTAAGTGAGCGCGGGGGCTGGGGCAGCCCGATTCGGCCCACCTGGAACCTTCCGACCCGGGCCAGGTCCGAGCGGACGGCGGTGTGGGCAGCTTACAGCGGATCCGCTTCCGGATCCTGGCAGCGGTGCTCAGATACCCGCCGGGAGCCGGCGCTGGTGGGAACGCGAGGCGGCAGGCGCTGTCTGCGCGGGCTGCGGAAGTGCTAAGCCTGGACGCGGCGTCGCACCCAGGCTGGGCTGGCCGACGTCCCCCGCGGGATCGGGCCCCTCTGCAGTGCCTGCGGTACTTGCGCAAAGCTTCGGAAGTAAAGTCGTTTTGCACCGAAGGGAAAAGTGGATATTTTTAAAAGAGTAGCTTTGATAAATGTAAAAAGATGGGTTTCCTCTCTTCAATTTTGGTCGTTTCATAAAACCATCTGCTCAAACAGATTTCCTTCTAATTAGTTTCCATGCTGCCCAAGTTCATAGTACAGTTCTCGCTTATTAGAGGAGGGAGTTGTTGATTTTTGAGGGTTTGCGGGGCTCTTTTTGATGGATGTTATTTATTTTGAAAACACCTGCCCCATGTTGAAAATTGCATACTGCTGACAAATCTGGGTGGGGAGAAAGGTTTGTCGCATGAAACGCCTGTCAGATCCAAAGGATTCTGTGACCCCCAAATTTGTCCCACCTGTAATCCAACCCCAGAGAGCAACTGGTAGCATCTTTACTTCTCCAATTCCCCACACCCACCCACCCCCAACCCCGCCGAAATCGCCAGCTTTAAATTAGGAAACAGAGACAGCTTTAGATTCAAATCCCTTTTACATAGTTAATTTTAAAGCCCTTTGAATTCCAGACTTCCAAAGATTAGGTTAGCCGCCAGGGCAAGAGGCATTGTTCTTGTGAACTATGAACACCAATGCTTTTTTCCATGAGACAATTTTTAGCCCATAAAAATGGAGGTTAGCTTTTTCATCAATATTTTAGAATGTGGTTATGCGATTGATGCGTGACAACTTGTATTTCCGGGTTCCTTTACCAAGGGATGGGAGGAAGGACTGTGCTCGGTTCACTACCTCCCGGCTCTATTTGACCTCTAGTTTCAGACTTCCACCTGATTTCATCCTTGGCAGATGTAGTACCTGCCCTTCAGCTGAAAGAGACAAAAGAGCAGGCATGATTCAGAACACTTTGACTACCACAACCTTAACCAAGGAAGCAAAGTATTTGATTGAATTCTTTGAGACGCACATTATGTTTCCTTCCTCTGCTGATTTAAGTACATTTAGCAATGAAGGATCAATTAAAGCAAAACCGAGAAAACCTCTGCTGCTCTCCTCCCTTAAGGTAAATACGGATTTGGCTGAGTGAGTTGGGCGAGGCCACCTATACCAATGAAGTGTCTTCATGGTGAGGTTATTCAGTCTTATTCAGGACTAGGTGCAAGGTTAACCACCAGATCTCACTCACCCTCATAGGTGCACTGTCTTTTCCCTGTACTCTCGCTTTTCTTTCTCCCTTTTTTACACTGTTCCTTTTAGGGACATACCATGACTCTATTTTGGATCATGGAATCTAGGATATCATTACCTTTCAGTGTCAAAAGTTTGTTTAGATGACAGTGTTCCTTATCAGTATTCTCTCATTTCCCCAAGTCCTGTCTTTATTGTCCTGGAAAATTCTGCCTACCAAAGCCTCCATTGGAAATTCCATTGTGTCTTTCAAAAGTAAACATGGCATCTACAACTTGAATTTTTTTTCTTGCATTATCGTTTTAATGTTGACTTGCATAGTTTCCTGATTGTCTGGTCAGCTTGTTATTTCTGCTTCATACTGGAATGCAAGTGGAAGGAACTTCTCATAAGACACTGAATATAAATGGGATAGGGAGTCTTTTTGAGATTTAACAACATAGACTCTGCCCTTCGGTTGAATTCTGTCCTTTGAATTTCTGTCCACTAATTACTCTAGAAAGAGCTGGATATTCACCTTGGGGCTCAGGAGTGATCTGTTTACTTGGCCTTTTCAGAGCAGCTTTAATTCACTACTCTCCAAATGCTGCTTGGTGAGAAATTTGCCTGGTCAGTGGAGATAAACCAATTGGGTAATACAGTCATGCCCAAGGAACCTTTGAAACTGCTCTGCTGCAATCCCGAGGAGATAACATTATCAGAACTTTCCCGTCTCACCACTCCACTAACCATGACACTGCTTGGTTTATACCAAATCCATCTTGGATTATAAATTACCCCAAGACAATTTTAGCTTGATTTGTTCAGGCTCTAAAAGTTTATGCTGGCAGGTACTGGCGAAACACTTTTGATGCTGCTGCTAATGATGCGGGTAGGAACAATGACAGTTTTCTTTTGAGTTTTATGAGAAAATATATTCCTGGATGTCTGTTGGAGAAGCCTGAGAGTGTTATCTTAAAAGCCTTGAGTCAAGGCTGAGGTATTATCATACTCCATTATCAATGTTATTTTTTGTGCCCTTGTATATTTTAGACCTTAAGACTGATCTGCCAGTTGCAAGATCTAAATAAGCCCCTGCAAGTCTGTGGGTTTAATTCATTATTTTCTCTGGAAGACAATAGGAGGTCTTTGATATGGATAGAATTTGGTCTTGGGAGAACTGACAAGTGCAACCTTTGAGATAAGCAAGTCGAGGGGAAATTAAGGGGGGTAAATCTAGTGACACTGAGCCACTGTTATCTAGCCGCTCAGCTTTTATGTGTTTTTTCAGAGTTTAGTGGAAATTCAACCTCAGAAACGGAGCTTTCATTGGCAGATATTTTGTCACACAAATGCTGGCCCTTTCCTGTGTAAAATGACTATTTTTGCATATCCTGTCTGTGTATCTCATCTTAATCCTTGAACAGAAATACCTTCTCCCTGGAATTTTCACTACATTCTTCTTTTTCTTAACATACTGGATGTCTGGGTGAAATTTATTTAGGCAGAGGGGCTGGCCAGGAAGATGAGGATGTATCCTTGAGTCAAACAAAAACACTGTGTCTGTCAGCATCTTTATTAACTTATGAAAGTTTAAAAGTGCTCTGATACAAGCTGTAGATGTGAGTTTACTTCTCCCTTCACTGCAGTAAAAGGAAGCAACCTAAGACTGCAGAGTTCTGGAAGTGGTGCAGTTTGTAGAAATATGCTGGAGGCAGGTGGAATTTTGGAGGATGATTAGCCTTTTAAATCACTATCTCCTTATTGCATATGTTTTCCAAGTTTCAGAATGTCTGCTGTTTGAGGGCTATCTTGTTTAGTTTAAGTATAGTGACTGATTTAAACCAAAATATCAAGAGACGCATGAAGTCTTGCTGACCTGCTTATCTCCCATTAGGGTAAGGGCCAGCATTTTAGGACTCTCATTCCTGACCCTCAAGGATGATGATTTTGAGGACCAGGATGTAAACTAAATGGAAAATCTTTCAGATTAAGACTCCTGAAAAGAGAGAAATGGCATCTGACCAAAAATGTGAAGGACAAGACCCATTGTTGTTTCAGATTATTCTATTCAAGCAGGTAGAAGAAAGGAAAGATGTTTTCAAGCACGGTCTGTCAGCCTGCGGGATTATTGAACAAGTATTATGTTACAAACCCCCTGCTTTTTGATCTGAAAGGTACAATCTAGTAAAAGGCAGAGCATACGCCTTGGAAAAAATTTCAAGCCTTGGTGATAACTTTAGACATTAGCGTGCATTCTCCTCCCGCCTGTTCACTTATTTCCTCACCTGGAAAAGCAGGATTTGGTTTAAATCAGTGACTATAGTTAACGCTGTGGGAGAACCCTTTTCCGTCGTTCTGCTTCCTGAGAGACTCACGATGGCCCCTCACCATGACATGAGATTTGTTTCCTTAAGCAGAGAAAGTTGTGTTCTTACCTCTTTCAATACAACCTGGGCAAAGTGACACTTGCTACGTAATTCCAAGGCTCCTATTTGACGCATGGCTCTGTTCCTATAGCATTTCTTCCCTAAATACCGAGCAGTTTAGTAGGGACCAGGCTAGCACCAAAATGACCCACAAGGGGGGCTTTCCTGGAGGGTAAGTGATAGATATCTTTGAGCTTCGCTTAAGAACATGAGATCAGGCCTCTTTAATCATGAACATGGCCTCTCAGACTAAACAAAGACAGAACTGTCTCTTTGCTAACCACATGCGATTTATTTAAATTAGGGTTACACATTCAACAGTGGTGTCAAAGCTATATTATAAAACTGCCTAAAAGAATGAGTTCTCTGGGTCTTTGCTAAGGGATAAAAAAAAAAAAAAAGGCATTAGCCACATTGAATGGGATTTGCATCTTGTTAGCTTGCCTGTGTATCCTGAACTGCTGGACACAATGGGAGGGTACAGGTCTATCTTTGTAGCTGGGCAGGCTGCCTTAGTTGCGATTCTTCTGGGAATTCATATAGTGAACTAGAAGCATGAGGAGTGGGGCGGAGGGGGAAAAAAGGCAGGAACTTGCAGGATACTCAAAAGAAGGGGAGCTTGGGGTCAGCCAGATACTTTTTTGCTGAATTTTTCATCTCTGTGAATTATTTTATAACTGGAAGTTTTTTTGTAATTCAAAATCAGTGGTACAGTTTGCCTTAGCAACAGCACAGGCTACCACTGTGCATAGTCATCTTGTCAATGTTGGTGAGTGAATTGTTTCCTTGCAAATTTGGGCCAGCTTTCTCCCCTTTCCTGGTCAGCATCCATCCAGGGTTTCCTTCACTTACTCCATGCATTGGACTCTGCTTATGAAAGGCAAAATAATTGCCATTGTAGTCAAAGGAGAAGATTATAAAAGTGAATCTCTAATGAAGTGCTAGCATTTCTTGGCTACCCCCCTTATTTAGCGTGGCCAATCAGAGGTCACCCAGGGAAAAGCGGATAAAAAGGCACTCAAGTGGGCTGAATGTTTGTGTCTCAATAGCTGCAGAAAACAGATGGCAAAAATTAGGGGCCTTTGTCCTCTCTCAGCCAATAATGAAGACACTGATCAAAACCAAATTTAGTTGTTACAGAATGTGGTCTCCAGATTCCCAGTACCATTAAGAAGAATTCTGTTTTTACAACGCTCTTTCCATTTGGAGAAGCAATACTTCATCAGTCTGTTGTGCCACACACTCTACAGCAAATGAGCCTTAAATAGGAAGTCCTGTCTTTTGCCCCTGGTCACACGGAGGCCACACGGTCATGTTGCATGATGAAGTGTGGTGGGTGCTATTTGCTTAGAGGAAGGATGAGCAGAGGCTAACGGCACTCTTTTTGCGATTTTTCACTTTTTTTGGCCATTAAGTAGCAATTACCCTTTGAGTCTCCTTCATCCCTTTCCTCCACAAACGTCTCAATCCAGAAACCTAAAGTACAAAGTAATTGATGCCTGAAGGCTAAAACCCACGCAAAGCTGCCAAACCACCCATGAAAACAACATGAGACATTTAGAAGCGTGGAAAGGGAAGAGGTGGGAGTGAAGGGAATGGAGGCCCTGCCCAAAGTGCCCCTTTTTCTTGTGACATTTACTCTAATATCTCCACTTCAGCTACAGATCCCACAGAGGAATGTATGTTTTATTCACTTTTTTAAAGTTTATTTATTTAGAGCAAGTCAGAGAGCATGAATGGGGGAGGGACAGAGAGAGAGGAAGAGAGAATCCCAAGCAGGCTCCGCACTGTAAGTGCAGAGCCTGACGTGAGGCTCGAACTCAGGAACCCTGAGATCATGACCTGGGCCAAAACCAATAGTCAGATACTTAACTGGCTGAGCCACCCAGGTGCCCCGTTTTATTCATTTTTAACACAGTCTCATTTGAAGAAAAAACCAGATTTCTCAAGGATTTCTTCAGAAGTTTTTTCTTTTTAATGTTTATTTTTGAGAGGGCGGGGGAGGGGCAGAGAGAGAGGGAGACATAGTATCTGAAGCAGGCTCCAGGCTCTGAGCTGTCAGCACAGAGCCCAACACGGAGCTTGAACCCCCGTACAGTGAGATCATGACCTGAACTGAAGTTGGACACCTAACCGGACTGAGCCACCCAGGCGCCCCGCCCTGACTCAAGGATTTCTTCTACAAAGATTTTACTTCTAGTCCACATACATTGTTTTGCTTAAACAAAAGTTCTGAATTTTTTTTTAATTTTATTTATTTTGGGAGAGCACAAGCAGAGGAGAGGCAGAGAGAGAGAGGGAGAGAGAGAATCCCAAGTAGGCTCCGTACTGTCAGTACAGAGCCTGACCTGGGGCTTAAATTCACAAACCATGAAATCATGACCTTAGCCGAAATTGAGAGTCAGACGCTTAACCAACTGAGCCACCCAGGTGCCCCAAAGGTTCTGAATTTTTAATAAGCATTTATTGCAGATCAAATTCACTATACTTTCTAAAAAGGCTTTATATATCAATAATGGGAAATCATTAAGAATTCTTTGAATAGTTAATGCAGTTTCTGTACTAGGAGGAAGGCAGATTTATTGGGTTATGGAATTCTTAATTCCATCTGCATGGGGGCTGGTTTTCATTTGTGATGCAGTACAAACTATTCTTGGCATGTTTGGAGCTTATTCCACACAGGATGCTCCAGGCCTGAACTAAAACTAGATAGAACTAAATTTCTTTTCCTAGATTTTTTTTTTTTTCCTAAGCCATTTTCTCTTCAAGTCCCTTGGATAAATGCATTCACCAAAGTGCTGCCAGATCTAGTTTAGTGTTTACTGTTTACTGTTTAGTGTTCAATCTTCATGATTCAGCCATTCAACTAGTGTCTGTGGATGGGTGGTCAAGAGTTCACCAGCAGACCAGTGCGGGGGGGGGGGGGGGGGGGGGAGTCATGCCAAGTGGAGACACTCAGACCTTCAGCTTATGCTCTAGATCTATTTTCTACCCCCTAGAGGCCCAGGGCCCAGCTTTCTAGATTTTGTACATAATGACCTACTGTCATACTTACACTTTTCACATGCGTGCTGTATTTGGTATCTGCAACTTAAGAATGACCACTCGATTCACTTGAAATCCTTGGCCAGTGTATACAGTGTGTGGGATAAATACCAAAGGTAAAGGAAAAGGAAAAAGTTAACGTGACCCTTTTAACATAGAAGCATTTAAATTTAAAAACAACAATAACAACAAGTCTAAATTCATAAGCTGGTTTTGTAGAAAAGGCTTGGTGGTTTTAGGATGTGAATACTTACCAAATATATGGAGTCTGCATGGTACTAAAGCTCATCTTCACTGGAAATTGGAGTGAGGGCCTGGCTCTTCCCTGATTTGATATGCTCAGGGGATGAACCATATTGGAATTCTAAATTGACAGCGATTGATTTGCTTTTTGTATTGCAGGCATATTTAGCAATTCTTGGTTAACTTACAGTCTTAAAACGGATAGAATACAATTACCAAGGCAAAACAAAACATTAAACTCTTGAGTTAGACGTACTGTATTATCTTGTGGATTTATTGCACCGGAGGTGATTAGGTCGGGTCTGTGATAGTTCTTCCAAGGGTCTGGGAGCCTGCATGCCTTTGGTAAATTGAGGTGACTGTCTGCTATTTATCTTTTATTTGTGATGAGAACCCTGCTGCCCCACCAGGATGTGCTTGGCAGTTTTCTCCATCCTCCTCTCACCCAGTATTTATTAGTTGTGAAAATTATTGGTTCCTGTGGCATGAATCTAGAAGAGCCAGCTCGCTTGGTTCAAGTGCATAATTTCATCAGCAGAGCAGCTAACTAGCTGAGCTAAGTTGGCACTGAGATGATAATAATGATTTAATCTCTTATTTGAACACATCTTTACTTTAAAAAAATTTTTTAACTCTTATTCATTTTTGAGAGACAGAGAGTGGGTGGGAGTGGGGACAGAGAGAGAGGAAGACATAGAATCTGAAGCAGGCTCCAGGCTCTGAGCTGTCAGCACAGAGCCCAACATGGGGCTCGAACCCATGAACCTCGAGATCATGACCTGAGCTGAAGTCGGATGCTTAACCAACTAAGCAAGCCATCCAGGTGCCCCCAGGTCTTTACCTTTTAAAAATCACTTTCACGAGGCACCTGGGTGGCTCATTTGGCTAAGCATTCAATTCTTGGTTTCAGCTCAGGTCATGGTCTCATGGTTCGTGGGACCAAGACCCCGACAGGCTCTGTGCTCTCTCTCCTGTCACTCTCTCTCTCAAAAATAAATAAATACACTTTAAAGAAAATCACTTTCACATAAATTATTCCATCTTACCTTTACAGTAACTCTGAGAGGTAACATTTTAGAGATGAGGAAACTAAGGTTTTAAGAAGTCCAGTGACTTTTCCAGTGAAGGAAGAGTTAGAAATCACACCTAGGACATCCTTCTCACTAAATCAAAATGCTCAGTAAAACCTGACTGAATGACATATGATAAAATAATACAAGAATTGTGGGAAACTCTAGATGAAAGGGCATTTTATTGAGGGAGCAAATCCAGGAAGGTGTTTGGAAAAGTGGTTTCCAATAGAGAATAGTCACTTAAAATTTAACTCTAAACCCAAGAACACCACACAAAAAAAACCATTAGGGAACATGTAAACAAGACCTAATCAAGTGTCAGTTCATATAGTATAGACAAGAAGTACATGACAATTCAGGGAAAAGAGAGAAAAGCATAGGCCAGAAAATCAGAGACAGTATAAATGAGGAAGTTCGAGCTTAAAGAATGTCCAGATTTAGATGGAAGAGAGGAGAGTGTAGGGCATGATAGGCTATTGGGAACATCCCAAGCAAGGCTAGAGAGCCATAGTCCAGCTGGGGAACAGCTGGGAGACACATCTGATTGGAGGAGGGAATGACCAGAAGGTCTAGGTAGGGGAGCCTTGGGAATTAAGGTTGAATAGAGAGGATGGGGCCACACCAAAGAGGATCTTTAGTGCCACACAGCGAAATGTGAACTGAGATATGGGTGCTGTGGTGCGTGGACAGGGTTGATTCCCTCTGAGGGCTGGGAGGGAGAGTCTGTTCTGTGTCTCTCTCCTAACTTCTGGTGATCTCAGGCATTCCTTGGCTTGGAGGTGGTGTTCCCCTTGTGTCTTCACATTGACTTCCTTGTGTGTAGGTCTCCGTGTCCATTCCACCCTTTTTATAAGGCCACCAGTCATACTGCATTAGGACCCACCCTAATGACCTCATTTCCAAATAAGGTAACATTCTAAGATACTGAAGGCTTCAACCTATCTTTTTTTTTGGGGGGGGGGGACACATTCAGCCCATCCCAGGAGCCTTTAATGAGTACTGAGCTGCAGACTAAGGGAGAAAGTTTCTTTTAGTAAAGATGCACTAACAGAACGCAGAGCACCCTGCAGGCAAGGGAGGGAGCCATGGTCTGGGAGTGGAGGATGGAGAGAAAATAGGTAAAAATCTGCAGACATGTTTTTCTTCTTTTTTTAGAGAGAGAGAAAGAGACAGAGTGTAGGGAAGGGGCAGAGACAGAAGGGAGAGAGAATCCCAAGCAGGCTCTGCACTGTCAGCCCAGAGCCCGACCTGGGGTTTGAACTCATGGACCATGAGATCGTCACCCGAGCTGAAACCAAGAGTTGGATGCTTAACCGATTGAGCCACCCAGGTGCCCCAAAATCTGCACACAATTTTAAAGGAAGAGTTGAAAAGATTTAAGGAGCAGCAGTGCTAATATAAGTCTAGAACATGACTGTTTACAGAGCGCTCTACCTCCTTTGATCTTGATGACACAGAAGGCTGAGTGGTGCCTCCAGGGTTTCTGGTCTGGGAGAAGGACCAGCGGTGAGGTCATCCACACTGGGGAGGGCACCTGGCAGACGTAGGTGCACCTGCTGCATGTGAGCTGGTGATGGGGCCGAGCAGAGATGTCCATGGGGTCACTGGCGGTCTGAACCATGTGTCCTCTCTCTAGACATCGATGTGGGGATTTAGACACATTCAAACCATCCTTTGGGCCTTGGGAGTGGGGGAGATCTCTGAGGGAGCGAATTTAGGAGAAAGTGGGCTTGGTATTTTGGCAAATTCCCAGGGTGAGAGGATTACTAATGAGTCAAAGCAGCATGTAAAGAGGCAGAGGAGAAGCTGTGAAGTTCTCTAGCTCCAAAGCTGAAGAAAAACGGAGTTTCATGTAGAAGTTTCAGTGCCAGGACCACAGGAAGGTGGGCGGAGAACAGGAAGGGAACTGGCTCAGGACCAGCGTGGGGAAGACTTTGGGTTTAGCTCAGGTGGGCAGCGGGAGGAGACAGTGTGAGGGAAAGGAAGGGAGGGAGAGGGTGGCCATCACAGGCTGGCAGGATCAAGGAAAGGGCCAGGGGGCTTTTATTTTGCAGTTGTATTTTTGAGATACAGTTTAGGTACAGTAGCTTCGCCCCTTCTGGTGTTCAGTTCTGGGAGCTTTGACAGTGCACATGGCTGCGTAACCACCACCACTATCAAGATGGAGAACGGTTAGATCACCCACCCCCCATGATTCCTTTGTGCTGAGGGGCCTTTTTAGAGGAAACCCGTGTGTGTTTGCAGTCAGAAGGGAGAGGAGCCATGCCAAAGGAGAAAATGATGGTGCGAGAGAGGGAAGGAAGGGGTTAACTGAGGGATGAGACCCTGGAGGTGGTGAGGGGGCAGGCGGGCCACCCTGAAGCAGTGAATTCTCGTGAAAAGGAACACTTCCCCTCTTCCTAGGAGGTGGAAGGAAGGATGAATGCGTACATTCAGGGTCTATGATAGATTTGGGGGGTGAATTCGTTAAGTCCTGCCAACAAAACCATTTCCTGCTGAGCAAGATGTTAAATGTCATATTCCATAACTTCCGGCTTGGCGGAATTATTTCCTATTGCAATTTCTGTCTGCAGGAATTACATCAAAGCAGAGGGCAGGCGCATGGCTGGTTTTCTTGGGGCTGTGCGCCCCAACCCTGCTGCCGTGTAATACCGCAGCAGCTTTAGAGCCAACACTTCAGAATTCTCCGAAGTTGAGGCTATCTGCATCTTGTCCTGTACCACATACAGTGGGAAAACTTGGCAGCAAAAATGGCTTCAATCCCCATAAATGCGTGTGGCAGCCGTATAAATGACTCACTGCTGAAGAGCTAGCTTCCACAGACGTGTCCTCCGGGCATGATTTAGTGAAAGAGAATCGCTTCTCATCTTGTTATGTTTTTAACGTAAAATCACCCTGGAGTGATTTTCCCTCCTAACATCTGTGATGTCACTTACTTCGCCTCATCTTTGCTGTCCCACAGCCGTCACCCGACTCAGGGGTGGGAGTCAGGAGAGTGTTAGACAGCAATTCTCAGACTGTGGGTTGGGAATCAAGTTGTGGGCTGTAACCGGCCTGTGTAAAAAGTGAAATAGAATGAGAAACAGTAGAGGGCTAAGTGTGATCTCACGCAACTTTTGTTTCAGGGAAGTATATATATCTGCACGGCACTGCAACATAAAATATGTCTCTACTGTGGATCGTAGGCACAGACATTTGGGAAATTCAGGTGTAGAAGTGTGTGGATCCTCTACCAATAGTGTGGCCTTACACAGGTTACCGAACGTCCTTGTGGCTTAGTGAGAGCCACAGTCTGTCAAATGGGGACAATAACAGTATCTATTCCATATGGTTGTTTGGAAGGATTAAAGAGGAAATGCGTGAAAAGCATTATGGACTGCACCTGGTTAGTGGTCAATGCTTATTATTACGACCTCTTTTCCTGCCGAAATCTGCAACTCAGATCTTTGTTCCCTACCCAGACCTTTCTTCTCAGCCTCGAACTGTGAACCCAGCAGCTCGTTTGACACCTCCATTTGGTGGTCCCACAGTCCTCTCCAGCTCAACGTATCCAAACTTGAACTCAACTCATACCCACCTTCTCTCTCCAGTCCTTCCCCCCCTCTTCCCTCTCCTGCCCCCATGCATGCAGCCCCCTCTGCCGCTCCTCCTGAATTCACTGTTCTCTGAGGGGTGCGACCACTCACCCCCCTACCTGGGTTGCCTAAGCATCATCTTACTAATGCTTCTAGTAAGAGAATTCTAAGCCTGCGTCACCATCATCGTATGGCAGGCAGATGAATGCAGTTCTGCCTTCAGTCTTGCCCCGTGTCCGTCCCTTCCAACCTTTCATGTTTGTAAGTCTTCAGTGGGTCTCATAGCTTTTAGCCTACAGGGCAAGGTCCATCATGGCCTGTTCTCTTCCTGCCTCTCCACCCTCATCTCTTGCCCCCAGCCTTGTACTACACACTCTCGTAATCCCATACGGCTTGTCGTTGGTCTTCCCCTGCTGATTCACACTTACCTTCAGGTTTCCTCTGCCTAAAAGGCTTGTTCCATATTTTGCCGTGTGGCTGACTCTTATGTGGCCTTCATGACTCAAGGTGGATGTTCCAGTCAGAGAGACTTAGGTTTGAATCCCCTAATCAATAGTTAATAGCCACGCGACTCTGAGAGGTGAATTTCTGAGGCAGCTGAAATCAGTCTGTGGCTCTGTAAGATGGGAATAGCAATCCCTAGCTCACAGAGTTGTAAGAATTAGTTGAATGACCGTGTATAAAGAACAGTGTCTAGCACATACTGAGTAATTACTTAATAAATAAATGGTTATGACTGTTATTTTACTTATAGTAATTATTTTTCATTTGATTATGTTTATTTTTGAGAGAGAGACAGAGAGAGAGAGAGAAAGAGAGAGAGAACGAACAGGGGAGGGGCAGAGAGAGGGAGCCAGAGGATCCAAAGCTGGCTTCATGCTGTCAGCAGAGAGCTCGATGTGGGATTTGAACTCACCAAACTGTGAGATTATGACCTGAGCCAAAGTCAGACACTTAACTGACTGAGCCACCCAGGTGCCCCTATTTTTAATTTAAAAAAAAAAAAAAAAAAGGCTCAGTTCACTGCCTTCCAGGCCAGAGCTTCTTGCAGACCTGAATGTGTCAGGTTGTTAAAGATCTGAGTTGTTTCTCCTGACTGACTACCCTTCCCCTCTCTTCTTCCCTTGATCAACCCCTCCCTCAAGATTCAACCCCAAAGTCACCTCGTTGGGGACTCTTCCCAAGCTCCTGGGCTCCCAGGCTTGTTTTAGCTCCATCAGAGTTCTCGGCTGCCTGAACACTGATACACCCTTTCCCCCCTGGATTCCAAGACTCCTGAGGGCTCTATGCCCCGTTCATTGTTGCATACCAAGCCCTCTCAGTGCATGCAGGTGCCTGACATGTAGTACATGATGAGTAATTGTTTCATTGATGAATGAATGGATGAATGAGAAGACTGTTGTAATTACTTCCTTACTGGTGTCCCTGCCTTCTCTCTTTCAAGAAATTCATCCTGTTAATTGCAATCAGATTAGTTCTCTTAAAGTAGAGTTCTGTCGCTCACCTGTGCTCAAATTTTGTTCTGGCCAGTGCACTCTACTAACACTGGCAGTTAGGGCCATCCCCAAGGTGGCTTCTATTTAGTGTTCCAGCCTTTCCTCCTGTTTTCCCTATATCTTGTACCTTATGCAAAATTAGGCTGTTTTCACTCCCTTTGTGCCTATCTATCTGTGCTGGCTCTTTCTGCTTGGAAACACCTAATACCTTAACTGCCTACTGTTCACCTGCTCATCTTTACTTGTCACAGCCCCACAACTTTGGAGACCCTCTCAAATGCTACCACATGACAATTCCAGAACCCTTTTTGATCCATTTTCTTTGTTGTTGTTTTTTAAGATTTTATTTTTAAGTAATTTCTCCACCAAACGTGAGGCTCGAACTTACAACCCTGAGATCAAGAGTCACAAGTTCCACCAACTGAGCCAGCCGGGCACCCCCTTGATCCATTTTCTAAACAAATAAAAATAGGTTTCCTCAGTTCTCCTTTGCATCTGATACAGCCTGCCATAGACTTCCGTCCTGGAGAAAGATTGCCCTTTATCTACCAGCTTATTTACAAACTTTTTTTTTTAATGTTTGTTTATTTTTTTGAGAGAGAGAGGGAAAAAGGGAGAGAAACAGCACAAGTGGGGGAGGGGCAGAGAGGGAGGGAGACAGATTCTGAAGCAGGCTCCAGGCTCTGAGCACAGAGCCTGACACAGGGCTCAAACTCAAAAGCCATGAGATTGTGACCTGAGCTGAAGTCGGCCACTTAACCGACTGGGCCCCCCAGGCGCCGTTTACATGCTTGTTTTTGATGGCAAGTTCTTTGAGTCTGGGGATTGTGTCTTCAATGTCTTTGTAAACCTAACAGCATCTAGAATATTATATTGCTTATTGTTTCTCATAAGTGTTTGAGGAGGTGAATAGAACTGAAAATCAGCTGGATCTGGTTCTCCTTTCTGCTTCCTGATTTAATTTAGGGGCTAGAGTAGGAGGAATTAGGGTTTGACTCTGGCTTTTTGACTCTTAAATATATTTCATTAACTGTATATTGACGTCATGTTATAACTGCATTGTACTAGGTATTCAATAAGCATGTTTGATGAATTGAAGATTAACTGGTAGTTTGTTTTCTTTTAGAACTAACCTACCTTCAAGTCTGGTGTTTATGGTTCTTACTTTGTATGCATACTAATAAAACAAAATGAGGTAAGAGTCGAAGTATATGAAATGTGAAGATGTAAATACACAAACATGTCAGTAGGTGGAGGTTGTGTGTGTCACACACGCAAACACACGTATACATATATACACACACACTTTCTACATTATCAAGTTATTAAGCAAAACCCTGGAGGATGAGGACAGTCTATGTTTGGTCTCATAAATATGTTTTCTAACTTTTTTAAAAATTCATTCATTTATTTTGAAAGAGATAGAGACAGCACAAGGAGGGGAGGGGCAGAGAGAGAGGAAGAGAGACAGAATCCCAGGTAGGCCTCGTGCTGCCAGCCCAGAGCCCCATATAGGGCCCGAACTCATGAAACCGCGAGATCACGACCTGAGCTGAAAACGAGAGTAGGACGCTCAACCGACTGAGCCACCTGGGTGACCCTGGTCTCACAAATATTGAAACCTAATTTTATATCTTTTTCAAGGAATAGAAGGTCCATTGGTAGTCTGCTCTCCAACTCTGTCCCTTTGTGACCTACAACCTCCCCAGCCACGTAACGCTTGAGGTGTGTGTTCGGTGATCTGCCACGGTGCTGAGTGGCAGTGGAATGACCTTAAGAGCTGGTCCGGTGTTCAGGTGGACCAAAGCTCACCGTCTTTCGTCCACGTGAAATTGATCCTCCTTCCTGCAAGTGAAAGGGCCAAGGCAGTAGTCCTTCTCATTTATTTGTTCTTCTGCTCGTCTCCCCATGTAACCCTGGGTAAGGGTGAGCCTTAAGGTGGTGGCAGCCGTACCTTTTACATGCCCGAGTCTACTCTCCAAGCAACTCTTGGCAACAAGCCAACAAACTAAACTAACACTAGTTTTTCAGGCACGTTTGCCAATTTTCAGTTGTTTACAAGCTTTGATGGGGACTAACTTCCAAAATTAATAAGGCCTGACACATGGCATAACACATTTCACAGTTTGTACCCAACCAGATTTCATGGAGGTAAAGGTAATGAATTGGCTGTTGTGAAATATCACATCTGCCCTTACTGAAGACAGGAGCGATGCGTGCAGGATATGGTAGTAACAATAAAGTAATTTCCATGTCCTTTTGATGTTGATCCTGGGAGACCACAAAATCAGAACAATAAAAGATCATTTATCTGGGCTTCTAAACACCAGAAGCATTCAAACAATGAAATTATTTTTAAAGGATATTTTTCACCCAATTAAAAAAAATCATGCCAGTGTAATAACTGAAGAACATTTGCGCTAAGGAACAGTGTGAGTCGTAGTGCTGTGATCTGTGTTGCTGGTTGTAACAGCACAATCCCCTGATTACAGGGTAAAGTGGATCTTGGTGGACTGCTCCACTAGCATAATGGCAGTCTTACTGTTAATGCCGAGTTGGGTTGCTCTTGGTCCTTGACATATTTTGGTAGGCACAGGCTGTGCTAAGATGTTGAATTTCTTTTTATTTATTTTTTTTATTTTAGAAAGAGAGAACATGCACACGAGAGTGGAAGAGGGGCAGAGGGAGAGAGAGAGAGAAAGAGAGAGAGAGGGAGAGAGAGAACCTCAAGCAGGCTCCACGCTCAGTGTGGAGCTGGACTCGGGGCTTAATCCCACGTTCCTGGGACCATGATCTCAGATGACATCAAGAGTCGGACGCTCAATGGACTGAGCCACCCAAGCATCCCAAGCGGTTATATGTGTTCAATTATACATATAACATGTTACCTGCTAAAGCACCATTTTCAACCACGATGCTGTTTTTTTATTTTATTTTATTTTATTTTATTTATTTTTTCACGATGCTATTTTAGAGTTAAGATAACTAACTAAGCTCCAGAAAAGTTCTCTTGTTTCTAATAAGATTCTTCTTCAATCTCTGTTTTAGTCAAACCAGTAAGTCGTACTTGCAAAGTTGTCTTGAGAATAAAATGGGGTATTTAACATAGAGTCCGGTACTGAATAAATGTGCGTTCCCTCCCTCTTCAGATGCCTTGAACCAAAATGTGTATGGGGGGAAAGTAATATTCATAGAATAAATGACTGGTATTTACTGAGCACTTAGTTATATATAGACCCTGCTGTATCTAGAGATAAAAAGATGGGTGACGTATAGGCCAACAGCTCACTCTCTTGTAAGAGAGGCAGTCATTTAAACCAGTAATTACTGCAGAGAGTGGTAAGTACAGCCATAGACGTATATACAAGGATTGACGATAACTCACAGGAGTGATGAATACCTTGTCTGAGTAAAACGACTATCAGGAGAGTTTTCAAAATAGAGGTGATGCATCCATTGAATCTCTAGCTGCAGAAGAAAGGATTGGATTCCAGGCAGAGGCAAAGCATGTATAAAGGCATGAAGGTTTAAAAAACGGAAGAAGGGGAATAACCCAGGACTCTCTGGAGGCCTCGAATGAGTGCATTTTAAATTCTTTAAGGATGGCTTGTTGAAGGACAAGTGTGGGACCAGCAAGGGTAGCAGTTCCAGCTCCGATTGTATGTGTTGGAACTGCTGGGCTTACGTGTCCCATGGTTGTCATGGAGCCTCAACATGTCTGGTGATCTAAAGCGGCTTGAATGCTCTAGAGATGGCATAGAGGTCCAGAAGATGGGCTCACAGAGGCAGAAGAGGGCCAGCACCTCTTGTACAAAACCCTAAAGGCTCCTTGTAATGGACTGAATGTTTGAGCCCCATCCCAAATTTATATGCTGAAACCCTAAATCCAATGTGATGGTATTTGGAGACGAGGCTTTGGGGAGATAATTAGGGTTTGATGAAGTCATGAAGGGGGGGTGCTCATGATGGGATTAGTACTAAGTCTCCCTAGTTAGAAAATAACGTTGGTTTGGGGGCGCCTGGGTGGCTCAGTCAGTAATGTGTATGACTCTTGGTTTCCACTCAGGTCATGATTTCACAGTTTGTGAGTTTGAGCCCCACGTTGGGCTCTGCACTGACAGCATGGAGCCTGCTTGAGATTCCCTCCCTCCCCCTCTCTCTGCCCCTCCCCCACCCTCAAAAATAAATAAATAGAAATATTTTAGAAAATAATTGATAGAATTGTGTCGCAGGTCTTATATAAAGATAGCTCTCTTTTTCCTTTCTGTTTTTCCTTTCCTTTCCTTTCCTTTCCTTTTCCTTTCCTTTCCTTTCCTTTCTTTCTTTCTTTCTGTTCCTTCTGATCGAGAGAAAAAGTTATCCCCCTATTTGTAATTATCAAAGAATGCAGTCATCATAAAACTGCTTTGAATTCCCTTAAGTGCAAAGCCACTTTGAGCCAAGTTAGCATTCACATTATTGTTGCATGAGCGTGGAAGGGATGAATGTCACAAAAAGGGGCCTGCACCTCATCCTGTCTCTTCTCTCTTACCTTCCTCTTTTCTCTTCTGCAAACACCATGACCTTTATCAGGGAATAGCTCCCTTGTTCATCTTGGGCTTAATTAGAAGCAAAGTTTTAGAGCAGCATAAAATGTCCATGCATGGTAGCAACTAAACTTTCTACAGTGGTAGGTCGAATCACTAACTAAAAGCTGAATATCACACCCATAATTCCTCATTTGGCTTATGTGCAAAAGATTATTACTGCCAAACTGCACATCAGGATCGCTAGGCTATTTTTGAAAATGTTTTCCTTTAATAATACTGCAAATACTTACGGCCAAGCAATAAAAATAATGAGACACAACATCTTATTTGGTAGTGTTTTCTTTCCAATACGTTTTTGTTTTTTGTTTTTTTGTTTTTTTTAGATTCCCTGTTTGAAGGAAGAGGTTTTACATTGTCATTTGGACTAGTCTTTCAAAATTACATATTTGTATAAGTATTTTTCTCTTACGTAGAAAAAAGAATATCAAATAACTTTTACTAATTAGATTACCTTTACCTACCATGAAAGGATTCAGTCTAAGAATAAATAGTGTCCTTTTCTGTGTTGCTTCTATCATCAGTGGGAGGCTCCTACCCATACTGCTGGGACTCTACATCTTGTTAGGAGCTCACTGATTCAGAAATCATGAAAAAAGCAAGAGTGAATTACAGAATATCTAAACAGCTGTTTATTTTTAATACTCCCAGTATTTACACTAACCCAATAGCCATGTAAATGTGTTATAAAGCGTACCTTAAGAACTGGATAAAAAACATTTTCGGTAAGTAGTATGAAAATCTTTTCCTGTGGAGTACGTCTAACCCTTAGACAGGTTACGCTGTCCTGATAATCTTGCTTACCTGTCAGTCTAAATAAAGAGGTAAACCAAGGGAAGCTCAAATGACCAGAAATTCGGGAAACACGGGCTGTAGAAACTACAGGCCAGTCTGTTGAGGGTTTGGAGTGGGTTGTATTTATGGACCCACTTTATGGGTCTGTTTATGGAGCACCGGGTGGGGGCGGGGGGTTGCAGAATCCATCCAGAGTCCAAGCAGTAAATTCAGTGGCTTGAGGATGGGGAGAGACTCTGGGCAGATGTTCATTGGTCAGGAGATGAGACTTGGTCTTCTGTAACGCAAGCATTAGCAGGCAATCCGTCCCTCTGTTCCTAAGTTCTTTTCTTCTGAGGACACAAGCATGAGATTCTCCGTCTCATATCCTCCACTTCCATTTTAGGTTAAAATGCTTTTGCACACCATTTTCCTAACAGATTCCCTCTGCAAATACAGCTCAAAGGTATCTTTAGCTGAAGTGTTGAAGGTGTGTTGCATGAGGACCTGGCCAGTGTGTTCTCCGGAGGAGTGTTGGCTACTCAGCGCCGGGGAATGTCCAGGCAGTCTTGACACTCAGTCATTCTTCATCACACGCTGCAGGAAGCCATGCGCCAAGACTGCATACATGTTGCGCCATCACTGGGGTATGACCCTGTCCCTGTGGAGTTTACAGGTTGGTGGGGAAGGAGCTCCAACCAAGCAAGCAGATAGATATGTCATTACAAAGTGTAACAATTGTCATGAAGGATTCGAATACCCTGCAGTGCTAACTACAAAGGGGGAAACCCATGTAGGATGGGAGGGACAGGGAAGGTCTCAGAGAGGAGGCGGCATTTGGGCAGAGATCTAAGGGAACAGGAGCAGCCTTGCAGCGGGACCCGCCGGGGGGCGGAGTGAGGCACGGAGTACCCTGAAAGTTGGACCTTTCTCATGAAGACCCAGGAATTTTGCCATTTACTAACAAGAGGCAGCTTCTCTTTCTGGAGGTGAGATCTCAGAGTTTGCACTTAAGGTAATGGGCTGATTGATTCTTGAAAAGCCAGAAATAGTGGAGAGAGAAGGATGGAGGCAAGAGCAGGATCCAGAGAGCACAGGAAGGCTGGATAAAGGTCCCAGAATGCTGCAAGAAAGCCCTATTAGAACAAATAGACAAAAAGAAATAAAACCTGGTTTTATAATGAATAAGCTTTACGGGCAAGTCTAAATTAAGGCTGGGTTCTTCCATTTCCATTTCTGGGAGCAAACAAACGTGTGTTAATAGCCTTTTAAATATAGAATGGAAATTCTACCAAGGCCCATCAGGGAACAGGAAAGAGAAGGGCCTGAAGGCACTGGCCATCTGATGCCAGCATCGCTGGTCTATGCTTTTATCACTTTACTCCACTCTCAGATTTGACTGGATTGATGTGCTTCATATGCAGTTGGTGCAAATGCTAATGACCTCCAGTCTTCTGTGTTTATTTTGGTGTCAGAGTTTTATCGTCAAGGTCATTCTGAAGATACGCAGCTTCTTAACTATGCGAAGTTCATAAATACTCTTGGTCTATTATGTCTTGTATCTTTCTTTTTCTTTCTATTCCCTGGAGTCTGCCTTCTCTGTGAATCCCCCTCTAACAGGATGTCGTGGTTTATTTTTTCCCTGCCCTTTGCCGTGAGGATGACGGGGAGTCTTAACCTTTTAGTAGTCGCCTGCTTTGTGGTGGGTTCCTGTTTCTCTGCTATCTTGGGAATTTCTGCCGTTTGACTGCCGGGTTTTGCGAATTCATATACTCTAACCCATTAACTCTTCAAGCACACCAGCTGTGGTATGAGGGCTGTTTGTTATTTCTCGTATAGTGTTCTATTCTCATCTAGCAAGACCTGTGCTCGAATTTCCAGTCCTTTCTATAGGACAGTCTCACAGAACTAATGTAGTCATAATGAACCCCACACCGCCTGCAAAGACCTCCAGCTCACCAGGCCTGCTTGTGAAGAGAGGGCAGTGGGGCAGATACAGAGAGGGGCTCACTCAGAGTCAGGCCTGAGTCTGCATCAGCCTTTGCCACCTGCTAGTTGTATGGCTTTGAGGGGAGTCACGTCACCTCCACAGACTTGTTTCTTGGTAAGGTGGTGATCAGACTGGGTATGACCACAGAGTTCCAGGGGTTCTGAAGAGATGCATGGGGGGATGGTGGAGGGGGGTGGGGAGGGCAGCAAAGTGAGAGGTGAGCATGTTGGCAGGGCCCCCAGGACCAGGACCAAGACCAATTTTTTAGAGAAAGTATTTTGTGGCTTTAAAACCATGAGACTGTATCATCTGTTTGGTTCTTTACAACTTTAAATACCTCAGATTGTATGAAGGATGAGAGTCTTGTGCCTTCCTCTTCCAGTCACAGCTGGAAAGGCTCAGCCAGAGCAAGAATGGAAGTAGATTAGGAGCCAGGCTGGGGTCTGGGGTAGTGAACTAAGCCTCCCATGGGGTTAGAAAGTGATGGCCTTTATGCTCTTTAAAGATGTATACATATATTTTTTTTTTCGTTTATTTATTTATTTTTGAGAGAGAGGAGAGAGAGAATCCCAAGCAGACTCCACACTGTCAGCATAGAGCCCAACATGGGGCTCGAACTCACCACCTGAGCCGAAATCAAGAATTAGACGCTTAACTGACTGAGCCAGCCAGGTGCTCCGATGGCCTTTATGCTCTTGATTCAAGTTGTTGCTCTGAGACTGAAGATCTATATGACAGAGGGGTGGCTTCTATCCCTTTAGGGAGTACCAGTGCCACTCCAGGGTACAGATGAAAGACAGTACCAGGTTCTTTGAACTTAGGCTCGTGCTTCTTGATGGGTAGGAAAGGAACATTGGGTGCAGTTGGGTATATCCCAGCCAAGGTCCCTTGCCAGATCCCAGCTCCTCATTTTTTCTTTTCTAAAAAAGTTCTGCTTTCTTTCTACAGCAGATAGCAATTAAAGCAAAGAGACAATCCTGTAGGAAGCCAGCAGATTCTCTAGGACTCAAACTAGACATACATCTGTGCCTGGACTATATTCTTTCCAGAGGAGAATCCCCACCCAGTTAGAGGGCATTCTTAGGACTTCTGGCCTTGTGGACTGCTCAACACTGCAATCAGTTTGCATTAGCGGATTCTTTATCTGGTAATGGTAGCAAGACAGGTATAACACATAGTTTTTAAAAAGATGTACAAGAGCAGGTTTGATTCTTGGAATAGCTTTGTAAGAAAGCCTGTGCATTTCCTTTGAGTCAAGGGAAATAAGTTTAATTATTAATTGCAATGTATCTGGAATATGGCCTTTTTATAGCATTAGAGAAAGAACTTCTGGCCTGGGAGGAATTTGATACGAACTGGAGAGTAATGATCTTCTTGGCTCGCGTGGAAAGTAAAGCAAACCTATTTCCATTCGCGGATAGTTAGAAGGTGGGAGAGGAGGCAAGGAAAGAAGACATTGGGAATTACATGGCATTATTTGGGGTATTTGACTGTTTTACAACTAAATCATTTGCAATGTGATTTCCACAGTGGTTGGACTTGGCCTGTTTTCCTGCAGTTTCCTCCTGCCCTCCTAAAATTTCCCTAGCCTTCACTCACTATACATTGTGTCTTTTCTCTTCCTCTGGGTGTAAAATGCAGGGATGTTGTGACCTTCCAGGATGTTTCTTACACCTGGATGTCTTCGTGCATGGCATTGACAAGTGAGGTACGCACACAACCAATTCTTGCCCCTGTGGGAACAGCTTGCCTCCATCTATAGAACACAGGGTGATCGAACATCTATGGAAATGATTGTCTTTTCCATTTCTTGTGCACAAATAGTAGATATTGTAGGTATCAGATAATTATCTTTGTTCATGCACAAATAAATTGCAGTTATTATTTTTCTTTTATGAGAGTTTTGCTGTTCTTGGGTTAGTTTGTAAACTTCTTAAAGTTAGTTGGGCTTGTGTCTTCATGTTCAGAATCTGAATTAGGGTATTATTGACCCATTTCCTTTGAAACAAAGTCCATAAAAGGAAGTGCCAGCCATTTCATTAGGTTTGATCAGGGTGGGCAAACTGTGGCCTGAGTCTCAAATCCAGCCCACTGCCTGCTTTTGTACAGCCTGTTAATTGAGAACAGTTTCTGCATTTTTAAATGCTTGGGGGGGGGATCAAAAGAAAAATATTCTATTACATGTGAAATTTATGTAAAATTTATGTTATTTCTTTTTTTTAATTTTTTGTTTATTTTATTTTTGAGAGAGAGACAGAGCGTGAATTGGGGAGGGGCAGAGAGAGAGGGAGACACAGAATCCGAAGCAGGCTCCAGGCTCTGAGCTGTCAGCAGAGAGCCTGATGTGGGGCTTGAACCCACAAACCGCGAAATCATAACCTGAGCCGAAGTTGGTCGCCCAACCGACTGAGCCACCCAGGCGCCCCAATATGTGTTTCCAAATGCAGTTTTATTGGATTATAGCTACATTCCTTCATATAGTGTCTGTGGCTGCTTTCATATAACGATATTGTTGAGCAATTGTGACAGATGCTGTATGGCCCACAAATCTAAAATGGTTACTGTTGGGCCATGTACAGAGAAAGTTTGCTGACCACTGGGCTTGAATAATTAGGACAACAATAGTTGACTCTTAGGAGCTAGGCATGGTGATAAGCAGCTTCCAGGCATTGTCTGATTTAATCCTCATAACAACTCTATGATGTGTAACTCTTACTGCTGTTTTACAGATGAGGAAAAAGTTGTGTAATTTACCCCAGATCACATTGCTGGTCAGTGTCAGAGCTGGGATTTTTACCCACATTTGTCTGATTCTAGAGCCCAAATATCACCCACCACAGAACGCCATCCCAGTTGGGAGCAACACCCATGAGCATCCTTGGCGGGTCTGAGGTGGAGGCCACAGATCAAAATTGTTTGAGATCAATTTTTTTTTGTTGTCGTTAATTCATTATTTGAGATTTATGTTTATGTCTTTCTTTTTTTATAATTTTTTTTTTAACATTTATTTATTTTTGAGACAGAAACAGAGCATGAACGGGGGAGGATCAGAGAGAGGGAGACACAGAATCTGAAACAGGCTCCAGGCTCTGAGCTGTCAGCACAGAGCCCGACGCGGGGCTCGAACTCACGGACCGCGAGATCATGACCTGAGCCAAAGTCTGCCGCCTAACCGACTGAGCCACCCAGGCGCCCATATGTTTATGTCTTTCTTATGAGAGTGCACAAGTTCCTTAAAGATAGTGACCTAATGCCATGCAGTGCCCAGCACATAGTAGAAGCTAAATTAAAAGCTTGTTGAACAAAGTAGGTAGGGAATAGAGAAAGAGCAGGAGAAATGGGGGGTGGGGGGGGGCGGGGGGCGGGGAGAGACAGGAAAAGGAAAGACATTATCTAGGAAGAGTCAGGATGCTCCCAGCATCAGCCCCCTGCCCATGGATGGCTCCACTTGGCACCAAGGTGGCTTGCTGCATACCAGGGCTCACAGGTGTGGGTAGGACACCCTGGGCCTGGCAGGCCCGACCTGACCCATGTACATACCCCCTCTGCTGTCTGGGGCCTGGTTGCTAGTCTTCTGCCCCTGTTCCCCTTGCCTCTGGTGGCATGGTGGCTTCTGGCACCCAGCCTGGACATACTGCCAACCCTTGAGGTAGAGAGCTAGGTAAGTCAGTATTTGCTTTAGAGCATGTCCATTCAGGGGAGGACATGAAAGCAAGGCTTCCCAGTCTCAGGTCCAGAAATGACAATTTTCCTCAAAGGGGAAAACTTTGAATCTGGAAAGGTGCCATAAGGAATCGTTTCTTGCCCTATCTTTCCAAGAAGGCTGCTGACTCTAAAGGCAAGATGGCCAGCGAGAAGTCACTTCCACTGGCAGATAAGCAGCACACAATAGCAGACCTTGTTTCTCATAAGAATGAGGAACAGGGGGGTTTGAGCAGAGACCCTCTACCTTCCCTGCAGCCCTGGGATTAGGAGTTGGAGTGAGGACTCACCAAGAGCAACAAAGTAGCGCTCCAGCCTCTTACTCAACTGTGTCAACCCAGCTAGGACTCTACTGGCACTAAGTGGGTAAGAAGGCCTAGGCAGGCTGTGTCCAGCCGAGTGTGATAACAGTGTATAGATACATCTTTTCTGACTTTGCATGACTCTGCCCACTCTCATGTGTTGATTTTATTTTATTTGGCAGAGGAAAAGAATTAATGGGGAGTAGGATATTAATTAGTTTATTCATTCATCCAAAAAATAAATGTTTACTGAACCCCTACATGAGCCAGACTCTAGGAAGACAAAAGTAAATCATTAGTGATTCCTAAAAGAACCTATAACTCTAGTAGTGGCAAATCTACTAGTGCTACAACCATAGTAATACATGTATTGACTGTTACTATATATTGGGCACTGTGGTAGGTTCTCTTAATAGACTAAATCATTTAATCATCATGATTACACTCTGAAGTAGGTTACTGTGCCCATTATATGGTGAAGAAATGGAGGCACAGAGATGTTAAGTTACTTACTCAGAGTCGTAAGTCAGAGCCAGGATTCACACCCACCTCGACACTAGGGTCCATACTCTACACTGCACCACACAGCTTCTGATTATAGTACTTGAGACTGCTGCGTGTTAAGCGCAGTGCTAAGACACTTGGATACTATACCATTTAACCACCAGGACAGCCTTCTGAGATGATACTTTACAAATAAGCTTACGGAGGCAGTGAGCAACCCGAACATAGAGCAAATACAGATGCCTCTCCAGGGCCTGTGTGCCTTAATTACAGCATCGTGGTAGTTGGATTCTAATATCCGGATATGTGACCGGTGTGGCGTCGTGCCACGCACACTGCTTAGAAAAATACTCTCTCCTGATTACATGAGTGGGGGAGGCAGCCTTCTGCCGGTGATGTCAAGCTCCTCTATCCTCAGATTACCTCTCTCCGCCAGGGCGCCCAGGCTCCTACTTTAGTATCACTCTCCGAGCTAAAGCACTGAGCTCGAGAAGTCCTCATAAAGGCAGGTGTGTCAACAGGAGAAAGTCCCATCTAACTCCGTAGCACCAAGGTCACATTAGCGCAGGAGGACTGGAAGGCCAGAGAGCCACAGTCCCAGGAAATGGGAACCGCCACAGTTGGAGCACCCACACTGCTGGGGGGAGGAGTCAGGCCAGGGCGATCCCCGCAGCTCCCAGCTTTTATTGCAGCCTCGACTCCCCTCCCTCGGCTCTCCCATCGGCAGCACTTGAATCAGTTATTTTTACAGAGTGGTCCTGTTCCCCGGTGAGAAGTAAGGTTAGAAAAGGAAACCTACAGAGAAGGGAAAAAAGAGAGATTTCATAATGCAAGCAGAGCTGCGGACTCCTGGGTGGGGAAGGCCGACGGCCTTTCTTCGGCGGGGGCGGGGCTCGGCGCCCTGGGGGTGGAGCCTGTTGCCGTAGAGACCACAGCGGGCGGCGGCGAGGGTGCGGAGAATGCTCGCGGGGCTCCGCCCGGCCTGGGAAGCCCGGGCCGTCTGAGACAGGCCGGTGTCTGCGATTGTTAACCTTGAACTAGAGGCCTAGACGTGGCATCATCTGGTCAACAGATAGAAGCATATCTCAGGTTTCCTGGGCACTACATGCTGGTTTGCACACAATCCATTTTAAGGGACAGAGAGGAAGCGATGGAAGAAGGGAGAAAGCGCCTACCGGGGCATGAGTAGCGGCGCCCCCACGTCAGCCACCGGCGGGCGCCCCGCGCGGTCATCTGGGCTCTGCCCCGCGCGGCTCAGGTCCCGGCCGGCCGGGCCTCAGCCGGCTCAGTCACCGAGGGACGTTTGCAGTACAGAATCCCCGACTCTAACTCAATCCCAACCTGCCAGTCCGAGCCACTGCACTGATTAATTAAACATGGTAAGCCACCGAAGCACGCAGGAACTTGGCACCGCCTTGAATTTAATTGTCAAAATGAAAAGTGTGATCATGAAACTCCGCTGGAGGGAAAAACAACACTTGATACTGATGTGCTCATCAGTGTGGACATTAATGTAATTAGGAATCCAGTGAAGACTGGGAGGTTATCTTCCAGGCATGCTCAGGACAGCTAGAGGCAACTTTGAATTATCCAGGCCGGATAGTGGCAGAGCAAGTGCTTTGTTTGCTTCTTTTTGCTTTTAGTTTTTGCTAGAGTCAGAGCAAGACAAAGAATAAGGGGTAGTGTGGCGCTGGGAAGTTTGTTGTATCAGTGCATGGCAGGGCCTTGTGTTTCGCCTCAGGCTTCCCCATAAAGGACATCTTCAGGCTGTGAAGGGGCTTGGGAAGATCAATGACAAGGAACTCAGACTGGGTAGGCCAGCAGCACAGCTGTGGTTGTGGGTTCCAGCTGCCAGTCAGACTCACAAGGCACAAATAGTTTTTAATCTGAATTTATGGTTAGGAAACATTGACACAAAATATACAGCAGGAGATACGGCACCTTTATCCCACTGGCGACCCAGCAGCTTCCTCTGCCCCCTTACCCACTTAAGGTATGTACCAGGGAGGAGACCCAAGGTGTGTGGGGGTTACGACACACAGCAGTCAGAGCCCCTTTTCCCTACCAATCTTTTCTGCCATCCTACTTAGGTAGCCACCCCACAGTCTTACTGGTACACACCACAGATGAAGCACACATAACATTCCCCATTTTTCTTAACTGTAGTGTTTCCAGAGGAACACTGCTGTGGGCAAATCAGGTCATTCTCAGGCAGGCCTGCCTCAGCCCAGGCCTCCTGTTAACTTTTTACCCATGGTAGGTGTTGTGGGTTGAATTCTGTCTCTCAGAAAGATAGGCCGAAGTCCCTAACCCTGTACCTGTGACCATGACCTTGGAAATAGAGACTTTGCAGATGTAGTCAAGTTAAGATGAGGTCATACTTTACGTGGGTGGGGGTCCTTTAAGAAGAAAAAAGAGAGACACAGAGAGGGAAACTCCATGTAAAGACCCAGAGATGCACAGGGAGAAGACAGACATGTGACAATGGCAGTAGAGGCTGGAGTGATGCCTCTACAAGCTAAGGAACACCTGGGACTACTAGAAACTGGGAGACACAAGGAAGGATCTTCCCTGAGAGTCTTTGGAGGGAGCTTGAGCCTGCCGAAGTCCAGGTCACCTCTATGACACAATTGTTGTAACACCCTGGCCTGGTCACGTAACCTTTCTGAATCTCAGTTTCCACTCTAATAATGATGCCTGCTCTGTTTCTAGATTTCACTGCAGACCAAAGAGAAAATGTACTACGAAGGTGCTTTCTAAACTATAAACCGTCAATCAGATATGAAGAATTGTCTCTCCCTAATGCTCCAACTATTTTTCAATTCAGAGATGAACATTTACCTTTATATCATGTTATGTTACTCATTCATTTCTGGAAGGACTTTTGTCATTCTACATCTCCTCACTGGGCACCTACTGTGTGATAGGCACTGCACTAGGGGCTGGGGAGTTGGAGGTAAAATACGGAGCCATTAATAGTTTTCAGCAAAGAATGCTATGGAGCACATAGGGGTGACACCCAATCTAGACCGGGGGTGGGGGGGGGAGGGGTTAGGATTGGAGGAGGAGTCAGAGAATCCTTCTTAAAATAGGTAGGGTCTTTACTGAGTTATGAAGAATTCGAAGGAGTTAAACAGAGGAAGGAGTCAGGAGAGGATAACATTCCCAGCAGAACAAATGGAATGTGAGCCTAGAGATTAGTGTTTCTATAACGAGTGCTATTGGTAATGTTAGAGGATAAATATAAATGTACTCGTATGAAATTTTCCCAGGTATTGGAAAATGTTTGGCATCCCTGCCCCCAGGCACTGTCAGTAGTACCTGCCTACTCCCCAAGCACACAATCAATATGACAGCCAAAAATGCCTCTTCACATTTCCAAATGCATACCCCACCACTTCATGGGGGGGGGGGGGAGGCGTGTATCATTTCCTAGTTGAGAGCCACTGCTAAAAAATGCATGGTGGCATGTCTTAAGAATTAGAGTATGACTGGGGAGGACAGTTGGAGAAAAACGAGGAAGGCAGAGGCCACATCATGAATGGCCTTATATGTCATCCTAAGGAGTTTACTTTCTAGGAAAATTTCCTTGATCAGAGATAGGTAGACCATATATGAAGGGCTTTGGATTGAACTTGGCACGTAATACATGGTCGGTACATTTTGGATCTCTGTCTCCCAGAATCTTGCCAAACCCAAGTTTAGTTAGCACGTATCTGTTCTTTTTATAGGCACTGTCTGTATACTTCCTTAGTGTACATCCCAAGTTGGCTGATGACAGTTAACTCACTAATGTCTATTCAACTGGAGGAAAACAGTGAGGAGGGGCAAAATGCCTCTAAGAAGTCAGTGAGGTGTGCAGCCGTCTCCATCCCAAAGAGTTGAGGTGCTTCTCTGCTATCGAAGCCTTACGGTGTAGTTGTGTGACGCCTCAATATAACTCGGAAAGGAGCTGAGCCACTATATACCAACAGCCACTACCACCACCATCTATCTACCTGTTGTTTGCCAGGGAGTGCCAAGGAGGAGCTGCTGTGGCCTGCTAACCCATCCCGTGGTAACGCAAGGCCCGGCTTGTAAAGGGTTGTATTCATTTTCCAAGACATGCACTAAAAATGAGGCTGTGTTTTCCTATAATAAACAACATTATAGTCTGTTAGGCTGCAGACTGGGTCCTCCGAACCCATTCACCCATACAGTACTTAAATCATGGTGATGAAGCTATTCAGAAACCCACCTGTCCTAAGGAATGCTGTTTCCAAGAAAGAGATATTCCCAATTCCAAGTAAAACATCAAAAACATACATGACCCTCATTTATTCTACCTTCACCCGAGGCTCTAGCCACACTAAACTACCACTCTCAATTCCTGTGAGCCATCTCTTGCCTCCAAGCCTTTGCCTGTGCTGTGCTCTATGCCTGTAATGTAACCCATGCCTCCCTGCCCCAGCCTGTCCCTCCTGTGGGCTCCCAGAGCCCTCCACTCCCTCTGCTGTCAAAGCACCTACCACTCCGTGTTGCAACTGCCTGCTTATTAATCAGTCTTCCACACTAGATTTCAACCTTCCTGAGGGCTGAGAAACAGTTACATTTTTCTCTGTATCCTCATGCCTACTCAGTGCCTGGCGCACACTAGACATTCAATAAGTATTCATTGGAATGAATGATCAAATGAGTAAGTGAACCTTCAGTGACTGCAACCCCAGCCAGAAGACTAAGGATCTCTCCCACTTTCCCACTATCTTCTGAGAAGAGAGACTCCCTCCAGTTGTATGCCCCAGAGTTTGGGTTGAGTGGAGGAAAAGGAGAGAGGCCAGGAGGATGTGCCTCAAGAGAAGTCAGCATTCAGTGCATTTGGCTTCAGACAGGCCAGCAGCAGCACCAAGTCGGGCTCCTTTGTGAGGGACTGTCTTAGGAAGAGGACATGGTAAAATGGAGTGGGGGTAGCCTGCCTGTAGTTTTAGGGGTTGGTTCTAATTAAATTAAACTTCTAAACCAGAACATATGTCCACCCAAACACCTGTACAGGAATGTTTATAGCAGCATTATTCATAACAGCCAAAAAGTGGAAACAACCCAAGTGACCATCAACTGACAGATGGATAAATAAAACATGCTATATCCATATGATGGAATGTTTTTCTACCATAAGAAGGAACAGAATACTGTCACATGCTATAGTATGGATAAACACTGAAAACATTATGCTGAGTGAAAAAGGCCAGATACCTAAGACACATATTATATGATTCCATTCATGACCAGAATCTATAGAGGGAAATCTATAGAGATAGAGAGTATATTAATGGTTGCGTAAGACTGTGGGGGGTGGGAAGGTAGAGGGTGATAGCTAAAGGGCACAGGGTTTCTTTTGGAGATGATGAAAATGTTCTAAAACTGGCTGTGCTGTTGGTTGCCCACATCTGTGAATATACTAAAAGCCATTGACTTGTACAGTTTAAATGGATGAATTATATGGTATGTGAATATCTCAATAAAGCCATTAAAAAAAAAACTTGTGAAGTAGGGTGTTAACCTGGGCTTTTGAGAATTGTGTACCACCTGAAATAGCATGGCAAAATTGGCATGTCTGGGGTCTATTTCACTGGATACTGACACTCACTCACCCACACCTTTGATGGTAATCATCACTGCTCTGTAGAGCTGAGTGCCCCATGACAGGGCTCAATGCAATACCTGACTGCATGGAAAGGATGTGTTGAATATTAATGTAATCAAATGTGTGAATTAACAACTTTATTTAAATAAAAGGTTTCATGTCCAATTTAAAATTTTTTTAATGTTTATTTATTTTTTAGAGAGAGAGAGAAAGAGAGAGAGCTATAGAGCGTGAGCAAGGAAAGGGCAGAGAGAGGGAGACACAGAATCCAAAGCAGGCTCCAGGCTCTGAGCTGTCTGCACAGAGCCCGATGCGGGGCTCTAACTCACGAACCACAATCATGACCTGAGCTGAAGTCAGACGCTTAACTAACTGAGCCACCCAGGCACCCCTCATGTCCACTTTTAAACTAGTAACTAAGCAAAGAATATAATGCAGTATGGTTCCCTGCCTCCCCTGCTGTAGAAAAGGGAATGATTGTAAATTCCGTTATGATATGTAAATTTTTTTAATTCTAAAGTATTATTTGTAGTAGGATCTAATTGTTTTTCTATGGCTACTTGATCATTTTTATGTTATGAAAACTAAAAAAAAGTTTAGTCGTCTAATAGGAAATCAAGGTATATAGGTGTGCAAGGTTTGCCAAGTTTCTCAACCCTTAACTGAAACGTTCCCATCATCAGAAAAACAGCAGGCTCTGTTCACCCCTGAAGCAAATAAATATACTACGTGATTTTTGTCTGAATGATTAGGACCACAAAAAGCAGAGGAATGGCATTTGCATTATTTGACTTGGAGGGACTGTGTTTTATAGACCCTTTTCTGGGTAGATACCAAGAGGGGAAAAGTTAGTTGATGCTTGTTGAACTCGGCTGTTTTGCATATTTATAAGTTTACCTTTGTGTTTCAAGCTACTTAAAATCTAAGGAAACAGTATGTTTTCCCTAACGAAAGGAAGTGACTGTATGCTCTCACACCCACCGAAAACACTCCTCTAAATATGAACTGAGGCATCGTATACCTAGTTTTCCTTCTAGGATCTATTCTCACCGCATCCCCCTTTTGCTTATCAGCACACCCCCTTTCCGATTTGTAACTCGGTGCCTGTCCGGGCTGCGTGGCGCCGGGAGACGTGCGCCGGGGGCTCTCCCCGGGTTAGCCGCGCGGCCACATTCCGGCGAGGGACCTCCGCGGCCCTGCACGAGAGCGTGGAAACAGCTGACTGCTGACTCAGAGGGGAAAGCAAGCCACCCGCGAATCTCATTGCAGCTCGCTGCTGCATCCCTATCCCATAATCCCTTGCTTGGTTTGCTGCAGTCTTTTCAACAGACGCTGAGTGAGAAAAAGATGTCCTGTAAGATAAAGATTGATTGGTTTGAATACCGAAAGGGGTCTCCCACTTGTTAATGACCCAGAAACATTCCTGCCGACTTTCCTGAGCCTTCTCTCTTTTCCTCCATTTTTCTTCTCTGTTCTGTTCATGAACTGGCACATCACTACATAGAGCAGAAGATATGCTGGGCTTCTGATGATGGCTGCACTGCATGGTAGGGAATTTTAACCAGTTTCTTTGCATGGTGCTTCCAAACTTGGGAGGTTAGCAGAATGTGCATTGTTCTTTTGGATTGCCGCGGAGCTGCAGCGACAGGCTTGGGAGGATTTAATTCTTTGCCTCGTTGATTAGTCTGTCTGCAGAAATGGGTAGGTCCTAAATGTTCTGATTGCTGAGTATTATGCCAGGTGGATAGCTGATTTCTCCTGCTCTCTCTCTGCTCTGGCTTTTTCTTTTTTTCTTTTTCTTTTTTTCTTCCTTCTCTCTCTTGGTGATGCTGCATGCTCTGTAACTATCAGATAGAGGGAGACCCATTCTTTGCTTAAACAAAGGCACCAAATTAACCAGAATAGGGAGAGAGGCATGCAAGATTTTCTTTCTTATCAAGTTCCTAATGTGATCTGACTAGATTTTTATCTTTACTAGTCCTCAATTTTAATGTGTATTCAGCTTATTTTAAATAAAATATTTCCCTCCTGGCATTTCTCTGTTGGGTGCGAAGATGGGGATGAAGTATTTAAGTTGCTGGATTCCTTCCTCCATACCCCAGGGTGGAGGAGAATGAACCATTCAACCCTTCCCCCACTCGGTCCTCTGTTGGAGAACCCTGGGGTTGAGTTCCCAGTTACCATTGGAAACCCATTCATTCATAATGCATGATTCGACCCTCTGAATTCTAAATGCCATTGATAATCAGCAAATATGCAGAAAATGATTTGGGCTTTTTTTCTTTTTTAACATTTTTTTTTTTTTTTTTTTTTTTTTGCCTGCCTTTGAAGTAGACTCAAATCTGGGTGGAGTTCAATGGTAGCTTTACACAGGGGGGGGGGGAAAAATCCTTGGGTTGGACCTTAGATTTGCTTCCTGAAACAGTGGCTACGATTATTCTGACAGCTTTCTCTACTAGTGTGCCCCACCCTTTCATTATTCCTTATTTTGGGAGGATAGGAAAGCAAGTAGGAAGGCTATTTATTTTAAGCTAAATTTAAATATTAATAAGTGGATTTCTGAACCAAAAGGTAAAATGGTATCTGTCTTAAGATAGATTCAATATCATTGCTTTCAGGAGCAGATCTGGATTCAGAATGAAGCATTTTAAAAATTATTAGTTTGTTTCTTTGGCTTAGATCGTATTACTGCAGTTTTATTCTTCGTGAATAATTGTTAGAGGTTTTTGTTATTTTTTTTAGATTAGAATATGTAAGGAGAGCCATTTGTTTGTCCAGATTCTTCAATTGATTTCTTAAGTATTAGGATTCAGTTCTGCTTAGCGTGAACCTATTTTCTGGTGTCTTTCATTATTTTCAGGCAGACGCTTCAGCAGCCCCGGACCTAACCGTCTGTTAATGTTAAATAATGCACGCCCCTCCCAAGCGAGCAAGCACACAATGAGAAGTTTCATGTGTGCTGTGGTATGAGAAAGCAGCTTTTTGTTACAGAGACGTTGAGTCGTGGCCTATCCTAAACCTCTAAGTGTTTCTTTCCAGTTTTCTCCTAGAAAGACCCAAGTGATTTGCATTGGAAAGGTTAAAATAGGACTGAATGTACAAATGTTCTCTGATACAATGTGCCTGTTTGGAGAAATAGGAATCCAGGATATATTCCATATATTTTAAAAATGGAGAATGAAATCTATACATATTTTTCACCAGAGTTAATGTTATAATCCTGAGATGACTTTTTTTTTTTTACTTACATGAAAAAAGCTTCGTGGATTTTTTTGCTTGTGAAATAAGCAAAAACACTCATTCTTTGTCTTACTAAAAATTGAAAACGTCCTTCATTTGGATATTTGGAGACATTAATTACTCCAAAGTTATGACTTTCTTGTATCTATCTTTAAGTCGAAGAAATTCTAAATGTGTAGCAATTTTTAAAAATTTAACCTAAGCTTAATTTTTAAGACTCCCTTGTGCTTTTTTTCATCATCTCTCTGATAAAGCTAAGACTTTAACAAAACATTTGAATGTATTATTGAAATGTATGGAGGAGAAATACTTCTACACTTTAAAAAATTTGCTGTCGGGGCACCTGGGTGGCGCAGTCGGTTAAGCGTCCAACTTCAGCCAGGTCACGATCTCGCGGTCCGGGAGTTCGAGCCCCGCGTCAGGCTCTGGGCTGATGGCTCAGAGCCTGGAGCCTGTTTCCGATTCTGTGTCTCCCTCTCTCTCTGCCCCTCCCCCGTTCATGCTCTGTCTCTCTCTGTCCCCAAAATAAATAAACGTTGAAAAAAAAATAAAATAAAATAAAATAAAAAAAATAAAAAAAAAATAAAAAATTTGCTGCCAAATTATTTACTCTCATAGGTTTTTTTTCTTTAAAAAAATGTGACTGAATTACTTCTAACTACAGCATAATTATAATTTGCACACACCTGTAATTGTTTTTTTGAAAATGTCTGATGCCATCTGTGCCCTTTATTACTTATGTAAGGATTTGAGTGTCAGAATAGAATTTGTCCTATAATGGGGCTGGCTATTAGAGTTCTCTGAATATTTTTATTGTGCAGGTTGTCTGAAATGAACAGATCAGGTTTCCTCCTAGAATTTGAAGGTTTAGGTTAAACCAGATACTGAGGGGAAAAAATGAGCCCAGTGTAATTATTCAAACAGCACCTTGGAAGGAACCTTCATTACTGCTTTCTGCGTGCTAGTCTTTCTACCCTCTTTTACTTTACCCTCTTCTGCCTTCATGTTCTCAGTCACCTCCGTTCCTCCATTAAGTGCTTTTCATTATTCTTCTTGAAAACTTATTAAGGTAAACATTTATTCTAATCAGCAACAGAATTAAATAACGCACTTCCTATCCACCAGGGACAAAAGGGGATTTGCTGTTGCACAGGCCTATGTCTTTTGAAGTTCTGATGTAGAAGAAATTTCTCCTCCCCCTTCTTGCTAACCTTGCCCAATTTCCAGAGCTTAGGGCCTTGGCCTTCCTCTGTCTTTTTTGTGGTCCCAGAATATGCAACCTCCTTGTAGTCCCAAAGGAAAGCAAGGAAAGAGTCTTGGCAAGGTGATGGATGTGGGGAGAGGAAACCCCACTCATCCTGACTGTCCCAAGGCACTGTGGATGAGTGTTAATCAGCCTGACCACTTAACACTCAATCACACAGACCCAGCTTTCTGTACCTTAGAAAACCCAAAGCAAATCTTAAGAACCGACTTAATTGCATCGTAAAAGGTGAGGATGTCTATGAAGAAGGCAAAGACAAATAGTTATCTATACTAAGAGGTAGAGGAAATAGGCATAAATATTCTAAAGATGAGTTGGGGGCTTGACATAAATCAATTTCCGTGTGGTAAAACCCAGCAACCTCGGGAAGCTGTCATACATTGGACCCTGGAAATGATAAGAACCTTTGGAAAGCTTGGGCACATCCTTGCCTGCAGACAGAAGTTAAAGTGAATGGCTTCTGGAATACACACCCACTCACCCCCAAACACACGCGCTCATGCATGTACTATCAGAAAAGATATTGCATCTGGCCTTCTAATTTACAAAATGGCCCATTTGGGAGGCTTGATTTATCTGGAAATAGGTCACCCTGTTTTAATTTCACTGAAGATTGTCCTCTTTTCTTTCTTCTAGTTAAGTCCTCTGTAACAATGCAAATTCAGTTGCAGGTGAATAAAAATATGCTCATAAATTTAAAAACTAAAAATACTTTGTTTCTTTAGTCATGTTTTAACCTGTGCCTTGAGCTCTAGGTACCATCTGTCCTGGCAGGTAAAAGATAGAACATTGTGAGTTATAGATAATCCTAATAGTTCGAGATTTTCTTTCTGTAAACGCGCCAGAAAAATTTTTAACTTCTTGGGAAGCTGATTTTATTTTTTATTTTTATTTTTTAACAATTCAGAATTTACTGCTTTCTGTTTTTAAAATGTTATTTATTTTTGAGGGAGGGAGAGGGAGGGGCAGGGGGAGAGAGGGAGACAGAAGATCTGAAGCAGGCTCCACCAGGCTGAAGCAGAGAGCCGAATGTGGGGCTCGAACTCCCAAACCGTGAGATCACCTGAGCTGATGTCAACCACTTAACTGACTGAGCCACGCAGGCACCCTGGGAAGCTGATTTTAGCCTGTCTGCGTCGTTGTCATTGGCAGTAAAAATGTAACCATACTAATAAATTAATCCAGCTAAGTGGCAACAAAGAGAAGCAGGAACCCAGGAATGCCATAAAATTAAACAGAAGTGGAATCTAGTGCCTTTAGGATGGTGTATAATCAAATATGCTGACTCTTACCCACAAATCACATGTTAAAATTTTATTTTCCAAAGGAATCTTGACCTGTTTCCCAACCGTGTTTCCTAGCCTAGCCAACAAGTTTTCCCCCAACTCTCTCCCCTTCTCAAGCAGAGTGCTTTCAATTTGTCTTTTGTCTTCTACCCTCCCTTCCTGCTCTTCCCCCTCTGGTGTCAGCAATAAAAAGTTTGGATCATTATCTGATCTAACTGGTATACTCTGGGGTGGGAATTGTGGTCCCAACCCTAGAATTGTGGACCCAGGCATTTTCCTTTTGTTTCTTCTCCTCTCAAGTTCTTCTTTTCCACTTGGTTGTCATTTCCACCAAGTTCTAGGGGATTTGAGGACGTGAGCCAGGAAAAATACCAGAGGTGATGTGAGGGAAGAAATGCTAGGATGGGGGGTTTTTCTATGCGCAAGGATTTTGTTACATGCGTATTGCATTGTTGTTACAAAAGCTGTTTAGTGGGCACGCCCCACTAATGAGGAATTTTTGTGTCAACTTTCTTAGACTTTGTATTTCCGCACACATGTGTCCTCAGTGGTTCTCAATTCCCGTTCCGCCTTTGTGAGTGTGTTTAAGTATGTCACTGAATATTTACCCTCTGGCTGACGGCTTGTGTTGCTAAAGATTAGACGATCACGTGGGAAGGCAGGTAATGTCTGATGTCAAATGAAAACATTCACATGACTGATGACAACCATGCTGTTTTTGTGTACTAAGTCAGCCAGTGCCGCTTTTTTCTGCTACTGGGACTGAGTCCATTCCCATGTTATACTTTATTTGCTCAGTTCATTCAAAGAAATAATGAGTGTCTATCACGTACGAGGCACAGTTCTAGCTGCTGCAATCCTTGCCTTCGTGAATCTTACATCCTAGAGAGGTGGGGAGGAGACAATATGCAAGATAAACACATTACATACTATATCAGAAAGTGACCGTTGCTACAGAGACAGAAAGCAAGGACGGGAGATAGCAAGTCCTGGGGGCTGGGGGGCAAGTTTCAATTTTAACCAGAATGGTCAGATTGAGAAGGTGCTATTGAACAGAGAAGTAGAGAGGAGGACCAAACCCCTCTTGTAAGCAGTATTGCTGTTGGTTTTCCACTGACAAGGAGCCTCAGCCAGTCTCCTCACATAGCGAGAGCTCTCATAGCCAGTTAATGTCAACAGCACCCTAATGTTGGCTATTTATGTAGTTTTAAAATGGCCCTTCTTAGAGCGCCTGGGTGGCTCGGTCAGTTAAGAGCCCAACTCTTGATTTTGGCTCAGGTCATGATCTCATGGTTCATGAGATCGAGCCCCAAGTTGGGCTCCGTACTGACAATGTGGAGCCTGTTTGGGATTCTCTCTCTTTCTCTCTCTCTGCCCCTCCCCCACTTGCTCTCTCAAAATAAGCTAAAAATTTTTTTAAAAAAATGGCTCTTCTTGCCATCGCTTCTCTGTCATTTCCTCTGTGTTGGCCTTTTGTCGGTATGTAGAGTGCTAGTTCCTGCATCCAAGAGGATTCGGGTTCCTTCAGAGACAAAGCCCATTCCATGCATGCTTGTAGGTGCTCCTGTCCAGAAATTGGTTTTGCAGATCTCCAGGGGAAGAGTAGTTCTATATGCTGATCTCTTTCACTATCATGCGCTTATTTCTGCTGGTCATGCGAGTAAGAAGGATCTCTGACACTTCAGAAACCAAGATGGCGAAAGGAGAACAGCCAAGAATCTAAATAAGTATTTATTGCTCTTCTAATCAAAGCAACCAGAAACTGTGGTAGTGCCCGGACACTTTAAAGGCTGTATACATTTTATGTATGTTCCTCGCGGCGTATTCAGACTGATGGAAAGCTTCCTGTGGTGCTTGTTAGCACATTCTGTGCCTCCATTTTTCTCGGTACTTTATCCCTTTAGGAGTAGTCAAATTGTCTTTCTATTGTGGGTATCCAGTTATATTCAGGGAATGATCATTACCCTGGCAAAGTCTCGGTTTGGGGATCTTTGGGGCTTGGAAGCCTTTTGTGTTGATTCTGAGAGTCCTAAAAATCCAGATGTCTTCAACAGGTCGCTTGTGACAGGTCTGTAATATTGTCATGCTTTTAAATTAGTGTTAATGAGTCAACTTAATTTACCATATAAATTAACAATACTAACAAAGACTTACTCCCACCCACTTCAATAATTATCATAAAATTGGAGTGAAATATTTTTATTTCAGCATCAGAACATAATGATGTGAGCTCAAGAAATTTCATTTACTCAAATCATACCATCTGATTAAAACAAATGGTTTCTCCTTGCCCAAACCCTAAAATTCTAAGGTTAAAAAAAAAAGAGTGAAATCAATGCGATGTTTTCTCTGTACTTTTTTCAATACTCAGCATGACTGATTATTTCAAAGGGGGATATGAAATTTTTCAAAAGCTATTGAAATTAAAATTATTTTTAACTTATTTTAACTGAAAAGTTCAATATAACTTTTTAAAAAGTTATTTATTTGTTTTAGAGATAGAGAAAGAGTGTGAGCAGGGGAGAGTGGCAGAGGGGGAGGGAGGGAGGGAGGGAGAGAGAGAGAGAGAGAGAGAGAGAGAGAGAATCTTAAGCAGGCTCTGTACTCAACTGGGAGCCCTGATGCGGGACTGGATCCCGCGACCCTGAGATCAGGGGTCTCAGCCAAAATGACCTGAGCCAAAATCAAGAGTCATATGCTCATCAACTGAGCCACCCAGGTGCCCCTTAGATATAATTGAAAATATATATATATGGAACACATCATGAATTTTTGTGTCATCCTTGCTCAGGGGCTGGGCCAATCTTCTGTATCATTTCAATTTTAGTGCTGCTGAAGTGAGCACTCCATAATTTTTATCACACACACACAAAGTGTTAATCTTGTTTAAGATTAGGTATCAGATAAAGCAGAAGACTTGAAATCTGAGCTTTCTGATTCACTGATTTTACTGGGTGACCTTGAGCAAGTCATTTAAACCCTCGGCTTTGGTTTCCTTATCTTAAAGACAGACAAATCCATTCCTTCCCTTTTCTGATGTCATGGGGATGTGGTTAAGAAAAGCAGATGATGTGCCAATACTTTGAGCTCCTGAGAGATGAGCCACATTTAATCCAATCAATGAATATCATTCTCTACTCTAGTTCTTTAGGGAGACATTCTAGGAAAGAGAGAGCAGATAGTGCTGGCTAATTAAATATGTCACACTCACGCTGTTTTAACTAATGCAGCGAGTTCTGTTCAGATGTGACACTCTTGTATAGCAGGTTCACAATGTTCTGTCTGTTTATGAATCATGCTCTTTAATGAGCTTATCTAGAAAGTATAGAGTTGGGATATGGGTGTGTCCTATATGTAACTATACTCAATTATGTATAACTAGTAGAATTTTTTAAATGTTTATGTATTTATTTTGAGAGACAGCACACACATGCAGGTGAGGGGTAGAGAGAGAGAGAGAGAGAGAGAGAGAGAGAGAGAGAGAGAGAGAGATGGAGAGAGTGCAGAACCCGACTTGGGGCTCAATCTCACAAACTGTGAGGTCATGATCTGAGTTGAGTTCAAGAGTCAGATGCTCCATCTACTGAACCACCCAGGTTCCCCGATAGAATTTTCTTATTACAAGTTGACATACTTTTTAAAAATGTGGTGAATTGGTGGGGAGAGAGAAGAACTATCATTCATGTTTGAAAAAAATTTCCATTAAAAATTGTAGAATTGTTGATTCTGTAAATATGGTATTTCCCAGCTTCAAACACAGGTCCCAGGCCAAGTTAAAATATTATATATAAACCAAGCTTTTATAGTACATACAGCCTTCTCAAAGCACACGGTCAAGGGAGGTGTGGTGGTTTAAGGAGTGAACAGGCTATGGGTTTTGCATTCTGGCAAACTTCTTAACTGAGCCAAGGTTTTCAAAGATCTGTGGAATGAGAATAATATTACTTCCTGCCTAGGGTCATATTGAAAATTAACAAATTTTTTTTTGTAAAGAGTGTTTCTGTAGGGAATTGGGGGGCTGTAGACACCTTACCAAATATTTAGAAAATTAAGAAGTGAATTTTAGCTTAACCTTGGTTTACCCTTTTGGAATAGAAGCCAGATGTTCTTCAAGGTGGTAAATGAAGCTGTGTTTTATGTTGTAATTTTACCCTCCCTTGGAGGCCCTCTGCATTTTTCTCTCTTGCCGTCTTCTAATTCTCTTTTTCTGGCACGATTCCTGACATTTTGAAACCTTCTCTGAATTAATTCATTTCACCAGGTCCCTCAGATTCCCACACATGAATACCAACAGACATTTCTTAAAATGTTAGGAATTATCTGCCTTTGTCCCTGCTCTGTGGCAAATACATTTTAGCATAGAATCTATAAACCTTTAGTTCTGAAGAGAACACTCTGAACCACATACAAAGGTCTTAATAAAAAGTTCTAATTATTCTGGAGCACCTGGGTGGCTCAGTCGGTTAAACGTCCGACTTCAGCTCAGGTCGTGATCTCATAGGCGGTGAGTTCGAGCTGGGCTCTGTGCTGACAGCTTGGAGCCTAACTCGGATTTTGTGTCTCCCTCTTTCTCTGCCCCTTTTCCCACTCATGTTCTTTCTCTCTCTCTCTCTCTCTCTAAAAAATAAATATATATTAAAAAAATTTTTAAACAAGTTCTAATTATTCCATCCTTGCATGTTAACAGTATGTAGGGGAGGGAAAACTTTTTCTCAACACACTTCAATTCTGTTCCTGAAGACTGCAAATTAAACTGACAAAAGACAGATTATCAAGAGAAAAGGATGTACACATTTTACTGGTAGTTTATTTTTCCAACATAATATATAATATTCTAAGTTTATTAATTTAATATTTTTAATTTTACATGCATGGGAGCTTCACAGAAAAGAAATGAAAACCCAGAGAGGCAGTTGGACCTGGGGGCTTATATACTGTTTTAACAAAGGATGACAAATGGTGGAGAAATGGCTAGATAAAGGAAAAGGAGGTTTAGGGACAGTAAATTGTAGGAAAGTGACCAGGAAATGTATGGTCCATAAGGGTTGTTGAGTAAGATTTGCTATGTAGACTCCTCTCCCATGCTATCTCTGGTGATAATTAAGAGTCTCCTCTTTTTGGTATGGGAGAGTGGGGCACCTTTACAAATGAAAATTTCCTTTGAAAATGGGAAATCGATGCCCTGCTTTTAAGCAGGGGGGAGAGGACAGAATGCCCCTCACCAACCACCAGCTGCCTTACCGTGTCTGCTGTTTCTCAAGTGCCTCCAGCTCAAAATAATCCTTATGCCAAGATGGCACATTTTGGAGTGACATTTTGATCCCCTTCAAGTACAATAGTTGGGAAACCATTTTATCTTAGTAAGACCGTTCTATTTGATATAGATTATACTTTTATAAGACTGTAGGTATAGAATCAAATAGAGTCATAAATGAAGGCATGAACAGGCAGAGCTGTATAAGTATTTGGCCCCTCGGTTACCCCTGCTTGCAAAGCCAGCAGGCACGCCTCTTTGTGCAACATACGTCTTCTAATTTGTTTTGTTTGCATGGTGAACATGTGATCATTTTATTGATTTACAAAATAAACAGGCATTTCACTGTATGCCTCATCCAGCATTGAGGGTTGGTTATGGTCATTTTGAGGTCACTGGCATGGAATTCTACCTGTATTCATAACACGGTGTCTGTAGTGAATGAACCAATGATTGATTTGCACTTACAAGTTATTATATATTTTTCCTGTCTGACAGCAGCAGCGTGCAGGGTCAAAGACAGCCGGCCTCCCATGTCAGTGGTCTAGGATGGCCAGTGAAGCCACCAACATCCCAAGTCCTGTGGTGCGCCAGATTGACAAGCAGTTTCTGATTTGCAGTATATGCCTGGAACGGTACAAGAATCCCAAGGTTCTCCCCTGTCTGCACACTTTCTGCGAGAGGTAAGCCTCCTTTGTGCTCAGAGAAGAGAGTTTCACAGACTGATCTCCTCCAGCTTACCAAGGGGTTCTTTCCAGAGTTGTCCAGTTACCTATGGGAGACAATAACTCTTTTGTGCTTATGATAGATATCTAGAAACATAATCATGAGTTGCCAATGATTTACTCTATTTTATTATTATTTTTTAATTTTTTAATTTTTTTATTTATTTTTGAGACAGAGAGAGACAGAGCATGAGCAGGGGAGGAGCAGACAGAGAGGGAGACACAGAATCGAAAGCAGCCTCCAGGCTCTGAGCTGTCAGCACAGAGACCAACGTGGGGCTCGAACTCACGAATGGTGAGATCATGACCTGAGCCGAAGTCGGACGCCCAACCGACTGAGCCACCCAGGCGCCCCTAATTTACTCAATTTTAAATAACTACAAGTGAGAGAAAGCAATCTAGTAGCTACTGATTCATTCCCACAGGACATAGAACATTAAATATTTTAAGATTTCAAACATGTTTTAATTTCTCCCTTGTTTTTCGTCAATTTTTGCCAACCACAGTTCCCTCATACAGTATCTTTGGTGAGGGCCAATTAAAAATCTATTATGGGGCACCTGGGTGGCTCAGTTGGTTGAGTGTCTGACTTTGGCTCAGGTCACGATCTCGTGGTTTGTGGGTTCGAGCCCCCTATCGGGCTCTGTGCTGACAGCTCAGAGCCTGGAGCCTGCTTCGGGTTCTGTGTCTCCCTCTCTCTCTCTGCCCCTCTCCTGCCCACATTCTGCCTTTCTCTCTCTCAAAAATAAATAAACATTAAAAAAATTTTTTTTAATCTATTATCTTCTCCCATACAACACATGAGGTAAAATACCTTAGTTAAAAGGGAGAGCTTCCTCTCAAAGATACTTCAGAAGTGGGGCACCTGGGTGGCTCAGTCGGTTGAGCGTCCAACTTTGGCTCAGGTCATGATCTCACATTCTGTGAGTTCGAACACCGCGTCAGGCTCTGTGCTGACAGCTCAGAGCTTGGAGCCTGCTTCAGATTCTGTGTCTCCCTCTCTCTCTGCCCCTTCCCTGCTCACGCTCTGTCTCTCTTGCTCTTAAAAATAAAAAAACATGAAAAATTTTTTAAAAAAAGATACTTCAGAAGACATATACTAATGGCACATTTGAACATAAAGATGTTGCAGATGAAGAAAAAAACTATGTGTATGAAATAATTACAAATTACCTGAACATGTAATTTGCTATATATGAAAACACATTTCTTTATCCTTCTTAGTTTTTTCCATTGAGTTAATCAGTTATCAAAATACATCTTTACTTTCTCGTTTAACTTAGCGCATAAGCAATTAAGCAGATAAAGTTTGTTAGTAATTAGTTTATCTGTGTCCTAATTTAAGTATTTCCCTAGTAAGGTTATATATTTTTTTTCTTAAAAATAAATATAGTAATTATGTTTTATAGCATTGTGTTAAATATATTTTCTATTATTATTAAATATACATAAGTAAAATGCTTTAATTCTTGTTATAGAATAGGAAGTGGTGTTTCCAATGGCTTCAAATCAGTGCTAATTATATTTACCATCCATTTAATATACATTTGTTAAAGTTGATTTACTTTGTAAGATCTCACGTGCAACAGAATAACCATATACATGCTGGTGATGGATAGACGGAGAAGGTGGATTTGTTACTGGCCGTTGTGGTTTTTTTGTTTGCTTTTTAGGGGGTTCTTTTGGGGTGTGTGTGTGTGTGTGTGTGTGTGTGTGTAGAGTTTTTGTTTGTTTTAGTAGTGGTATATAGGGCACTAGCACTTTTCACTTTATTTATTTTACACTTTGGTGCATTTTGTAATTTATAGTCCAAAATGACTAAATGGAGAGTGACTTCCCCCCCTCACTCAATGAATCTAGCTAAAACATGAATACCAGCTAATTGTCCCTGTGTCCCTGGGCTCACATGGTAAGATCATTATTTGATTTGCGGCAGTTGGCCTCTTCATATATAACACTGAGAGGCACTCAGTCTGAGCCTGGCAGAGCCTCCTATTCCCCGTGTTCAGTTCCCAGGCAGTCCGCTGTTTGGCTCCCATTTACGTGCTCTGACAGGTGAGAAGCAACAGTTTTGGGCTGTCCTGGGTCCGCCTCACGCCCTCTCAGTTGGGTCTCACCCAGTCTACTTCTGTTCCTCCGTCTAATGGCCGGTGGTAGAGATTTTCCAGAGCCTACCACAGCAAGTCCCTGTGGAATGCATGGAATGGGTTTTGAGAAGGTCACAGTGGTCACAATATGAAGAATATTAAAGGATAGAGGATACAAGGGTGGGTGACAGTGCATAGAGCCACTGCAGAAACCCAAGAAAGGCTGGTGTAAAGCAGATGATGAGAACTGGAAATGTTGGAAGGTATTTAGGAATTTCCAGCCTTTGGTGATGGGTTGGATGTGGAATATGAAGGACAGTTACGGTTTTCAGCATGGCTCCATCATTCCTAGATGAATGGATGGAGGTGCTGTTTGTTGAGATGGAAAGAGGACCCAGCTTGGGGAAAGAACATAGCTTTGGTTTTGGACATGTTGAGTCTTAGAGCTTGTGCGACATCTAAGAGGAGATGCCAAGAAAGCAGTTGGTGTAGAGATTAGGGGCTCAGAGGAGACGTTTGTGGAAGGAATAGAAATGTGGGAGTGTTGTGTTTATAGCCCTGCACATGGATATGATGTCCCAGGGAGAGAGGGGTGCTAATGACAGAGCCTGGACTGGCCAGTAGAAAACCAAGAGCAGACAGAAGGAGAAGGAGGACCAAGTGAGTGTGCTGTCACAAGCAAGAGAAGATAAAGTTTCAAAAAAGGAGAGGTGGGAGGCAGCGGTCACATTTAATGAGTGGTACTGGGAAGGATAGGAGTGAAAAATGTCTATTGTCTGGATTTGGATGCTCTCAGTGACCTTAGCAAAAGCTATTCTGTTTCTGGTATTGATTCAGTGCTAGGTATTTCTGTGACATAGGAAAATCCATTAACCTCCTTGATGGCATTTTTCTTATCTACCTAATATGGGGAATGAGACGAAATCAGAAGTTTTCGAATTTCGTTTGGCAGAGCAACAGGGAAACATTATGTAGAGTAGTTATATAGAGCTTAGGTTCTGGTGCCTAAGAACCTGAGTCGCCTGGGTTTGAACTCCTGCTCTGCCCTTGACCACTGGAGTTCTGAGAGCAAGCAACTTTGCTTCTCTCAGCCTGTGTTTCCTTGGGTGTCTAAAGTACATACTTCAGGCGCACCTGGGTGGCTCAGCTGGTTAAGTGTCTGACTCTTTGTTTCAGCTCAGGTCATGATCGCACGGTTTGTGAGTTTGAGCCCTACATCGGGCACTGCACTGAGAATGGGAAGACTGCTTGGGATTCTCTGTCTCCCTGTCTCTCTGCCCCTCCCCATGCCCCTCTCTCTCTCAGAATAAATAAACATTAAAACATAAGTAAATAAAGTACCTACTTCGTACGGTTTTTGCAAGTACTGTGAATCTAGTGAGCAGGATCTATATGTCATTACTAGCAATGCGTTTTGCTAATTAAATGAATTAAGTTGATGCCTTTTGAGGAGAGGCAAGAAGAGATCATGTTGGTATGACTCCGGGTGTCCTATCCCTGCTTCAAACAAAACATTTCCACTGGGAGGTGTTTTGTTTTGTTTTTAAGGTTTATTCATTTTTCAGAGACAGAGACAGAACATGAGGTGGGGAGGGGCAGAGAGAGAGGGAGACACAGAATCTGAAGCAGGCTCCAGGCTCTGAGCTGTCAGCACAGAGCCCAACATGGGGCTTGAACCCACAGACCGTGAGATCGTGACCTGAGCTGAAGTCAGATAGATGCCTAACCAACTGAGCCACCCAGGCGCCCCTCCACTGGGAGGTGTTTTTAACATGGGAGATCTGCATATGCTTTTGTATGCAACTATGTGTATGAAATAATTAAAAATTAACTGAATATGCAATTTGCTATATATGAAAATACATTTCTTTATCCTTCTGGAGTAGTTGTTCCATTGAGTTAATCAGTTATCAAAATACATCTTTATCTTCTTATTTAACTTAGCACATGAGCAATTTCACTTATGAAGTTTGTTAGTAATTACTTTACCTGTGGCTTAATTTAAGTATTTCAACAGTAAGAGAAAACTTCAACCTGTTTCTCCCCATTGTAAAAATCCACAAATCTGTGAACATGACACTGGATATTGTAGAGCAATTCTTTGCAACCTTTTAAAAAAATTTTTTAATGTTTATTTTTAAGAGAGAGAGAGACAAAGTGTGAGCGGGGAGGGGCAGAGAGAGAGGGAGACGCAGAATCCGAGGCAGGCTCCAGGCTCTGAGCTGTCAGCACAGAGCCCAACACAGGGCTTGAACTCACAAACTGCGAGATCATGACCTGAGCCAAAGACACTTAACCGACTGAGCTACCCAGGTGTCCCCTGCAACCTTTAATGAGCATATAAATCACCTGATTCAGACTCACCAGGCCTGGAGGAAGACCTAAGATTCTGCACTTCTTCCAAGTTCCCCGGAGAGGCCAATGCTGCTCACTTGGGGCAAGGTTCCCCAGAACACTACCAAAGTCAATGATGTTACTCTTTTCCTTGAGGGTTATCCTTTGCCTGATCAGTCGATAGGGGCGCGGGAGTACACATTACCTCTTGGTTGCTGAAATCTTATTTTCCTAGAAAAGGAAACTACACAGGGAGTTTCTGCAAAGTAGCCCATGTAGGTGCAGAGAATGTATGGTACCTGTGAGAAAAGGTGGTCCTGCTCTTGCTCGAGAGCCCACTGTGCTGACAGTCCACCTGCTTCTGCTCCCGCAACAGGTGCCTGCAGAACTACATTCCCGCCCACAGTCTAACCCTCTCCTGCCCAGTGTGCCGCCAGACCTCCATCCTGCCCGAGAAGGGGGTGGCCGCGCTCCAGAACAACTTCTTCATCACGAACCTGATGGACGTGCTGCAGCGAACTCCCGGCAGCAACGTTGAGGAGTCCTCCATCCTGGAGACGGTCACCGCTGTGGCTGCCGGAAAGCCTCTCTCTTGCCCAAACCACGATGGAAATGTAAGTGAGCCGATAGCAGACGCGGCCTGGGGGCATGACTGCTTTGATTTGGGTAGGCTTCGGGCAATCAGAGGTTATATGCTAAAGCAGAACTCCACCTGGAAAATGGGTAATTAGAAGGCATTTTTAGCAGTGCTCAGGCTATTTTGCCTGCTTACTTGCTCTGATCACATTCATTTAAATGATCAGATCAATCTTCATTGTGTCTATTAGCATGTATTATTAGTTTCCCCAGGAGAGCAAACCCATAACTATTTGCACAGTGGGTATTCTTGACCCACATAAATATCTACATAGTAAAATCTGGATAAAGATTAAAAATAGATACGTGCTGCAAATTGAGAATGATTATTAAAATATTAATTAATTACAGCTCTTTGTTTTTCTTTTGAGGGAAATTTTTCTCCTGCTCCATTAGGCCCTAATCCTTAATAATAAATAGAATTTGAAGATGTGTGAATCCTTGACAATAGATTCTAGATTTTGAATTCAAACGTATTTTCTGCTACTAGCAAGCATAATAGCTGAACCTGTGTGTACCATTAAATAACTGATTCACAATAGCTCTGTCACCTGAAGAGGCCGCATTGTACAAGAGCACTGGCTTTGGATTTCAACTGCCTGGTTCAAACCCCGCCCTTCAACTTATTCCTGTGTCAGCTTTGGCACGTTTATTAAGCTCTCTGTGTCTCACTTTCTCATCTGTAAAGAAGAAGTAATAATTGTATTTACTAGGGACCCCTGAGTGGCCCAGTCGGTTAAGCATCCAACTTTGGCTCAGGTCATGATCTCGCGGTTTGTGAGTTCCAGCCCCGCGTCGGGCCCTGTGCTGACAGCTCATAGCCTGGAGCCTGCTTTGGATTCTGTGTCTCCCTCTCTCTCTCTGCCCCTCCCCTGCTTAGACTCTTTTTCTCTCTCTCTCAAAAATAAATAAACATTAAAAAAATTAAATAATAGTATTTACTATATGGGATTACTTGGAGAAGTAAATGTTTAAGTCATATAAAGCATTATAGTTAGCTCTTTTTAAATTTTTTTTTTTTTTTTAACGTTTATTTATTTTTGAGACAGAGAGAGACAGAGCATGAACAGGGGAGGGGCAGAGAGAGAGGGAGACACAGAATCAGAAGCAGGCTCCAGGCTCTGAGCCATCAGCCCAGAGCCCGACGCGGGGCTCGAACTCACGGACCGCGAGATCGTGACCTGAGCTGAAGTCGGACGCTTAACCGACTGAGCCACCCAGGCGCCCCTATAGTTAGCTCTTGATAAATGTTAGCTATGAAGATTATTTCTCATCAGTGACTATTCACTTTTTTCTTTGTAATGGCCACTTCAAAAGTATTAGAAGCTGCTTATAATAGAACGCATGGGTCTAGTAAAACCACTATCAAGCAAGCTATTAATTGTTAGAGCAAAGGAATAATTATTAGCCATAACTATTGTTTGTTGACCTCATTTCATGCCACTCTCTCTGCCCACCACACGGCAGCCTCACTGGCCTAGAACTTGCCAAGTGGCTTCCCACCTTGAGGCTTGATTATTCTCTGTGCCTTCTGCCCGGAATGCTCCCTGGCTAGCTCACCCTCATCCTTCATGTCTCTGCTCAACTTGCTCCCACACAGAGCAGTCTTCTGTAACTGAGGCAAACCACCTCTGACACCCACTTATTAGCCATTACGTCACTTCCTGGATTTCCTTCCTGGCATCCACCATGCTCTGCTTGCCTTCATCTGTGTATTTGTTGATCTTCTGGCCTTACTTTTAGAAAGTGAGCTCCAGAAGGTCAGGGACCATGTTCACCATTATATTGCTAGCACTAAGCACAATATCTTCTACATGGAAATGTAGAAACAAACAGAGACTGTCTGTCCTGAACTTGCTATAACAAGGAATCAGCCACCGTCACTTCTGTTTTGGCAGAGACTCAAAGGCAGGCAGAGGAGTGGGAAAGCTCTACCGCAGACAAAAGGGAAAGCTTTAGGGATGTGCTGTTTGGAGGCTATTTGCATGGGGAAGCTGGAGACAGAGAGACAGAGCGCGAATGGGAGAGGGGCAGAGAGAGAGGGAGACACAGAATCCGAAGCAGGCTCCAGGCTCTGAGCTGTCAGCATAGAGCCCCATGTGGGGCTCGAACTCATGAACCGTGAGACCATGACCCAAGCCAAAGTTGGACGCTCAGCCGACTGAGCCACCCAGGCGCCCCTACGTATCTTTAATTAATTATTTAATTGAAAGCACACCAGGCTGTCAATAACCACGGTTTCCCATACAGTGTACTCCAAGGGAGAATTACCATGTAAGTTTTGTAAAGGAAACTTTAAATGGTGCCTTCAATTAGTTGAGCATTCTTCTTATGACCATTTCTTACACTGGCTCTCCCTGAGGCTGTCTTCTCCTAGAGGAGCTCTAGCTCAGCTCAGGTCATGATCTCACGGTTTGTGGGATCAAGCCCTGCATTGGGCTCTGTGTTGACAGTGCAGAGCCTGCTTGAGATTCTCTCTCCCTCTCTCTCTGCCCCTCCCCCTGCTCTCTCTCCGATGCTCTCTCTCTCGCTCTCTCACAAGATAAATAAATAAACGTTTATTAAAAAAATGAAAGGAGTTCAATTCAAAAAGCTAGGGAAAACAACAAAGTAAATATATGGAACACGAAATAATAGAGATAAACTTGGTTTGAAAGTAATAAAACAATTGAGTTAATAAACCTAAGAGCTGTTTTTTTTAATTAGTGAAATAATTTGATATCTGGTAAAACAAAAAAGGGAAAATATATCAAATTAGGACTCTAACAAAGAGACACCAGTACAGGTAAAAGGAATATTTTAGAACAAATATATCAATGCTAGGTGCTAAAGGCTAATATACTTGAAAGTTTGAAAGAAATGAATGATTATCTAGGAAACTGGAAGTGATCAAGAAAACCCGAGTAGGCTGCTAATTTTGCAAGAAACTGGTAAAACTTTATTTGAAAACTAATTCCTTCAAAACAAATATGTGTAAAACAAATATGATTCATAGTGTGGTCTGCATCTTAAGAAAAGATAGAAAACTTCCTAATTCACTCGTGATATACTCATAACTTTAATACCAAAATCTAGTGAAGACAGAAAAAGAAAACTATTAATCATTCGGTTCATGAAAATAACTGTAAAATTCTTAATTAAAATACCCCAACAAATCCTTACTATGTAAGAATTAAGAATCAGGAAAAACATGAACATCACAAAAGAATTAAGAGTTAGGAAAATATGAATATCACAAAAGAAAATGGGCAGAGAACTCAAAATTCACAGAGGACATATAAATGGCTAATAATAGTATGAGAAATGTCAAGCTTCACAAATAATCACATCTTTTCAAATTGATTTTTAAAGATAATAAGCAGTGCTGATGAGGATATGGGGAGATGTTTTCATTTGCTGTGGGTGGGAGGGTAAATTGCTCTTCAGAAAGTTTATGTCAGTTTGTCGAACTATAATGAGTGTTTTACACAACTTCCTGTCCTTTAATTCAGTAATTACACTAGTAGAAATATTTCTAAGGAAATAGCTGGAGAAAAGAATGAAGATATAAGAATGTTCATTGAAAATTTTAGATTAGAGTAAAAATTAGAAATAATCTGAATGTGCAATATTAGGGAAATGGCTAAATTATGGTAAGTCGGTATACCTGACTCTTGGGTAGCCATTAAAATTGATGGTTTGGTAACAGATGACAATTATGCTAATATGTGGGTATGCTTGTATGTTTATATAGACTTTCATTTTTTAATTAGTCATTCCACACTGTATATTCAGTATAGAAAGGAGAAGGGTATAGAAGCAATAGAGACCCTTGGATGCCACCAGCTGCTAAGCAGAATCTGTCTTAGAGATGCTGATTCCAGCAAAGTTAAAGAATCCTTTAGGTTAAAACTTCCCTTTGTCTCTCTCCAAATGCATCACATCAAATCCACTAAAATTTAGATCTATCTAGAATTTGAACCTCCTTAAGGTAGATGAAGCTATTTAAAGTATGTTTTGGCTGATTTCTCTTTGCTGGGTCATTATGATTCTTTGGAATCATAAAATTTATAAACCAGCAAGAGGTCTTGGAAATTAACAGCGTGTGCCTTGAATCGTTCTATTATCATAGATTGTAGTTCACTGCTGCTGCTTTGAAACAGGGGTCCTCATTGCATATTCAAGCCAAATGCATGCAATATTGCAGATAAATTGCTGCAGTTAATTGCCATGGGTAAATCTTTAAAAACAATTCAAGCATCTGAAGGTTAATAAAATTGGGTAATTAACAATAAAGCAGGATGTTGTCCTCATAAACTGCCTGGTGCTGATTAGCACATGTGGATGAAAGCCTGTCATTTACTTTAAGTGCTGTGACACTCTCTGTCTTCTAATTAAACTGCCATGGCTGCATTGTCCAAATACAAAGAAAAATGGGAATAATGGTCAGTGATTTAAGAGGTTCTTTGCACGTAAAGCAGACATTTGAGCTCATGCCTCACGGTCCCAGAACCGCAAATGATCATTAAACCCTGTTATGGCTTGCTTAGGCACCTTACTAACAAGGATGTTAAGAGGTACAAAGAAGAGATCCTCATTAAGAATGCCCTACCACTAACAAGTCCCCACTTCCACAATCCTCAGGGCTGTTCCAAGGCCCTGACCACCCTTTCTAGCATGTTAGTAGTGCATATGGTCTTGCCTTGTCATCTTCACAAGTAGTGTCTACCTGTCAACAAAAATAAGCTAGTCCTGGCCTCTGGCCCAGCCGCCCCCAAGAACAAACACCAGTATTATCTCACTCAAGATGGATGAGCTCAGCTGAGTCTCACGCTTGACGCAATTAACTCTCAGCTTGAGTCAAAGCTGCCAGATCCTGAGCACAAACATTTGGGAATGACTAGTTGTTCACACTTTAGAATGATTTTAGGGCCTTTGTTTCCAAGAAACACTTAGGATTCCAAACCAGGGACAATCACCTATGTGTGGAGCTCTGTCTTCAAAGATGCATTTTTTTAAACTAATTAATGCAATTTTTTTAAATTAATTTTTTAATTAAGGGAAAATTCACATAATATAAAATTAAACAGTTTAACCATTTAAAAGTATACAATTCAAGGGCACCTAGGTGGCTCAGTCAGTTAAGCACCTGACTTTGGCTCAGGTCATGATTGAGGTTCACGAGTTCGAGCCCCACATCAGACTCTGTGCTGACAGCTCAGAGCCCGGAGCCTGATTCGGATTCTGTGTGTCCCTCTCTCTCTGCCCCTCCCCCACTCACGCTCTGTCTTTGTCTCTCAAAAATAAATAAAAACATGTAAAAAAAATTTTTTAAGTATACAATTCAGTCTTTTTTAGTGTATTCAAGAGGTTGTGTAAGTATCACCACTAGTTCCAGAACTTTTTCATCATGCCACTTCCCATTCCCCCCTACCCCTAACCCCTGGCAATCACCAGTATGCATATTATCTCTGCAAGATTTGGCCGTTACAGACATTTAATACAAATCAGTCGTAAATTATGTGGCCTCTTGAGTCTGGCTTCTATTACTCAGGATAATGTTTTCAAAGTTCATCTATATTGTACCATATGGCCAAACTTCATGTCTTTTTTTTTTTTTTTTAATTTTTTTTTTAAACGTTTTATTTATTTTTGAGACAGAGAGAGACAGAGCATGAACGGGGCAGGGGCAGAGAGAGAGGGAGACACAGTATCGGAAGCAGGCTCCAGGCTCTGAGCCGTCAGTCCAGAGCCCGACGCGGGGCTCGAACTCACGGACCGCGAGATCGGACGCTTAACCGACTGAGCCACCCAGGCGCCCCAAACTTCATGTCTTTTTATGACTAAAATAATATTCCATTGTCTGGATATACCACAATTTATTTGTCCATTCATTAGTTGATGGATATTCATGTTGTTTCCACTTTGCGGCTATTATGAATAGTGCTATGAACATTCGTGTACAAATTTTTGTGTGGATGTACGTTTATAGTTCTCTTGGGTGTATACCTAGGAATTGAATTCCTGGGTTCCATGGTAATTCTGTATTTTACTTTTGAGGAGCCACCAAACTGTTTTCACAGTGATTGTGCCAGTTTACATTCCCACTAGCAAAGTATGAAAGTTCTGATTTTTCCACATTTCCACCAACACTTGTTATTATCTGACTTTTTGAGTCTAGCCACCCGAATCAGTATAAAGTATCTCATAGTGGTTTTGGTTTGGATTTCCTTAGTGACTCATAATATTGAGCATATTTTTGTGTGTGTGCAAATTGGCCATTTGTATATTTTCTTTGGAGAAATGTCTATTCAAGTCCTTTGCCAGTTTTTTGAATTGGGTTCTTGAGTTGTAAGGTTTCTTTATATGTTCTGGATACTACATCCTTATCAGATATATGAATCGCAAATATTTCTCCTATTCTTTTCACTTTCTTTTTTTTAAAGATTTTATTTTTAAGTAACCTCAACACCCAACATGGGAGTCGAACTCACAACCCTGAGATCAAGAGTTGCATGCTCTACTGACTGAGCCAGACAGGTGCCCCTCTTTTCACTTTCTTGATAGTATCTTGATAGTACCCTTCATCCACAAGATTTTATTTTGATGAAGTCCAATTTATCTATTTTTTCTTGTTGCTTGTGCTTTTGGTGTCATATCTAAAAGACCATTACCTAATCAAAGGTCATAAAGGTTTACTCCTATGTTTTCTTTTCTAGGAGTTTTATAGTTTTAGCTCTTACATTTAGGTTGTTAATCTATTTTGAGATAATTTTTGTATGTAGAGTGAGGTAAGCATTCCACTTCATTCTTTTACATGTGGATATCCAGTTGTCTTGGCATCATTTGTTGAAAAGACTGCTTTTCTCCATTGAGTGATCTTGGCACCCTTGTCAAGAATCAGTTGACCATAGGGGCGCCTGGGTGGCGCAGTCGGTTAAGCGTCCGACTTCAGCCAGGTCACGATCTTGCCGTCCGTGAGTTCAAGCCCCGCGTCGGGCTCTGGGCTGATGGCTCAGAGCCTGGAGCCTGTTTCCGATTCTGTCTCTCCCTCTCTCTCTGCCCCTCCCCCGTTCATGCTCTGTCTCTCTCTGTCCCAAAAATAAATTAAAATGTTGAAAAAAATTAAAAAAAAAAAAAAAAAAAAAGAATCAGTTGACCATAAATGTATGGTTTAATTTCTGGACTGTCAATTCTATTCCATCTATCTATATGTCTGTCCTTATGCCAGTAACACAGTATTCTGATTACTCTATCTTGGTACTACCTTTTGAAATTACAAGTCGAAGTCTTCCAGTTTTGTTTTTTTTTTTCAAGATTGTTTTGGCTATTCAGAGTCCCATGCAATTCCATCTGAATTTTGAGAATAGTTTGTTCACTTTTGTGAAAAAACGATGCTTGAATTTTGATAGGTATTTCACTGAATCAGTAGATTGATTTTGGGAATGTTGCCCTCTTAACAGTATTAAGTCTTCCTATTCATGAGCATGGGATATCTTTACATTCATTTCCATTATTTAGGTATTCTTTAGTATCTTTCAACAATGTTTTGTAGAAGCCAGTATACAAGTCTTACTCCTTCTTGGTTAAATGTATTCTTTTTTTTTTTTTTTTTAATTTTTTTTCAACGTTTTTTGTTTATTTTGGGGACAGAGAGAGACAGAGCATGAACGGGGGAGGGGCAGAGAGAGAGGGAGACACAGAATCGGAAACAGGCTCCAGGCTCTGAGCCATCAGCCCAGAGCCTGACGCGGGGCTCGAACTCCCGGACCGCGAGATCGTGACCTGGCTGAAGTCGGACGCTTAACCGACTGCGCCACCCAGGCGCCCTGGTTAAATGTATTCTTAAGTATTTTATATTCTTTTTGATGCTACTATAAATGGAATTATCTTGATTTCATTTTTGGATTGTTCATTGCTAGTGTATATAAATACAACTGATTTTTGTTTGGTGATCTTGTATCCTACAACTTTGCTGAATTCATTTGTTAGGCCTAATATTTTTGTGGGGGTGGGGGTTGGTGTATTCTTTAGAGTTTTCTGTATATAAGTTCATATCATCTCTGAATAGAGAAATTCTAACTTCTTCCTTTCCAATTTGGATGCATTTTATTGCTTTTTCTTGCCTAAATGCCCTGGTTAGAATTTCTAGTACATTGCTGAATATAAATGGCAAGAGTGAACATCTTTGTCTCCTTCTGTATCTTAGGGGGTTAACATTAGGTATGATGTTAGGTATAGGATTTTTGTAGATACCTTTTATCAAGTTGAGGAACTTTTCTTCTATTTCTAGATTGATAAGTGTTTTTATCACGAAATGGTGTTGGAAATTGTCAAATGTTTTTTTCTGCCTCAACTGAGATGACCATGTGGAGTTTTTTCCCCCTTTATTCTATTGGTGTGGTGTATTACATATGTTGATTTTTGTATGTGAACTACCTTTGCAGTCTTGGGATAAACTCCACTTGACCGTATCGTATAACCCGTTTTATATGTAGCTTGATTCAGTTTACTAGTATTTTGTTAAGGATTTTTACATCTGTATTCATAGGGGATATGAACTTTACTGGTGATGTTTTTTGGCTTTTGTGTTAGGGTATTGCTGGCCTAATAGAATAAGTTAGGACATGTTTCCTCCTCTTCTATTTTTTGAAGAATTTGGAAGGATTGATGTTAATACTTCTTTAAATATTTGGCAGAATTCATCAGTGAAGCCATCTGGTCATGGGCTTTCTATATTGGACATTTTTGGAATACTGGTTCGATATCCTATTATAGGTATATTTGCATTTTCTATTTCTTCTTTGGGTCAGTTTTATTAGTTTGTGTGTTTTTAAGAATTTGTCCATTTTATCTATGTTATTCAATTTGTTGGCATACAACTGTCCTTAGTATCCTGTTTGTCAATTTTTTTGATCTTTACAAAGAACCGACTTTTGGTTTCATTGATTTTCTCTACTGTGTTTCTGTTTTCTATCTTATTTGTCTCCACTTTCATCTTTATTATTTTCTTTCTTTTTGTTTTGGTTTTGATTTGTTCCTCTTTTTTGGTTCTTTAAGGTTGAACCTTAGGCTATATTGATTTAAGATTTTTCTTCTTTTTAAACTAGGCATTTACATCTAAAATTTTGCTCTGAGAACTCTCTCATAAGTTTTGGTATATTGTGTTTTCATTTTTGCTCATCTCAAAGTATATTCTAATTTCCCTTGTGATTTCTTCTTTGACTCAATGTGTAAGAGTAAGTTATTTAATTTTCATATATTTGTTAATTTTCCAGATTTCCTTCTATTATTGATTTCTAATTTGATTTCATTGTGGCTAGAGAAAATATTCGTATGACTTTAATCTTTTTAAAACTTATTGAGAGTTTTTTACCCAATATATGGTCTACTCTGGAGAACGTCCTATGTGTTCTTGACAAAAATGTGCATTCTGTTAGTGAATAGAGTGTTCTATATGTCTGTTAGGCCTAGTTGGTTTATAATTCTCAAACTTTCTATTTCTTTATGGATCTTCCATCTAATTGTTCTATCATTAATGAAAGTGGGGTACTGAGATCTCCAACTATTATTGCTGAACTATTCATTTCTCCCTTCAATTCTGTCAGTTTTTGTTTCATATATTTGGGGGCTCTGTTGTTGGGTACATATTTGTTTATAATTGTTATATCTTCTCAATGAATTTATCATCTTATAGTTACATAATGTCCTCTTTTGTCTGTTGTAACAACTTTTGTCTTAAAATCTATTTTGTCTCAGAATAGCCACTCCAGTTCTCTTCTGACTACTATTTGCATGGAATATCTTTTTCTACCCTTTTAATTTTAATGTATTTGTGTCCTTGACTCTAAAATGTGTCTTTTATAGACAGCATTCAATTCATTCATTGAGAGTTTTTGAATACTTACTTTGTGTAAGGAATTAGGCTTTTTGTAAGAGAGTTCCTGTGCTCAGGAACTTAAAATCTTATAAATATTTCATAAACTGGGGTATAAATAAAAGTGATTTGGTAGGAGGATTCACTTTATGAAAATCCACTAACCTTTAATAAGACTTATGCCATTTAAAAAATTGCTTTAATGTTTAATTTTGAGAGAGAGAGAGAGAGAGCGAGCGAGCGAGAGCCGGGGAGGGCAAAGGGAGAGAGGGAGACACAGAATCTGCAGCAGCCTCCAGGCTCTGAGCCGTCAGCACAAAGCCAGATGCAGGGCTCAGACTCACGGGTGGTGAGATCATGACCCGAGCTGAAGCTAGAGGCTTAACCGACTGAACCACTCAGGTGCCCTGACTGATGCCATTTTCTGTACATGTGTTATACTTCAAGAAAAAGATCCCTCCAAGAGTATCTTGGGAATTCAAAATTATTTTCAGCCAAGAGAATAGGGAAATGCCTTCCCAAGGAAACTGACTTAATAGGCTTTGTGTTATATTGTTACTGAGAGTTCATCATAATCAGAATAAGGTACCTTTATTTTCCTATAAGCTGATGATATCACCATCATCATCATCATCATCATCATCATCATTGCTGCCGCTACATCATGCCAGTGCCACATCTGAGTTCTTTGTGCAGTTTTGAGTTCTAGGTTACTATTATCGTCTCCATTTGACAAAGGAAAATTTGAGGTTACATAAGTGGTAACCTTTACATAAATGGTAGAGCCAGGATACAAATTGTTCAGTACAGCTTATATCTCTTTTTTCTTTAATGTTTATTTATTTTTGAGAGAGAGACAGAGTGTAAGCGGGGGAGGGCAGAGAAAGAGAGAGAGAGAGAGGAAGACACAGAATCTGAAACAGGCTCCAGGCGCTGAGCTGTCAGCACAGAGCCCGATGTGGGGCTTGAACTCATGAACCTTGAGATCATGACCTGAGCTGAAGTTGGACACTTAGACAACTGAGACACCCAGGCACCCCGGCTTGTCTCATATAGAAAGAGTATCAGTTCTCAAAGTATGATCCAGGAACCCTAATGGGTCCCCCAACCCTTTGTGGGGGTGGGTTGGCAGTCCATAAGATCAAAACTGTATTTAAGATAATACTAAGACATTATGTGCCTTTTTCACTCTTGTTCTCTCAAGTGTGTACAGTGGAATTTTCCAGAGACAACATGATGTGTGCAATCACAACAGATATAATGCAGAAGCAGATATGAAAATCCAGCTGTCTACTATTAACCCAGACGCTGAAGAAAATTTTTTAAGTGGGAAACAATGCCATTATTGTCACAAAATTTCTTGTTTTTCAAAATGCAGTTATTTTTCATGTTTTATATTATTCATGTTAACATCGAGTGGGCTTATTATTGCTTTTAGTTACTTTTTAAAATTTTTGTTTCAGTTTTTAATATATCTGTAGATACAATGCACATTAATAAAAGCACTTTGGAGTCCTCAATAGTTTATGAAGAGTGGCAAAGGGTCCTAAGATCAAGAAGTTGGAGCATCGCAGCCCCACACTGTTCTGCTCTAGGGGAGTAACCACAGAAAATCTGGCTTTGTGGCCACCGCTGCAGCTTGGTCCACCTCTGTTTGAGGCCTGGCACTTAAAAATGTATCCTTCCTGGGGCGCCTGGGTGGCTCAGTCGGTTAAGCATCCAACTTCAGCTCAGGTCACGATCTCGCGGTCCGTGAGTTCGAGCTCCGTGTCGGGCTCTGGGCTGATGGCTCAGAGCCTGGAGCCTGCTTCCGATTCTGTGTCTCCCTCTCTCTCTGCCCCTCCCCTGTTCATGCTCTGTCTCTCTCTGTCTCAAAAATAAATAAACGTTAAAAAAAATTTTTTAAAAAATTTAAAAAAATAAAAAAATAAATAAATAAAAATGTATCCTTCCTTTTCTTCTGTGAAACTGGACATACCGCCTACATCCTGGGAAAGCTGTGCGAATGAAATGAGAGGATGCCTACTACAGGCCTAGTGCCCAGCAAGCCCTCAGTTAGTGGCCTTGGACCTGGAATTGTTTTTGTGTTACCTGCAGGTGATGGACTTTTACTGCCAGTCTTGTGAGACCGCCATGTGTCGAGAGTGCACTGAGGGGGAGCACGCAGAACACCCCACAGTCCCCCTCAAGGATGTGGTAGAGCAACACAAGGCCTCACTCCAGGTCCAGTTGGATGCCGTCAACAAAAGGTGCACACACCTCCCCCTGGCTGTCTTGTGTGAGGCTTGGCCTCCCGATCTCTTGCCTCCGTGGGTTCATGCTCCCTAAATAAATTCTCCTTTGTGTGTCTGTAGTCATGAACCCCAGTGAGTGATTAGGATCACCCCCTACCCCTTGGTCAAATTCCAACGCCCTTATGTTAAGAGGGGTGGCATTTTTGTTTCAGTACCTTAGGATGATTAAGTGAATAAAATACATTCCAGGAAAATGCTCTCAGCAGATCTTCTGAAATTCATGCCTGAAACCAGGCTCTCTGAGGAGCCTTTCTTAGCTGCTCTTCTTGACATATTCAGGACCATTGTGTTTACTGTCATTGGCTCCTCTCTGTTTGAGCCCAGCAAATGGTACTGATCAGTGATTGCTCAGTTTTCCTTATGTTTTCCTGCTTCCAGGCTTTCTCTTTGGCATGGAAATGAGGGAACAGAGTAGCTGTGTGATACAAAAGAAAGACCAAAGAGAGGAAATAAACAACCAGCTGAAAGTAAATCTTGCCACCAATAGTTGTAATGGGAAAAGTGTGGTTATTCTATAATAATTAAAGGAACTTGGAAACTTGAAAAATGTTCTCAGGAAACTGAATTTGGATAAGTTTTTCATATGATTAGGATAAAACTAATTAGGATTAGCTATACATTTAGAACCTGGTTCTCAATTGTGGGTAATTACGCATACCCCCAGGAGATATTTGACAATGCCTGGAGACAGTTTGGTGTCATAACTTTGGGGGGGGGGGCTGCTGTTGGCATCTGGTAGAAGACAGGATGCTGTTAAACATCCTCTAACACACAGGCTAGTCCCCTGTAACAAAGAAGTGTGTGACCTACAATATTATAGTGTTAAGTTTGAGAAGGCTTGATTCAGAGTGAGGAGAAGCCATGGGGTTCAGAGAGCCTCAAGGCTTTGTACCATCAATTAGTAAAATTAGATGACTGAACACTTGAAGTACACATGGACCCTCAGAGTCTCTTCTCTCGAAGGCAGTAATTATGTCATGTCTTATTCATTCTGTTCTTCAGTTATTACTTTTTAAAGATAATGAAAGGCAAAGAAAATATTTTTTGACAAAACATAGTGTTTAGGTAGATGTTTTGCTATTTCTGGGTTGATGCTAAATAATGATCTTTAATGACTGTCCTCTAGGCTCCCAGAAATAGATTCTGCCCTTCAGTTCATCTCAGAAATCATTCATCAGTTAACCAACCAAAAGGCCAGCATTGTGGATGACATCCATTCTACCTTTGATGAGCTCCAGAAGACTTTAAACGTGCGCAAGAGCGTGCTGCTTAT